>NC_133408.1:92706818-93352954 GCF_049350105.2 Macaca mulatta
AAATGATTATGATATTATATGATTATGAGTCAGTGAACGTACTTATCCAAAATTAAATAAACTACCATTTATTGAACATCTATTATGTAACAGGTTCAGAGCTGTATTTGTGGTAAACAAAGCAACATAAAATGTATCTGTCCCTGGAGACTCTTGGTTTAGATAGGATGAAAAGTAGACTAAATAAATCATAGTATAATGCGATGGGGACAAAAATAAAGGTGAGTGCCAGTTGTGAAAGTGGCACCAAAGAGGTTGTGATGGGCTCTACTTGGAGGAGTCAGGGCAGAGGGGCATAAGTGGGGTCTTGAACACTGAGTGGGAGTTATAGAAGCTTGAAACAAAGGTGAAGGGAAATGGAAACTGATTCCAAGCAGTAGGATTCATTTTAAAATGTAATGAAGTCTTTCTAAAATTGGTACTATCCTGGAAAAATAACTGTGTTTGAGGTTTGTTAGGGCTGCACTCATTTGCAGCTTGCAGGAAGCCCAATTAACAGCGCTTTCAAAAGGTAGATAGTTATTTGTTTCAGGCAACAAGAATAGTGATTGTAGGCCAGCTGGGTCTGGGATGATGGTTTAGTGGTGCATTTGTAAAGTAGGCTCTTTTCATATTTGCCCTCCACACACAGTAGAGTCCAGCCTTAGCCCTCGCATTTGTGTTTCTTGGTCAAAGATTGCTGCTGAGGCTTTGGGCTCATGTTCACATCACAATCAGGAAGATGGAAGAAGAAATGAAAGGGAGAAGGGATGTCACACCAGGTCTTTTCTTTTCTTTTTTTTTTTTACAAAAAGAAAAAAAAAAAAGCTTTCCTGAAAGTTTCTTCAAGAGATTTCAACTGATGTCGCTGGCTAGAAAGAACTTGGCCATCCCACTTAAGCACAAGGGAGTCTGAAAACCAAGAATGTTAGCTTTCCAGCCCATCACTGAGGAAGGAGAGAGAAAGAGAAAGAAAGAGAGAGAGAGAGAGAGAGAGAAAGGAGGAAGAAGAAGAAGAAGAAGAAGAAGAAGAAGAAGAAGAAGAAGAAGAAGAAGAAGAAGAAGAAGAAGAAGAAGAAGAGGAAGAAGAAGAAGCAGAAGCAGAAGAAGAAGAAGAAGAAGAAGGAGGAGGAGGAGGAGGAGGAGGAGGGGGAGGAGAGAGGAGAGGAGAGGAGAGGAGAGGAGAGGAGAAGAGAGGAGAGAAGAGAAGAGGAGAGAGAGAAAGAGAGAGAAGTTGTGGGGGGACCTGTGGCTTGTTTGTGAATAGCTCGTTCACAAAGTATAGCAAAAGGTCTTGTGAGACAGTTTTAAGCCAAAATCAATAATTTTAGCACTAAATGTTTAGGTCTTATATTAGTCAAGGTTCTCGAGAGGGACAGAACTAGTGGGATATATGTATATATGAAAGGAAGTTTATTAAGGAAAATCAGCTCACATGATCTCAAGGCAAAGTCCCACCATAGGCCATCTGCAAGCTGAGGAAGAAAGAAGTTGGTAGTGGATCAGTCTGAGTCCAAAAGCCTCAAAAGTAGGGAAGCCGACAGTGCAGCCTTCAGTCTGGCCAAAGGACCTAGATCTCCCAGCAAACCACTGGTGTAACTCCAAGACTCCAAAGGCCAAAGAACCTGGAGTTTGATGTCCAAGGGCAGGAGGAATGGGAGGAAGCATCCAGCATGGGAGAAAGATGAAAGCCAGAACTCAGCAAGCCAGCTCATCCCACCTTCTTCCACCTGCTTTGTTCTAGCCTGGCTGGCAAACAAGTGGATGGTGCCCACTCACACTGAGGGTGGGGCTTCCTCTCCCAGTCCACTGAATCAAATGTTAATCTCCTCTGGCAACGTCCTCACAGGTACACCCAGAAACAATACTTTACCAGCCATCTATGCATCCTTCAAGTCAATCAAGTTGACACCCAATGTTAACCATCACAGGTCTAAACATCTAAAGGAGGTAAAAACATCTTCTGAGTTCTTCATTTTGTAGATGAAATAACTCACTTGCTCAGGATCACACAGGTAGCTAGTGATACGGCTGGAACTTGAATTCAGGTCATCTGGTTTCCAGTCCTGTTTTTTTTCTCATTGTATGACTCCGTTCTCACACTGCTAGAAAGAGCTACCTGAGACTGGGTAATCTGTGAAGAAAAGAGGTTTAATTGTCTCATAGTTCCACAGGCTTACCAGAAAGCATGATTGGGAAATCTTAGGGAACTTACAGTCATGGCGGAAGGTGAAGAAGAAGCAAACACCTTCCCATGGCAGCAGGAGAGAGAGAAAGAGTGAGGGGAGAAGTGCCACACACTTTAAACCATCAGATCTCATGAGAATGCACTCACTATTGGGAGAACAGCATGGGGGAACCGCCCCCGTGATCTAATCACCTCCCACCAGGTCCCCTCCCCCAACACTGGGGATTACAATTCAACATGAGATTTGAGTGGGGACACAGAGCCAAACCGTATCACTCCTGTACACTAAACTGCTGTGTTGAACTTAGATTATGGTTTACATTGATCTCAAATCAAATTGTTAGTTACAAAATATTAAAAGTTTCTATAATTATTATAATCTGCATAGAAAAACAATAGCTATAAGAAATAAAAAAACTCTGGAAGAACCAGAGAAGACACCTGAGCAAATATTGGTAAAATAGCTCAATGCACTGCAGGTATCTGGTTACTTACTTATCCCTGGAAGGGAGATAAAAAAATACCAGGCAAGAATAAAGCTTCCCATCTTTTGAGGCACAAAGATTGAAAACAAAGTTGGTTCTTCAAGTGGAATTCAACTAGCCTAGAAAGTGATTGTCAATTCTTTCTCCTAACCCTTCTTCAGATCTTCAAAAACAAGGTAATATTCCTCCACAAGAAAGCTACTTTTCAGACCTGTGGAGCCTGTTCCTGAGGAAGCGCTCCTGCTTATCACAGAATGTCTAAGTGTTTGTCAAATGATAGTTTGCAGAAAGGAAGAAAATAGATGGGAAAAAAAGTCCACAAAGACACTTCTTCCCTTTGCAGTAACAAAACCTGTTGCCAAATTATTGCCTCTTATAATAATAAGGGAAGGCCACTGAACATTCACACTGCAATTTAAACGATGGAGAATGCAGGTTATTTTATTAAAATGCATGTAAATATTGATTTGGAAAGAAAATTATGTGAAAATGTTGCAGTGACTCAATAAGGAAGCAAGTGTGCCAAATATAACCTTCCACTTCTAAGCATTTTGAGAAAGAAACATAATAGAAACAGATACACAATTCCTGTATACATTTCTGCACATTCTATCCATCATCACACATTCATGCAAATGGTTAACCAGATAGTCTGTCTGAAGTCTGTCACCTTCATGAGTCAAGTGTGTTGGTGGCTTATTCTTAAACTTATCTTTAATGTCTTTGTACCCCAGTAGCATTTTGCACTTTCAAGTAATATTTTAAAATTTGTGTAAATTACTGTAATGTCCTCTCTGAATTCCAACATTTTGAATCTCTACTCTTGAATCAATGTGGCAATTCATGGTTCCTGTGACATACCACTGATGCAGGTAGAACTTTATTATAATTCCATAGTAAAATAATCATATTTTATTTACTCGTGCTTGGCATATTGTAAGCACCCAGAGATTGATGGGTTCAATCAATTTATACATGTCTTTTCAGCATTCAAATGGTGTGCCTTGCAGTGAAACAGAATGATTCGTTTTACTGAAACACTGTGTGGAACTCTAGCTAGACTTTGAGTGTGACTGCATTCCTCTCATTTCGTTGAGGTGAAGCCACTGAATGAATTTAAAGTGTAAATAAATTGTGTATAGTATATGTATTATATGCACATCAGCAAGCATGAATCACTGCATTGATCACAATCATGGGAATTTTACACCTATTGTCAGTTCTTAGACTTTGTTTAAGTCTCTGGTTTCTGGTACAGTCTTCAGTGCACTGAATGAAATGAAATACTTGTTTTGAGTCTGTTCATCAGGTTGGAAGGGGATGGAGTTGAGGATGTGATAGAACAGAAGCTGCAAAGTGACATGGTCCACACTGCCTACAAAAAAGACTGGGGTGCCTATGGCTTTTGGAAAATGAAAAATTCCAAACATATACATATAGAAACAGAATAATAAAATCCCAGGTACCCATCTCCAGCTGTGACTAATATCCACTCACAGCCAATGTTTTTGCATTGATATTTCTCCTCACCTCATGTTTTGATGCAAGTCTATATTTACATTCATAGCTTTTCAGAATGTAATTCTAAAAGACTCTTTATGAACATAATCACAGTACCAATATAAAATCTGTCAAAATCAACAGTCCCTTACCATAATTAAACGATTATCCAATATGTGTTCCAATTTTCCTGATTTCTCAAATTATATTTTGTGGTTTCTTAAAATCAGGATATGAGTAGTATTGCAATCCGTTGCTGTGCCTCTTAAGAGTCATTTTATCTAGAGTCTTCTCTTCTATTCTTTTCCTACAATGTATTTGTTGGAGAAGATGGGCTGTCTGTCCTGTCCCAGTCTGTATTTTGCGGAGTGCACCTGTGGCATTGTTCCCTTCTCCTCCACATTTACTGTAATCTAGTAGTCAGATCTGATGCTTTGATCAGTTTCAGGTTTGATTTTTGCTTGACAAAACCACTGTGCAGGTGCCACTGTGTTCTTCTATCAGGGGCATGGAAGATCTGGTGGTCTGTCTTTTTGTGATGGTGCCATGACTCCTTCTGACAAGTTCCCATGGTACATCATGGGGATGAGGGTTTGATGGACAATTAGTAGCTATTAGTAAGTTATAATATACCTGAATATCACAGATTGTGTGTAAGTTTCAGTCCTGCAAATAATTGGTATGCATTTAAAAAAGTTTATAATATTAATCACTGTTATATCTTTATTATTTTTTCTGTGTGATTTTCTAAGGTGTCCCGCCAGTCTTGCTAAGCAGAAAGCACAGTTTCTCTGTGTCAAAGCCTCTTCCATGTTGCTGTGCAGGGGCCATCTCTATCTTACAGCCTTTAAGCCAGCCCAGACTCCCCTCTGTTGTCCATGGACCTTGGCTGGGTCTGTATCAGGCCTTTTGAACCTCTAGATGGAAAGTCAGGGCTCCATCTCTTACTGTCTCAGGTGGCTTCTTGGCACTTAGACAAAGAGACACACTTTCCCTGCAAACCAGCTGTGTACACCAGAGAGAATCTCAGCCCTCCAGGCCAGAGGTCTTGAACTCTTTTCTCCCAACAGGAGGCCTCAGCTCTTTATGTTTACATACGGATAAGAGACTCCTCAAGTACTCAAAGTTGCTAAATGAATATCTGTTCCAAGGTGACTTTCTGTTCTTCTAGCCTGAGAAGCTGCTGCCAGCTTTTTTTTTTTAAACAAACTAAAACAAATAAATGAACAAAAATTCAATTTCTAAGAATTTTGACTTTAACCATTTAATCCATACTTACAGAACGCTATGACACACAGAATACTGTTCCATAGCATACATTCCAAACCTTTTTAATGAAGAAAAATATTTTACATCGAGATCCATTTTACCTACCTACCTACACACACACACACACACACACACACACCCCTTTGTTTCATTTAGCGAAACAAAATATTGCTAAATGAAACTCATTCTCTCTGTTTTCTTTTCTTTTCTTTCTTTTCTTTTTTTCTTTTTCTTTTTTCTTTCTTTTTTTTTTTTAAGATGGCCTTACTTTGTTGCCCAGGCTGGAGTGCAGTAGCATGAGCAGAGCTCACTGCAGCCTCAACCTCCTGGGTGCAAGCATTCTTCTTGCCTCAACCTCCCTCCTGAGTAGCTGGGACGACAGGCACATGCCACCGTATCCAGCTAATTTCTTAATTTTTTGTGGAGGCAGGGTCCCACTATATTGCCCAGGCTGGTCTTGAACTCCTGGGCTCAAGCATTCTTCCTGCCTTAGGCTCCCAAAGTGTTGGGATTATAGGCATGAGCCACAACACCCAGTCAAAACTCATTTTCACTATGCGAGAAGCAGGCTGCTACTTGCTACTCCTTCCTATATGCTTCCATTTTATACTATGTCATTAACAAAAAAGGTGGTTAGGCCACTAAGTTGATTTTACCACTGAATAACAACTTGTAAACTGCAAATTGAATAATACAGCTGTGGGAAAACTTTCTGGGCTAATATAGATCCAGGCACATAGCAGATGCTCAATAAATATTCGTTGATATACATGATCCTTTCTCTTACAGGTCTTTGTGAGATAAGACACATGTACATTAAAAATAAAGATACTATACAAGAATAAATTATATAAAGAGGCTACATGCATTAAATCACAAGGCAGTAGCCTAAGATTAAAAAAATCAAAAAGTGATGCAGATGGTTATTTTGTGAGTTAAGCTAATAAATGCTTATCCTTTACAATTGAAATCTAAGCAATTTATTTTTCGTGATTAAATATCTGATATTTGGTATCAATTCGTATTTGATCTTTAATTGTGAAACATTTATGTCATAACTAGAGAAGTCAGCTAACTACAGTAAAGGGAGAAAGAGGAGCCCATTTATAAACCATAAAGTATACTTTTGTTTAGGCTCCAAGTCCAAAGGGTAATAATTCACTGAAAAATTTATTGAAGAATATGTTCTGATGTGTTCTGTTTTAATTTTAAAACTTAGGAAAGAAGGAGACATTTAGATTTCTCAAGTGCCTTACAGTGTAACACAGTCTATTCCAGTAAATAAACTTTTATTTGCAAATATCTCAAATCTGAGTGGATATTTTTTTCTTAAAACAGCTTAGGGATGTAGAAAATTGTTTCTTACAGATCTGTAAAGATTTAGCAATAAAGAGTTAAGACAGTAGTTTCTAAACTTTGTGGTATGTAGGCATCACCTGGGAAACTTTTACAAATTCAATAAAATTCACAAATGCCTGTATTGTGCTACTGGTGATTCTGATTAAACTATATGAGGTGCAACCTGGTGAAGGAACGTTTATTAGCTTCCCAGGTAATCTCTAGGTGTGATAAAATGTGGGAACTGTGTTAAGGGAACTGCTGCCATCCTCTACCCCTAGAAGTCTTCAATATCATACGGTGATGGTCTGTCCTTGCCTTGGCTAAGGTGTACAGATGAAAATGTTTCTGTTGGAAATATCACCCTTTTAAAAAACGGAACGCTTATACACTGTTGGTAGGCGTGTAAATTAGTTCAGCCATTGTGGAAGACAGTGTGGTGATTCCTCAAAGACCTAAAGACAGAAATTCCATTCAACTTAACAATCTCATTACTGGGTATATACCCAAAGGGATGTAAATCATTCTGTTATAAAGACACCTGCACATGTATGTTCATTGCAGCATTATTCACAATAGCAGTGACATAGAATCAACCTAAATGTTCATCAGTGACAGACTGGATAAAGAAAATGTGGCACATATAGACCATGGAATACTATGCTGCCATAAAAAGAATGGGTTTATGTCCTTTGCACAGACATGGATGGAGCTGCAGGCCATTATCTTTAGCGAACTAACCCAGGAACAGAAAACCAAATACCACAGGCTCTCACTTATAAGTGGGAGCTTAATGATGCGAGCACATGGACCCATAGAGGGAAACAACACACATTGGGGTCTTTCAGAGGGTGGAGGGTGGGAGGAGGGAGAGGATCAGAAAAATAACTAATGGGTACTAGGCTTAATACCTGGATGAGGAGATAGTCTGTACAACAAACTCCCATGACACATGTTTATTTATGTAACAAACCTGCCTATGTACCCCTGGCTTAATAATACAAGTTAAAAAAAACTTAAGATGTTTTTATGTATGATTTCAAGAGAAGTTAAAAGATATGAACAACAACAATAGCAATAACAAAACAACAGTAAAACTTTTTTTTCACATTAAAAAATCTCCCTTTTAGGGCAGATGTGATATTTGAAAGAGGAGTGGCATTTTGATATTTAGGTTATCGAGCTAATTTAAAAATTCCTAGCTATTAACCTAGGAAAGTAAGTGTTTACTATGTAGGTATGAGAGGACTGTTTACTGAAAAACTCTTATAAACTCCCAGATCAGCAGAATTTTACGTTTGCTTCAGGGTGATCTTATGTTTTTGTGGACCTGGGATGAATTATAGAGGGATATGAACATTGTGTGAAACAGAGGTAGTTCTGAAGGTGATTCTGAAAAGAGTGTGTCAAAGTCTCATAAATGCGCAAAACAATTGGGTTTTTATTGAATCAGATGGGTTGGTGCATTTAATGGAGATGGGAAAAACTACTGAGGAAGGATAATCCAAAGTCGAATTGAGATTGACATTTTGAAAAAGAGCAGTAAGTGTTGGATATAGCCTGGGGGTTCATCACTCTCTAAGTTCTATTAATATGCTCATTTAACCAACTACAAGGTGGCAGAGTTTAATGAATGCACAGAGAATCACCTATTTGGCAATGAAAATGAGGTGCTAAGTCAGTTGTTCTCAGACTGGCTGAACATTAGAATCACCTGGGGAGCCTTGAGAAGTCCCCGGGCCTCATATCAGTTACATCGGAGTCTCCAGGATGGGGACCAGGCCAGTGTGCACCTGTGGGTGGCAAACACTATATCAAGTTAAGAAAATAGCAGATGCCACCCGCAGGCCTCTCTTCCTGTCATTACAGGCGTAAATGACATTTCTGGGGTGGGGTGAGAGTGCATAATTACGGTGGAGTTCTGGAATTGAGAAGACCTTCTAAAAGTTAGAACGTGAGGTTTGCTAAAGCATTTTCCTTTTTAGAGAATTTTTGGGAAAGGGGTTTATTATTACAAATCTTGTTTTATAGAGTGTCTCAGAGGCGATCCATAAGATTAGGGGCTCTAAGATACTGAAACCTAACGTACCTGTGAGTTTTTCTCGATAGCTGTGGTATGGGCAGGATGCACTACATTTCTACTTGTGTGCCAGCTCCATCTGATGGGCGGTGACTTCCATGGGGACAGCGTGAGAGAGATTCTGAGGCCAGGTCCAGCTGCGGCCGAATGAGTTCTGGGGTTGCTCATGACATCTGCTACGGAGGTGGAGGTGAACTGTGGAAATGGCGATGCCACATTTTTCCTGCCTTGGGTATCAAGAAAAGAGTTGGAGTTCTAAGTTAGAAAGGGAGAAATGAAAATTCCAGTTCTGCCTCTGTGGTGATTTAAACATATGTCATAAATTCTCTGATGTACTTCCCCCCCAAAAATGGAGTCTACTTCTTCCATTGAGAGTGGGCTGGACTTAATGATTTGTTCCTAAACCATAGAATGTGATTGAGGTGACACTATGTGGCTTCCAAGGCTGAGTTCTAAAAAGGATAAACTTCTATTGAGCTCTCTGAATTTTGGATTGCTCACTCTGAGGGAAGCCAGCTGCCATGATATGAGGATACTCAAGCAGCCTGTGGAGTGGCCCATATGGAGTATGACTGAGGCCTCCCACCAACAGCCAGTGTCAGCACGCCAGCCATGTGACTGAGCCACTTTGGAAGCAGATCCTTCATCCCCAGTCAAGCCTTCCAATGACTGTGGTCCCAGTCGACGTCCTGACTGCAACCTCGTGAGAAGTCCTAAGCTAGAACCACCCACCCAAGGCATTTTCAAACTCCTGATTCACAGAGACTGTGTGATGCAATAAATGTTTATTATTGATTTAAGCTATGAAGTTTTGGAGTAATTTGTAATACAGCAATACATAATGAATTCAGCTATTTAGTAGCTTTGTTCTCTAAGTTTTGGGTTCCCCTTCTGTAAAATGGAGATAAGTATCTCATAATGTAGTTTTGAAGATAAAATGAGTGAATAGTAAAGCCTATCATTGACTGAGTTCATGTGAATACTATTACACGATCTTGTACTGTGCCAGCTTGTGAATTAACTGAGGGTGTTACAGACAAAAGCCTTTGGAACACGGGCCAACCTACACAAGCAATCCCTAAGCAGTGAGAAAGATGGTGTTTTCAGTGATGGTTGTGGTCTTCTTGCATTGTGTAAAGTCTGTTTCTGCCAGTGTGGTCTTTCTTAATATCATAGGTGTAGACAAGTCAGACCTAGGCATTAAATTTGAATGTTATCTTCCACATATGTAGAAATTACTTAATTGTGAGAATTCAGAGGGGTGGCATTTAGGGCAGGTTGATCCCCTTCATTATGAAAATAAGGAACCATCATGGGATAACTCAGGATCTGGGAAGCAGTGTTGTCTACAGCCTTGGTTTATTTTTTATTTTTTATTTTTTTTTTATTTGGGAAGACCAGGATTCAAATACCAGCCTTTCCCTTTGTCTATGTTGTTTTGGTCAAATTACCAACCTCTCTGAGCTTCTAGTATTTTGTGTATGAAATGTGACTAGTAATACCTACTTTATAAGGCTGTTGTGAGTTGTATTGAATCTCAGTATGAAAGAGTATCTAGTACAGTCTCGGTATTTAATAAATGGTCAGTAGAGGTGATTAATATTTCTTTTTGAGCCTCAAGTTGAGTTCATTCCACACAACATTCCTATGAGGTAGGTGCTACTTTTATCCTTATTTTACAAATGAGGAAACTGAGGCCAGAGGCATTAGTCCAAGGTCATACACTGATTTAGGGGGAGAACAGAATGTGAATCCAGGCTGTCTTGCTCCTAAATCAAACATCTTTCCTTCTCACTATTCCTTCCATGGAAAGATTATGCATGTATGTGTATATGTCTTAAATCTCTTTATTGGAAGAAGGTGAGATCTAAATATATAGGCAAATAGTAGTTAAAAAAATATATACACACATATATTTTGAGTCAAGGTTTCACTCTGTTGCCCAAGCTGGAGTGCAGTGGCACAATCGTGGTTCACTGCAGCCTCAACTTCCTGGGCCCAAGCATCCACCCATCTCAGCCTCCCAAGTAGCTGGGACCCCAGGCATGTATCACCATGCCCGACTAATTTTTTTTAGTTTTGTAGAGATGGGGTCTCCCTATGTTGCCCAGGCTGGTCTCAAACTCTTGGGCTCAAGCAGTCCTCCCACCTTGGCTTCCAAAACTGTTGGGATTATAGGCATGAACCATTGCACCCAGCCAAAAAATATTATTATTATTATTATTATTATTTTTTGAGATCGAGTTTCATTCTTGTCACCCAGGCTGGAGTGCAGCGGCATGATCTCGGCTCACTGCAACCTCCGCCTCTGAGTTCAAGCAATTCTCCTGCCTCAGCCTCCCAAGCAGCTAGGATTACAGGCACCTGCCATCACGCCTGGCTAATTTTTTGTATTTTTAGTAGATATGGGGTTTCACCATGTTGGGCAGGCTGGTCTTGAACTCCTGACCTCAGGTGATCCACCCGCCTCGGCCTCCCAAAGTGCTGGAATTACAAGCGTGAACCACTGCACCTGGCCATTATTTCTAATATTTGTAGTTTCTGAGTAGTTGGTTCCTGACCATGCTTTGGATTTTCTCATGCTTGACTCTTTTCTTCATTCTGCCCACATGAAACTTCTAAGGGAATCTGCTTTGAAATTAGACCAGTGAATGAAGGCTTGGGAACTATTTCACAGCAGTTAGAGGGAATTAGGTGTAAGAAGAAATGCATCCATCAGTCACATTCCATGAATGCTCTCCAGACCTTGAACTCATACTTGTAACAAGGCACCAGGCATGAGTTCAGTGAACTAACAGCTTGGCCACATGCTTTGGCTTTTGTGAAACACTTTTCTCTTAGACTATTCCCTGTGGGGTTAAGTGGACAATTATAGATCACAGGGTCTTTTGTCCAGATTTCCAGCTTCTCTCTGAGGGGTGGGCCCATATTTCTTGTGCAGGTGCAGAAATGGCTTCTTGGTTAGGGGAAAGCTGTGTTGTTGAAACTGGTGGTGTTGATGGTTAACAAAGAGGCATAGGTGTCATCTTGGGCTGCTGCTGGCCACTCAGGTAAGCCTCCTCCCACTAAGGTGGGGTCAAGGTTTGTAAATCTAGAAACTTCAATCTCTAGACACACTAAAAAAGATTTGTGTACATATGTTCTCATTCATAAGTGGGAGTTGAACAATGAGGACACATGGACACACAGAGGGGAACATCATACACCAGGGCCTGTCGAGGGGTAGGGGGCAAGGGGAGGGAGAGCATTAGGACAAATACTAATGCATGTTGGGCTGAAAACCTAGATGACGGATTGATAGGTGCAGCAAACCACCATGGCACATGTATACCTGTGTAACAAACCTGCACGTTCTGCACATATATCCCAGAACTTTAAGTAAAAAAAAAAAAATTGTGTATTCATATACTTCAACAAATATTTACTGAGAGCCTACCACATGCCAGACATAGCACTAAGCACTGGGTAGAAACCAGCACAGCAAATTAATAATTTAGAGTGGAAAATATGATCTCAACAGATTAGAGTGTGCCAGTGCTCGACTCCTTTACAGCAGCAGGGACTCTCTGCCCCTCCCTTTCCTCCTCTTCTTCTCTGTTGTCATTCCTCTGTTTTCTCTCTAAAGCATCAATGCATATGCAGTATGGATTTGGAAGGAGTACCTTACTCCAGATAATGTGGGTAGGGTGGGCAACCAGTGTCTACCATGTGGTAAATGCCCAATGACATAAAGAAGATTCTATTGTAAAGTCCTTAGATTTTCGATGCATACAAAAATAAGGAGTTGATTGCTTTTCAACTGCGTCCTCCTTCTCTGGTCAAAGTGACTATTCTCTCCTTCTCTCTCTCTCTCTCTCTCTCTCTCTGTGTCTTTCTCATCTTCAATCTCTTTAACAATGTTTAACACTTTCTTCCAGACCTTTTCAAATCTACCCTTTCATTTCAAGTCTAAACTGGACCCAGCACCTCTCATGTTGGGTTACAAGTCCCAGCAAGGAAAGGGGGTCAAGGAAAGGGACATGCGACCCTGAGCAAGAGGGACCCCCTGTCACTCCCTGGGCTGTAGGAACAGAGACCATTGGGCCTGTTGCTGTTGTGAAGAGGCCTGGCTTCTTCCAGGGAGCGTCTGGTGATCACCATGGCTGGGCCAGGGCACAGATGCACCACCTGAATTGGCTGATTCACCCTGGTATCTCTGTCTTCCACCTTTCAGCAGCATCACATGCTAGCCAGGATTTCGTAAGCGAGGACAAAATGAAATCAGGGCAACCTAGGGACCTCTATGCGAGCTTCTAAAGGTATTGCACTGAAACCATTGGGCTGTGTCCCTACCCAAATCTCACCTTGAATTGTAATAATCCCCATGTGTCAAGGGCAGGGTCAGGTGGAGATAATTGAATCATAGGGGCGGTTTCCCCCATAGTGTTCTTGTGGTAGTTAATATGTCTCAAGAGATCTGATGGTTTTATAAATGGTGGCTCCCCTGCACAAGCTCTTTTGCCTGCTGCCATGTAAGATGTGACTTTGCTCCTTGTTCACCTTCAGCCATGATTGTGAGGCCTCCCTAGCCACGTGGAACTGTGAGTCAATTAAACCTCTTTCCTTTATAAATTGCCCAGTCTCGGGTATGTCTTTATTAGGTGAGATGGAAAAGTCAGCACCACCAAAGGGGCTTCTTTTTTTTTTTTTTTTTTTGAGATGGGGTCTTTCTCTGTCACCCAGGCTAGAGTGCAGTGGTGTGATCTCGGCTCACTGCAACCTCCACCTCCCTGGTTCAAACAATTCCCCTGCCTCAGCCTCCTGAGTAGCTGGGAATACAGGCGTGTACCACCATACCTGGCTAATTCAAAGGGGCTACTTTTCTAATCTGCAAGAAAAATTATATTTTTGAACAGACAAAGAGAGAAAATAAGAGGCATTGGCATTCTACAGTCTGTCTGTTCTTTGGCCATCTGGCAAGAAAGGGGTATCTTAAATTGATCAGCAGAGCGGGGTGTCCTGGAAACGGCATGGGCATGGTAAACAGCCAGGCTGAGTCTGGACCCAGTTCTGTGGCTTGCCACCTGTGTGTCTGTAGCAGGCCGCCCAGCCTCTCCAAGCTTCTCTTCCTCATCTACAATAAAATGACCATGACATCTTTCCTACCAAGGCTGCTGTGAGAAGGAAGGAGAGGAATGTGAACATGCCCAGCTTTGTGTCTGATACACAGTTGGTGTTCAAATACCAATTTCTGTTCCCTAAACCCCATCGGAACCCATATTTCTTCTTTCCAGACACCATGCCAGCATAGATTTAGAAAACAAAATCACTGGGCTTGACTTTCGAAAAATATTTACTTTTTCCAGACTCAGCCAGTTTAACCAAGGGAAAATGTTTAGCTAAGTGGGGGGAATTCAACACGACCCCCATTCCTGCTCAGCTGGCTCTGGAACTGCTCTTCTCTGATCAGTTCTGGGGAAAATCAAAACCCAGCAGCCCACAGTGCTCCCCACAACCCACGGAGGGCGCCTGGCTATTTCTGGAATGAAGGACATGGAAAGTGGGACAAGTTCTGTTTTTGCAGGTAGGTGGGGGCCAGAGCTCCCTTCCCCTTGAGGCTCTACTGTGTACCTGGGGTGTCGCTGGCCAATGCCTGAACCCCTTAGGGTGAACCCCTTAGGTAAGGCCCCGGTGTCACTGGGCCTTTCTAGGCTGCAGTGGGAGGCAGTGGCATGGTTAGAAATCACTTCCCTCATTCTCATTTTGTGGGTTTCAGGACCATCATGATGGGAGCGGTAACAATAATCCCTTATATTTGACATGACATTTTAATTTCCAGAATATGTTAGTCTGCATGGTCTTATGATCATCTTCCCAAATCCTCATAATTTCCACTGGTAGGAAAGTGTTAGTCCCATTTTACAAATAAGCAAACAGAGTCCCAGCAGTGGGAGGTTTGCCTGAAGTGAGGTTTTACCGCAGGTTATTGCCAGTGCTCCTGGCACATTTGCATCTGAGCATGGTGGGTGAGCGAGGAGCTGGGCCCCTGACAGAGCCTGGTAGACCCGCATTCCTGCCCAGCCCTGCTGCCCCTTGCTTTGTGCCCTGGGCCGGGTGGTTAGCTTTGCCAAGGCCCCGGCTCCTGGCTTCCTGGAGGCCGGTGCTGTGCTAAGGGGCTCTCCTTGGCAATTTGAGAGCAGGCGTGTGCAGGCCTGCAGGACGGCCACGTTTACACAATTCCCACTCTTCCCCCAACACCCACCGTGAGCTTCCCACAGATGTGTGGAAGCCAGGAAGAGGTGGACCTCCAAGAACCACAATGCTGCTGGCAGCTTGGCTGTAGCAGGGCAGAGATGCGAGGGGGCAAGAGCCCTGGAGAGTGGGTCACAGGGCCCACCTGTGCCTTGTTATGGTTCCTGTTAGATCTGCAGGTGGAGGGAGGATGGGAGGCCTGGACTTGGCCTCAGACCTCCAGGACCAATGGATCAATTGAAAAAAAAATGGCAGGGAGTGTGTCGCAGGGGAGTGTGACCTGGAGGCTGAGGGCAGGCAGGTGGCATCTGCGATCCCACCAGCTTTGGCCTGGCTGGAGGCTTTGGGCAGGGATAGAGTGTTTCTGCTGACTCTGTGTTTCCTTCCAGACTCTGCCTTTCTCTCCCTGTACCCTGGAAAGGAGGAATGACAATGTGATTGGTGAGACACAGCCCAGCCAAGACCCCCCTCCCCTTTCTCTGGAGAGTGAACAGGAAGGACACATTTCTTTCAATTCCTCCAACTAGAAGGCATTGACTCTGCAGGGGAACCCCTGTCCAGGCCAGTCCTGCTCCTGAATGCATCTGTTTAATTGTAAGACTCAGTATTCAGAACCCACCTACCCATGGGGGAGGCTGTGTTCTCCAGTATCGGGTTTTTTTTTTTTTTTTTTTTTGGTCTGTGTGTTGTTGTTGTTGTTGTTGTTGTTTTGAGATGGAGTCTCACTCTGTCTCCCAGGCTCGAGTGCAATGGCACAATTTCAGTTTACTGCAACCTCCACCTCCCAGGTTCAAGTGATCCTCCCGCCTCAGCCTCCCAAGTAGCTGGGATTATGTATGAGCATGTGCCACCACGCCCAGCTAATTTTTGTATTTCTAGTTGAGATGGGATTTCACCAAGTTGGTCAGGCTGGTTTCAAACTCCTGAGGTCAAGAGATCCACCCACCTCGGCCTCCTAAAGTGCTGGGATTATAGGTGTGAGCCACCTTGCTCAGCCTCCAGTATCAGCTTTACCAGAAATAAAGCAACATTGCACCCTTTTTAGGCAGTAACTTTCTTTCTTTCTTTCTCTCTTTCTTTTTTCTTTCTCTCTTTCTCTCTTTCTTTTTTCTTTCTTTTTTTCTTTCTTTCTTTCTTTCTTTCTCTTCCTTCTTTCCTTTCTTTCCCTTCCTTCCCTCCTTCCTTCCTTCTTTCCTTTCTTTCCTTCCCTTCCTTCTCTCCCTTCCCTCCCTCCCTCCCTCCCTCCCTCCCTCCCTTCCTTCCTTCCTTCCTTCCTTCCTTCCTTCCTTCCTTCCTTCCTTCCTTCCTTCCTTCTTTCCTTCCTTCCTTCCTTCCTTCTTTTTTTTTTTTTTGACAGAGTCTCGCTCTGTCATCCAGGCTAGAGTGCAATGGCACGATCTCGCTCACTGCAACCTCTGCCTCCCAGGTTCAAGCGATTCTCCTGCCTTAGCCTTCCAAATAGCTGGGACTACAGGTGTGCACCCCTACGCTCAGCTAATTTTTGTGTTTTTAGTAGAGACGGGGTTTCACCATGTTGGCCAGGATGGTCTCGATCTCTTGACCTCGTGATCCACCCGCCTTGGCCTCCCAAAGTGCTGGGATTACAGGTGTGAGCCACCATGCCCAGCCAGTATGCTATGTAATAAGTACATGGCATATGCACTATTTTGCCTTTCTAGCATCAGGGAAAAAAATTGGTAAGCCAAAGAACGTCTGGCTTCAAAGATTTCACGCCCTGTGTATGAAGAAATTTTAATATTTTCTTTCTGTGCCTGAATAAGTCTTCTTGCATGCATTCATTCTGGAGGCCGTTGCTCTGCAGAAGTATGGCTCTAAGCATGGCTTGCACACCAGCTGCTGGTCTGTGATGGGGTGAGCATGGGCTGAAATGTAAATCAGATCTGTTGCTAGACCAGTTCACTTGTTTCTTAGCCAGGCTATCCTAAGAAAAGGATCAGCAGGTTGCTTTTCATTTTGGTGTGTGCTCCTTGTTGTGGATGGGCACATTGAGAAGCACTGCTCTAAAGCTTGAGCCTCTTAAGGCCAGGAGCCTTGTCTTCATCATCTTTGCTTCCTCATTGTAACCCAGGGCTTGGAATATTACAAATGCTGGACACTCTCTTCTCCATGCTTGCTGTGTGGCTTCCTGCCTAGTGATGGACTGTCCCTTGCTTTTCACTCTGCCTGCCTTTGGAACTCCACCCCTTAACCCCTGGTCCCCAAGTCCCTTCTTTATGTCAGGTTTAAATGTCCTCTCCTCTGAGAGTCTCCCAGTGTCTCTTGTGCAGAAGAAATGCTCCAAACCTCTAAGGCAGCGTGTCCGTGGTTCCTTTCTTACAGGGGCATTGCTTACCTCTCAGTTAGTTTACGACTCCTCTCCCCGGCCAGCTGTAAATTTCTTGCAGACAGAGACTCTGTTCTGCTTGGTGTCTTTAGGACCCAGCCTACCTTCTTTCTCATGATGTGTGTTGAATAAGTATTTATTCCATAATTAATATAATGTAATACACTCATTGTTAAGTTCTCAGTGATCTCTATTGCCAGGACACACATTTCAACGTGAGATTTACAGAAATAACACTGCCTATGAGGAACCTCCCTGTCTGTACAAACCAGCATCCTTAAAATGCTGCACTAATTGGCTTAACTCTGATGTACCCTAAGCTCTACAAGTTACCTAACATATTAAACACTGAATTCAGTGGGTGGCATGGGGTAAGCACTCAATAAATATTGCTGTTATCATTTTTTTTGTTGTTAATGTTACCAGGCATGTACTTTTGTGCGTGGTCTTTCGGACTGAGAAATGTCATTTTTTTTTTTTTTTTGAGACAGAGTCTTGCTCTGTTGCCAGGCTGGAGTGCGGTGGCGCAATCTCAGCTCACTGCAACCTCTGCCTCCTGGGTTCAAATGATTCTCCTGCCTCAGTCTCCTGAGTAGCTGGGACTACAGGCATGTGCCACCATGCCCAACTAATTTTTGTATTTTTAGTAGAGATGGGGTTTCACCATGTCGGCCAGGATGGTCTCGATCTCTTGGCCTCATGATCCACCCGCCTTGGCCTCCCAAAGTGCTGGGATTACAGGCATGAGCCACCGCACCTGGCCAAATGTCATTCTTTGTTGAGTGGATCAGGAATGATCCTAAGCCTTAGAATAGCAGTTTCAATGGTAAGAATTTGCTCATTCTCCAGCCTGGCTATTTTCTAAACTACCCTTAGGCGGAATCGTGTTGTGTGGTATTCCTCACAGCTGGTGGCTAGCTGGGGATGGGCAGTCCTGGCACAGCTGGGGTGCCTGCTGGCATGCATAGTGCACGCTTGAACATTGGCATGAAGAAAATTTTCTAAAACTCCGGGGGCAAGGGAAGAGAGGACAGACCTGAACTGTAAGCCCAAGTTCCATGGTCACTAAGCTCTTTGGCCTTGAGCAAATCATTTCCATTTTGCTGCAGCTACAGTCTTGTGGGGAAGCAGAAGTTGGTCTTTTATCCCACTTGTCCTTCCCTCCGGACTTCCTCTATTTCTTTACACTGAGTCTTCTACCAGGCATTCAGTGAGCCTTTCAAATGTGCTCTCAGGAAAGCAGACACCATCAGGAATTCACACTTCAGTGTGACATTGATTCTGAGAGTCGCTTCCTGCGGTGCTACTGTTGATTCTTATTATTTAGAGTAGTTACATCCTACAAAGTTGCCACAAACACTGAATTAGGGAATATTTGCTTCCAGGGGAAATACAGCATGAGGTTCTCTTGAGTTTCTGGTCACACCATTTTTACCAGCTGATCAATATATAACCTTGTTTTATGTATATTTCAGTCTGAAGACACTTTAAAAAATATGTATTTCTTACAAACAGGTAATTAAATGCAGTGTTTTAAATAATAAAACAATATTTTAATTATGATAATGTGATCATAAATTTCTTTGGCTTTCAGCCTCACAACAATGCTGTCTGTCCACTACACTTTTTTGTGGTTGGTTGTCATCTCGTGAATCCACAGATGTTGTGCTTTTCTGTGTTTTCCGTAGCTTCGGCATGCACTGTAGATGTTACTTTAGCACTTTCCAGAGAGGACTTACACACAGTTTGGTGTGTTTCCTCTTCCTTTTCTGGATGTACTGCATTGTTGATTCATTAATATTGAATTAATGGCCAACAGCACTGTAACTCATGCCCTAATGTACCTCATCCAACACAAGTATTTTCGCCTTCCTTCATTTAGGAACACTAGACAGCACTTCAGCACCATGCAGGAGGGCCATCTCGAACAGCGAGGCCACCAACAGAAAGCACAAAAATATGAAAAAGTGACACTAAATAGATCATGAAAAGGATGCTTGTTTATAGCATAAGAGCTGAAACAGGGAGGCAGAGGTTTGCTTTGTTCCACCTCAGCCGGGCGCATGAGCGTCTGCAACTCAAATTTTGTTGCCACTCTATGCATGTCTGTGAATGGCTTTGAAAGTGCCCAAGTTTTAGGACTTACAAATAAATTTCAGTGAGTAGTCAATTTCACAATGAGGATATACAGTACTTGCATTTTAAGCTCTCTCACTGTACAGGAAAATGTGTGTTCCCTGTAGGAGGAATTTCCAATGAATGGGTGGGAAAAGTTTTGGGGATCAGGAGATTTCTTTCTGGACCAGGATGTTACTTCTAGGGAGGTTCACTCAAACCATGACCTCTGGCCCCTGTCCTGGGGCTCATGAGGGACACTTGCAGGGACTCTTGCATACCACTCCACTGGACATGAGACCTCAACATCTTACTGGGCACTGCTCTAGCAGACTTCTTTGCTCAGGGTTTTGAAAACTCCCCCCTCACCACTTTCTTCCTAGCCCTATTCTGTAATGATTTTGAGATGGAAAAACATATATTGCCCTCAGAGGTGGTGTGAACGCTTCCAAATGAGATAAAATAATATTCATGTCTTCTGACCTCCCAGGAGACCAGCAGAATGCTGAGACATGGTACATGATGTGCTAGGCACTTTGCGTGTGCCTTCCCATTCAGTCCTGATGGCTCCGAGGAAGCCTTCGTGATCTCATTGACAGCTGAGAACTCTGTAACTCAGCAAGTTTAGGTAAATCACCCAAATTTGCATGGTTATTAAGAGGGAGGATCAGGACTTGAATTTGGGACTGCTACATCCAGTGGCCCTTAATCAAAGCAGACTAAAAGGCAGGCAGTCCCTATTTCCTCTAGTCGCAAGCTGGAGTCTTGGATTTTACCACTCTGATCTAAGGAAAGTCCATGGACATGAAGGTGCACAAAACACACATGCGTATGCACACACATGCCAGCGTGCCGCAGAAAGAAGCACAGAGACAGGAGTGCTCCCAGCACCAAAAGGAGAACTGGCTTCTGCTTCTGCTTCTGCCACAGACCTTCTCAGGCTGGAGCAGTAGTCTGACTTCAACTTGCCAGAGATGAGAATATCCAAAAGGGAAAAAAAGATGGGCTGCTCAGGTAGCCCAGAAACATTCATAATTCTGACTTCTAAAAAAAGAGAGAAAAAAGGAGAGAGCAAGAGATGACTGAAGGTACTCTGAGGAAGTAGGCTCTGGGCATCCTCACTTCTGCAGACATGTGGCAGGAAGGGCCTCAAGAGGAGGAGAACTCAAAAGGGACAAATCCATACATTGAACTTGGTGCAGTGGCTGCACCTGCCTGCCCAGTTGCCAACAACGCTGTCCTGACCCGAGCACCCGTTCTTTCCCTTGGAGAAGAAGAAGCAGGGATATAACGGGCTGCAGGGGGCACAGTGGAGTAAGAAGGGAAAACAGGACATAGAGTCTTTAGTTCATTGGAGGCCCAGATGCGTAATACAGAACCAAGAACTTAGAACTAGGCCATGAAACTGAGTAAAAGCAGGGCTTGAAGGCAGAGCACTGGCCCTGGAGGTGGGGGTTGCTGTAGACATTAGTTATATTTGTGGACACTAGTATCTTTGGAACATCTTTCCTGTGTTTGGAGAATTTTCTACACTATCCGTCTTGCCTCTTCAAGACAGAAGCTATAGCTCACTGATCCATCCTCTTGCATCTGGGCCACAGACATATCGCCCAGTCATGTCTACCCATCAGACCCAACTGTGTGAGACTCCAATTCAGAAGTAGGCAATGAGAGAAGCAGGGGCTGGTGGACTTAATCTTTTAGTAGTGGAGGTGGCAAGGGCACCATCAGTGCCTGCGTGGCATCGACTGGATTGTGGTTTGGCCATCACTCCAGCTGCTTCACCTCAATGTAAACTCTCTGCCTCCCTGGAAATTCTATGAGCTACTTGACATCCTTTCATGGATTTATTTTCTGTTTAAATTAGGTGGAGTGAATTCAGTGCTTTGCAACTAAGAACTGACAAGTGGAGAGTCAGGGAAGCTGCTATCATTGCAGAATTGCTTGTTGTTTTCACTGGTGGCAGAGCTGTAATGCAGAGAGAGCCCAGACTGGTGAAATGTGGAGCCAGATGATGAAGGAAAAAGGATCAATGTCACGATGCTCAATTTGGGCAGTACCGACATTTTGGATGGAATAATTCTTTGCTGGGAGGGGCTACCCTGTGCATTTTAAGGTGTTGAGTAGCATCCCTGGCATCTACCCACTAGATGCCAGTAGCACCCCATCTCCAAGTTGTGACAATAAAGAATGTCTTGAAACATTGCCACATGTCTCCCATGGGGCACTGGTTGATAACCTACTTGGTCTAATCACACCGGGAAAAGTTCTCTAGTGAGAAGATTCTAGAAGCACAATGTTGTTGACTTGTATTTGTAATTTGTGAATGTGTGTATTTATGCTTAAGTTAACCTTAAATATGTTATACATAGGCATATATATACACACAAAGGTATATATAATATACAAATATATATTTAACATATATAATAAATATACATAATATATTAGATATAATATATTATATACAATATATATTATATAATATATATTTATTTTTATATTTATTTATTACATTCATATATTATATAATAAATAAAAATATAATACATAAATATATGTAATATATATTAAATATATATTTACTATATATTTATATATAATATATAATATAATTTATATTTATATAATATATCTTTATATATTAAATATATGTATTAAATATATATTATATTAAATTATATATTTATATATTTAAATATATATTTTTATATATATTTATATTTTTATATAAATTTATATATTAATTTAATTTATATATTTAAATATTATATATTTAAATATATATTTATTAAATATATATGTTATATATATTATATATAATATTTTATATATAAAACATATATTATATATTAAATATATGTATTAAATATATATTATATATTATATATAAAACCTATATATAGGTGTGTGTGTATATATACCATTGCAGAGTGTATTATTTGCAGTTTCTCATTCAAGTTGAAAGAACCACTTTAGAGGTGATGACTGAACACGTAGACAAATTATGGGTCAGGCCTTAGCATCCTGGGCCCTCTTTGGGCATTAAATACAACAAGACCTTACATATTTAGTGCCTTCTCATGGAAAAGTCATTTTTACTTATAAAATGGTACAGAAGAGGGACCAGCGGTTTGGGTGTGTTTGTGTCCAGTGGTTCCTGGGCATATTTCTTTAAGTGGTCCGCCTATCTTGATTCTCATCAGGAACACTGTGATTTTCTAAGTTTTAAATGGGTAGAAGAGGCCTGCAGTTAAGGTCTCCATTTTAAGCGTGAGCACTCAATTAACTCATCTTGCATCTTTGGGAAACTCAGTTACAGCTAATAAGTGTATCGGGCTACTGCTTTAGGATTACAAATTTCCTGTCTAGATTTTTTTTTTTTTTGACATTTTCAGATAAAAGGTCGCTTGGAAGAAGAGATTTATTGGTTTGCGTTGGCCGTCCCTTCCTTATCACCCTGCTGCCCTGAATTGGAGCTAACTGCTGGCCAGCCACCCACAGTAGCTTCTGCTGGAGGACGAGTCTGATCCTTCCATCCCCCATTCCTGCTTCTTCCCACATTCAGGCTTGAACTGCACATTTTCCAGAAATCAAACCAATGCCTTTTGGGGTGTTTATCCCATGATGGCGGGAACTCATTTCCCCGTGGCTATTTAATTTCCATTGTGTGATTCTTGGGGAGGCCAAAGATGTAACAATTTAGAGAAACCAGAGATTGATGTCAGCACATGGGCTAGCTGAGCATGAGCCGGAAACCTGCAGGTAGGACTGAGCGTATGAGAGGAGCTCAATAGTCACTAGTCTAGTCTTCTCCCCTCATTCTGCTGTTTGACATCTACCTCTAACAGAACTGCCTTAGGATATGCTGATATGCTCTCCAGACCTTTGTCCCGAGCTAACAGAACTGGCAGGATTTTCGGTCACATAGACAAAATTTATACCATTTGGAAGCTATAATAGTCGCCTGAAGCACCTTACTGATGGGTGTTTTCCTCTGGATTGTAGGTTCTTGACTGGCCTCTGTTCTGGCTTCTGGCAATGCCCCTATTGTCCTTGATGGGGACAAAACACTGCCATCAGGAGGGACTAGGCTGAATTGTATGCAGCAATGTCTACCAGCTTGGAGGTACAGTCTCCTCCAGCCCAGAGAAGAGGTTCTTATGGTAAACTATGTAAAATCCAACCCTGACATTTCACTATATTAAAAAAGGTGCCTTAATTATGCCTGTGCATACAATGTTTTTTAATCACATGTCTCTGTCATCTGAGAAAGACAACCCTCCAGGTTTCTCAATCAAGAGAAAGAGAGGCAGGGAACAGATTATCCCTCAAAAACTCCAGAAGACATCAACCCTGCTGACACCTTGATTTCAGGCCTCTGGTCTCCAGGACTGTGAGAGAATAAATGTCTGTTGTTTTAAGCTGCAGACTGTGGGAATCCAAATGGTTGTGACCACCACTGGGATGGTGACCAGCTAGCCATTTGTGCTGGTTGCCTCTGGTTACCATAACAAATTCTCTTCTTCCTCTTTCCTGTAACACATATCAATCTGTTCCTAGGAATCATTATACACACTGACACACACACATATTTAAGTTTTTGAGGGGTAGGCAAGAGCTGTAAATAATTTAAAATCTTTTTTCTGACTTGAAAAGAGATTTTGTCTACTGATCCCTTTTTCTATTGATCCTCTCCTCTTTGTTGTATCTACTACCTGGGAGAGTTTCTCCTCCTGTAGCTGGCTTCTTGTGCTGGTGGAGAGTCTGCTGTCTCTGATAACAGAATGACCCCACACTGCTGCTCACTCTGTAGGGTCAGGGTGGCCTAAGTGAACGGAAGTTTGACCGCAAATTCTGCATTCCCAGAACACCTGCCCTTGAGGCTTCTGATGTAATGTTCACAGTCGGACCCTGTTTGTTCCCTTTGCCCAGGGCATTCTTCTTTTTAGGGCGTGCTTTTTTTTCTGTTTGCCTGTCAAACTGTTAGATATCAGTTCAGGTTGACTCTTTCTTTGGTGTGCCATCAGGGACCTCAAATTGAATTTCGTGAATACCTTATATCCCATTCCAAACATCTGCTTCAGATTTGGCCACCATCCAGCTAGCCATTTGTATTGGTTTCCTGTGGTTACCATAACAAATTACCACAACCTGTGGCTTAAAACAACAGATCTTTGTTCTCTCACAATCCTGGAGACAAAAGGTCTGAAATCAAGGTTTCAGCAGGGTTGATGTCTTCTGGAGTTTCAGAGGGAGAATCCGTTCCTTGCCTCTCTCCTGGCTTCTAGTGACTCCAGGCATTCTTGGACTTGTAGCACATAACTCCAATCTCTGCCTCCGTTTTCACATCTCCTTCTCTATTTGTGTTTGTGTCTTGCTTGTCACTGGATTTAGAGTTCTTCTGGATAAGCCAGGATGACCTCATCTCAAGACTCCTAATTATATCTACGAAGATCCTTTATCCAAAGAATGTCACAATAGCAGGTTCTTTATGGACGTATCTTTTGGGGGCTACTATTTAATTCACTATACAATTTGTTTTTACATTTTGAAGAGATAAAAATCAGAACAATTTTATTTCTGTAGCTATACATGATGATCATGGTATAGTATACTGGAATCCACTTGCATTTCCATTTGTAGAGGCCATAAGACTTTGCCAATCACTTCTATGTCAGGTTTCTCATCTGACTCTCGCAACAACCCTGTGAGATAGCCAGGGATGCAGTTGCCATTTTACAGATGAGGAAATGGGGCCCATGCAAGGTCACCTGCAGCAAGTCACAGAACATACGAGCACCAGATCCTGTCCCTGGAGCAGCCCTACCAGCCCTGCTACCCGGCTGCTTTCTGCCCTTCCACACGACCTCTCATCCTTCATGGATGCTGGCTGTGAAAATATCAACGGGAGCTACCTTCCGTTGTTGTTTGGGTGCAAAGACCTTGCTCCAGCGACGCTGATGGATCTGTGCCTGCCTGCTGGTTGGTGGGCTCCCACAGTGATGGCTGCAGACCTCTGCAGGCTGGCCGAGGGGTTGAAAATGCAGCAGTTTCCATGAACCAGGCAGAAGCAAATGGACCCTGGAGGAAAACCTTATGATTTTTGCTGTCTTAACACGGAGGCAGTGGTCATAAATTAGCATTTTAAAAATTATCAAGTGTTCTGATCCTGGAATGTGTGTCTTTTTATTTGTAGCCTTTTCTGCTTGTTCCTCAGTAATGTTTTATAATTTTCTTTTAAAAATAATATCATGTATATTTATGGGATATGATGTGAAGTTTTGATACATGCATACATTGTGGAGTAATTAAATCAAGCTAATTAACATGTCCATTGCTTCATATACTTATTTTTTTGTGGCAAAAACATTTAATATCTACTCAGTTGGCCATTTTCAAATATATAGTACATTATTATTAATTATGGTCACCATGTTGTACAGTAGATCTCCACAACTTATTCCTCTCATCTACTGAAGCTTTGCACCCTTTGGCCAAGATCTCCCTCTTCTCTCCCACCATCTCAGCCTATGGTAACCATTATTTTACTTTCTGTTTCTGAGTTCGACTTTTTAAGATTTCGCATGTAAGTGACATCATGCAGTACTTTTCTTTCTATGTTTGGCTTATTTCACTTAGCATAATGTCTTCCAGGTCATACATGTTGCAAACATCAGGATTTCCTTCTTTTTTTAAGGCTGAGTAGTATTCCATTGTGTGTGTATACCACATTTTCTTTACCAGTCCATCCATTGTTGAATACTTAGGTTGGTTCCATACCTCAGCTCTTGTGAATAATGCTGCAATGAACATGGGAGTGCAGATACCTCTTTGAGGTACTGATTTCATTTCCTTTGGAAATATACCCCAAGTGGGATTGCTAGATTATATTGTAGTTCTATTTTTAATTTTTTGAGAAATCTCCATATAGTTTTCCAAATGGCTGTGCTAAATAACATTCCCACCAACAATGTACAAGGGTTCCCATTTCTTTGCATCTTTGCCAATACTTTTTATCATTTGTCTTTTTGATAAAAGCCATTCTAACATATGTGAGGTGACATCTTATTGTGGTTTTAATTGGCGTTATCCTGATGATTGACGATGTTGAACATTTTCTTCATATACCTGTGGGCCATTTGTATGTCTTCTTATGAGAAGTATTGATTCAGATTCTTTGCCTATTTTAAAAATTGGATTACTTATTTTCTTGGTATTGAGTTTGAATTCCTTATATAGTTTGGATATTAATTCCTTATCAGATGTATGGTTTGCAAATATTTTCTTCCAATACATAGGTTGTCTCTTTATTGATTGTTTCCTTTGCTGCACACAAGTTTATTAGTTTAATATAATCCAATTTTTTATTTCTGCTTTAGTTCCCTGTGCTTTTGGTGTCATATACAAAAATATTTGCCAAGACCAACGTCAGGAATCTTTTTCTCTATGTTTTTCTCTAGGAGTTGTATAGTTTCAAGTCTTATGTTTAAGTTTTTAACCATTTGTAGTTGATTTTTGTATATGAGGTGAGATAAGAATCCTATTTCATTCTTCTGAATGTGAATGTCCCATTTCCCCAACACCATTTATTGAAGAGACTGCCCTTTCTCCGTTATGTGTTCTTGGCAACTTTGTCAAAGATCAGTTGACTGTAATTGTAGGGAATTTATTTCTGAGTGCTCTATTCTGCTCTTTTGGTCTATATGTCTGTTTTTGTTCCACTATCATACTGTTTTGATTATTATAACTTCAAAGCAGGTTTTGAAATTAGAAAGTGTGATGCCTTCAGCTTTACTCTTTTTGCTCAGAATTGCTTTGACAATTCAGGGTCTTTTGTGATTCTACATGAATTTTAGGATTTTTTTTACTTTTGTGAAAAATGTCATTGAATTTTGATAGAAATTGAATTTATAAATCACTTTTGTTAGTAGTGTATATATTTTAACAATATTAATTCTTTCAATCTGTGAACATGGGCTATATCTCCACTTATTTGTGTCTTCTTATACTTTTCTTTATATGCTTTCTAATCATTATGTATCATTTAGTTGGTTTTTAAACATTATATTTTCTACCTTGCTAATGCTGGTACACAAGAGGTTTTTAAATTTAAATATGTTTAATTTGTAATAAGACACTTTAGAATGTGTGTATTAATACTAGTAGAATTTTTTCTTCACAGAATTGGAAAAAACTGCTTTAAAGTTCATATGGAACCAAAAAAGAGCCCACATCTCCAAGACAATCCTAAGTCAAAAGAACAAAGCTGGAGGCATCATGCTACCTGACTTCAAACTATACTACAAGGCTACAGTAACCAAAACAGCATGGTACTGGTACCAAAACAGCGATATAGACCAATGGAACAGAACAGAGTCCTCAGAAATAATACCACACATCTACAGCCATCTGATCTTTGACAAACCTGAGAGAAACAAGAAATGGGGAAAGGATTCCCTATTTAATAAATGGTGCTGGGAAAATTGGCTAGCCATAAGTAGAAAGCTGAAACTGGATCCTTTCCTTACTCCTTATACGAAAATTAATTCAAGATGGATTAGAGACTTAAATGTTAGACCTAATACCATAAAAATCCTAGAGGAAAACCTAGGTAGTACCATTCAGGACATAGGCATGGGCAAAGACTTCACGTCTAAAACACCAAAAGCAACGGCAGCAAAAGCCAAAATTGACAAATGGGATCTCATTAAATTAAAGAGCTTCTGCACAGCAAAAGAAACTACCATCAGAGTGAACAGGCAACCTACAGAATGGGAGAAAATTTTTGCAATCTACTCATCTGACAAAGGGCTAATATCCAGAACCTACAAAGAACTCAAACAAATTTACAAGAAAAAAACAAACAACCCCATCAAAAAGTGGGCAAAGGATATGAACAGACATTTCTCAAAAGAAGACATTCATACAGCCAACAGACACATGAAAAAATGCTCATCATCACTGGCCATCAGAGAAATGCAAATCAAAACCACAATGAGATACCATCTCACACCAGTTAGAATGGCGATCATTCAAAAGTCAGGAAACAACAGGTGCTGGAGAGGATGTGGAGAAATAGGAACACTTTTACACTGTTGGTGGGATTGTAAACTAGTTCAACCATTATGGAAAACAGTATGGCGATTCCTCAAGGATCTAGAACTAGATGTACCATATGACCCAGCCATCCCATTACTGGGTATATACCCAAAGGATTATAAATTATGCTGCTATAAAGACACATGCATACGTATGTTTATTGCAGCACTATTCACAATAGCAAAGACTTGGAATCAACCCAAATGTCCATCAGTGACAGATTGGATTAAGAAAATGTGGCACATATACACCATGGAATACTATGCAGCCATCAAAAAGGATGAGTTTGCGTCCTTTGTAGGGACATGGATGCAGCTGGAAACCATCATTCTTAGCAAACTATCACAAGAACAGAAAACCAAACACCGCATGTTCTCACTCATAGGTGGGAACTGAACAATGAGATCACTTGGACTCAGGAAGGGGAACATCACACACAGGGGCCTATCATGGGGAGGGGAGAGGGGGGAGGGATTGCATTGGGAGTTATACCTGATGTAAATGATGAGTTGATGGGTGCAGCACAGCAACATGGCACAAGTATACATATGTAACAAACCTGCACGTTATGCACATGTACCCTACAACTTAAAGTATAATAATAATAAATAAATTAAAAAAAAATACTAGTAGAATTTCAACTACTTACCTTTGGTTTGACAAGTAGCCAACCAAAGCTCCTGTGAAATGAAATGTACAACTATTTTATTTTATTTTTCTGGTCAAAATTTACATATTTCTTTTTCTTATTGCAACATGAAATGTAAGAGATGTTAATTTGTCTCCTTGCCTTTTAAAATTGGCTTTAACGAGACTATAGTTTTTCTTTATTAGAATAAAAATAAATACGAAAGAATATGCAATAAATGCCTATAAAACTTCCCACTGGAAATTTTAGCTTTTTAGTTAATCGTTACAAATATAAAGATAATGTTAACTGCTGATATTATTCTAATCCTGGCTTACTAAGTCTCTTATTAAAATCAGGAAAGGATATTGAATCTTATGAACTGCTATGCAGGCATATATTGAGTCTCAGAGGTTACAACATGCACACTAAATTGAATACTGGCTTTCCTAGTTAGTAACTCCATGATCTTGAGAATGTCATTTGACCTCTATGTCTCTGTATTCTCATATATAAAATGCAATAATAAGCTGTTTCACAGGACTCTTCTAGAATTAAATGACTTAGTATATGCAAAACAAATAATTCCTGGTACACTGTGTGATCTAAATGTGTGCTATTAGTATCAAAATGATTATGTTTCATTCTTCTTTGATGTACTGCTCTCATAAGTTATATCAATAATTTCCTGTTGCTGGACTATTCTCACATTTCTAGAATAAACCCTACTTGTTTATTGCATATGATTTGTTTTATACGGTGCTTAGGGTATGAATACTGAAAGAAATACTGACAGAGGTATAAAGGATGGTGACCATTCCATCATCTTCCATACCAAAGGTATGAAGGTTTGATTTTTAAGTTTGCTTTGGTGCATCAGAGGATTGACTCAGTCTCTGCAACAGTCTTGGCCTTTCCTTCACAGTTGGAAGATGGCTACAGCAGCTAGCTGTAAGAATCATTTCCTGCGAAACTATGTTCAAAACAGCAATAAATGAGATAGACATAAAAAGGGCTTTCCCCACATCTCTGTTAGAGAGCACTATCTTTCTTTCAGATTCCAAGCACATTTTCTTCTCATGTCTCACTTGTCAGAACTAGTCCTACTGCTGCACTGAGCTGCAAGTGAGGCATGGAAAGAGGAAATCTGGCATTTTCAGCTTCTAGTGTGAGAAGTGAACTCTGTAAGTAGGAAAAGGAACAGGAATGGATGTTGGGGAGGAAAAAAAGAGCACCTACCACATCGCACATTTTATTTAGGATTTCTGAGTAAGTGAAAATGGATGTTGGTTTTCTTTATGCGCTGTTGTTTTCTTTTTCATTAGGGATATGCTAACATCATTAAAATGTATTGGGGATATTTTCCCTATTTTTCCTGTCTTGAAAGGGTTTGCCTAAGATTACTTTTGAGCCATTGCCTATTAGAGCAGGCATTTCTGTTGCTTTTGCACATGAAAAGAAATTGGCCAGATATAAACTGTTTGGATCTCAAAAAGTTTGCCTCAAATGTTGCATACACTGTTTAATTATTTTTGAACATCTAGTACTAGATATATTTATTCTTTGTATTTAAAGGTTTTTCAGGGTGTGTATAAGGAGCGTCTATTTTTCATTAATTTTGTTGCAAAATTAAAATAAAAATTCTTACAAGATGCATAGTAATGTCTTCAGTTTAGACATATTTTTATTAGAATATGTGTCATCATTTTAGTTTTATTTGTACTTCTCTTTTTAAGAAATATTCATTTATATGTTAGCTTTTTGTTTTCTATGCTTCATATCACTTATATTCTCTCAATTTTTCTCATGCATTTGTATCTTTTTCTTTTTGATATCCGACTAATTTGTTTCCTCCATCACTGATTCAATTTGCTACAAATTCATTCTTCTATTTACTGCCTCTCATGTGGATTTAAACTTGGGTATTACATTTTTTCCCCTTTCCATTTTTTCTTATCTTATCTGGTTCTCTTTTCATCTCATCCATGTTTCATATGCAGTCCAGGGAAGTCTGTGAACCACTTATTAGAAAAATGCTTCTAAATGCATAACATAAAATAATAGACTTTCCAAGGAAACAAATAAAATGGAAATCTATTTAGAAAAATATTTTAAAACTATTGTGATATGGAAATATAAGTTCTTTTTTCTCCATCTATTAAATAAAAATATCTTGCAGCAATTCTAGTAACTACTATATCTGCAAGTAATGAGTTACATAAATGATTCTTAGCAATATCCTCCATTTGCAAATATTTTCTCCCAATCCATAGGTTGTCTCTTCACTCTTCACTTCATAGTTTTCTTTGCTGTACAGAAGCTTGTTAGCTTGTTAGTTTGATACAATACCATTTTTGCTTTTCTCCTTTTGTTGCTTGTGCTTTGGGGTTATATCCAAAAATCTTTGCTAAGACCAATGTCAAAAATCTTTTCCCTATGTTATTTTTTTCTAGGAGTTTCACAGCTTCAGAATCTGATTAAACACTTCTCGAAAGAAGAAATACAAATGACCATTTACTATAGTAAACATTTGTGATTCCTATTATAGACAATGTCACAGGCATAATTATTACTACTTTTTTTTTTTTGAGCCTACATTCATACTGAAAGGAAAGGCTAAATTTTAGTTGGCTGTTGGTAAAATGAAGATGTAATATTTTCCCCATTGAATTCATGAATGCCCTGAATTCTCTCCATAGACTTCAGGTTAAGAATTCCTGACCTAATCTTACTACTTTTCACCTGAAGTGGTACTATCCTTACTGCTCCTGTCCCAGAAAAGTTACACTGTTAGGAATAATACCAAGGAGTCTATGACATTGTCTCTTGGATATCACAGGAGTTACGTTCAGGCTTGTGCCCACTCTTGGAACCTTCTGGAATCTGGCCTTTTTCCTCATTTTTCAGTGATTTATCAAAGCAAAACTCTTTTTCATGTCTATGTAACCCAATTTAAATACTTTATTTGTTGGTACCACAGTTCCCAGATTGCAAATCACACACATTTTTTCTTCTCTGTCTTCTACTCTTGGATTTATATCCTCTCCATAAAGATGGTTAAAGATCGTTGGGTAGGGGGAAGGTAGAGTAGGAGAGAATAAAAATATTCCATCCTTATTTTACCAACAGCTAACTGAAATTTAGCATTTCCCATAACTATGAATGCAGACATAAACAAACCAACCGTAGCAGTAATAACTACCTACGACATGGTCTTCAATAAAAATTACAGTTTTTTTTTCAACAGACTTTATTTTTTAGAGTTTTAGGTTCACAGAAAAATTAATTAGAAGCTACAAAAATTTCCTATATTACAGTTAATGCAGCAATTTTCAAAGTGTATCTGGTGGCAGTGCATATGGGGCTGGAACTGGATTCTGGTGCCCCACACCCCAGTAGCTGAACAGGACACTGATGGCTGCATAGCCTGTATTTAGAAGTCCAGGGGCTGGGCGCAGTGGCTCATGCTGGTAATCCCAGCACTTTGGGAGGCCGAGGCAGGCAGATCATCTGAGGTCAGGAGTTCGAGACCAGCCTGACCAACGTGGTGAAACACTATCTCTACCAAAAATACAAAAATTAGCTGAACATGGTGGCGGGTGCCTGTAATCCCAGCTACTCAGGAAGTTGAGGTGGGAGAATTGCTTGAACCCAGGAGGTAGAGGTGGCAGTGAGCTGGGGTAGTACCATTGCACTCCAGCCTGGACGACAAGAGCAAAACTACGTACAAAAAAAAGAAGTCCAGGGACAGACAGTGGTGGGTGTACAAAGTTTATTAAGAAACTTCCTGTTTTCAGGTGATTTCTTTCTCATTAAAGTCTGAGTATGCCATTCGGTAAAGTGTACATGTCTCTCAACCCAGCTCTACCATTTCTTATAGTTAGTGGAAATTCTTTCTAGATTCCAGGATTAAATTATAGATTGTTTCTTTGCCTTCAGTTTTCTTTTCTTTCCTTCCTTCCTTCCTTCCTTCCTTCCTTCCTTCCTTCCTTCCTTCCTTCCTTCCTTCCTTCCTTCCTTCTTTCTTTCTTTCTTTCTTTCTTTCTTTCTTTCTTTCTTTCTTTCTTTCTTTCTTTCTTTCTCTCTTTCTTTCTCTCTCTTTCTTTCTCTCTTTCTTTCTCTTTCTTTCTTTCTTTCTTTCTTTCTTTCTTTCTTTCTTTCTTTCTTTCTTTCTTTCTCTCTTTCTTCTTTTATTTGCTGTATGTTTTCATAGAAGTTTTGGGGAGAAGTTTAAATAATTTGCCTTGGGGATTGCTAGAAAATTATCTTTTATTTTAATAAGTAAAGATTCTTTGGATTATTTATTCTTGTGCTATGTTAAGCTGTGTATCTTTTAGATTTGGCATTGAGAACCTTGGGGCCATCTAATTTGACTAAGATTTTTAAAATGTTTAGGAGACTTTCATTGATGAATGTGTAGTTTTTCTCTCAGAAGTTTACACCAATACAGTCAACATCGCAAATATGAAGGTAGTAGACAAAAAACCTATAAAAGAACTTGACTTTCATACTAGCCTGTTGGCTTTGTTTGGCATTTCTTTGACAAATAAGGAATGGGGATAACTTTTTTTTTTTTAATTTGAAGGGAATAAAAATGATTTTCATTTATTCCTCCTTCCCTTCATTTTTCCCTCACTCACTCAACAGATGCCAAGTTCTTGCTCTGGGCAATGCACTGTGTTAGGTTGTGTGGGGAGGCCTAACCCCTTGTCTGAGTCAGTGGGGTAAAGGCCTTGAGAAAGCAAAGGGTGGAGCAATGAGCCTTGCTGGGGATGCCAGAGGAGCCGCACAGAGGAAGTCCTGTTTAGAACTGGGCTTTGAGAGTTGTGTAGGAGTTCGACAGGGGGGTAGAAACGGGACAAGGCCAGGGTGCTCAAGGCACCACCAAGGCAATGCTTGAGGAAAGGAAGATGTCCTTCTGGGCCAGGGTGGCCTGAGTGCCATGGTGTGGTGGAAGGGGAGGCTGGAGAGGAAAGGAAAGTGGGGTAGGGGTGGGGTGCAAACATGGAGGGCCCTTTAGGTCCTAGTGAGGAGGCTGGGGCTGCTTTATGCAGGGGGCATGATCAGATCAGACTTGTTTTGGACAATAACTGTGACAGTTATGTGACAGACGGATGTGGCAGAGTCAGATAGCAGAAAGCTGCAGAAGTCCAGGTGAGAGACTTGGAAGGCCTGAATTTAGCCAGGCCTCTGGTGGTGAGGAGGAGGGGCCTCGCTCTAGATGCATGCATTGGTCCATTCTCATGCTGCTAATAAGAACTGTCTGAGACTGGGTAATTTATAAAGGAAAAAGGTTTAACTGACTCACAGTTCAGCATTACTGGGGAGGCCTCAGGAAACTTGGAATCATGGTGGATGGTGAAGGGGAAGCAAGGCACCTTCTTCACAAGGTGGCAGGAAGGAGAATGAACACAGAAGGAACTGCCAAACACTCATGAACTGCCAAACACTCATGATCTGCCATCAGATCTCGTGAGAACTCACTCATTATCATGAGAACAGCATGGGGGAAACCACCCCCATGATCCAATCACCTCCACCTGGTCTCTCCCTTGACACGTGGGGATTACAGGGATTACAATTCAAGATGAGGTTTGTGTGGGGACACAAAGCCTAACCATATCGACGCAGGTGGGAGGAAGAGGTGAGAGGCCTCTGTGACTCCGAGGCATCCCCACTAGATGCCTTAAAGTCACCTGCACTTCCTTCCCCTCCCTACCTTCTCTCACACCTCTCAACTTCACAAAGGCCTCTCAACTCTCCCTCACAAAATTATTTACACAACATCTACACACATGTACACACACACACACACACACATCCCATGCCATTGCCTGGTCCACACTGCATGAACCACACAATTCCAGCTACATGAATAAACTGGTCAGTATCAAGTGCGGGAGGGAAGCCCAAGGAGAAGCAGTCAGATGTCTCCTATGAAAAAAATTCAAATAAAAGCCACAAGTCACGTGTGTCTGTAGGGTGGGGTTCTAATGCCCCTCAGGAACATCACATCAACATCCACTAATGCATGGGAGGTGCCATGGTCTAGGGTCTAAGGTTAGTATCTGGTTACACTAACCTGATACTGGTTAGGAATCAGATGCCCTTCCAAGCTCACTGGTCAGTATCAGGTTAGTGTAATCAGGTCTGCAGGTGCAAAGAATGGGGTGAGTTTGCTCAAGTAGACTTAGCTTAGGGTGGTAGAGTGAGTGCAGGAATTCAGCTGCTGCCTCCAGGATGGGTTTCTGAGGAGGTATGGGGCACTCTGGTTCCCAAGCCCTCCCATGAGAGGGAGGATAAATGAGAATTTAGAGACCTTTGTTTGTTGAGAGGTGTGAAAGAAGATGGGCAGGGGAAGGAGGTGCGGGTGACTCTGAGGCATCCAGTGGGGGCCCTGAGCAGATGGTAGCCCCATTGGTCACAGTATGGAATACAGGGGACCATAGAGAACACAGGTCTAGTTTGTGAAGATTGTGGGGTGGTTTGGCTCTGTTCTATTTCTTCCAAACCTACAGCCCCACTTCCTGTTTGTACAATCCATGCTTCCTACAGCTCAACTTCCTGTTTGCATAATTGATGCTACTCCATGATTACCCCAGTGCTGCCTGTAGGCGGGTGACAGGAGGCTGCCTCTCGTCATTTGCTGCCAAAGGCCAGGATCACTGTCTGATTTCCTGGATGTGGACTCTTGTCCAAGGGGCTTTGCTGCAAATGATTAACTTCTGACTCTGTGTTGTTTGCAGATGGCCGGGAAACCTAGTTTAGGAGGTCTTCCAAAATGCAACCAAGTGTTTTAAATTAAAAGAAATTCTCCTGGTTTTGGGATGTTGGATTTTTTCCCATCTCATTTGCAATGGCTCCTGCATGGAGACATTCAGCACGTGAAATCCATTGAGCTGAAAAGGGGCTTGAGCATAGCGGGAGCCCCTCCAGTGGCTTTCGGGTGAGTTCTGACAAAGAAGGCCATGGCTGGGCTGAGAGGAGGTGGATGTAAGTGGCTGAAGCAAACTCTGAAGCTGTCAAAATGTAACCAGCAAACAAGCCGGGGCACTTCCTGGAGCACCACATTCAAGGGAAAAGTAAGGCATGAAGCAGGGAGAAGTGGGTGGCTGGACCCTCCCGCGCTGGGCTCCCACTGTGTGTTTCAGCCTCTGAGAGGAGCGGCTGTGGCTCAGGACTATGGTAATTTCTTTCAGGAGGCGTAGGTTCCCTGAGGCTGTTGAGGTGGAGCTTATTTGTTCACACATACTTTTAAAAATCCACATTGGACTTAGCAGGAGAAACACTAGACTTGTATTGTGCTCATCTTCTGATATTTTGGGGTTGTTACTAGGTTAGCCTACCCTGACAAGGCAACTTTAATCCACCTCTTCTTCACAACATCACTTTGCACTGTCAGGGATCTTTTCTCAACACCCTGGCAGTCTTTTCTCATGATTTGACTCTCTTCACAAACTACCAGTGAAGGAGGGAATGGATTTTAATTATTTTTGTTTTTTGGACTATGTTTGCTCAAACCAAATAGTAGACAGAACCTAGATCATTTGATCATGAGCTCTCTATTGCTGTGTGACAAATTACTCAAAAACAACCACCTTGAAATAACATACTTAGTATCTTAGAGTTTCTGTGGGTCAGAAATCAGGACACACACTTATATGTGTGTACAGCACACACACACACACACACAGAGTCATGTAGGGAATACTAGGCGAGGTTCTGAGAAATGAGTCATTGGGTGATTTCATCATTGTTGAAACATCCTATAGTGTATTTGCACAAACCTAGATGATATAGCCTACTACTCACCTAGGCTATAAGTTACATCCTATTGCTCCTAGGCTGCAAACCTGTACAGTATGCTATAGTACTAAATACTGCAGGCAATTCATAACATATCTAAACTTAGAAAAGGTACAGTGAAAATACTTTTATAATCTTGTGGAACCACTGTCATATATGTAATCCATCATTTACTGAAATGTTACCTGGCATATGACTGTCCATATATATCTGTACACATAAACGTATATTTACATAGACATATGTACTATGTATATGTATCTATTTCCTATTGGTTCTGTTTCTCTGGAGAACCCTGACTAATACACTTTCCAACCAATGTCATCTACTGTATGCACAATGCAGAGTCTTGAGGCTTATGGAGCATTTCCCAGGTGTAAGCACAGAAGTGCTGAATGTATTGAGTGCTTGCCTGGTGCCGGGCACTGTTCAGCCCTGAGAGGAACATAAAGCTGAATGTGGGTCCTGCTCCCTGAGGCTGACACCCACAAAGGGGACTTCCTCTAATCCTAAGACAACACGTGCACACAACTACAACAGTCCAATGGCAAGACAAAGCACACAGGCTCTGCAGCCAGGACCACCTTGGGATGAACCAGACCACCTGGCTCTGCCACTTACCGATCATTGTCACTTACCTCCTATGAGCCTCTGTTTCCTCCACTGCTAAATGGAGTTAATAATCCCTGGCTTAATAACTGAGGTTGTTGAAAGTATTAAATGAGATATATTAAGTTCCTGGCAAACAGTGTGTACTTGAAAGATATTATTATTATAAAAAGGTTTATTATATACTTGTGAACAGTTGCCACAAATTGCTGAACCTCTGAAATGTTATTAAGTTTTCCCATCTATAAAATGGCCATAATTATAATCATAGTTATTTATATATAGTTAACTGTTAATTGATTATAATTAGTAATTATATAATTGATATAGTTATATGTCAGTTATATAGTTATATATCAGTTATATAGTTATATATAGTTAACTGTTGATTATAGTTATGTAATCAATTATATAACTGATCAGTTATATAGTTATATATCAGTTATATATGTCAACTGTTGATTATGTAATCAATTATATAATTATGTAATCAATTGTATGATTATATAATCAATTATGTAACTTTTTATATTATGGTTGACTCTTAATTGATTATAACTATATAATTATATAACTGTTTTTTATATATAGTTAACTCTTAATTGACTATATAATTATATAAAACAGTTAACTCTCTCTCTCTGTATATGTATCAGTTATTTTCATTACATTAGATTTCACACCAGTAGAACATATTGCAAAAATACTGGTTTTCTCTGCTATGTATTTTGAGGTTCTCTATCTATGGAAAATGGTGTCTTATAGATAGCACACACAATGATAAAGATACATGTTTCTGGTTAATTTATGTCCATGATTCCTTTTGCCATAGTCTCCTCTTCATTATCAATTTAGGTATGTGTATAGTGAGAGGCTGCTGTATGCCAGGATTTGTTTAAGGAGCTCTATGTACATGATTGATAGTGTTCTCTGCAGCTCCTAGTTTGTATCATTACCCTAGTTTTGGAGATTAGGAAGTGAGGGCTTAGATTAAAAACAGGGTACCTTGGAATATGCTCAGAGATGAAGGATACCATCCTTGTCCTTGCAGAGCTCAGTATCTTCCTGAACATGACACAAGAAAATCCTTGTTTAAAACAAAAGTGATGGCATTTAGGCCAACTAATGGTGGTGTCCTGTATGTACAGATACTTCTGAGGCTGCCTTGATGCACATGAGCCTTCTCTGGTCCCAGCAGTAAAGAGCTTCCTTTGCTATCTGAGCCTATCCTTTAGGACCAGATAAGCTCTGCATTGAAGGTAATGGAATTAGCTCATTTACAGCAGCCTTCTTGCCTGAAATAAGCTATTTAATTGCCTGCTCTTAGAGCTGAATCTTCTTGGGATAGATAATGACTCCACACAGCCTGCTGGAGTACACTCACAGTTATCTGCATGCTCCTAAATTAGGATCGTAGCAAATTGTCAACAAAACACTGCCTTGCAAAGCTTTGAGAAGTCCACTCTTGGTAGATTCACACTCTTTCTGCCTGAGACAGTCTTATTTTTAACAATTTGGCTGTAGGATAAAGCCCTTTCCTAATTCATGAGTCTATAAAATATCTCCAGCTCAAAAGATATCTGTAGTTCACTCCACCGACCTCATTCCCAATATAATTACAAGTAGAAGGAGAAATTGTAAAATGATTTTAGTGGAAAATTTCACTCCAGAGGGCTTGATTTCTCAATAAGTGGTGCTTGACACTCCCAGAATTGTCCACTGGCAGCTGCTACTTCCCTACAAGACAGATTGGTCTATCCCAAACTGAAGCCTAGACACTGGGATTTGTGCACGTTCACAGAGCAGCCCAGCCCATTGCCCAGACTCACTGTCAGTGTTGACAGGGTCAAACATTCACCCCAAGTGAGCATTCACCAACTTTCCTGCACCCCACTCTCTAAGGCAAACACTGTTTTTGGCTTCCCTATTCATTGGCTTTGTTAGAGCCATAAGAGGCAGAACTGAGAAGGGACCCTGGTGATCTGTATCAAACACGAACAAGATTTACCTGCCAGAAAGAAGAAGAGATAGACTTGGAAGGAAAGGGAGCGTGGACAGCAAGATGAAGACCATGAGGGCCGGATTCTGGTGGGGCATTTTCAGTAGGCAAGTGGGAGTGAGGCATGAAGAGAAAAGCTTCAGTGCAGACATTGGACGTGAGAGAGAACAAATATAGCGCAATGGGAAAAGGGAATTTTGGGTGTGGCAGTGGGTTGTAAAATTGTATTGCTCAGGCTTCCTTCACAAAACACCAGCAAAGCTTAGAATTGAGTTAAATCACCTTTGATTTCTGGCCTCTGTTTACTCAAATGAGAAAGTGTGCAGAGCCTAGATAACTTGGTATATTTGCTATCTATTGCTATTTATTGTTCAAAACCCAGCTTGGATGTCATCCCAGCAAAGCCTTCCCTGCACTCTCCCTGAAAAGCCAACTATTGCCCAGTCAGCAGCATGCTATAGCAGACATGCACTTTTACCGAGGCACACATATGGCATTGTACTGTCTTATTGGTTTACACGTCTGCTTTTCTCCCAAGACTGTGAAATACTTATGTTTTTCATCTTGATATCTCTGGAAACCATAACGATGTCTTGTCAGGGTGATTTGTCTAATAAAAGTTTATTGGCATTAACTTAATGTGCATGCCTTACTATGTTTTCCCTATAGGGACTTCTACATACAGAGTAATACAGTTATATGGTAAGATTTGTTGTCATATGTTGGGTTATATGGGATCCAGTTATCAGTGATGAATGTAACACAGGCACATCTTTAGTCTGAGGCTTGGATCAAGCCCTGAAGAGAAGTCCAGAGCCTCAAGTCCTGTCTGGCACATTTCAGACTCTTAGTAAATTCTTGTTGAATGAATGAACCACTCTCGGTCTTAGCTTCCCCCAGAATAAAAAGAGGGATAAGACCAGATTGCATCTGAGCCTTCTTTCTGCTCCCGTATTTTATGATCCTGCCTTAATTCCAGTCACAGATCAACTCAGAAGGAATGGTACAACTGCTTATCATCAGAGAGATGGCTCTATTCATAAATGGACATTCTCTGCTGGTTTTTTAAAACTTTATTATCTTTTGCTTACAAAAGTAATACATGCCCTGAGGTACCCTTTGTAGTTTGATGTATAATCATTCAGATATTTTCCTCTGTACTCACTAATTCACAATTAATACTTGATTTTTTTTTGTTTGCCATATATTATTTTAAAAGAACATCAATATATCATGGACATCTTTCAAAGACAATTTTTGTTTTTTATGGAAAAAGACAGTGAAACGCTTTGGTTGCTGTTGTCAGTGGCTTCAGTTAAAAATAGAAATAATACTCCTGTCTTTCTGCCATGCCTTTGGCCAGAAAATAGGTCTAGTTCTTGAGGGAGGGAGAGACCCTAACCTGGAATTTTGTTTCAAATACAGATTCTCATCTCACACCCCATGAAATTCCTGACAATCTCTTGGAAGTTCTGTTCACTTTTAGGCCCTGAAATGCCTCCATTAGCATCTTTCCGCTGCTGCCACATGGAACAAAGTAACTTTTGGCACCCACAGGAAATGCCATGAGAGGGCACCAGGGAGCCCGTGTCTTTAAGACTCACATGTCCCCCCTTGCATGGGAGACGGAGCTCTCCCAGCAGCAGCCCAGCCAAGTAGCCTGAAACACCTTCCTCTCTGAACCCCCAAATCTCCCTTCAGGAGCTGCTTGATATGCAGCCAGCATCCACTCAACATAATGTGCCTTACCTGCCAATGTGCTTTGAGGGATATTGTTAGCATTAAATTTGCCATTTACATTTTCATGTTTGACATAATTGAGGAATGAATGCTCTTATGAAAATTAAACTTGTGGTTCTCCTGGGCTGCTGTAACCCTGTTAAAATGTAATGTGATTTTTGATGCTTCTTCTTGAGGTTTTTTATTAAATAGAATATCAGGATGACTAATTCCCCGGACCTAAATGCAGGCTGGGAAGCAGCATTATTGATAGGGTTGTGTCCAAATGGTTCTCCGTGCTCAGCCTCTAATGGCCTAATAATGCATTAGACTTGAATCAGAAATACTTTGGGTTGTAGTGCTTATTGCCATTAGTGAAAACACCTGGATGCTCCATTCATCAAGGTTACATCCAACGGGGCCCATTTGTTTATTAGGCTGTCAGTAAACATCTTTATCTGGTCCCAGTTCAGCCACACTCGGCCACGCCTGAGAGGGCTCAAATCCAGCCTGGGGATCTCTGTGGTTTCTCATTATTAGTTTTCTTGTTTAAAAAAAAAAAAAAAAAAAAAAAAAGCAAGGCAAGCTAATGAAAAGTTAGGGGCGGCTTTATAAAGAACACATTTTACCTCACATAATCTGTGGCGATGGTCGCAAAGATCAGGGAGGCAGGCTCTTGGGCGGGCCCCCGGCAGCTCTTCTTTCAGCAGCTGCCACATGGCCCCTCTGCCTCCCCCGCCAGTGCCAACATTGGCCACTCAGATCCCTGGGTCCCTCCCCAAGCCATCTGTAGCCTGGCTCTACAGCCGTCTGGATGTGGAGACATGGCCCACATGCCCTGGAAGGGCTAGATCTCCCCTGGACATTGCCTCTCACAGAGCAAAATCAAATTCCTCTTCCCTTCAGCGAGCTTGCCATTTCCCTTCCACAGACATTTCCTGACATACATACTCCATCTCTTTCAGGGGACCTTGTCTTTTTCTTAAAGCCATGTTTTAAAGAAAATTGTGAAATACAAGAAATGTCCTACATTAGGCATAAAACATAAATGTATAGCTTAATGAATTTCGGTTACGTAAAAGAGTGCCTGGGTAACCTCACCCAGGTTGAGATGGAAAATGTGCCAGTACCCGGGGGTCCTTCCCCAAAGCCCCATGGATCCCTTCTGCTGCAGAAGTAGCTGCCTGGCAGCCTCAACTCCCAAATCATATGAATCTCACAGGAGACTTGAATCTAGACCACCCAGGACTCAGCACGAGATCCATCCAACTTTCCCTTTCAGAAACATCTTTGAGCAGACTCCTAGCCTTCACTTTCCAGTCCTGATTAGAGTGCACTGCGGGGTGGATGAGGGAGGGGACAGGCAACACCAATGGCACAAGTGAATGCATCCAAAGTCTACCCAGTAGCAAAACCCCGAGACTGCAGACTGAGAGCTTCCCCAAATTGTTCACATTTGTGGCGCCCACTGCCCTCTTGGGGCGCTGGTATTGTGACCTGCATTCAAGCTCTGGATTGGTGGGCAATTCTGATCATAATGCAAATGTTTCTACATCTCTAAAATTGTATTATGTATCTCTTGAATCAACGCAGGGAAGCCTGAGTTTGCATCAGGGAAACATTAGTCAAGGTGTGTTCCATAATTGCCACCCCAGAAGTGGTATAAAATCTGCCAGAGGTGAGTCATGTGTGGGCCTTCCAGAAAAGCCTGTGCCCCTGACTTGGGATGTTGGGCCCTTTGGGGATTGCTCCTGCGGGGTCAGAGTTCACTGAGGGAGGCAGGGGGAGGAGGGGCTTGGCCCGGGCCCTGGACCTGCCTCCAGGGAAAGGACAATCTGCCCAGAGGGAGGAGCAGGTGTCTTATGTTACCTGATGAGGGACCTCTCCATTAGCAGTGTTTATTTCCCAAGTTTCTGGTGCCAGGAGGGGAGCTGAATAGAAAAAGTCGTTATCTCCAAAAGCAGGACCTGCCTGAGCATCTTCTTACTCCTAAGGCCTCAAGCTCTGTGTCTGCACTTCTACCACTAGGGGTAGAGTGAGGCTGAGGCTTTCTCACCTGCTGCTTTCCACCCCCTTCTTGCTTTGCAGGACATGAAGGGGCCTTCATGCCAGATTCCATCTCTCAGAGTCTCCATCTCTCATGCACCACAGAGACTTGACCTGACTAAAAATCAGACCTTTTTTGTCCCTCTCCTATCTCACTGATTTACAGACATTTTGTCTTTATTTCCAGGGAATTTTTTTTTTTCCAAAGTTTCATGGGAAAACATGGGTGGGTAGGATGAATATAGGAATTGGTCCAGGTGAGGTGCTCATCACTAGGTCTGAATCCATCCCCTGCCTTTTACTAGCTTTACAGCCTAAAGCAACTTTCACAAACTCTCTGGGAATCAGTTTCCTCATCCGTACAATAGGGTGAGGATGGTGACGGTGCTTGACCCACAGGTTTGTTGTGTGAAATAAATGAGACAATGTGCACGAAGTGCTTAGCGTGGACCTGGCATACATATAGTAGGCACTCAATTAATGTCAGCTCCCTCTCTGGCTTGCCTACTCTAAGCAAGATATCTTCTAGAACCACACTGCCTTCATAGGGACAGTAGTCTAATTCCTCCTCTAAAAGGAGGAATTTTGGGCTCTGTGTAAAAAATCAGAAAATTCTGGGCTGTCTGTCAAAGCCGTCCAGTTGGTGGCCCTGTTATGGAGCTGTCCAAGCAGGGTGAGTGCCCTTGGGCCGTCCTCCCTTGCTCAAGAAGCTTCAAGTTCTCAGTCAAAGAAGCTGTGACTGTGCCGGGCTCAGCGCACAGGCAACTGAGCTCATTGTCGGATTTGCACTCACCGCAATAGCATTTGACAGTAACCCCAGAGAGAAGCAGAGTGTGGCTGACAAGGTGGCAGGTGGAGAAGGTGAGACGTGTTTTCAGAGGAAGCATGGCTCACTCACAGCCTGTTCCTCATGGCAGCAGGAGCCTGCTTATTTTTAGAGCTAAGCGCCATTGCTGGATTACTCACTTCTGAGACACGGTGGGTGTGTTGGATATAAGCTCTGGATCAGAGTGTGTGCACGGCTGGGTTTTATTCCCTTATAAACATGCAGCCAAAACAGAGTCTTGGTGAGAGAATGGCCTGGGCTTCAGAAAACATGCACCCTGTGAAATATTTCCTCTGCCAGTCCTAGTTCTAGACGTATTTATTTCTAAACAGGACCAGACACAAGATTGTTTGCCTTGGATGTTGGGCCATGAGCTTGGACCCCTAATCCAGGGGGTGATGAGGGAGGTCATAGTCACACCTGCAGTTTAGGCAGACCACTCTGGCAGCTACAGGGAGGCAGATAGGAGGGCGATTCGAGGCACAGGGCAGTCATTGGGTGGCCTGCAATGGCCCAGGTGAGAGACCACAGGGGCCTGAACCACCTGAACTCGATGACGGGTGACAGAGGGAATGTAGGGTTGGTTGTTGTTGTTTGGCTGCAAAGAACAGAGGCCATTCAAGGTCTCTCAGAGAAAGGTTGTTCTGAGGACACCAGAAAGTTACGAAGAACCAGGGTCACAACCCTCTGGCCATTGGAGAATGTCAAATGTGCTACCTTCTTGGAGGCAGAAAAAGGACAAATTGCCAGACAGACAATCCATCAGTCAGGACAGGCTAGGTGACAAACACCCCAAATCTCAGTGGCCTCATGCAAGAGGAGTTTAGTTCTGCCCTGTGCTCCCTGTCCAGTGCAGTTTGCCAGGGTGCTGTGTTTGTCATGGCTGAGGTTCCATCTCCAGTTAGGCTCCGTGACTGCGGCAGCAGGATAAGGACACGTGGCTAATCATGCCTGCTCTTGAAGCTTCTGTGCAGGAGCATGCGCGTGGCTGCTGCCCACAGGCATTGTAAGCATTGTGAGTTTGGGAAGGGAAGGGAGGAGAATGAGAGGAAAGACCTGCCCGAGGAGATATTAGAAATATTTCAGAGTCCCTTCAGCTGGGACAGCGCCTGAAGCAGGAGCGTCACCCAGGAGACCCTATGCCAGAGGAGTGAGCAGCCCGCTGGCTTCCCTCTCCACAGGTGCCCAAGGTACCTCTTGTCCCTCTTGTCCTCTCCTTACCCCAAACTCTGCTCTGATCACTGATTCTGGATTTTGCTGCTGTTTAATTTGACCCCTATGGCCCAGAGAGTTAGACATCCTGATTCCTGCTCTGGCATCCTTTCCATGGACAATCCCTGACCAGGAAAGTCAGGGCCTGACCTGTGCAATGGCTAAGATCACAGTTTTACAACCATATATTACTATTCTAAAAGCACACATACACGCACAAGCAGTAGAGGACACAGATGTTGTTAGGTGGCACAGCATCTTGTTAAGAGCTCAGACTGAGTCAGAGGAATTCAAACTTAATCCTGGTGCTGCCTTCCAGCTGCTTAACCCTGGGACATTGCTTAGCTTTTCTGAGTCTCAGTTTGCTCATCCTTTCACAGAGGATAAAGACGTTATCTAATTCACAGGCCTAGTGTGAATATTAAATGAGACTGTTTTGCACAGGGCCTGGGGCATAGAAAGTGCTTACCAGACGTAGACTTATTATTACCATTGAGCGGGGCAGGGCCCTCAGTCTCACTCTCCACTCTGATTTGTAGAATCCGCAGAGCATCTGGTGCTCAGCAAATGTGTGCTGAATGAATGAAAGTGTCTTTTGGGGGGAGGGTGCCTTGCAGTCTGGTAGGGAAACAGAGGATGCTTGTTGTAAAGCCTTTCCTCACCTTGAACAGATTGGATTCTGCTGCAGTCCACCCTACCACTCTCCATTTAGCCCAGACCAGTTGTTTTAGAGAATCAAGGGATCGGCCAGGATCTTCCCCACTTTCCAGCTCTCAGGGTCCTCCTTAGCAGCTGTGATGTCCCGTAACTCAGGGCAGGGAGAGTGCAGAGCGGCAGGGGCTTTAATAGTGGGTAGATGTGGTTCAACACCCAGCTCCGTTGCCAGCTAGCTGAGACCTTGACAAAGTGACTTGCCTCCTCACACCTTAACTTTTCATTTTAAAATGAAGACAAGTCTTCTAGGGATGTTGTAAGGCTTCAAAGTGAGCCACTCCATAGATGTGGGTTGCCCTCCACTGCACAGATAATTAAATCATAGCCTAGGGTAGGGCTTAAAGACACAGGATATTTTCTCCAGAATGTGGGCTTTTAGGCTATTAAGAAAATAATTTAAAGCAGTCATATTATAGTCGTTAAAATATAGATTGCTGCCCCCACCTCCCAGAGTTTCTGATTCAACAGGGCTGACGTGGGCCCAAGAACCTGCATTTTTAACAAGTTCCCCAATGTTGCCGCTGCTGGTCCTGGGACCAAACTTTGAGAACCGTTAATAATATAAAGGCTGAGGTGCCAGGAAAGTGGGCACCTAGAAGGCCTAAAAGAGAACAACAAAATAAAACAGAATACTTAAGTCTTCAGGATGCCCATCTCTAAAGCCACATCCGAGAGACAAGAACACGGCAAATGTTTTATAAAAGAAAATACAAATTTACGATATGGAGAGCTGACCGGACTGATTGGAAGTGAAACCATCCCCAAACCAATCCATTTATTTAGGAAATAAATGAAAGGGAGATCCTGTGAAATGAATTGATTGGGAGAGACTGCAATCCTTCATCCTGTTTCCGGCTTTCGATGGGGTGAGTGAGGACTGGAGACAGGAAGCTACTCCGGCTTGATGGCCCAGCTCCCAGGAAGACAGAAAAGACACCATTTTCTGCCTGTTCCTCATCCTGCCCTCGAAAGAACCACCGCTTCTTGTGGCCGGAGCTGTTGAAGGCGAGTTTCCCTGCCAGAAACCTGAAGCCCATAGAAGGTGTGTCTTCTGCAGATGGGGTCTTCTTGGGGGCTCTCTCTGCCCATATGAGTCGCTGCGTCTGACGGACACGGTGTGGTGTAATTAGCCCCGCTTCTGTGGTTCTCACCAGCTGCAAACTCTCCTCACCTGGGGAGATGGACTCTGGGATGCCTGGGCCTTCCCTCTACTCGGGGTATCTGAGGGTGGAGGTTGGTTTTTCTAAGCTCCGCAGGGGATTCTGATGTGCATCCAGGGCTGGGGACCCCTGTGGGAGGCCCTGGTCAGGACGCTCCCTGGAGTTGTCTCGCAGCTCCCTCTGCCTCTAATGCTGCAGGGTTTTCTGAATGTTCTTTCTCCCGATGTTTCTTTCTGAAGCGGCATCATTCATCTGGGGTCATACCTGAGGTTCATAGCCTCATGCCAAGGAAATTAAGGATGCAGACACACAAGGAGTGAGTTTCACAGTGGAGGTTTAATAGGCGAGAGAAAGAGAAATTGCCCTCTCCCTGCAGAGAGAGGGGCTCCTGGGTGGGTCTTCTGGTTTCATGGTGAAATGCACGGCGTTTTATAGACGAGCTTGAGGGGGCAGCATCCGATTTAAGTAGGGCCCAAAGATGAATTGGAGCAGGTATGCCATTTACATAGTACCCGAAGAAGCTGGCTGCTCCACCCTAATCTTTTATTATGCCGACGGGTTCTCTATCTGGCCAGTGCCGTGTTGCCTGTTCCTTTACTGTTCACATGGTTGGCAAGGAAAAGGGAAGATGGAACCTCCGCGTTGAACATACTTGGCCACCAGGTAGGCTTTTTCTATTGGCACAGTTGCCGACATTCACCCATGTGAGCTTCTAGCTTGCTTTTCTCTGTCTGCAGCTTGATTTTTCAGGCAGCTCTCTGTTAGAAAAGAAATGATTTGGGGACTGCTTTTTATTAAAAGGGAAACCTTGCTGAGGACCCTCTCACCCTCACTAACTGCCTAAATAATTTCTTTCTAGCTCCTGTGTAATTTCCCCGCAGCTGGTGGTTTGCTCAGCAGAGAGGCCTCTCTGACTTGATGGTTTACCCTTTGAATGTAGCAATTTCCACACTGTATTCCCAGAAACACTAGAGTCCCCTGAGATGTTGAGAAGTTCTAAGAGAGAGAAAGAGAGGAGAAAACTTTTTAATTTTAAGTTTGTTAGGTACCTTGCAGAATCAGCGGGCAGGCTAGAGATCAGAGCCTGTTCAGAAAATAGACAGGAACCAAGGGGGCCAGAGTGGTAGGAACAACAGCAAGGCCACTACGTAGCTAGGAAGCATCACCACGCTGGGCCTGGGACATTTGATGTCACCACCATGGCAGACAGGGTGAAGTTTAAGCCCTCCCTGAATCTGGTTTTCACTTGCTTAAGAGTCAAAGTCCAGGGTAGGTACACTGAACCGGCTGCGCTTGGCTCATGTGTTGGTGCCCCATCTATTGGTAAGAGCTGTGGTGTAGCTCTACAATTTCCTCTGGTGTCCTTGCTTGTGTATTCTTTGTTGTATTTGGGTTTCCCTAGAGAATTCTCCTTGGATAAGATCTGAGACACGCAGCTCCTTCTGTTGTAGTTCCTCGCTATGGTGCAGGAGCTCAGGGGATGTGGTGGAGAGGTGCGGGGAGGGGAGTGTGCTGTAGACAATTAGGTCTCAGTCTTTCAGTAAGCCTGTGCGCTGTGCTGTGATCCTCACAAGTGCTTCTCCCTGCACACCCCCACCGCCCCCATAGATGATGCAGACAGGCTAGAGGGGGCTGGAGTTGGGTATCTCTCTTCCCCCAGGTCGATTGGGCTTTGGTAAAATCCTAGTCAATTATTCTGTGGTAAGATAGTTTCTCTTACCAGACCTTGTTAAGAAGAACAGAATGATCCGGTATATTTCAAAATATCTCCTCTTTCCCTCTCCCTGTTGGGAGCATAAGGGGATTTTTTCCCCTAGCTTCACTATCAGAACGTGGTAGGGCTCCCAGAGGTAAAACTAAGTGTGGGAGCCTCCCCGAGGCTGGGCCCCTTGGGGTTTTTAATCTCTCAGGCTTGTCCACCCTGAATCCCCAGCACTTCATCAACTACAGCTCAGGTTTCCCTACCTGGGCACTGGTTCTTGTAGAGGTTTCTCCCTGTGATCATCTGTATCCCCCTGTCTGTTTCTGCAAATCTGGGGGCAGCAGTTTGCCCTGTGACCTCAGTTCTCTGGTGGGATCTAAGAAGAGTTGTTGATTTTCAGTTTGTTCAGCTTTTTTCTTGTTGTGTGAAAAGGAATGATGACTTTTAAACTCCTAACATGTTGGAAGTCACATGGGGATTTTGTAAGATGTTTAGATTCTGGGTATTTTCTGTCATGTAAATCGCTTCCTAGGACGCTGTATTAAAAATTCTGTCAAGATGGATGGGTGAGATTTGTGTATTTGATCAAGCAGATATTTCCAGGAGGGCTGAAATGGGATATGTTGAGCAAGGCTGGCATTTCTAAAGTCTGGTGACCTGTGTGCTGCCTAGAAGGAGAGGTGGTAAAACCTTTGCTAAAACTTGGAGGCAAGGTGGTCTTGGATAGGGGTGAGAGAGAGGTGGGGCAGGGATAGAGTTTGTGGGGAGCAGACTGATGTCTCCCGGGTTGGAGGCAGGAGGCATCCATTCTAACTCTTCCCCGTCCTTTTCTCTATTTCTTCCTCCCTTTCTTTCAATTGCCACATTCAGAGATGTTCTGAAAAATAGCTCTGGGGTGGGGTGTGGTAAATAAGTGTTAGAAATGAGAAAATCTTACTGGCTGTCTTGCTTTTAAACTGGGTCTTCTAAGTCAATGGTCAATGGTGCAGACTCTAAAAGTAGAATGCTTTTTGTAGAATCTAGCTCATATATGTTCTGCAAAACACCTGAGGAAAAAAAGTTACTTAAATATATATATATATATGTTTTACTTTTTTTTGAGAAGGTAATATATTCACATTCTGGTTCAAAGTTCAAAAATTCTAAGTACAACACTGAAATCTCTTCTTTCTTTCTCTGAAAGTCTGCTTAGTTCTTGATCTCTTAGACAAGTTACCACTATTGTTTGTTTCTGGTGTAGTCTTCCAAGGTTGTTTTTGAAATGCATCTCCAAGCCAATACAGAGAGTATTTTCCTCCCTTTTTAGAAGTGGTTGTTGATGACTACTTCTGTTCTGTACTTTGCTTTATCACTCAACAATATCATCTCTTCAGAGCTCAGAATGCATTTTTTCCCACAAAAACGTGGGCTTTTTGACTTGAATCATATATACCTTTATATTATATATCTTTTAAAAATTACAATATTAGTACATATTCATTGAAAAAAATATAAAATATAAAATCAGTTCTAATCCTATAATCTAGTGATAACCAGCATTATTTTTTGGTTTATATTCTTCTAGATTTTGTCTTAAGAATGTGTGTATTTTTTTTTTATAAAAATGAAATCATATGTGACATATTGCGTATAGCCAATTTTAGGAAATATCCTTGTTTACTTCCTTAGAGTAAGTTCTTTGAAGTAAACTTCCTTAATGAGTGGGTATGCGCTTTGCAAAGGTGTTTAATGCATATTTCCAAGTTGTTCTATGGGGAAGTTGTACCACCAGCAGAAAATGGGAGGTTCTTTTTTTTTTTTTTTTTCTGAGACGGAGTCTCGCTCTGTCGCCGAGGCTGGAGTGCAGTGGCGCATCTCGGCTCACTGCAAGCTCCGAAAATGGGAGGTTCTTTACCTAGGAATCTGCACAAATACTGCCACCGTACAAGAACATAAACAAACTTAAACATTGTCAGTGTAATGGTCCAGTGAATCTCATTTTAATTGGTGTCTTTGTGATTCTCAGGCAACTTTAGTAGTCTGTGTATGTTTAGGGCCATTTGTGTTTATTCTTTTTTGTTTTGTTTTGTTTTTTGTTTTTTTTTGAGATGGAGTCTCACTCTGTCACCCAGGCTGGAGTGCAGTGGCGCCATCTCGGCTCATTGCAAGCTCCGCCTCCCGGGTTCACGCCATTCTCCTGCCTCAGCCTCCCGGGTAGCTGGGACCACAGGCGCTCGCCACCACACCGGGCTAATTTTTTTGTATTTTTAGTAGAGATGGGGTTTCACCGTGTTCGCCAGGATGGTCTCGATCTCCTGACCTCGTGATCCACCCGTCTTGGCCTCCCAAAGTGCTGGGATTACAGGCATGAGCCACCGCGCCCTGCCCATTTATGTTTATTCTTTTGTGGATTGCATTTTCATCTTACTTTCCTGTTTTTCTGTTGGGATGTTCTTCTTTCTCTGATTAATTTGAATTGATCAATCAGATTATCAATTAATTTGAATTTATTAAATGATTAATTTTGCTCCCTGGTTAATTCAGTCCCTGCAGACAGACGTTATGTCCTTTCCTCCCACTTTGCTTGCAGGACCCTGGCTGTGAGGGTGGCGAGCAGAGCTAACCTGTGCTCCTTTGGCCAGTTCACTTGTATTTGGCTTGTTTCCAAGGTTCCTGAGATACCCCATGATCTATTGAAATGAACACTGCATAGGATGGTAGGAATCAGGAATCAGAAAGTGTAAACTCTGTGTTAAGAAATATTTCTGTAGTAGAAAATCAAATTTTCAAAATAAAACTCCTCCCCCTAAAATCTTAATGTTTGAGGTACAAGAAAGGCTTGCTTATTAAATGCTATTACATCCCTGTAAAAGATGCTGTGATTATAATATAACTGTGTGGCGTCCTGCCATATGTCAGCACAGCTGTGGCATTGCATAGGATTTTGCTGATGTGGTTCTGGACAGACAGGCCAGGCTTGGAGTCATGTCCTACCACTTACCAGTTGTGTGACCTGAAATTAGTTACCTGATCTCTCCAAGCCTCAGTTTCTTCCTCTGGAAAATGGAGATGACCATCGTAGCTAACTCATAACAGTATTTCAGGGATTGAATGAGAAAATGAATTTCAAGGCAAACAGTAAACACCCAATTACTATTTCTACTATCTGTTACTATTATTATATTTTACTATAATCGTGATCAGTCTGAGATTTCCTCCAGGAAGTACGTCCTAAGTTCCAATTTATTCACAAACCCTCTTTGAGAATACAATTGATTTGTTGGCTTTTCATTCTTTTTTTTTTTTTTTTTTTTTTGACAAGGTCTTGCTCTGTAGCCCAGGCTGGAGTGCAATGGTGCAACCTTGGTTCACTGCAGCCTCCACCTTCTGGGCTCAGAGTGTGCTAGACTCTTTGGAGGTGAAACTGAGGGTCCGAGTGGAGGTGGGTGGGTTGGAGAGCAGAAGCGAAGAGACTGTGGAGTGAGGGAGGGGCTGGGAGGCAAGAGCACCAGACCAGGCAGGGCTGCGGGGGTGGTTTTGGTTTCCATCCTCAGAGCAATGAAAGCCATGTGAAGGTGTGAGCAGAAGGCTTTGTTTGTTTGAATTTTACCGCAAGGTGCTGTGGGAGGAAGGGGGGATGGGGGTGGCCACCATGCTGGGCAGGGGTGAGCCAGGGAAGATGTCTTGGAGGAGCTGGCCTTGAAGATTGAGGGCAAATCTAGGGAAAGAGCGTTTTACTCTCTCTAGCCTCAACAGAGAACCAAAGTGCAGCAAAAGCTTGTTCCTGTGCCTGGATTCAAGCTGTCTGTTCCCACGGAGGGAGTATGTGCTGACCCGTTGGAATCGCAGTTCACCTTCCTATGGAAAGAACGACTGTCAGGCCACGACTTCTAAGGCAAGTCCTGAGAGCCTAGGCTTGGCTGGATGGCTCCCTGTCCATCCTCATTGTAGGAGAGGGCCGCATGGCATGGAGCAGGGAGCTTCCACCTTCCAGAACACCAGCTCAACAATTGGTCATGAGTGATTGCTAAAGGACCAACGTTTGTGGACAATTCACTTGTCTTATAAATTAGCACATATGCAAAGATTCCTGTATGATACTTGCACCCATGCACATGTGTTTCCCCTTCATCGTTCCAGAATAAGGGGTAAAGAGGGTGAAATGAGAACTTCAGGGATGTGCATGATTTGCAGATTGTTAGACTTGCAGAGGCCTCAGGGAGCAATCTTAGTGCTGAAACCTTATTTAGTTGTGTCAATTGCAGTTAGGGCTTGTGATTTCTGATACTGCAGGAAGTTTTATTTTCTTTTCAATTGTAACCTAGGGATACATTTTTCACAAGGTAAAAGGAGGGCACAGCTGGTGGCCGAGGGAGGGAGCGGACCATCTGCCTGCAACTGTGGCTCTTTTCTGGGAAGGTCCTGTCCTTTGTGTTGCAGCCCACACACAGTTGAGAACCAAGGTGCTCCGGAGGGGCCCCAGGACTGGTGATTAGGAGGCTGACCTTCTGGCCCATTTCTGCCTTATTCTTAGACAAACCACTTCTGCTCTCCAGGGCTCATGGACTCCGCACTACAGACACGCCGAGTCGATAAAAGGGCCATTGCCGCGCTGCCAGCACTAGGTGGCGCCAGTGTCCAGATGATCCGCCCTGGCGGCGCGTGAGCCTGTCCAGCGCTACGGGCTGAGACCAATCAGTAAAACGAACAGCCCTTACTGCGAAGGTCGATAGGTGTCTGTCGCAGTGGTCTCAGCCTTCGGTCTGCCCCCTCCCCAGACCCCCCGCGTGCTCCCACTTCCCCTACACCCCGCACCTCATACTTTCCAGGGATGCGGCTCACCTGACAATGCTCTGCCCGGGGGGTGCTCGGGTCCTATCCCCCCACGCCGGCCCCCCAGCCCTGCCGCGGACCCAGAGTCAGTCTGGGCGGTCCTGAAAGCAGCTCCCCAATCCGCACTTCTTTCTCCTTTGGCGTTTGGGCTGTGTCTGTGGGCTTTGCTTTCCAGGTGTGTCTCAGCCCTCCAGTTCAGAAGGCGGTGGCTGGGCGGAAATGACCTTGGCCTTCTAGGGGTTCACTTGACCCAGGGCCCTTAACATATCCTGCAGGTCCCTGGCCGTCAGGTGCCCCTTATCGGCGTGACCTGGGCAGGCTAGCTAGCCTCGTTGGGCCTTGTTTGGGACCAGACTACATCTACTCTGCGGGAAGGATTTACTGAGGCAGCCTGTAAAAGGGCCCTTCCCAGTGCCTGGTTCAGAACAGAGATTGGTGAGTATCATTCATTCACTCACTCATTCACTCATGCCAGGATGTGAGCGGTTCCCACCCTTACTCCAGGGCGTGCAGGGAAGGTGCCACCCACTAGACTTTCCTTAGGTGGCCTGCGAGGTTCTGACACCTCACGGCAGAGAGCGGCTCTGCTTCCTTCTCCACAATTTGGGAAGGTGCTGCCGAGGCCTTAGCTGCCACGACGTCGTGTTTGGCTTGGCAATAGGGAGGCTTTCTTGTCCTGGACTTGGCTTCTCGTCCCATTTCAGTCATGGGTTTGGGCCGTGCAGCCACTGGGAGCAGCGCCCCGTTGTCTAGAAGGTTGTTCTGTGTCCCATCTCCCACTGGCACACAGGCAGTCACGGCGGCAGGTCAAAGGGCTGGGGCCAGAGTCCCCAGGTTGCTGCGGCCTATGAGAGTGTGTTCAATGCGGGGGATGGCTGACCTTTCAGCCTGATTGGTTTCAGAACTGCAAATAACAGGAGTGATTCATGACCCTCTAGTGGACCCTGCTATCTGTAACTGGAATGTGGATTTGGGTAGGAGGAGCCCTTGGTTGGTAAAATAGAATCAAGCTCCTGTGTGTCTTGGGGTGGAAGTTGGAGGGGAGCCCTTGTCCAGTGCTGTTGGTCCTTGGTGGACTTCAGAGCTTGGCCTACCCAGTGGTGTCTCCAAACAGAAATGGAAACCCAGCTTCTTGCCTGGGCTCTTTACCCTTACATAGTAGAGCCCTCTTGGGGGCCCAGCAGGGGAGATGGGTACAACCAGACCTACCATCAAGACCATGGTGTCCCCATATGCTGTGAGGATTAGAAGAGATGCTACTTGGGACGGCTCCGGACCAGGCGTGTGGTGTATAGGAGCAATCAAGCAGCTCCCGGCTCCCTTCCCCTTCTCCCTGCAGCTCTAGTAAGATGGATGGAGGCCAGGGTACATCTGCACCTGAGGGTCAAAAGTCTGTTCTTGCAGGTTTCCTAAAGGGAGCCCTGGTCTGGGTGGTACTGGGCCTTCACCTCACTCCTGGTGTGTTTGTTTATTGGCAAAGTGACTGCAGGGAGGTCACAGGGCCCCGTGAGCCTTGGTTTGGGCTGCCTGCTGCCTTGTGGGTTCCAAATTCCTTGCCAGCTCTAAGAATGCATGATGAAAGGAAAGGCTGCCCTGCACTGCATGATGGCATGATTGGGGGTGGCACCACACAGCCCAGTCTCCCTATGGTGTAAAGAAAATCACTTTCACCCCTGCTGAGCTTCAGTCCTTACAGGCAGAGTAAAGAGAGAGCCGATCACGAAGGCCACCTGCGTCTCAGCTTGCCAGCTCGGAACACACAGGTGAGAATCAGTGCGGGACACCTGTTGTCAACCCCGAGTGTGCATGAGAATTATATAGAAAAGTTTTCTCAAAATTTCTGGCTGGGTGCGGTGGCTCACGCCTGTAATCCCAGCACTTTGAGAAGCTGAGGTGGGCAGATCACCTGAGGTCGGGAGTTCGAGACCAGCCTGCCCAACATGGCAAAAACCCATCTCTACTAAACACACAAAAAATGAGCCGGGCGTGGTGTCAGGCGCCTGTAATCCCAGCTACTCAGGAGGCTGAGGCAGAATAATCACTTGAACCTGGGAGGCGGAGCTTGCAGTGAGCCGAGATTGTGCCACTGCACTCCAGTCTGGGTGACAAGAGTGAAACTCTATCTCAAAATAAACAAACAAAAAACAAGCAAAACCAAAATGTCCATGCCTGGGCACCTGTTAAATCATAATCAATGGAGTGGGGCCATAGTTTTTAAACTGTCTTGGAGGGTTTTAGTGAATAGCCAATGGTGAGACCCACCTTGGAGCCCCATCTCTGCTTACAAATACCGTGTATTTAATGCCACAGGTCCCCTTGCTTTCCACATCCCCTGGGAAGGGTTCTTTACCCTTTCTCACCAATCAGAGTGACCTCACCTAGGGTGTCTATTATGCTCAATGGATCTGATCTATTGGAGCACACTCACACCTTTTTGTCATGTAGCACTTTAGGCCTTTTAGAAAATAGTTATTTTTCATTAAAAATAAAAATTGTGTATATTTATAGTATACCACTTGATGTTTTAAAATATGTATACATTGTCCACTATAGGATATTCTACAGCTATAAACAGGAACAAAATCATGTCCTTTACAGCAACATGGATGCAGCTAGAGGCTACTATCCTAAGTGAACTAATGCAGAAACAGAAAACCAAATACTGCATGTTCTCACTCATAAGCTAAACATTGGGCACACATGGTATATTAGTCTGCTCTCACACTGCTGTAAAGAATTACCTGAGACTGGGTAATTTATGAAGAAAAGTGTTTTTTGTTTTTGTTTTTGTTTTTTAGATGGAGTTTCACTCTTCTTGCTTAGGCTGGAGTGCAATGGCAAGATCTCGGCTCACTGCAACCTCCGCCTCCTGGGTTCAAGCAATTCTCCTGCCTCAGCTTCCCAAGTAGCTGAGATTACAGGCACCCATCACCATGCTTTGCTAATTTTTTTGTATTTTTAGTAGAGATGGGATTTCACCATGTTGGCCAGGTTGGTCTTGAATTCCTGACCTCAGATGATCCACCTGCTTCATCCTCCCAAAGTGCTGGGATTACAGGCATAAGCCACCGTACCCAGACAGAAAAGAGGGTTAATTGACTCACAGTTCCACAGCATTAACAGGGAGTATGACTGGGAGGCCTCAGGAAACTTACAGTCGTGGCAGAGGATGAAGGTAAAGCAAGTACATCTTCACGTGGCAGCAGGAGAAAGAGAAAGCAAAGGGAGAAATGCCACACACTTTCGAACAACCAGATCTTGTGAAATCTCATTCACTATCATGAGATCAGCAAGGGGGAAGTCAGCCACCATGATTCAATCACCTCCCACCAGGCCCCTCCCCTGACACATAGGGATTACAATTTGAGATAAGATTTGGGTGGGGATACAGAGCTGAACCGTATCACAAGGACGTAAAGATGAGAACAACAGACACTGGAGTACAAAACAGGGGAGTTGGGGGCCAGGCAAGGGTTGAAAAACAACCCGTTGGATACTGTGCTCACTACCTGGGTGATGGGACCAGTCGTACTCCAAAACTCAGCATCACACAATGTACCTTTGTAACAAATCTGCACGTGTACCTCCTGAAGCTAGAATGTAACCTAAAATAAAATATGTATACATTGTGAAATGGCTTAATAAAGCTAATTAACATAGGCATTGCCTCACATACTCCTTTTTTAGTGGTGAGAATACTTAAAATCTACTCTCTCCGCAATTTTTAAGTATACAGTGCATTGTTATTAACCGTAGTCACCACGCTGTGTTTGGCCTTGCTCCTCGCAGTGCGCTGCTGCTGGACAGGGAGTAACCTGGGAGCTGGCTATTCTGAGCCCTTTCCCCCACTCAGAATCAGTGTTTGAAAAGATTACCAGATGATTCATAGGCATATTAAAGTCTAAGAAGCACTGGTTTAAAAAACAGATCTTTCTTCTCTCTCTCTCACATTGTTTTTAGTGAAAAATTTCAAACGTACAGTGGAGCTGAAAGGATTTTACAGTGAATATTCCCAAGCAATTCCTTTAGCCCCAGCCCAGCCTTTGTAGTGGGCAGAGTTCTGGAGGAGGCTCCCTGGAGGCAGCTGCAGGCAGTGCTTCTCCGCAATGCCTATTGCAGATCCTGGTTCAGGAATTCTGTGCTCTGGGTGACCATGTGTGTATTAGGGCAACTCCTGCTAAATGCATGTTTTTATGATCTATGCAACTCCCTTCCATTGCAGGGAGCCCCAGTAGTCTGATAAGTGTGCTTTTCATCTTTGAATCTCCAGGTCTCTAACAATGCCTGGCACATAGTAGGTAATCAAAATATATTTCTTGAATTGACTCTCTATCCCCCAGCATGAACAACGTGGCATGAGTAATTGATTCCGGAAACAGAGAAGTTAATTAGTTTCCCCAATAACAGTTAATACAAATTTGGTGAACTGGAGAGAAACGGAAATTGACTAAATCAAGATAATTTCGTGTTCCTAATGAGCTGTTTGTGCTTTCATTTTCTAAGGGAAGCTGGCAGGTATTGCCCTTCCTGGCAGATTCAATCTTTATCAGAACATCAAAGACAAGTTGAGGCATTGTGTTTCGACTCTGGGTTTGCTGATGAAGGAAACGGCTCCCTATACCAGAACCGGTCTCATGTTATATTTTACTGGGGTCATATTAGGGAAGGATGGAGAATGAAGAACGCTGTGAAGGACTCTTCTCTACAATCCACCTCCTTTCCATTCCTCCTTCCATCCAGCACGGGGGAGATGAATGGGCTGTGGTTATTCTCAGAATTGTCCTTGGCACAATGGCTGTCCCTCTACCCTCAGCCATGAAGGCATGTCTTCTGCCTAAAGTCTTTTTCATCCTCTAGAGCCCATAGCATGTGTCATCTTCTCCAGAAACCATCCTGCAAATCCCCACTCCCTCCTGCCAAATACGATTTGTCCCCCTCTCCCTGGGGCTGCCACAATGCCCTCTACTTTCCTCTCACATCTTCCCAGTCTGCATGCGATCAACACTCATCATCTGTGCTCCTCGTTCCAGAGTCAGAGCTGCTGACGACAGGGGGGACATCTTTTTTTCTCTCCAAGTTTGGAAAAGGGCAAATGTGGTCCTACCACCTTCCCACCTTCCATAAGTGTCCAGTGTGCTCCCTCCTCACCTACCTGAATTTCAGGCACCTTGGAACTTGCTGGATTTCCTCCCCCGGCCCCCGGTGGCATCTAAGTGCTCATCTCATTCTTCCTCAAACCCACCATCCACACTTGGCATTTCCTGGATGGAGCTTTTGCTCATTTCACACAAACTCGTTTACAAAAATGTCACAATATTTGTGGCCATTGGAAAGAGATTCTGACAGAGACAAAAGCCTCTGAGATCCAGTTTACAGAAGGGCACCCCCCTTTCACCATGCAAAGCACCCAGGTCGACCATTCACTCTCTTCTCTACATAATAGTCTAGGTGTGGCTGGATAACTGGGAATGTATTTCCTAACATAGGTGTCAGGCTGCTCTGTTTTATTTTATTATATACATAGTTTCTATAAATTATAGGCATGTATTTCCCTCCATCCCCCATATAAATACACTAAGGGTAGATAAAGACAATTACAAATCTGCCAACTAGATCTGTGCAGGCAGGAAGCGCACTAAGAGTGGGCAGCCGAGATCAGCCCGCAGGCTACTGTGGCTACAAGCGTACAGTGGTAGAGGGAGCTATGGTACAACATGGTGAAGGGAGACACTGGCCAGAAACCCTAAGAAGGTTGAATTGATTTTCCTTCTTTTAAATTTAAAATTTTTGGGCCGGGCGCGGTGGCTCAAGCCTGTAATCCCAGCACTTTGGGAGGCCGAGGCGGGTGGATCACGAGGTCAGGAGATCGAGACCATCCTGGCTAACATGGTGAAACCCCGTCTCTACTAAAAAAATACAAAAAACTAGCCGGGCGTGGTGGCGGGCGCCTGTAGTCCCAGCTACTCGGAGGCTGAGGCGGGAGAATGGCGAACCCGGGAGGTGGAGCTTGCAGTGAGCCGAGATCGGGCCACTGCACTCTAGCCTGGGCCACACAGCGAGACTCCGTCTCAAAAAAAAAAAAAAAAAAATTTTGTGGGTATGTAGTCGGTGTTTATATTTATGGGGTACAGGAGATATTTTGATACAGGTAAGTAATGCATAACAATCACATAAGGGTACACCAGGTGTCCATTACCTCAAAGATTTATCCTTTCTGTTACAAACAATCCAATGATACTCTTTTAGTTATTTTAAATGTATAATTAAATTATTTTTGACTATCGTCATTCCATTGTGTTAGCAAATACCAGGTCTTATTCTTTCTAACTACTTTTTTGTACCCATTAACCATCCCCACTTCCTTCTCTCCCCACCCCCACTACCCTTCCCAGCCTCTGGTCACCATCCTTCTACTGTCTATCTCCATGAGTTCAATTGTGTTAATTTTTTGCTTCCACAAATAAGAAAGAATATGTGAAGAATATTTGTCTTTCTGTGCCTGGCTTATTTCACTTCACATAATGGCCTTGACTTGGCCTTCTAGATCCCCCATCTCCTGGCAGATGAAGGCTCTGGTTTACCCCCTAATTATAATGCAATGCTAGTAGGACCTAGTAAAGAAAATAGCAGAGCGGGGTAGGGCATGATGTGGAGAGGGCAGAGGCTGGGGAGGAGTAAGGAGGAGGAAGCAGGTGGAGGAAAGTGGGAGCCGAACCTCTTCATTGATGTGAGCAAGGTGTCCCCTCATGTCTTTGAGTCTTGGCCAAAGTGCTGCTGCTTTTCAGGCCCCTGTAGAGTCAGGGCTTTCAGAATAGAGTGAAAAGGGTCCCTGCTGCAGGACTCAGCTAGGGAGTGGGGAGTGGGGCCGGGAATGTCCTGCTGGTAGGGTTCGGTGAGGCCCCGCAGGCTGCTTGGTCTCTGAATCCTGGCCAGGGTTTGGGGAAGCAGAGAGCCAACAACATTCAGTTATGTTTTCCTCATCTCCCTGCATGTTCTCATTTCCCTTCCTCCCAGTCCAACAAGTAACTGTCTCTGTGTCCATTGTTTCAGGGAGATTTGTGGCAGTGGGGGAACTGATCAGCAATTCTTTTAGACTTTTGTATTCTAAAAGTCCCTGTCCTTAGGGAACAGCAGAGGGGCTGAAAGATGATGGGAGGAGTCTTGTGGGAAGCTTCTTGTGGCATTGGTGGTGGTGGTCTGGGGGCAGACCTCCTGAGCGGCTCCCCTGGGTTCTTGTGGAAGCCCCAAGAAGAATGTCTGCCTTCCACGCTCCTTGACCCAAATGCCTACAGGACCCTCGCATCAGTGAGCAGAGGGACCTGCAGCACCTCTGCTCGCCTGCTGATTCTTCCCGCATGGGTGCTGTAGGTGATGCTGTTATACAGCATCCAGATCCCCCTTCCCACTGAAGGATGGATTCCTCGGCTGCTGGGGGTGCTGCCGGATACTGACATTGGCTGAAGAAATCTTTCTGGTTCAAAGTCACGCTCCTTTCCAGGGACAGCTGCATCCAATGACAGGTAGGTACAAGAGTATGAATCCCAGGATCCTTTCACCGCAACTAAAGGGCCATGTAGTTCCCCAGTTCTCCGTGGGTGGGCTGAGGCTGCGGTTGAGACTACATAGTAGCACAGCTTCTCTCTCTGCTCAGTTCTGCACCTTCCTTTCTCCTTTCCCAAGGGTTGACCCAATGAGCACTTCCTACTTAACTTCCTACATGTAATCTCGCTCAAGGTTGACTTTAGGGGAACCCAATCTATGACAGGTACAGAAACTATTTCTCTCCTATGAGAAAAACAAAACTGCAGGGCAATGATGCAGGGGTGACCATGGCTGTTGATATCCGGTGGCATCCTAGAAACAGGACGGCCTGGGGAACACAGCCTTTTCTGATGGGGATGCCTGATGCCCGACCCCCCATCCCCATTGATGGGTGCCATAAGAATATGTGGGTCCAGGGTTGGCACATCCTACAGGTCTTACAAGAAGCTGGACATCTGGATTTTTTAAAAATGTGAAATCTCTTGATTAAAAAAAATCATTATGTGGGTCAAAAAAGAACAAATGCCTCTGCAGGCTGCATCAGAGGTGTGGGTTTTTAGATTGTGACCCTGAGTCCAGGCAGACAGGGCCAAGGCAGTCTCAGAGGAAATTCCACACCCAAATGCCGCATGTACAAGGCCCTGCGAACGGTGGTCAAGGACCACATGGGTGACCTGTACCAGTGAGACTCCTGTGGCTCACACTTCGCAGGTGCAGGCCAAATCCCCAGAAAGACTGAGCTTCAATGTCCCACCAACTGGAGGAATGGGGCTGTGAGTCAGAAGTCAAGGGGAGTGATGGGAAACAGAGAAAGCAGTATTCTCGTTCACCTGAGTTTGTGACTCAAGATTCCCTCTATGTAGATTGATGCTACCGGAAGATTTCCAAAAGCTGAAAGCTGCTCCCGTTACAGAATTCTCCACTCCAGAGGGGCTAAGTCACTATGTATAAAATATCAGGGTTTATGAAATCTTATTCAGTTAGATTTAATTGCATTAATACTACTATTCAATTCTGCCAAAGGTATGTCTGAGATTGTTTTTTATAATAACACAAAGAGCTCAAGTCTGGATGAGTTTAAAGTAATAACCCTTTAAAACATATGATTGAATGTGGCCTTGCATGACACCAAGATCTGGGACGGGGAAACTCAAAGTTGATGTTGATGGCATTAAAGAAATGGAAATAAATGGTTTCTTTCTTCCTCCCCCATAATTTATTACAGCATCTAGATATTTTTGTGAATGATTAGAAACCAACTGTTGTCTAACCCTTCTACTTCAGATCTTCACCTCAAACGGCGTGTTTGTTTCAGGCTGGAAGGTACACATGGGACCTCACCATCCTGCACTGCTCCATCAAGTGGAACCTGGTGTGAGGTGGTCTAGTCATGAGCCCATCCAAGAGTACATCAGGTGAATCAGTTAAGAACTTAGGCTTAAATTGTCTTCGCACCCTCGGGCCTAGCACAGCACTTAGTACAGGTAAAGGTCATCGTTAACAGAATCCCCTGGGTCACTGAACGTAGGACCCTGGTCTAAGGCTTTTATTGATTTCTTTTTCTCCCTTGTCTGTCACATCCATCCATTCTGCTGTGGAGCCCAGTGATGCCACTTAGGACAGGTTTCTTGGGTCTCCCTCCCTAAGCCTCTCTACCTGGACTATCTCAGAAGCACCCACCCTGTTGCAGGGCACTGCCCCATACCATCCCCATGGCTGCCAGCAGGATCTTTCTGGAACGCAAAACAGGCCTTGTTACTTTGATGCTTAAGAATCTTAGAAGGTACTTCATTGACTTCCAGCCGAAGCATAAACTTCCCAACAAAGCGTCAATGTTTTCTCCACCCAGCCTCAGTCAGCCTCAGTTCCTGCCCTAACCATCCTGCTTCTCTCTACCCAAGCTCCTCCAGGTCACCTGGAGACCCAGCTGGAGCTGGGAATAGGACTCACCCTCTGAGGAGGCTAAGAGCTGGGCTTTGAAGTCAGAAGGTCCCAGTAGTGTGTTCTGCCACTTCCCAGCTGGGCAACTGGGCAAGTTAATGACCTTTCTTAAACCTCCCTGTCTCCTTTCCTGGAAAACCCGGTTGACACTCCTGTCAATGCCCATATTAATGCCACTCTTTCTAATACTACTTGCCACCCAGGTATGTGGTGAGGATACAGTGAGATTAAAGAGCCTTAGTAGAGTGCCAGGCACAGGGTCAATGATGAATGAATGCAGGCTGAGCAGGGAGGTCTGGAAGGGGTATGCAAGAAAGAAGCTAAGAGTGGCTGTCCCAGGTGGCAGGACTTTGAGGAGTTTTGTTTTAAGTGCCTTCATCATATTTTATGTTAGAATATTGTAAGATGTCCTACAACATGCAGGTCTTATCAAGCAGGAGTTGAGAACGATTTCCTCTCTAGAGACTCTCTAACTGTCCTGGACAAAATGTGTCCCCTACCTTACACCTCTGTTAGTGCTTTGTACCTACTGTAACCTGGCTAGCGCAACAGGTAATCCTTCATTTTCCCTGCCTGCAGTCCACACTGGGCAGTACCCAGGAATCGTGTTTTTGTGGGTCTCAGTTTGTCCAGGACTTTGCACAGCCCAAGGCATCAAGTGCATGCTTGTTAATTTGACTTGAACTGAAGCCTCTCTCACTGCTGTCAGGTTTTGCTTTCCATGGTTTCTGTTACCCATGAATCTCAGTCTGACAATACTAAATGGAAAATTCCCCAAATAAACAATTCATAAGTTTCAAATTTCATGTCATTCTGGATAGTGTGGTGAAGTCCCATACTGTCTTGCTTTATCCTACCTGGGACACAAATCCTCCTTTGTCCAGGGTGCCCATCCACAGTGTAGATGCCACCCACCTGGCAGTCACTCAGTAGTAGCTTCTGTCAGGTCAACTGTCAAGGTGTTGCAGTGCTGGGTTCTGGTAATCCTTACTTCATTTAATAATGCTTCAAATGCCAGAATAGCGCTCTTCTCTCCCTCTAAGCCCTCTGGTCCTTTGTGTGTGGCGGGGGAGTTCCAAGTGCAAGGAGGACTTTCCTGATGATGGCAATTCGGATATGCCAAAAAGAAGTTGCAAAGTGCTTTCTTTGTGTAAACAGGTGAAAGTTCTCAACTTAATAAGGAAAAGAAGAAATCCTGTGCTGAGATTACTAAGATCTATGGTAAGAACAAATCTATCCATGAAATTGTGAGGAGGGAAAAAGAAATTTGTGTGAATTTTTCTGTTGCACCTCAAACTGCCAAAGTTATGGCCACAGTCCATGATAAGGGCTTAGTTAAGATGAAAAAGGCATTACACTTGTGGGTGGAAGGCTTGAGGAGAAATTGCAATTGATGGCAACAGGTTGCACCAGAAAGCACTGAGCTGATACCAAGGCTTGAGCAAGGGATTCACTGAAACACGTGATGCCAAACCATTTACTGCAAGTAAGAGATGATTACACAGATTCAGGAGTAGGTTTGGACTGAAAAATACAAAAATTGCTGGAGTTGCTGCATTTGCAGATGAAGAAGATGCTGCTACATTTCTGGCAGAGTTGGAAGTTAATTAAGGAGAAAGGATATCATCTAAAGCAAGTTTTCAACTGCTACAAAACTGGGCTCTTCTGGGAGAAGATGTCCCGTAGAACCTACATTCATAAAAGTGCAAGGGAGGCACCAAGGCCATAAGACATGGAAGGACAGATTGACTCTGGTATTAGGTGACAATGCTGCAGGGCATATGATAAAGCCAGGTGTAGTGTACAGAATGAAGGACACACATGCTGTCAAAGAACAAAACCAGGCCAGGCACGGTGGCTCACGCCTGTAATCCCAGCACTTTGGGAGGGTGAGGCGGGCGGATCACAAGGTCAGGAGATCAAGACCATCCTGGCTAACACGATGAAACCCTGTCTCTACTAAAAATACAAAAATTTAGCCGGATGTGGTGGTGGACGCCTGTAGTTCCAGCTACTCGGGAGGCTGAGGCAGGAGAATGGTGTGAACCTGGGAGGCGGAGCTTGCAGTGAGCCGAGATAGTACCACTGCACTCCAGCTTGGGCTACTGAATGAGACTCCATCTCAAAAACAACAACAACAACAACAACAACAACAACAACAAAAAGCAACAATAGTGCAACTGGCCATCCTGAGTCTGATTGCTATGAAAAAGAAAATGTCGATGTTGCATTTTACCTCCAAAATACAACCTCATTGCTTCACCCTCCTGACCAAGGCATCATTCATTTTGTCAAGGTCATGTACACCTGCCTGGTACAGTCATGTACTATGTGATGGACATTTAGATGAATAATAAAGGAAATACATGATGGTGGTCCCATAAAATTATATTGGAGCTGAAAAGTTCCTATTGCTTGGTGATGTTGTAGCCTTGGTAACATCATGGTGCAATGCATTACTCACATTCATCAAAGCTGTAGTGCTGTTGGTGCAAACAAACCTACTGTGCTGCTAGTCATAAAAGTCTAGCACAGGCAACTATGCACAGTGCATAATACTTGATAATGATAATAAGTGACCATGTTACTGGTTTATGTCTTTATCATACCTTTTATCATTATTTTAGAGTATGCCTCTTCTACTTATTCAGAAAAAGTTAAATGCAAACAGCTTCAGACAGGTCCATTGCAGAAGAAGCCATTGTCATCTAGCAGATGACAACTCCAGGCATGTTATTGCCCCTAAAGACTATCCAGTTGGACAATATATGGAGGTGCAAGACAGCAATGTTGGCAATCCTAGACTCATGCAGGTGTTTGTGTGTTAGTTTTTAACAAAAACGATTAAAAAGTAAAAAAAAAGAAAAAAGAAAAAATCTTATAAAATAAAATATTTTTGTATAGCTGTGCAATGTGTGTTTTAAGTTAAGTGTTAATACGAGAGTAAAAAATGTTAGAAAAATTAAAAGTTTATAAAGTCAAAAAGTTATAGTAAGCTAAGGTTAATATATTATTGGAGAAATGAAAGTAATTTTAAAATAAATTTAGTGTTGGCATAGGTGCACAGTGTTTATAAAGTCTGCAGTAGTGCACAGTGATGTCCTAGGCTTCACATTCACCTACCACTCATTCACTGACTCACCTGGAGCAAATTCCAGTTCTGCAAACTCTACTCATCATAAGTGCCCTCTTCAGGTGTGCAATTTTTTATCTTTTATGCCCTATTTTTATTGCACCTTTTCTATGTTTAGGTGCACACATACTTACCATTGTGTTACAATTGACTATACTATTCAGTACAGTGACGTGGTACAGGTTTGCAGCCTAGGAGCAATAGGTTATACCATACAGACTAGGTGTGTAGTAGGCTCTCCCATCCACATCTCTGTAAATGCACTCTATGGTGTTCATTCAATGATGAAATCATCTTATAACACATTTCTCAGAACGTATCTACAGCATTAATCGGTGCATGACTGCATTTGATCAGCAATGGATGCAGAACTTAATCTAGACATACTGAAGTGCAACCATTCACTATTGCTAACGGGACAACATTCATCAAAGCTGCAATGGATGAATTAAAGCCAGAAATTGCAAATGCCTGCTGGAAGAACTTATAGAGCGAAGTCACAAATGATTTTAAAGGCTTCTCTGGGATCACTGGAGAAGTTACGAAAATCATTTGTGCAGCAGGACAAGTTAGTGGAGAAGGGTTGCTGACATGCTTGCTGAAGTGGAAGAAGATATTGAAGACCATCAAGAAGTGTTAGCTGATGAGGAATTGGCTGAATTTTGAGTCATCTGCAGAGAAAGATGAAGAAAAAACTGAAGCAGAACCAGCAATGTGGTCATAATTGAAATTTGCTGAAGCGTTTTAAATTACACAGACATTAAAGGACAAAATTATGGAATATGATCCTAGGATGGAATGCTGTGTTAAAATTGCTTAAAATATTTTCAGCAAAGGATTACAACCTCTGCAGCAATGCTTCGATGAATTGAAAATAAAGAGAACAACTGATTGCAATGTTCTTCCAGCAGGTTATGGCAGAAAAACAAAAAACAACCAAACCCTTCAACTCTCAAGGATCCTCAAACATCAACATTGTCTGCTCCGGATGCCCAGCAAGCTACATCGTCATGGCTCAATGCCTTGGGATCACCCAAAGCAGGTGATCCTCCTTCTGATGTATCGTCGGAAGGGCAGTAGTAGCCTAACAATACGTCACAATGCCTATGTCATTCGTCTCACTTCATGTCATCCCATAGGCACTGTATCATCTCACGTCACCATAAGAAGGGTGAATGCAGTACAGAAAGACTGTACAGAAAGAGAGAGAGAAAGGGAGACCATATTCACGTGACTTTTATTACAGCATATTGTCATAATTGTTCTGTTTTATTAGTAGTTATGGTTGTTAATCTCATATTGTGCCCAATTTATAAATTAAAGTTTATCTCAGGTAGGTATGTATAGTAAAAATACATAGTAAAACTGCAATGCCTGCAGTTTCCGGCATTCATCGGGGGTCTTGGAACTATTTCCTGCAGATAAGGGCATACTACTATATACGGTTTCAAAAGACACATTTTCTTCCATAAATTCACAGAAAATCAAGATGTTCATTGTTGAAATGCCTTAAGGGCTCGCAGGACGGCAGTAAAGAACAGCCAGCCAGCTGCGCATTTTGGTGAGCCTTTGGAGGGGCTCTTCTCTTCCTCTAAGCTGTCTGGCCCTTCGTGGGAGTTGGGGGCAGGGGGAAGATTTCCAAGTGCAGCAAGGACTTCCTGGAGTTTCTAAACACAAAGCTCTGATGTAGGGCTGTCAGGGCACCTGCTGCTCCTGTGGCTCCAGCTGCTCCCACTCCTTCCTGAGAAGATCCCCCAATAGCCCAACTCTCTGCGGCTCAGTGTCCAGCTCAGGGGGCTCGTCTAGGAGCAGAGTCTTAGGCTGTCTGTGAGGGATCCTCACTTGGGTCAAGATGTGATTCTTTCCAAGCAGGACACGCTTTGGTTTTAATCCTTAGTCTCAATGGACACTTTCAAAAAACATGTATTCATTTTCTTATTTTGGCAAATAGAGTATAGGTAGAATATACTGAATGAAATTTAATCCCTTTAAAAATTCTCTTTGGGTTATCTTATGATTCAATAAGATTCCTGAAATTAAAATCCTACATAAATATGTATTAATACATATTAGGGTATAACATAGTAAAGCACGTGTAATTGAATTAAAGTGTAACACAGTAAATTTAATTATTATAAATGTAATCAAGATATAACATAGTAAAAATATGTCAGTTGTGCTAGTCTTAAGCAATGGATTTTAAACTAAGTCATCATTTGTGCAACCACCACTCAGATCGAGATATAGGACAGCTGAGCATTCCAGAAGTTTTTCTCATGCACCTGTCCAATCTGTCACCCCAGCCCCAAGGTAACCACTCTTTTGACTTCCATTTATGAATAGTAAAAGATATTTAACTTGAACGTTTTTCTCCAGAAAGTGTCTTGTCCTCTGTAATTGTCTTGTTTTAGAGCCAAAGTCATCTTGTGAGTTTTATGGCTTTTGACATTAAGAGCCATGTTGCTTTTCCACAACTACAGGAATAAGTGCTGCTTTGAGGTTTTGGGATTTGAATGTTCTTTCCAGCTTTTATTTGGCTCTATCTGTGTTACTGTTGATCTGGCCACAGGAGAATGCTGGAATTTGAGGTTTTTATGTAGATTCTTCAGCTAGATGATCCAAGTTAAAATAATACAAGTAAGCCCCTCTTTTGACAATAGGTTTTAATATTAAAACATATGTTCTATTTACTTATTTCTGTAAAGGATTTAAGATAACTTAAACAGAAAAATAAAATATGTCATAGTGGGAACACAAAATAGATGTAAAAGAAGAAAGAAAACAAAACAAGGCATAGAACGGGTTAAGAGCCTTCCAAATGATAAGTACCATTTTGAGGTTCTTCATATTTGGATTTCCAGATAATACTATAACCTTTATTAACTTATTTAATTATAAACTATCAATCATCAAGATAATTGAAGTTTATCTTAAATGAACAAATGGCTTAGAGAAAATGTTCTTATAGAAATAGACTAAGTTTCTCTACAAATATTCTCAGATGGGAAGTGTTCCGAAGGCATTGATCCCACCTTCTGCTGAGTTGTTGGAAAAGACAAATGATGACTACTTTGGGCATAACTATCCTAACAGAAGGCAACAGGCCCCTTTGCTTCGTGTTGGAAAATTCGCTCTGTTACAGGTGGAATGTGTCTCCCCTCCAAAACTCGTATTTGTTGAAGCTCAGTCTCCAGTGGGGCAGTATTGAGAGGTGGGGCATTTAAGAGGCAATTGGGCCATGAGTGGATTAATTCATTCATGGGTTAATGAATTAATGGGTTAATGGATTAATGAGTTATCATGGGAGGAGAACTAGTGGTTTTATAACGAGAGGAAGAGACCTGAGTTAGCACACATTAGCATGCTCAGCCCCCTACCATGTAGTAGCTGGCACCATACGGGGATTCTTCAGAGAGTCCCCATCAGCAAGAATACTCACCAGATGAGTCCCCTCAATCTGAGAATTCTCAGCTTTCATAACTGTAAGAAATACATTTCTTTTCCTTATACATTCCCCAGTTTCAGGCATTCAGTTATAAGCAACAGAAAATGGACTAAGGCAACCTGTTAATCAGAATTCCTCATAAGATGATCTTTGAGATTTTCATACTTAGAAATGCTGCCCCCACTCTTGTGGGTTGCTGGGAGCAGGGGACAGGTCTGTCATCCTCACCATGTTATCCCTGGCATGTATCATAATGTCTGGTGTGTACCAGGCCTCTGGTGAATACTGCTGGATATTGGGTAGAAGGCAGGTTCCTCATTCCTTGCAACAAGAGGAGCCAGGAGGGATCTGCCCCAGCACATTGCTCTTCTCCCTCACCCCTGAGAGCTCTGTGAGAGGCTTCTCATCAACATGAACACATCTGTGCACATCTGTTACTAAGCACATTAACATGCTTCTCATTTTGCTTTTTATCACAAAATGTGGTCCAACAGACAGAGTTCTTATGACATAAATGCTATTGCCCTAACTTTTTTTAGAGAAAGACCTATTGTTCCAAATACTACACAAAATACATATCTAGGAAACCATTGTGAGGTTTTAGTTGCTCTAACAAAGAGCTTCCAAACTTTTTGTGTAGAATGTCCTGGAAACCATTGAGCACCCCTAGTTTTCCTCCTAGAAAAAAACCCTACAGTTAAAAAAACTGTTGCTGATATGCAGACACTGAAAATAGGCACACTTCTGTGTATTGTTGAATGCCAATTCGATCCTGCAGAGGAAACACCTACTTTAAATCCCCTCTCTCCCTCACACATGTTGTTATAAATTATGGTCAAGATCATGTCTCTCCACCCGCCCCCACCAAACAAAAATAGAAGGTCTGCTCGTGAAAACCCTGCTCTCGTTGCTAAATCTCTACGTTAAATAAAGGCAGCGCAGAGCGATTTCTACTAGGTGCTCTGATGCATCTTTCAGTTCCTTTGCTCACCCGCTCCTTGCAGCGCTTGTTGTGCAGTGCCACATATCTCCTGTAGATGGCTCTACCTCCCTATTATCGCCTTCTCTCCGGAAGCAACTGCCAAGTCTTTCAGCTCCAGTGGTAGTTCTACTGGAGTTTGAGCCAGGGGCTGTGAAATGTAGCTGTAAACCTCACTGGCCTAAGTGTTAGTGGATGCTGTTTATGCAGAAGGGGAAGCCATGGGACATGTAAATAAGGGGAAGCCGGAAAGGTCCACTTGGTGGGATGTCCTGATGGGTGGCATGGTCTAGCCTCAATGGAGATGCACCGAGCTGAAGTAACTCTAGGTAAAGCTGTAGACTCTATGCTCTCTTTGGAGCATCACAAAACATTTAAAAGCTCTGAGGAATTCTGTAGGAAGAAATCTGGTTAACTTTGCTTAACTCGGAATTTTATGAACTCAGGACCTGCTCATACCAAATCAAATGGTATTCTGTGGAATAAAACTCCTGGAGGTGATGTCTACAAGATTTCTGAGGGTGAGGACAAGAAGTTGGGGCTTCTGTCCTTTCCTGGGGTGAAAGAAGGGTGCGGCAGAGGCTGCTCACCTTTGGCAACTCTGCCAAGTGGCCAGGGATCACAAGGGGTGCATGTGTGCGGCTTGCCCAACACAATTTTTGTGGAAATTGCCCATTCCACCCAAAATTTGGGAAAAAGAAAATCCAATTTATTGGGTGCCTTATCTGTGCCAGGCACAGGGCTAGATTTTTTTATATGTTACTAATATATTCTTTATGTCATCTTCTGCATAGATACAATCTCCACTTCACAAGTGAGAAGATTGAGGAACAAAGTGATAGGGTAAGTTACTTAAGTTTGCAAGATTTAAACCTGTCAGGCTGTAAGGCTCTTACTTTGTATTTTGCTGTGTTTTCAATACATCCTACTAAAGAATTATTGAGAGCATTTTAGTAAGGAGGTAATTCAGATTTATTTCACTTCAGCAGCCTGTAGAGATGTAGGGAAGAAAAGTGGGAGACCCAGGGAAAATCCCAGCAGCACCGCTTCCTGGCTGTGTAGCCTTGGCCAAGATGTTAAACATTTTTGAGTTCTGATCACCTCTTCCATAAAATAAGAATTTCTTATGGAGGAATAATTAGAACTAACAGTATGGACTAAATACACCATCAGTGCTCCAAACCATCTGTGTAGTTGGATGAGCCAGTTCTTGGCATCTCCACTAGCCACAGGCAAGTGAGGCAACTCACATTCTCTGCGGGGCTCTGAAGCATTAGGTATGGAAGCCAGTCCTGGGGTGACAGAACTCAGGTGGTCTCTTTTCACAACCCCTGAGGGTGTCAGAGCCTTGGATGCTCGCCAGAAGCAGGTCAGAGAATAAACCCAAAGTAGTGTCTCAGTTATCAGAAGTCAGAGCTAAATTTAGGATACAGCTGTGAAAGTGAATGCTCAACAGGCTCTGTGGAGTAGGGCTAGCGATTATCTGGCAAATTTGATTAATGTGGACAGGCCATGCAGATAATTTGTTCAGTTCTCAGACAAATAGCCCCTCTTTCTCATGAATATTTTTCTTCCCCAAACCATCATGAACCTCACCTCTGGGATCCTTCTCATATTCATTGTCTTCATTTGCATGGGTGTTCTTTTGCAGGAATTATTAAATATTTGCTTTGACTGTGCCTTTCACTGAGAATGAAGCTTATATATTGGTGACCTTGGGGTGCTGTTCAGCCCTTTGAATATTCCATTTGGCCCGCAGAGGTTAAAAAAAGTTGAGTTTTCAGTAGGAAATTTGGAGATTTCACACAAAAATTTAGATTCCTGCTTTCTCTTGAAGACACAGGAGGATGGAACCATGTAAGGCCACACACAGGTAGCTGCTGCCTCTTCTCAGTGTTCCCTGGTTTCTTCTGTCTCACCATGCCTATCCCCACATTCCTGCACTCACGCCTCCTGGCTTCTCTCATCTGTGTTCTGCTGTGCAGGTTGCCACCCCTGACTCCAAATGCATCCACATGAATGAGCCCAGATATGTCCTTCTCCATGATCCTGAAATGAAAACCTACATTGAAATAGATCCTTGGCATTTATCCCTTATTTCCACATGTCAGTGGTTAGTGATTCCTCAGTGAATGGAATCTACAGTTTCCGAGTGACTATCACACTGCTGCTGAGATTTTAGCCTTTGGACTCCATCTTGTACTGACCACCACCCCTTCATGGCCACTCACCTTGGGAAAGAGCTCATCTTGTGTACTAATCTACCCAGCTGGATGCAAGAGGGTAACTGGGCCCTTCCCCTTCTGTAGTCTTCGCTCATATCAACCAGGGTGCACCTTTCCTGACGGGGCTTTATTCCAGAAGCATCTGGATAAGGTAGAAATCAGGTTTCTTAAGGGAAGGAACTGGTTCCTGTGGTCTTCACATCCTTACATCTGCACAGGGATGCATACTGGTGTTCACTGAAAGATGAATTAATTCAACTGGTTTGCTAATTGCAAATGAGAGTAGGGGAAGATTGTCAAATTTAAGACCAACTCTGCAAGTCTGTCTGGACTTATGTGGGTAAATTAAAATATAAAATTTGAGTTAGTTTGATATAGAGTAGTGGTTCTCAAAGTGCCATTGACTTTATTGCAAAGATGATAATTATTTGCAGCATCTAATTATAGTTTGAGGAGGCCACGTTGAATTTTGAGATAAAAATAAAGCTGGCTGTAGTTGTCATTGTAGTTCTGGTCACTAGATGTTTCTTCTAGGCCAGTGGTTCTCAAAATATCCTTCCTGGACCAGCATAATTAGCATCACCTGGGAGCTTGTTAGAAACGCACATTTGGGGGCCCTACCCTAGACTTAACTGAAACAGAAACTCTAGGGATGGGGTCTAGCAATTTGTGTTTTAACAAGCCCTCCATATGATTCTGATTCACACCCAAGTTTGAGAACCTCTTGTATAGAGAGATCCCTAAATGAGAGGCAGCAAACATGGGATTTTGCATTAACTTTGGCATTAGATTTTAGACAATCCGTGCTCTTATCCATTCAGCCAGGCATTTAATACACAAATACATGAAGCACTTACGTGTAACAAGCACTGTGCTCGCTGCTGACGTTATAGAAGTAAACGAGACAGACACTGTCCCGTTCTCACAGAGCATAGTCCAGTGAGGGATAGACATGGACCTCAGTGTTGTCACCTGCACCTGGATCAGTGGTTTTGAAGCTGAGTTCTGCAGAGCCCCAGGCAGTGAGGAAGGGTCTTGAGTTCTGCAGGGTTTGGGGTGGAGAAGGAAGCTAAGGGGTGGGGCTGTGTCCCCACCTTTGGATTAACCAGAGCACCTCTACTTTTCTTTTGTATTTTAGATTCCAACTAAGACTGAATTTGGGGGGAAAAAGGAGTTCTGCTGCTAAAATGCTTTGAATACTACTAGGCTAGACAATCTCTTAAGCACTCTCAGGTCTAAAATGCTAAGAAACAAAATGCGGCACTAGCAGTTTTTTCTTTTAGGTCATGAAAAGTGGAGAGAAACATCTTTAAAAACCCATTCAACATTACACCCATTAGATGGCTATTATTTTAAAAAAATAAAGCAACAGAAAATTACAAGTGCGATGGTTAATTTTCTGTGTCAACTTACCAGGGCCATGAGGTCTCCAGACGCAAACATGATTCTGGGTGTGTCTGAGGTGTTTCTGGATGTGATTAACATTTGGATCAGTAGAGTGAATAAAGCAGATTGCCCTTCATAATGTGGCTGGATCTCATCCCATGAACTGAAGATCTGAAGAGAACCAAAAGGCTGATAAGTGAGAACTCCTCCTGCCGGATGGCCTGGAGCTGGGGCATTGATCGTTGCTTGCCCTTGGACTTGAATTGAAACATCAACTCTTCCTCTGTCTTAATCTTGCTGGCTTTTGGACTGGAACTTACAAACAAAATGGGGCACTAGCAAATATGTTTTTCTTCTAGGTCCTGAAAAGTGGAGAGGAGCAACTTTAAAAACTATTCAACATCACATCCATTAGATGGCTATTAAAAAAAAAAGCAATAGAAAATTACAAGTGTGATGGTTAATTTTCTGTGTCAACATGCCTTGGCCATGAGGTTCCCAGATGTTTGGGCAAACATTATTCTGGGTGTGTCTGAATAATGACTTCTATTATTATATTTATTATATAATGGCTTTGTTATATGTCCTGCTGGCTTTTGGACTGGAACTTACAAAATATGGCACATTGCCTTTCCTGGGTTTCCAACTTGCTGACTATAAATCTTGGGACTTTTCAGCATCCATAACCATGTAAGCCAATTCCCTATAATAAATCTCTTTCTCTGTATGTATGTATGTATGTATGTATGTATGTAAATATCTACATATGTATGAATACAGAAAGATAATGTGTGTGTGTATATATATATATTCTCTTTATATGTATATTGTCTCTATACACATGCAGACACACACACACACACACACATACTTTCTCTATATTAATCAGAGCCCTAATACAGGTGCATTACTGGTGGGAATGTAAAATGGTGTAGCAGCAGCTATGGTTCCTCAAAAAGTTACAGAATTACCATATGATCTAGCAATTCCACTTCTGGGTATATTTAAATCCACAAAAAATTAAAAGCAGGGACTTGAACAAATATTTGTACATCCACATTATAGCAGCGCTACTCACAGTAGCCAAAAGGTGGGAACAACCCAAATGTCTGTTGATGGATGAGTGGATAAATGAAATATGTCATGTATAATAGAATATTACATAGTCATAAAAAGGAAGGAAATTCTGATGCATACTACAACATGGATGCACCTTGAGGACATTATGCTAAGTGAAATGAGCCAGTCACGAAAGACAAATACTGCCTGATTCCACCCATATTAGGTATCTAAGGTAGTCAAACTCAGAGAAACAGAAGGTAGAATGCAGTTACCAGGGGCTAGAAAAAGGGGAATGGGAAATTATTGTTTAATGGGTACAGTTTCAATTCCGCAAGCTAAAAAAGTTCTAGAGATGGATGGTGGTGATAGTTACACAATATCATGAATGTATTTAATGCCACTGAACTGTACCTTAAAACAGTTAAAATGTTATATATGTTACGTATATTTTACCACAGTAAAATAAAAACTCATCCTGCAATTTGCCTAAAAAAGCCGGTTTCTTCATTCCTCCCCCTCCCACCCTCTTCCCATTTCACTTTGTCTGCCTCCATCCAAGCTTTTTCTTGGAGATGCTTTTTTTCCCTGTATTTTTAATAATTTACCACTGAGAAAGTCAATACAAATGAAATCACCTCAATCACTAGATGGATGTGACAAAATACTCTAGGCGGTGGCTGAGAATGGCAGATCATGTCAGTCGACCAGAAGAGGCCCATGTCATTGCCTGAGTTTGCGCTGCTGAACTTGATGAGGGGAGGGTGGGTATGATCTGCAAGACAAGATTCCAAGGAAAATCGTTGTAAACATGGCCAGAAGAGCCAGACAATTATAATCTTTTAGGGCCTTAGGTATTTTCTCATACAAACTAGAGAGAACTGCTTCATAGTTTGGTAGTCTCAGCTACATGGTGGTATGAACACTTTAGCCCAGTGGTTCTCAAACTTTAGTACATGTCAAGCTCTTCTGCAAGGTTTTGTTAAAATGCAAATTGCTGGGCTGTACCCCTGATTTCTGATTCAGTAGAACCCTTGGATGGGGTCTAATAATGTGTATTATTATTAGGTAACGCTGATGTTGATCTAGGCCCATGCTTTGAGAACCACTGCTTTGGGTGGATTCATTTATAGCTGACAAGGAAGTTCCATTTATAGGTGAGGAGGAAAAAGCCAAGAAGGAGGATGATGCATGCATAGTGCAACATGGATGGGGAGGGTGTGATCAGCCCAGCCTGGATGTCAACGTCATTACTCTCACCACTGCTGTGGTTTAGGGATAAGTCACCTAATTTCCTCATCTTTAAAAATGCAGAATTTCTACATAAAAAATGTAGAAATTTTGTGTGTATGCGAGACTCCTGGCACCATGTTCAGTTAATGGTACTCCATGAATGGTGTCTACCATATTGTTAAGTTACCCTTGGGGGAGCTATGAGGACAACATATGGGGATGAACCGTGGAGGCCCAAGGGCAGGGAGACCTGGAAGAAGAAGGGAACAGTGGAAGGGGTGGGGAGAGGAGAGAAAAAATCAAATCCACAGTTTTTCAAGGGCCTGGTCTTGGTCCAAGCTTCCTAGGTTTTGAAGCCCCAGAAAAGCTGGCAATTGGACTCTTAAAGAGGTCCCTCTGACCACAAATGCATCCCACTAGCTCTAAATCATCTTTAACGTTTCAGCTGGCCAGAGCACACCATGAGTCATTCACGAGAGTGCTGACATCCTAAGACTTCCCTAAAGGCCCTAGAGGTACAACCTCTTAGACAGAAGGCACTCTTGGATTGCAAATGATGGGGGCTGGGTTACTGTGTGTGTCACTCCTTGCCATGCACCCAACCACTGGCTCCTCAATCCCCACCAGTCAGTATCTCTGTCATGGAGAATTAGCACATCTCATGGGTTGGTGTGGATGCATCAAGGGGAACTCCATGGCCCATTCTTAGGTCTGGTTTGCAAAGAAAAGCCAAACGCCAGCCAACATCACCCGTGTTGATGCAGAATCTGGTGAAATGTATTTTCATCAGGATTATGCAACAGGTTACTGGATGGGATTTGGGGGCCCCCAGGCTGACAGGGCCTTATTCTGTTCTGCTGCCACGGCAGCAAGGGCCATGCTGCCAGATCACGATGATGCTGGTGAGTGACACATCCAGACACACGTCACCAGCAAGTTCCCAAGAAGAAGAAATGTCCACAGATATTGGATTCTTGTCATTGTACCAAAAACTCATTTATTTTGAGCATCTTGTCTAAGAGGAGAAAATGTTGATGGTAACAAGAGCAATAGTTAAACAACTGTGCAGAATGGGAAGTGATGAAGACAAGGTCAACTTCATCAGGGGAAGGAAAACAAACAGCTCTGCTGCTGAGGAAGGCCCCAGCCCAGATGCCTCCCTCCTGTGTTCCACCTGCAGGATGTTACTAGAAGGACCACATGAAAGTGATTTTAAAGTTTGAGAACATTTTCTCTTTAGACCTGTGGTCAGCAAACTTATTGTACAGGTCAGATCAGGGAAGAGAAACAATTTAGGCCCCATTAAAAAAATAAAAAAAATTAAATCAGCAATCACAACATCCACAACTGTGCTTGCATGTTCTTTCACCGTCCTTCTGCCCGAGATGAGGAGAGGAGGCTTTTATTCTTTTCCATCGGGTCGTGGCTGTTTTGTTCCTTCAGTCTATTTTATTCCATGGGCCCAGCATTTGCAGTTCCACAAGCGCCTCCTCAGAGGCAGCCTCTGTTCAGAACCCAGCCCTGGGACAGCTATCCAGCCCTGGCTGGAGGTGGCCCAGAAGAGGAGGCAGGGCTGGCCAGTGTTTGGCCAGGGAGGCCATCCTAGGACACCGCACTAGTGAGTGAATCAATTTCATTGATTTCAGTTTCTTGTTCCTGAAATTTCATCAGGAAACAGATCACAAAGTCAAGTGGACCACGGGTCACTTATCTGTCTACTAGACTGTAAATTCCTTGACAGACTTGCCTTGCAGCCTGGTACATGATGTGACACATGATATGTATGTTTTATGCATGTCTGAAAATATATTCTCTGATTGTTGTCACGGTTTGTACATATCTAGCTTGTTCACTGGGACGTCCAAATCTTCTGTGTACTTGCTGATTTTTTGTTTATGTGTTCTACATATTTCTTCAGTAACTGTGTTAAAATCTTTTGCTCTGATAGTGGATTTTGATATTTTCTTTCTGCAATTCTCTCAATTTTTGCTTTGTATGAGCCAAGACTACATTATTATGATCATACAGTTCAGGATTGTTATATCTTGCTGGCAGGACCGTTCCCTTCATCATTATGTAATGGCCACTTTTATCCTTGATGATGATTTTTGCCATAAGTTACCATTGACTCCTTCATTGCCCAGTGCACTTACTTTCTCAGATGAATGGAGAAGATGTGTAGGGGTGCATTTAGGCTCAGCAGCACAGGGACCTGCCGATTTATAAAGCTCCACTCTCTCTTGGCCGCTACTACCACATTCTCCTGGTTTTTTTTTTTAAGCTTTTCTATTTTAGAAAAAAAAAATGCGAAAGACAGTAACAAAAATAAATGCTATCATTTAAAAGTCAACCTAATTGTTTCTATTTCCTTTGAAAATCATTTATCTCTGAATAAAATACAAGCCCTCTCATTGTTCTTCATCAACTCACTTCTGCTCATCTTTCAATTCTCAGTGTAGACATCACCACCTCCAGGAAGCCATCCATGAATACCTCCCCCCATCTCCATCACCACATACACACTAATTACGAGGCCCACTTTTGTGATCTAAGATCTTTCACATTACGAATGCCGTCTATCCACTGCTTTGCAACTGTACCTTCAAGGATGGGACCACATCAGCTTCCCCGTCGCATCGCACTCCTGGTCTGACATGCACCAGGCAGTTCATACATGTAGTTGAGCTCATCAGAAGAGGTTTTGCCTGGTATTTCTCTTGCCTAACTTTGGGTATTTGTCAGCATTCAGTCAAGTTTTCTCCTGATTGTCCCTCCCTTGTTTCCCTTATACCTCCTTGGCTTCAGCTCACACCTCTAGACCGACAACTTCCTATGTCCTTGAATCCCGTCCTTTCTCTGAGCTTGACAGCACATCTCAGGAGATCCAATAGATGATCACACTCGGTAGTCAGCACCCAAACACATGGTCTCAAACCACGTGCGTCCATCCTCATGCCTCACAAACCTCTTCTTTCTCACAATGTCATTATTTTTTTTCTCCAAAATCACTACCATTTTGAAGTCATTCAGTTTCATCTTTAAAAATCCCCTCATTTTTATTTATTTAGTTATTTATTTTGAGACAGAGTCTCATTCTGTCACCCAGGCTGGAGTGCAGTGACACGATCTCGGCTCACTGCAAGATCCGCCTCCTGGGTTCACGCCATTCTCCTGCCTCAGTCTCCCCAGTAGCTGGGACTACAGGCGCCCGCCATCACGCCCGGCTAATTTTTTTATATTTTTAGTGGAGACAGGGTTTCACCGTGTTAGCCAGGATGGTTTCGATCTCCTGACCTCATGATGTGCCCGCCTCGGCCTCCCAAAGTGCTGGGATTACAGGCGTGAGCTACCGAGCCTGGCCCAGGATCCCCTCATTTTAACCCATTCCCAACCATGCAGTAAGCTCTGTTGATTTCTGCTCTTTAGATCTTGCTTTTGTCTGTCTCTACTTCTCCGGTGTTACTGCCGGGACCTACTCAAGGAGTTCATCCCTTGTGCCTGGAATGTGCATGCCACCTACCTGCACCGCTCTCTCCAGACTGTTTTTGTGGACCTTAGTCCTAACCACATCACCTCCTAACATCCCTCCCAGCTGCTTTTACCTCTCCCTGGTGCTGCCTTCTGCCCTTTCCTGCCAACCAGAACCCTCATTCCCTCCTCTGTGTTTCTCCTTTACCTGGACTCCCTTGCCACATCTGTCCATCAAGGAGCAAACTAAACTACCTAATGGGCATGGCTCTGACCAATCACAATGGACACCAGCCAGTCAGAATCCTAACAATGTCGGGATTCACCCTGCTGCCTCCTGGACAAAATCTGCCCAGTCTTCAAGATCCTGTCCAATCTTATCAGAGGTATGGTCACTCCAGTCTTCACTATTCTCACTCTCTCCTCTGGATCCCTCCTGCAGCCATCATCTGGGTCCCACCCATCAACTCATAATGAGAGAGGGGGCTTTGCTGTTTGCTAGAATGTCTTGTGAGTTTTTCCTTATTTCCTCAATCAGACTAAGAGCTCCTTGGGGCAGAGACTACACTTGACATCAGTGGTTCTCGTAAGTGTGGTACCTGAAACAGCAGCATCAGAATCACCTGGGAGGTTAGAAATGCAAATTCTCGGGTCCCACTTCAGATGTATTGAGCTAGAAGTTCTGGAAGTGGGCCTGGTAATCTGTGATTTAACAACCACCCTCTGGGTGATCGTGATCCACGCTCAAGTTTGAGAACCATCATGTTACATAATGGGAAACTAAGGGCAAGTTCTCATGGTAAGATCTCAGTAAAGACTTACCTTGCTGATTGTTCACTGCATTATGCATCCTCCACAGTGCATGACATTAATTATGTGTGGCATGAGCACTTGGATTTGGATTCTGCCTTTAGTAATCACTTGGTATATGACAGATTTGGGGCCAGGAAAATTTGTGTGAGTTTGTGATTTTATTCTTACAACAGTCTTGTTTGGTAAATATCATTATTCCCATGTAACAGATGAGGAAATTGAAACCCAGGGAGTTTGCAAGCCTGGCTTAAGTTTGCACAGTAGGCAGTGGCAGGGCTGGTATCTGAACCAAGACTTCCTAATTCCACATGCAGTGCTCTTTATTTCAGTTCTTGCTGGGTGACTTGAGGTAGGTGCCTTGCTGTGGTAATGGTGATAACTTCCACGTTCCTTTGAATGCTGATGCCTAATAATAGCACTTATGGAAGGTTTCATTTGAGCTCTGTTCTGGAGGATAATTTTTTTTTTTTTTTTTTTGAGACGGAGTCTCGCTCTGTCGCCCAGGCTGGAGTGCAGTGGCGCGATCTCGGCTCACTGCAAGCTCCGCCTCCCGGGTTCACGCCATTCTCCTGCCTCAGCCTCCTGAGTAGCTGGGACTACAGGCGCCCACAACCGCGCCTAGCTAATTTTTTGTATTTTTAGTAGAGACGGGGTTTCACCGTGGTCTCTATCTCCTGACCTTGTGATCCGCCTGCCTCGGCCTCCCAAAGTGCTGGGATTACAGGCGTGAGCCACCGCGCCTGGCCCTGGAGGATAATTTTAACAAAATACTATATTTTGGCCGGGCGCGGTGGCTCATGCTTGTAATCCCAGCCCTTTGGGAGGCTGAGGCAGGTGGATCACGAGGTCAGGAGACTGAGACCATCCTGGTTAACATGGTGAAACCCCGTCTCTACTAAAAATACAAAAAATTAGCTGGGCATGGTGGTGATTGCCTGTAGTCCCAGCTACTCAGGAGGCTGAGGCAGGAGAATGGCGTGAACCAGGGAGACAGAGCTTGCAGTGAGCTGAGATCGCGCCACTGCACTCCAGCCCAGGCGACAGAGCGAGACTCCATCTCAAAAACAACAACAACAACAATAAAACTATATTTCATCAACTGACATTTTAATATCCTTGAAATTATGGTGCATTTTATAATCAATACCATATCATAGTTTAATGCTATGTCTTATAATCAGGAGTGTCTTAGATGCAATGCAATTCAGTTAAAAACATATGGTTCTTTCTATTTGGATAAAACTGTGTGTGTGCTTGTATTTCTCTGCATGCATGTGTGTGTCCACTGCCCTCTTGCATTTATTTACTTGTAACAAACATAACTGTTTAACACTGAACTCTGAGTTCACAAGGGCAAACATGTTCCTGTGCATGCTGGGCCTTTAAGATTCTCCTTGGACCCTTAGGAGGCACTTTTAAAAGAGAAGAAAGTGATAATTTACATTCTCCATTTCCCAGAGGAATAACACAGATCCAGCCTTCTCAATGCCATTGTCCACTCTCAGAAATGTCAAAATATACAAGGAAAAATGTGAAGCCGAGTCCACCTTTCCAAACAGTGGCCTGAACCACACCATGCTTAGTCAATACTTAGAAAAATAAGAAGTTTATTTGGTTAGGATTTAAAGCAGCCGTGACGATCTGCTATACATTTGCCACTTTGGTTGTTGCCCTTTGGAGGTGAGCACATCACTCTGCGCTGTATGTTTGTAAAAGCAGGAAGGAGAGAGGAATGAACTGAAGCCCAGCCACCCCCATTCCACAGCAGGCCCCCACAGAGAAGTGCATAGTTTTCTGAGTGCTGGTCTTGGTTTTGGCAAACATGTTATTAGCCATGCCATGCCCAAGCTTTCTAGTACTTTCTGAGCAACGTTGGAGAAGATGGTATTAATAAATGGGGTTTATTCTGAAATGGAATTTGAGTTAAAATGCCTAACACCAAATATGTCATTCCACTTGGCAGACTCCATCAATAGTTCCTTTGCTTGCTGACTTACACACAAACCCCAGCATTCAAGACTCTGCAAAGCAAGACCCCACCTTCAATTTCACTACTTTATACCTCCCTTTCCCTGATCTTGTTCTTCAACCAAGCTGGACAAGTTGGTATTTCTCAGCTCTGCCTTGCCTTTTCTTGCCTCTAGGGTTTAAAAGAAAATTTCACATCTCATGCTATTAAATTCTCTCCATTCTTAGATGTCCTTATCTCAGACATCATCCCTCTCAGGAAGCCTTCCTTGTTTTCTCCAATTGATCCAATCTGTCTATTCTTTGAACTTCTCCAATTTTTTTTGTGCCTAATATTTATTGCTTTCTTATTAATCTTCCCATAATCGTATAGTGATTCTTAAAGCCTGGTCAGTGCCACTCAGAATTCCCAGGATCCCATTCTAAACCTGCTGAACCTAGATAGATCCTCAGGACAGGACTCAGGAATCTGCATGTTTAATATGCTTTCTAGTAATTTTGTGTCTCCTGAAGTTTGAGGATCACTGGTGTGATGGAAGGCACTCCCATCTTATTGATAAATTATAAATCATTTTATGCATATTCAAGAGCAGAGGAGAAAATAATGTGTCTTCATGAAGCTGCCACTCAGCCTAACAATGATCAAAATAGGGCTAACATGGTTCACCCAGTCTCTCTGACCCCCATCTTGGGTTATTTTAAGCAAATCTCAGTTAATTTATCATTTCATCTCTAAATGTTCCTAAAACCACCCCCCCAAATATGTCCACAGCATACACCCTGAAAACCGCAAATACCTTCTAAGAGGGATTCTGCAGATGTAATGAAGATTGGGAACTTGAAGACAGGGAGATTATTCTGGGTTATTTGGGTGGGCCCAATCTACGAGCCCCTAAAGGCAGACAGCTGTCTCCAATTGGAAGAAGAGGAGGAAGGCAGGAGAGAAGTGCAGCACAAGGGGAAGTTGGAGGGATGCTGAGTGTGGGGAAGGTTTGCTGAGTTGCTGCTGGCTCTGAGTTGGGGGGGACAATCTCAGAGCCAGAGGAGGCCTCAAAGGGCTAAGGGTGCCAGGAAGCGGGCAACTCAGACCAACCAGAGACTGGATTCAGCCAACAACTTGAATGGCTCTAAACTGGATTCTCCCCTGGAGCTTTCAGAAGGGAACACAGCCCTGCTGATGGCTTGACTGTGGCCTTGTAAGGCTGTAAGCAGAGGCCCTGCTGAGCCATGCTGTGCCTGCACTTCTGACCTATAGCACTGTGAGATAACAAACGAGTGGCGGGGTGTGGTGGCTCATGCCTATAATCCCAGCGCTTTGGGAGGCCGAGGTGGGCGGATCATTTGAGGTCAGGAGTTCGAGATCAGCCTGACCAACATGGTGAAACCCTGTCTCTCCTCAAAATACAAAAATTAGCCAGGCATGGTGGCGCATGTTTGTAATCCCAGCTACTCAAGAGACTGAGGCAGGAGAATCGTTTGAACCCCGGAGGTGGAGGTTGCAGTGAACTGTGCCACTGCATTCCAGCCTGGGTGACAGAGTGAGACTCCGCCTAAAAAAACAAACACAAGTGAGTGCTGTTTTAAGCTGCTAAAATTATGGCCATTTGTTATGATTTCAATGGAAAACTAATACATTTGGTGTCATGGAATATCCAGCCAGTATGCAAATCCGTCCTATTGTCTAAAAAACGCTTTTATCTAGTTGGTTTGTTTGAATTGGCATCTGAACAAGGTCCACACATCTAATTTGGTCGACGTTTCTGAAGCTTCTTTTGATCTATAAGTGGCTCCTTCTGTCTTTTCTCCCTCCTAGCAATTTATTTGTGGAAGGAGCCAGGTCATTTTGAACTGAAGAATTGCTCATACTTTGGATTTTTCCATTTATCAACCTGTGGTGTAGTTTAAGAGGTTCTTTTGTCCTCTGTGTTTCCTTATAAGCTGGCAGTAGATTTAGCAGCTCATTTAGATCCAGGTCTGATTTTTTGATGATTGGTAATTGTGCACACCTCCCCACTGTATTACATTGGGAAGCGCCTGGTTGTTTCTTCCTTTGTGATATTAGGGTTGATCCATCCAATGTATGGTTTCCCATCAGTTTTTATGCCTAATAGTTTCTTCAGTCATTGATGATTATTGCCTAGAACTATTTCTTCATTAGGGGTTGCAGAGTGGTAAAATCCTGATATTCTAAATCTGTCATTTCTTTTTCATGTATTAGCTGGAATCTGCTAAAATGCACCAACCCTTCGGGCATAGTTCATACAGGAAAGCTAGAGTAGCTGCTTGATTCTGCAAAGATGCTGAAGACAGACGGGTCTGGGTTCTGATCCTGCTTCTGCTATTACTTGCTAGCTTACCTTGAGCAGGTTATTGTACAGCTTTGATGCTCAGGTGCCTTATCATAAAATTGAGACAGCATTGCAGGGTGTTTATGAGAATTCTGTAAATAACTTCATGTAAAAGCCTGGTACCTGCTGCAGAGTAAATGTTCACCCAATGTCTGCCAGGTCAGCAAAGCCCTCCTAGGATGGCCTCAGGATCCAGTGCCCATGGGGATCTTCCAGGGACACGCTCCATCCACCTCGTCCAGGGGAGCCTCGCTCCTGGTGCATTTGCCTCTTGGAGGGCCATCCTTCCTTATCGGCCTCTCTAGGCCTTTCCTGGCTCTTCCCACCAGCTTCTCAGGGGCAGCCCTGAGGCTCTTGTCAGTGTCTCCTTAGAGCCTGCAGTGTGCAGTGGGTTTTATGTTCCACTGTGAGCATTTTCAGCTGGGAGCAGAAGAAGCGCAAGTGGCCCGGTAGGAGTGGGTGGCCTGATTGTCCTTCCAACCTGGCTGTTAACTGGCTGTGTGGCAGGTAGCTGCAGCACAGCTAAGGGATGACAGAGGTCCTGAGGCCCCTTCCAGTCCCAGCACCCCCTCCTCATCCATGTCGCAAGCTCAGCGAGTGGGCTGGGAGTTCGCCTGCCTCTGTTATTTCCCACAGGCCGCCCGGTGGAACATTCTCCACTCTCAGGACTCTCCTACAAGGCTTGTTGTTCCTCTAGCCTGGCCAGGCTGAGTGACTGTCTCTCTAATGGCTGTGACCCTCTCAGGCCTGTTCTGCATAATCAGAGTAAATTGGAGGCTAAAATATTTGTCTGGCCAATTCCGATCAAAAATGCCCCTTGCTTTGATCTTTCAGTCAAAACAAGGTCTTCTCCCCGAATTCTGACGATATTGACCTTGAGCCACTTGTTCAGCTCGGAAAGCAGGATTCTCAGGGCTCATTAAGGCCCTTTTTCAGCCACGCAACCCTGAGAGGCCCCGGGCTTTGTGCTTTTGCTTCTGTAATGTAAATAGTTATTGGCAAGTGCGGAGTTTGGCCTGGAAACCCAGACTTCAGTGGTGCCAAACTGCTACCTGCCTTCTGTCTGCACATTCAGGATTTGGGTTGAACACCCCACAAAGGGACACCCAGAGCAAGGGGGCATTGAGAGGAGGGGTAGGCACCTGAGTGACAACACTCTTTGGAGAGATTATGGGGATCAAGCAATCTTTTCTTTCAGTTTTCCTGGAAAGGAAATTAGCTCAGGAGTTTCAGCAGCTGGGCTCAGCTCCGTAAGTGGCTGGTCTCAGTTGACGGTGCTAACTGAGAGAGGCCCACCTTACCTTAACCCTACCCTTTGCTTGTGCTAAGTGGGGAATCCTACAAAACTGTGATTGTAAAATCAGAGGCATGGGCATATGCTGGATAATCTTTCCTGCTTCTACCAAAGGGCAATGAAAAACCATTGAAGATCAATACAATTTTTTTATCATGAGTGTTATTTTTCAGTTGTCTCAAGACTGTTGGATAGGACATCTATTGTTGTTGCTTTATCATCAGCCAACAATCTGGATTGCCTGGTCCTACAATGCTGATGACCAGAACTACTTCCACTCACCCTTACTCCAGCCATTGGGGTGGGCACGTGACCAGGGCAGGCCAAGTGCAGTTATCCCACCCCCTGGACCCCATGATTGGTTCTGAGACGGGCACTGGCCTGACCCAGGCCAATCAGAATCATTCAGTGGGCTTCTGGGCCTCTCGGTTTCCACTGGGCTATTGAGGTGGTTTGATGTAAGATTGAGCTATGTCCCTGTTGGGACTCAGAAAACAATACCTCAAAATAAAGGCTTCAGCAGCAGCCTCAGAAGCAAGAGTTTTTCTCTACCATCTCCTGCCCTCTTGTCTCTTAGTTTCATTGTTTCTCAAGGACAGTCATAGAAACTAGAATCCCTCTTCCCCAGGGCAGGTCACAGAAACCAGAACTCCTTTGCCCCAAAGCCAGGTGCAAAACCTAAAAGTATTACTCTAACTTTCCCCTGCTTTTCTGTGTAAAACTGGCCATAAAGAAATGATCTGACCTGCCTTGTTCGAGTGTAGGTCATAAGGCCGCTTTCCAGAGAGGGTCCCGTCCCACACCCAGAAGGAGGGAATGTGTGCTCACAGAGGCCAGGAAGAATCTAGACAGGCAGGCCTTGTGGGTTTCCCTGCTCCCTCTATTCGCATTGGATCTACCCTTTCTGTCCAATCATATTTCCCCACATCTGTCCATACTTTGTTGAACCTAAACATAAAAATGGACCATTTCCCCTGTATCTTTGAGTCTTCATTCTGAAGGCCCCCATGTTATGTAAAACTATGACCAAGTAACTTTGTATGCCCTTTCTCCTATCAATCTGCCTCTTGTTAGTGATTTTCAGGGAAAGTTCAGACTGTAAAGGGGGGGTTTCCCTTGACCCCCATATCCCCTTCTCCATTGTCCCACCGTACAAAGGGAGCCATCTGCAGCTGGAGAGGTCAGAAGGAAGCTGAGTCAAAACATGGTGATGTGTCACTGGGGCTAGCTGTAACTCCCCCAGTTACAGGAGTTGAGTTTTTTTGGGTCTGTGTCACTTGCAAATAAGTGAGTTTTGACTCAGATAGGGGTTATAAATCCAGACTTGTATTCAAATTCCAGTCCCCTACCCATTTACTGGCTGTGTGAATCTGGGCAACTTGCTCGACTTCTTTGAACATGTTTCCTTATCTGTCAGTGGGGAAAATAGTACCTCACAGCGTTGTTGTATAGAATGAATAAGATAATATAATAGATAGTAAGTGCTCATGGCAGCAGCTGGCACAGAGTAGGTACTCAGGAAGTATTTGCTGAGTACATAAAGTAGTATTTGTTGGATTAATCTGAGGAATGTTTTAATTCAGAGATTAACATTTTCTTCTCCAAGGAGGTCAGGAATACTATTGGTGCATAGTACATAGGTGGGCTAGGGCCACCAGCAGCCATGAAGTTAATAGCATGCAACTCTTCTTAGATCATTAATTTTTTTTTTTTTTTCCAGATGGGGTCTCACTGTGTCACCCAGGCTGGAGTGCAGCAGCATGATCATAGCTCACCATAATCTCCAGCATCTGGTTCCAGTGATCCTCCTGCTTCTGCCACAGAGCAGCTGGGACTACAGGGATGCACCACTCTGCCTGGTTAATATTTAGCTGGCTTTTTGTTTGTTTTTTCTTTTTTCTTTTTTTTTTGTAGATTTGGGAGTCTTGCTATGTCACCCAGGCTGGTCTTGAACTCCTGGCCTCAAGTGATTCTCTCACCTTGGCCTCCCAAAGCACTGGGGTTACAGGTGTGAGCCACCATGTCTGACCAAGTTAATTGATTAATACATTTTCTATTAAAAGAAAATAGACCTATCATGGAGTAGAATATAAATACAAGACTCAAAACACTCTTTGCATGGAGAATGACGCTGTCCTTTTCCACCAAGTGTGCTCTGATGCAGGGTTTTCCAGGTGCTAGAGAGGAGCCCCGTGGCCTAGGAGCTGGAAACAATGGCTCCAGCCTGCCTCAGTGACTCTGTAAGGTCTCAGGAGGCCATTTAAACTCTCTTATTTTTTATTCCTCATCCAAAAAATGAATATATTTGTCGTCAAAATTTTCTCTGAGTTCGCACCAGTTCTAACATCCCATCTTACCACGTGTTAGTGAATTCCTTGTTAATGAGTGTTAAAGAGGGGACTGAATGAATTAATTTATTAGTTATAGGGTTTAACTAGTTTAATTCTAGGTCCAATTTTGTGATTCTGCTCTGAGCTTTCCTCATGTATAATGTAATGTATAATGTAATAATTTATGGTTAAGACAGACATTTTCCAGACAGGCAGGCCTTGTGGGTTTCCCTGCTCCCTCTATTCGCATTGGATCTACCCTTTCTGTCCAATCATATTTCCCCACATCTGTCCATACTTTGTTGAACCTAAGCATAAAAATGGACCATTAGCATGTGTAAATTTTTATATTAAGTACATATGAATTATATAATTTTATATAAATTTTATATTAATAATTGAATTTAATTCATTCAGTATTAATTTTTAATACTTATCATATGTAATAATATTGGCCACAATCACTTTTGCACCATCCTAATACATATATGCCATAATGCTGTATCATTAATACTATATTATATAATAATACAATATCTAATCAAACACTGATTTTAATACAAATTATATGTATTAATTTGACAATGTGTTTAAAGCCAAAAGAAAGTTGGTTGGGCATAAACCTAAGCAGGGCACTTCTTTGGGAATTTATAGGGAGAAGATGAGAGTTTTCTTAAACTTGGAAGGTCAGTGTAAAGCTTTGCCTGGTAGGGTTGGAAGGAGAGAAGAGGCCTGTGACAGAGACATTTATGCTTGCCAAATATCCTCCACACTTCCCAGCCTCCTCTGAGGTTGGGCAAGGCCATGTGTCTAGCTACAACCATTCAACTGTGAGTGGAAGTGACAGGTGTCACTTCCAAGCTGAGGTCAGAAGAAACTCCTGAGAGACCCCCTGGCTGTCTTCTTCCCCTGCCTTAGGGACGGTAGAAGTATGTTTTGAGATGGTGGAGATGCAAGGTGTAAACCACAAACATCTTTGAGACACTGCTGACAGGGAACTACCAGATGCATGTGCCAGACTAACTTTGTTTTTTACATTTTAAATGATAAATATATACACTTTTAAATCCAAGTCAAATTAACTTTTAATATATGCATGCACATTTTAAAAGTTTTCTTTGTGAATGTATTCAATTTTTTTTTGAGACGGATTCTCACTCTGTTGCCCAAGCTGGAGTGCAGTGGCATGCTCTTGGCTCACTGCAACCTCTGCCTCCCGGATTCAAGTGATTCTCCTGCCTCAGCCTCCTAAGTAGCTGGGATTACAGGCATATGCTACCATGCCCAGCTAATTTTTGTATTTTTAGTAGAGATGGGGTTTCACCATGTTGGTCAGGCTGGTCTCGAACTCTTAACCTCGTGATCCGCCTGCCTCAGCCTCCCAAAATTGCATTAGCAGTCCAAATTGTTGATATATAATGGCAATAAAAGAAAAAATATTAATTAATTGAATTTAGATCAGACTAACTGATTCAAGTTTTTATTTCAGGGCTTACTGTGTGTTTTACACCAAATTTTAAAATGTAATTTTGTATTACAAAACAATAATCATTAAAATATGGTTAGTTGGTTAAATTTCCCCTACATAATCATATGCAAATAATTTCTGGGAGTAATCCCATGGAAATCCACTATATAAACAAGGTAACAATTACAATTCCCTAAGAAAACTGAATAAAAATTTAAAACATTCTTTAATCCTATGGAGAACAAAGTAGGTATTAAATTCAGGAATCATGACAAGTGACAGTGAAAGCTCAATCTATGATTCTTTTTCAATAAATTATGTACCTTTGTTCTAATTAATTAAATAAGGCCAATTCTTTCCCACTTTGGTTTTAACAGGAAAATGTTGAGGATGCTTTAATTGTATTTCATGCCGTCTTTCATCACCTGGAGGTATTGCCTATGTATCAGCTGACTTCCAATACGTCTTTTCCTCCTTCACGTCTTGGTCTTTTTCATCTAGGCATATCAATAAGGACAAAGTGTCCATAAAAGTGTCATCTTTGAGAAAATAGCAACTTTCACTTAGAAATAATCTAGTGTGTTACATCACTGAGATTTTGGGGTAGTTATTACCACAGCATAACCGAATCTATGCTAACTGATGATGGACTCATGCTTATTGTTACTCTTTCCGACCACAGATCAAATTGTTGACTCACTAGCTGCAAACAGCTAGAACCAAGAGAAAAGCTGAATTTCTGCCTGACCGTCCCCACATCTATATAAAGACTCTTCTCAGGCTGGGCGTGGTGGCTCACACCTGTAATCCCAGCACTTTGGGAGGCCGAGGTGGGCGGATCACCTGAGATCAGGAGTTTGAGACCAGCCTGGCCAACATAATGAAACCCCGTCTCTACTAAAAATACAAAAATTAGCTGGGCATGGCAGTGGGCCCTGTAACCCCAGCTACTCAGGGGGCTGAGGCACAAGAATTGCTTAAACCCGAGAGGCAGAGGTTGCAGTGAGCCAAGATTGCACAACTGCACCCCAGCCTGGGCAACAGAGCAAGACTCTGTCTAAAAAAAAAAAAACAAACAAAAAACTCTTCTCTTTCTTCCTTTCATTGCTTTTCTCCTCCACTTCTCAATCTTAAATATGTTAATTCCCTGACTTTTCTGGCTCTCTCCTCTGCTCTTATAGGACACTGGACGTTTAATGTGGTTTGGCTGTGTCCCCACCCAAATCTCATCTTGAATTGTAGCCCCCATAGTTTCCACGTGTTGTGGGAGGGACTTGGTGGGGGGCAATTGAATCACAAGGGTGGGTCTTTCCCATGCTGTTCTTATGATAGTGAATAAGTCTCATGAGATCTGATTGTTTTATAAAGGGGAGTTCCCTTACATAAACTCTCTTGCCTGCCGCCATGTAAGACATGACTTTGTTCCTTGTTCACCTTCAGCCATGTTTGTGAGGCCTCCCCAGCCACATGAAGCTGTGAGTCAAGTAAACCTCTTTCCTTTATTAATTACCCAGTGTCAGGTATGTTTTTATTAGCAGCATGAAAACAGACTAATAAAACATGTATCTCTTATGGCCCTTATTACACTACATTGTAATTTTTGATTATATACCTGTCTCCCAAGTTGGACCATGTCTTGGTCTGCTTGGTCTGCTGTAACAAAATACCTTAGACTGGGTGGCTTATAAACAACAGAAATTTAGTCTCACAGTTCTGGAGATTGGGACATCCAAGATTAAGGTGCTGGTGATTCCGTGTCTGGCGAGGGCCTGCTTTCTTCATAGATGGATGTGTTTTCACTGCAACCTCACAGGGTGGAAGGGGCAAACAGGCTCCCATGAGCCTCTTCCCTAAGGGCACTCATTCCATCATGAGGGGTCTACTCTCATGACCTGACCACCTTCCAAAAGGCTCATCTCCTAATACATCATTTTGGGGGGCTAGGATTTCAACATATACATTTTGGGGTGATGCAAACATTCAGTCCATAGCAGACCACAAGATTTTCATGGGCAGGGACTGAATCTAATTCTCCTTCCTGTGCCTGCATGTAGCATGCTCCTGGGGAGGGAGTGAGGATATGAGCATTTCCTGTGATACTCTTACTTCCTCAGTTCCTGGTTCTGGCTTCTGTGAGGCTCTCTGTTTGTTCCTCCCTCCATTCTCATGAGCAGAAGAGACACTGCTGGGGTTGATGCGGAGAACAGAAAGCACCAGGCTGCAGTGCGACAGGTGAATGGATGGGGAGGGCCAGCCTACCCAAAACCTCCTATGACCCAGGAGCCATGTGGGATGTGCAGTGAGAACAACTTGGGAAGATGCTCAGTTACGACAGAAGCTTCACCTCTGTTGTGTCATTTCCGGGGGTTGTGAGATGGACTTAGAAGGAATCCAAGATGAGTTTTCCATTAGAAGAATTGTCTTTGGTGACTTGGGAAAAGGTTTAGTCCAGCATCGAACAAGATTTTTCTTTTCTCCTAATTAATTTATTTCCTGCCAAAGAAATTGACCGTGTTCCTTTAAACAGCACCAACCCCAAAGCAAAGTGTCCCTGGAGGGAGTCATGGGATCAATTTTCCAGCCGGAGACTATGCAGCCTGGCTATACAGGCTTCAAGCTTTTAATTTGCTTATACATAGAGTGGCTTGAGCTCTATACATCACCAAATCAATGCAAATCAGTTTACTTGAAGCTGGTTCAATTTTAAAAGAATTTCATTAACCAGCAATAAAAGGCCCAGGTTAATATAATTACTATAGGATCCCAAGCTCATCAGGAAGGATTCCTTTTCTATAATGATCTTAACATTTATATTATGGCATTTTCTAAGGAAAACAAAAAAGCATGCTAGAGGGAGATGCTGAAAATAATGCTTTTTACTCCTGGAATTCAGTGTTGGAACTACCATTAAAGAAACTTCTTTTCCCAAATGTCAAAGACCTTGGGGAGGAAATGTATTCATTTAAACATCCATATGTGGATGTCTATAGATACACACCCCTAGACACATGTTCACTGCATTATCTAATCCACACAGGATAGTAACCACTCAAAGGCAGAAGAGACCTTAGTGGCATTTAATACAATCGCTTAATTTTACAGAAGAAACGGACGCTCAGAGACCATAACTGGTGATCAGAGGTCAGCCATCTGGTTAGAGGGCCTGGAAAGCAGAACTTCATTCCCCTCTCCCTTACTCCCCACTGGTGGCTATGCCTACTTCACAGCAGGTGGTCAGAGGTGCAGTGGGAAATTACCTCCCTGGAAGTGCTTTTAACAGAAAAGAAGGAAATTCTGCAATATGCAACAACTTGAATGAACCTGGAGGACATTATGCTAAGTGAAAGAAGTCAGACACAGAGGGGCAAGTGCCGCCTGATTCCACTTCTATGAGGTATCTAAAGTGGCCATGCTCATAGATGCAGAAAGCAGGATGGTGGTGGCCAGGGGCTGGGGGCAGGGGGAAATGGGGCATTTGCTAATCGATGGGCATAAAGTTCTAGTTAAGCAAGATAAATCCTTCTCTAGACCTGCTGCATGACATTGTGCCTGTGGTCAATGACACCGTATAAAACACAGATTTGCTAAGGGGGTAAATCTCATGTTGAATGTCCTTACGACAGTAAGATAAAATTTTAAAAAATTGTAAAGGGCCATTTGGAAGTAAGACATTATATATTTTTATATGCAGAAGTGGGCCATCTCCTTTGGTGACTTGGAAAAAGGATTAGTTCAGCATCAAACGTGGCTTTTCTTTTCTCCTGATGAATTTATTTTCTACTGGAGAAGTTAAATGTGTGTCTTTAAACAGTTCAAGCAAGGTGTCTCTGGAGGGAACTGTTCTAAAGGGAACTTGAATTCCATCTCACCAAGATTTCACCCCAGTGTTAACCCCCATACTAACTCCATCTCCTGGAAAAATGTTAATCTGATTTGTCTCAGACCTGAGTTCCTAGTGGGCTCTTATTGACTTTGAGGTGGGATTGGTGGCTGTAAAGGTCAGTACCCTGCACCATGCTCCCACACTTTCTAGATCCTGTCCCATTCAGTAATAGTAAGCCCGCCACATTCCCTGGGTGGCCCACCCACATCGTCTTTCTGTGTTTCCTCCTCTCCTGACCATATGACTTGGTGGCCAAGGCAACCTGGAGTCACCCTGTATGCAGCCCACTCATCTTCAATCAGAAGACAAGAGAACAGGAACTGAATAAAGGGCCTAAGCCTCAGGGTCAAGCTCTAATTCAGCTTTTACCGAAGAGCCCTGGATTAGGAATATCAAAACCTTGCCCCATAATCATAGAGCAGGTCCTTTGTTTCTACCTGCTTGGAAACTTGGAGGGGAAGAGGAGTGAGGGGAGCAGGAGCCAGTCATTCCTAGGTTTTATGATGAAAATCTAAGCCCAGCAGCCCTTATCTAAAATGCCTGAGGCCAGAAGTGTTAAAGAATTCACAATGGTTCCACGATCACTAAGCTATAGAGTGGGTCCAAACTGTTCAGTCAGAGTTGAATATCAGTGTGGCCTGAGTTAGAGAAAGTTGAATTGATATGGGGACAATATAGGATTTAACATGGTATATAGATTTGCTTCTTTTAGATACTTTTATACAGAGCTAGAGGGCTGGAGTCTGGACCACTGATGGGCAGACAGGGATTTGGGCTGAGTGGCCTCCCAGGGCAGCCTGTGTCGCCTGCTCATATTAGCCTTCCTGTGCTATGGTGTGATGGTGATGGGCCTGTGCTCTGCAGGCATTTGAATAGTTTGAAACCCTACTCACTTCTTACTCCTCACCAGTAACAAATGATGGGTAACAGCATTTTCTTCTTGTTCCTTCAGAGCCGGGGCTGACCCTGGCTCCTGCCATTGCTGGTCCTGAGCTGCCTCATAATCTGCTTGGGGTCCCTTTGCTCTGCCTACACCTGTTCAAGTGAAACCCCCGACATGGAATTGTCTTTGCTGCAGGGGTTCTGGCTGAGACCCCCAAAAGCAGTTCTTCTAGGAGCTTCAACATGCATCAGTAGCTTATCGATATCAGTCTGTAGCACACTTTTTAAAAGAGAAAGCAAACACCCAAAGGATACATTGGGTCCTTCTGATATATCTTGAAATTTCAGTGACTTGTGTTTGCTGTTCACAGGAAGCAAGTCAAGGGCGTCTGCAGCGGGCACAGCACTGCAATGCAGTGGTAGCAACCCCCCCGCCAATGTGTACAGGTGTGGAAAATGAAGCTTTCAAGCATGGCCTGTCTCATCCCAGACTGGCTCCCATTCTGTCTGCTGCTTATATTTTGAGTACAAGGAAAGCCCAATGGGACTTCTTTCCTGGAAAGCCTCCCTGGGCCAGCAAGACCAGATTTGGGATTTCAGTTGTGGAATGCGTTTTTCTGGAACTCCACTGCACATTTCAGGCCATGGTAATGTTCTGCTTTAGCAAGGGCTTCTTCAATTCTCCAGGTAAGAATGAATTTTCCCTAGGGCCAGCAAGAGCCACAGAAAGGAGTGGTTTCTCTTTCTTGAACCAACCCTTTGGAATCGTCCTGGGATGCCGGCAGTGCTCTGGAACAAACAGAGAGCGATGCTGGGCTCTGAGGTCTGCCCCAAGCAGTGGTGGAAGCCACAGAGGACAGGGTCTGGTGGAGACAGATGTGGGGGCGTAAGGAGCCGTCTGTCCTCAGTTCAGCCAGCCCTTCTGTTGTGTCTGCCTTTTGCTGCCTCAACCCCCACGGCCTGGGCTAGCGCCACTCTATTTTTAGTTCACATTTCACCTTTCTGTCAGTGGGGCTGCTTTTCCTAGCTTAGGAAAACACACTGCAGCCATGGTTTCAATAGCCAGCCCCCTCACCTTCTCAACTCCCACTGACCTGGGTGGAGAAGAGAGGCACACAACCGGGCAGCGTGGAGAGGGCCCTCTGGGGGAGTCTATGGCTTATGAGGAAGATACTCATGGCTTGGGGACTCTTCAAGGGTGCGCAGTGAAATTGTTTGCCAGGACACCCCAGGACACTGTCCTGACCACAAAGGAGAATTCGGGGCAAGGGAGCCACTGGATTGGATCAGTGGCCATCCAGACTTGGTGGAGGAAGGCAGGCCTGTGGCTTTCCTGCCGCTAGTGCAGGACCCATTTGAAGACCCCGAAAAGTGCAGCTCACCTACGTCGTCTTCATTCTTGATGCTCTTGACCAGGATAGAGAAAGAAAAAAAAATCCATATGTTGAATTTCTGTTACCTATTGCTAGTATTGAGAATTTTGAAATATGGAAATGTAGCAGGAAGAAAAAGAATTCAACCCGTATGCTGCCACCTAGGTACCATTGCTGTTAGCACATCTGTGTACTTACTGCTAATCCTTTTGAGTTACATTTTTTTCACATAGTTCTAATCAGATGATAAATACATAATTACAAATAGTAGTTATGAAAAGCTTATTTCTTTTTGATTATAAAGCTAAAGGTACATTGTGTATGTCATTTAGAAAATGTACTCAAAGTAAAAAAAGAAGCAAAATATTTCCCATCTTTTATCTCTGATGGATAATCACTGCTAATTTATTGGCATATGTCTTGACAGCTTTTTTTCTATCCATTTTTAAACATAGTCAAGATTATATTGTGTATTTGATTTTCAAGCACACTCAATGGAGAAAATTCACAATTTCTGGAAGGAAGATTATATGATGAGGATATCCGTTCCTGATCGTTATTAATTAGAAAGCCCAGTGATTCAGTTCATTAAGCAAATAACTCTGAAAGATGCAAAATGACTCCAGCTCTTGGACAATAAGCATTGATCATCTATGCTGCTACACAAAGCTGCATTTAAGCATTTATTTGAACAGTTCTCCTGACAAAGTATTCCAACTCTGTAAAACATTTTGTCACTGTTAGAAAGTGATGGAACAGAACCCATGGTCATGAAATGCAAGTTTTCCTCTACACGAAAGGAAGAAGTGGAGTTAGAAATACATTTCTTATTGTTAGAAAGAAGCAGGAACTTTAACAGGGCCAAGTTAATGCTATTAGATTGGTGCAAAAGTAATTGCAGTTTTTGCCATTGAAAGTAATGATGAAAACCACAATTACTTTTGCATCAACCAAATAGTTTGCAGAATCTACCTGCAAAACATAATCCAAGTAACTGCCTGAGTCTGGCACCCAATTGAATGAAGGAAAATGCTTTAAGGTTGCTAATTTGATTGCTCTCTTTGTTAGTGTATGCCTTCAATCATTTTGCTCTGTAAAGACACATGGATGCTATATAACCGGAATGTCTTTCCCACTTGAAAGACACCTTGTCTGCATTTTCCATCACCCTTTTCCTCCTTGGAAATTTGTAGTGGAATTTTGTATTCTGGTCTTCAGAATTGCACAGTTGCTTGAGGCCAGCTTAAGTGTTACTCCTTTGCATGCAATTTAGCTGTATGTGGGACTTTAAAAAATTTGTTATTGAAATTAAAATATTTTTCCAAAAATATGTAGACATGGATTTATTTTCATTGATTTTGGACTAGTGAAGCCTCCTTCATCCTGAACAGTGGAACATCCTCTTTCCCCCAGGGAACGTCTTTAAAAATTATATCATTAACTAAAATGTTTTAATTTTTTCTACCTCAAAGACACCTGTAGTGTTTATAGGTGATTGTCACTTTCCTGTCCTCCTTACTTCTCATATCTTTTTTCATTTTCATCTCTTTGTCCTGGGCCTCTGCATTCTAGAGTAGTTTCTCTAGTTTGTCCTTCATATATTGGTTCTGTTTCTTGCAGCCTCTAATCTACTCCCTGCTGCCCACAATGAGGATTTTAATTCTTTCATTGTCTTTTTGGGTTTTGTTCTTTCCTCTATTGTCTTTTTCATCTCCCTTTTTAGTTATCATCATGTTGTCTTTTTATTTCAGCCTGTCTTTTCCTTATTTATCTTTCTGTTTCATAAACATGGATACTCATTTCTTACATCCAGTTAAGGAGGCCAAGCACTCCCTGAAAAATGTCCTCTTGTTCAGACAGAAGATTCCTTTCAGAGGTTCACTATTCCTCATAGTGTTCAATGCAATGTTTCTTTTTTCTTGGTCTCAAATATTTGTTTCATGTTTTTCCATAATGGTCTGTTTTAAAATGCACTCACCCTTCGTCACAGGGAAATCTAGTGAGATTCAGTGTTTTTCATCAAACATGTGGAATGTGTTTTCCTCGAGTTGGATTTCTGTCCCTTTGGGTGGTATCACATCTACACCCAGTGGGTATTTGGTTTGCACACTTATCAGTCCTAATCCCAGTATCTTTATTCATGGGAGATTGGCCACTGTCAGTCTTAGTTTTTGGTAGAACTCTCAGTTTTCATCTTCTAGATCCCCAGGTGATTCAGCAGAAATTGAGAGCAACTAGGTAATATGTTCTTGCTACAGAGACTATTGAAGGCAGGAATACCTATTTTGTGCCCAAGTCTTTGGTAGGTGGATTGTATAGACATCTCACTGAGTTCTTTCAAGTTCCATTTGAAGTCAGTATGATCCCTCTCTTAGAGTGAAAGAAGCGTGTTTCACTTTAAGAAAAAGATGGGGCATTAGGAAGGAATACCAAGCTTTTTGACCTATAGCAAAATTACAAATGAAATGTTTCATACCAAAAAGATATTTGCCAAAAAAATACAAATTGATTTTTCAATGGTTAGATAATTTTGTAAGAAAGTAAGAAGATGTTTTCACCAACTGTCTAGAAACACAGAAAAAAGTAGGAAATTAACCATGGTCTAAGTAGCACAGCTATCACAGATGGTGAAATAAGAATTTTTCAAAATCTAGATTTAACAGAGACTTTTCATCCTTTAAAGAAAATTAAATTACTTTAATTTAAAATATATATTATAGTCCAAAGTCAAAACTTTGTGGAAATGCCTGGCCTTTCCAATTCACACACATAAAAAACACTTTTTAAAGATGATCATGTTGGTTAGAATTTAGAGCTAGAGACTTGAGGAACATGTAAGTAATTTATAGTAGAAACTCAGTATTTTTTCTCTCAGCCACATGGCCAAAGCTCAAAGGTACAGTGCTCTCAGCACCAAGGGATAGTCTGAACATGGTAATTCAAATGCCAGAAGATTCCAAGTTAGGCCCTATAAACTGGCCTATAAATGAAAGTGTAGGGACAGCCACACCCACAGGAAGACTCAGCTAAGGGGACTTTATGAACTCTGGGGCTTCCCTTCCCTGGTGGTAGGCCTACTTTGAAATCCTGCATCCCTCACCATCAGGAACAGCACCAAACTTACCCCCTAAGGCTTTGCCATGCAAGTAATCTGGAATTCGTACCAAGATACTGAGGGGCATGGAAGCATGGTTTTCACACTAGCTCTGCAGGTGCTAGGAGTCTCAGCTCCCTAAAATGAGGTGGTGATGCCGTGTGTCAGGAAGGGAGTCCAGAGGGACCTGTGTAGGTGCTCATGTTTCATCCAAAAGTTGGACCCTAAAAGCTGCTGGCTACCCTTTGGGGAAAAGTTTGAGGTCAAGGTAAGAAAATGCCTACCAGGACTATAGAGAAATGACAGAAAAAGATTTATACAGCACAAACGACTACTGATACAATTTCCAAAGCCTTACATTCACTTTGTGGATGTTTCCTTGCCTCCAAAGAGGAGATAAATGCACAGGTCAGTCTGCAGAGCAAGGAAGATTATCTATGTGGATCTCACCTGACCTTGTCATCTTCCTATTTAATAGGGGAGATCCCCTTGTCAAACATGCATAGTTTTGGGTTTCACCTCATGGAAGAGTGTTGGCAACACCGGATAGTTCAATGCTGGTAGCTACTGAGGTCTGACACTCATTTTACTACAGAGTTATTGGAGCTTGGCAAGGGATAGACTTTATTTAGCTGTAAGTTATTTATAATTTAACATAATATGATAAAAGCTGATATTAATTTACTTCACCTGGTATATGAACCAGTAATTTGTGATGCTGCTAATAAAGATTTAAAACACAGGGTTATATTTGTGACTCATCACAAGATCCTACAGCCTGGGATATTGTTATTGAAAATGATTTCATTAAATATGAGACACAAATGCTTAAGGAAATAGGTAAACGATTGATGCCAATGCTAAACTAAAGCATTAAAAGACCAAATAAAAATGATTTCACCTCTGCCTCAGGGTTCCTACTTGAGAGAAGATCTGCAGGCTGCCAGGTTTGCAGGTTCTATGCCGCTCTCTAGGTTTCCCTTCCCAGGTGAGCTATACTGTAGAAAACAGCCTTTTGGCTGGTGATCTTCCTAGACCTGGTTCAAGCTCATTCACTGAATCCCAGTGGAAACAAGCAGAGGAATAAGCATGGCAGTTTGTAGCAGCTAAGAGCTGAATTCTAATTCCAGTGGCTCTGCTCTTGACTTGCTGTATGGACTCTGTGAATCTCATTTTGCTCTGTTGTAAAGCAGAGGTATTTAATCAAGTCCTTGAAGGAGCCTTGTGTGAGCTGGTGTTTGGGCAGGTGGAAAGCAGCACATGAAGTCCAGTCAGCTGCCTTGAGACGGTCCCTGTGTTTAAGCTAGACCCATGCCAGGCTTCATCCAGAGTTAGTGGCTTCACTGCCAGTTGCAGGGGGTGCCTGGGCAGGCTTTGGCATTTGCAGGACAATGCATGAGGATGGTTCTAAAATGCTGAAGACCCAGGTTCTTTGTATTCTATTGTCCTTCTCTCCAAGGAGGGAGCCTAGGCATGGGGAGGGCCCACTGGGCTGCAGAACCAGGAAGGTCTTCCCCATAGTTGCAACACTGAAATAGGTGGTGCAGAGTGTTGAGCTGAAATAGACAGCCAAAACCAGATAATTCATCCAGGGGGAAAAAGAGCAAGAGCCAAGGACAGAATTAAATGGTGCCCAGAATGTCATGGAGTTGAGTCATACTGGCATGAACAGATGCCTGGAGGAGTCCCTAGGAGAAGAGCAGGTGCTTGTAGCACTTTTATTCTTTCCCATAGCGCTTTCTAATGCCAATCTTATGTTGTATCATGTAGACAATCATGGGGGTTGAAACTGACCAGAGATATAATCCAGAGACATGGACACTTTGCCTTATGTTTTCAGCACCCACTTAATATCAAAGTCAGAATTCCCCAGCTTCGAAATGTCCATGTCCTGACTACTCAGGCTTCACAAGCCAGTGAGTATGGAGGTGGCTGCATTAAGCGGACCCTTGAAGGCTATGAGTTCCACAACTGATCTGTAAGCATTTCAGTTTTGGGAAGAGTTTCCCTCCCTGACCTGTATCACCTGGAAAGTCTCAAGGGATGCATGCATGAGTCTGAGAATCAGTTCTGGTCATCGCTGGCTACCATGGCTGGTAAACAGATGGCCCTGTAGATATCTCAGAGATGCCCCTCTGAACCAAACCCTGACCTGCTGCCCATACCATTGCCCAAGGGTAGAAGAGCTGGGCCACTGGGGCTTTCTGAGGCTCAGGGTCAAGGAAACCTGACCACCCTCAGGGCAGCTGCAGCTGGTAGGCCATCCCAAGTTTCAGTGCTAGAAAGCTGCAACCCTTCTCAGCCTCTGCACATGGAATCCAAGTTGCTCTCCCGGTGATGCGAGCACCACCCACTCCCACACCTACCCCCACCTCCCTTGACGTTAAAATCAGCTGAGGGCAGAGCAAGACTCTTGAAGCCCCCTTGAGTGACACAACTCTTTTATCCCAGGATATATACCTGACACTTAAGTAGCAGCATGTATATGTCAGGGAATTGGGGTCATTTTGTGCACAGAATCTCACTTACTCCTCGTGTGGGGTCCCACAGCTGGGCTGAGCTGCAGCATCAGATTCCTTGCCCCTCATGATGAAGTTTTGCTCAGGGGATTCTGCTGTCTTTCTCACGGTCTGACTTCAATTTAGACCAGGATTCCTATCAGACCCAAAATGCTACTCTTGGATCATTCATTTTTTCCACTCTCTGAGTGACTTGGACTCACAAAACTCACAAAAACTGCTCCCACAAGGAAACCAGGACGCCAAGCACTGGTGGAAAAAGAGCAAATTGTCAAAGGGGCATTTGGAGCATTTGACCTCCTGACTTCACTGGGGCCAACTCGGTCTGTCAGTGTCTATAGACATTTAAGTCCGAATTCTGTCAGGATTCGAATTTGTTGTTTATTTTTATGTATTGCTAGGAAATGCTCGGCACCGGTTTAAGTCAGAGGGTGTAACTGATCACAGGGTAGACAGTTTTTGTTTTTGTTTGTTTGTTTGTTTGTTTGTTTTTGAGACAGAGCCTCGCTCTCTCACCCAGGCTGGAGTACAGTGGTATGATCTCGGCTCACTGCAACCTCCGCCTCCCAGGTTCAAGCAATTCTCATGCTTCAACCTCCCAAATAGCTGGGATTACAGGCATGCGCCACCATGCCTGGCTGATTTTTGTATTTTTAGTAGAGACCCCCAGGCTTTCACCATGTTGGCCAGGCTGGTCTTGAACTCCTGGCCTCAAGCGATCGACCCTCCTAGGCCTCCCCAGGTGCTAGGATTACAGGTGTGAGCTACCGTGTCTGGACAGGTAGGCAGTTTTATCACCAGCCATGAGGCCTGGCCTTGGGGATGTTAATGGAACTACTGTGAGGTGACCAGTACTGGAAGAGGAGACTGGATTGGGTTTGAAAAGACATAATGTAGTGGTGAAGCATCTGGCCTGCCCACGTTCAACTCCCAGCCCTCCCACTCACTGGTTGTGTGACCTTGGGCCACTCACTTTGCCTTTTGTGCCTTGGTTTCTTCATCTACAAAAGACAGACAATACTAGTGTCTACTTTATGGGGTTATTGTGATGATCAAATGAGTTAATCTTATAAAATGCTGGGCCTGGTATCTTAAACAATAATTAATCTTGCAATTATTATTGAGTTTTAAAGTCATCAAACACATCAAAACTCCCTGAACATTAAATCACTAAGGTTGGGTGGGGCAAGCATCTCAGTTAGTATCCGACAGAGGCCTCCTGGATTCTTCTGCTGTTCCCTGACCTGTGTAGCAGAGCAGACGAGCTGCCCTGACTCACAGCATTCTTCCCGGTGTGGAATTTGAACCAGGATTCTTACCAGGCTCAAAATGCCACTCTTGGACCATTTTTCCACTACCTGAGTGACTCGGACTCACAAAAACTGCTCCCACAAGGAAACCAAGACGCCAAGTACTGGTGGGAAAAGAGCAAATTGTCAAACGGGCATTTGGAGCATTTGACCTCCTGACTTCTAATTATTTTTCCTGTTATTTATACAGCTGAGTCAGAGGTTTCAGGAGAGTGAGGCAATTCCAGGGGGACTTGGGGGAAGGGAGAGTTGAAGGAATGAGAAGAGAGAAAGAAAGAGAATTGGAGGGAATGTTTTTGCTGGGAGTAATCAATTGATTCAAGCTGGTTTGGCACAGAAATTTCAATTTACTGGACATATCGTAGGGACTTTCTAGTACCTTTATAAAAGGATGTCTTGTCCATACCATTTTGGCAGTTTTCACTCTTGGGTTTAGCCAAAATTTAAAAGTTTGAAGACATAGGAAAGTCAATAGTGAGATCACAAAGTGTTGAGGCTATGACTGTAAGCTTTGGATTGAAATTGGTTCCTTCTTTTCATTAACGTCATTACTAGTCAGAAAGACTACTAGAAGCGAAGTGTGTTTATATAGACTGGAAGCCAGGCTTAGAGGATACAGATTGATGCATTCTGCTTGAAAATGTCCAGGGGTCCTCTCAGAGGTTAAAGGGGAACCTCATGTATTTTCTTTTATTTCTTCCTTGAGTAAGGGCTCCTGTGTTATTTAAGGATTTTTTAAATTACAAAAAATGTATCATGGCAGTTTCAGATTGCCTTCCTTGTTTTAATATAATATTAATATTATATGTAATTAATATTAGTGGAATTAATCTCATCTTTGTTGTTTTAATCTAGCAGAGTTTGTGTTTCAAGTAGCTATTAATATCACCAACTATTTTCAAGTGCTCTCCCTGCCCCCTTTTAGGAGAACCCACATTTACTAAGTATCTACTATGTTTCCAGCCTTCTCCTAGGACAATTATGTGAGGGATACTATTGAAAAGAACACTGTATGGTATATTCCGGACCTTCATTTTACTATCTAGGAAATGGAGGCTCAGAGAGATCAGGTCATTTGCTCGAGGCCACACAGCAGGTGGAAGAGACAGGATTCCAACCTACATTAGCTGTGTCCCAGCTCACAGCTGATTCCACTCACTCCTTGATGCCTGAATGCCCTTTCAAACAAACTTTCTGTTGTCTTTCCCTTTTGTAATTTCCCATTAAATAGGAGGCTCTTTAATTTCATGAATTCCCTCATCCCTGGCCACTGCCTTGGTCCACAGCCCATAGCCTGTGGCCACAGCTCTGGCAATAGTTCCTCATTCACCTCCCGGCACCCACTCTGTTTTCCTCCAGTGTGTCCCCGTGCAGCAGCCAGAGTGAGTGTCTTTTTAACACTTTATTGGCCGGGCGCGGTGGCTCAAGCCTGTAATCCCAGCACTTTGGGAGGCCGAGACGGGCGGATCACGAGGTCAGGAGATCGAGACCATCCTGGCTGACACGGTGAAACCCCGTCTCTACTAAAAAATACAAAAAACTAGCCGGGCGAGGTGGCGGGCGCCTGTAATCCCAGCTACTCGGGAGGCTGAGGCAGGAGAATGGCGTGAACCCGGGAGGCGGAGCTTGCAGTGAGCTGAGATCTCGCCACTGCACTCCAGCCTGGGCGGCAGAGCGAGACTCCGTCTCAAAAAAAAAAAAAAAAAAAACACTTTATTATGAAAATTTTTCCCACAGAAAAGAGCAAATTTTACAAGGAATGTTTATATACCACTCCTTGATTCAACTATGAACATTTTACTGCACTTGTTTTATCACAGATCTCTCCGTCTCTTTGTTCCTCTCTCTCTCCCTCAATCCATTTTTTGATGCATTTTTGCATTTTGATCCATTTTTGGTGCATTTCAAAGTAAATCGCAGACATGGGTACTCTTCCCCGTAAATATTTTAGCATGTATACAGAATGGATTTTTTTAAAAAATGAGCATCAGATTATCTCCTTCCGCTGCTCATAACCTCCAGGGTGCTCCTTACCATTGAATAAAAGCCCAGTCCTTGTCAGGGAGTATAAAGTCCTGCAGGATCCAGCCTTGCTGCCCTCCAGCCCAACTCCGCATTCCCTTCCCCTCACTCATTTGGTTGCAGCCACGATGGCCACCTTTCTGCTCCTCAAACCTAGCCAGAACTTCCCTGACTTGGGGCCTTTGCGCCTGCTGCCCCCTGCCATGCCTTCTCCTTAGAGAAGCCTTTTCTGATGCTCTCATCTGAAAGACTCCCTCTGTGCCCCACTCCATCCATGTTACTGTGCTCCACGTTTCTTTGTATTGCTCATCATTACCCAGTGTGATGTCCCACATTTATTTATGACATGTCACCCAGGGTAGAATGCAAGCTCGATAAGGACATCAATTTTTGCCTTATTCTATGCCCAGGCCCTGGAACATTTCTGGGTTATAGCAAGTGCATAATAAATATTTGTTGAATAAATAAATGGAGAAAGGAAGGAAGAAAATAGGGAAAGGAGAAGGGGGAGAGTAATGGAAGGAAGGAAAGGGAGGAAAGAAGACAAAATGAAGGCGGGAAGGAAGGAAGGAGAAAGGAAGAAAGGGAAGACGGATTTTCGGCATGTTTTTCAGGAGCTGCCCTGTAGCACGTCAATGAAAGGAACAGGGATTTTATCCATGTGGTTCCCTCCTGAACGGTTTCCCCGGAATCCAGGCCTGGACAGAATGCGCACAGTGGTGTCGTGGTGTCGTGAGTGTTGGGAGCAAGGCAGGGGCAGTTTTCAGCTGGTTCTGTGCCAAATGCCTCCCCTAGCAAGGGCTGGTCTCACTACTGATGAGCGGCTCGCAGGGGCCATGGGGGAGCTTCACAGTGGAGGGGTAATTCTAGTTCAACGTCCTGAATGTCTACTCCTTTGGTTCATGAAGTAGAAAAATATTGCCTCAGGAAACTCTAGACCATCACCAATTATGTCTAAAATGCCATAAAGTCCAAGGTCTCCCCACACCATTTCCCTGTGGATTTTTATCATATTCAATAATTATAATGGGCCCAAATCTCTCTGGTTGCCTCATTCACTTGCCACACACAGGCCCTCCAGAAACACTCAAAGTCTCATGCAGTTTGTTCTTGGAGTCTCTGGGCAGTGCTCAGTAGATGATCAAGCATGTTATTAGGGCAACCAATGGTCGTGAAAGAATTTGGTATTGCAATAAAAGTATTTGATAGGTCATCCATGGGAAATGAACCTTGTTGGACTTGCTGATACGCTTGAATTGTTCAGTATTGCTTTTAGCTTGATTTACACGAGAGGTCTGCCTCGTCTCACCTGGTCCTTGCCTAAAGGGCTGGTATCCATAGGGCTCAGATGCAGGTCTGTGTGTCCTCACTCTCACCCCATCCAGGCAGGCTTTTCTATGGGAAACTGCCCCACCTCCACCTGGGCCTCCCCCGCCCTCATGAATTCATGTCAGGGCAGACCATTAGTTGGCCTGCAGCCTTATAGCCGGCTAGTCAACCATTCTCATGGTCGGACCTCTGATTCCCCACGCTCTTGACTGTGGCATGGGAAACCAGTGTTGTGCATTCTGGGAGTAATTCCCCAGGGCCCAGCCTCCAGCCTACTCTTCCACATGCTTTCATGAGCGTGTAATTCCCTATCTTCATGTGCTTTCTGGCTGGTGTGGTTTCTGCTTCCTGCTCTGAACCCTGACAGATAGGGCATGCCTGTTCCATTTCACTCCTACAATATCTCTGAGGTAGGCATTTATGTCCTGCTTCCAGAGAAGGAATCTGAGCCTCAAATAAAATACAGACACAGGCCATCTGTGACAGAATTCAGTTTCCGAAGGGTCAGCTTGTAACTGCCCCATTGCTCTGCTTCACCTGAAAGGAAAGAATGAGGGAGGCAAAAAACATCAGGGAAGAAGGAGAAAGGAGCTCTGCAATGCTAGGTAGTCCTTTTATCAGGCAGAGGGGAAAGAAGCTTTGCAATATCTAGATAGTCCCTTCCTTCTCCCCACAACACCGGGCTTTCTTCCCCCTAAACTCCAGCATAACCAGACTGCCTGAAAGCATGTGCACACCCCAGCTGTCAAGTTAATTCCCTGCTCTAGGAATACAAGAGGGCAAACGGGGACCCTAACATCCCAGACAGTTCTAGAGAATTGCTTGTGGAAATTCTATACCAACTCTTATGGCTTTATTCATGTGTGTCCTTCACTTACTCGCCAGGCTCAGATAATTTCTCTTATCCTCTGAAATCTCATAGTTGTCTAGGTAGTTCACCTGTGGTCTCATTACATTTTCCTTATGGTGTGGTTACTTGCATATGGATGGATCATATGCATATGGATCATACCTCTTCTAACAGACTGGAACTACATCTTACTGTTGTGTTCCCCATTCATTTATTAGTGCACATTTAATGAATATCCACCATGTGCCAGGCACTGTGCTCGGCACTGAGAATTCAGAGATGAATAAGACATAGTCCTCAGAGTCAAGGAGCTCCTGGTCTGGTGGGGACAGGTAGATGCTGTATAACACAACATAAGTATAGAAATAGAAAGATGCTGAAGGGGCTGGGGCAGGGGCTGGTCATTGCAAGGTGAGGTTTTGAAGTGTGGGTGGGAGTTTTTCAGACAGACAAGGTAGGGGAGGGCATTGCAGGCACAAGGAAAAGCATGTGCTTGGATGAATTTGGGGTGGCCTGAGCTCAGGTTGGGTAGGAGAAGCATGGAGAGAGGAGGCAAAGGGGAGGTTGCAAAGGAGGAAGCCAAAAAGGACTCAGCAGGTGTTTGGCACAGGTAGGTGCTGGTGATTGCTTTTTGCATGATAAAATGAATTATTGTATTATTATTAATGTGTTGCTGCTCCTCTTTTGCAAGGCGAAGAAGCTTTTGCTCTGTGAATTTCCTGAGCTCTGTTGAGGGCAGAGCTCTTTTTCCGGGCCTGTGTGAGCCATCCATCATGGTGAGAGCATGTCCATGAAGGCTGGGGGAGGGAAAGGGTGAATGAATAGAGTCTAGAGAGGGAGAGGGAAGGAAGACTGCCACCCACGAAGCCTCCAGCAGACAGCCAAGCTGCTCTTTAATTGGGGCTCCATTTATCACACTTTCCATGTATTCAATTTGTGGGTCTTGATTTGGCTCTTACAGAGCTTGCCTCATTCCTAACTTCAAAGCCTGTGTTTTTATTAAAGGCTCTGAAATTGTTTCGGCCCTGCAATTTTGGTTTCTTCCCTTTGTCCTTTATCATCCTGGCAAAGAGACTGAGCTGTGCGTCCTACTTTGGGCTCCGAAATGTGAACCACATGCTGTCCCTTACAGCTTCCCAGGCAGGCGGCAGGGTCTGGTGGCCTTGGTGCATGCCATTGAGATACTGTCGTTCTACCTTTTTTTTTTTTTTTTTAGAGACCAGGTCTTACTCTGTCATCCAGGCTGGAGTTCAGTGGCATGATCAAGTCACCGCAGCCTCAAACTCCAGGGCTCAAGTAATCTTCCTGCCTCTGCCTCCTGATTAGCTAGGACCACAGGTACATGCCACCATACTCAGCTAATTAAAAAAAAAGTTTATAAGGATGGGGTCTTGCTATGTTGTCCAGGCTGGTCTCAAACTCCTGGCCTCAAGCAATCCTCCTGCCTCGGCTTCCCAAAGCACAGGACTTACAGGGTGTGAGCCACTCTGCCCGACCTTCTACTTTTTGAGGTAGGCGTGTATTGCTACAAACTTCCCTGTTAGTATTACTTTTGCTGTGTCTCATAGATTTTGATATGTTTCATTTGCAATTTTATTTGTTTGAAGACTCAAAAAAAAGTCCTACTTAATTTCTTCATTGACCTATTGGTCATTCAGGACCATGCTGTTTAATTTCAATGTGTTTGTGTAGTTTCTGAGGTTCCTCTTGTTATTGATGCCTGTTTTATTATACTGTAATCAGAAAAGATGCTTGATATGATTCTTACTTTCTTGAATTTTTTCATCAGAATTTTGTGGCCTAAGATATGATCTATTCTGGAGAATGTTCCATATGCTGATGAAAGGAATATGTATTCTGTAGCAGGTGGGTGAATTTTCTGTAAATGTCAGTTAGGCCCATTAGGTCTAGTGTGTAGTTTAACTCTGCTGTTTCTTGGTTGATTTTCTCTGTGGATGATCTGTCCATTACTGAGAGTGGAGTGTTAAAGTTCCCAAGTATTATTGTAATGTAGTCTGTCTCTCCCTTTAGATCTATTCATGTTTGCTTTATATAGTGGAGCTCTGCTCTTGGGTGCATAGATATTTATAATTGTAACATCCTCTTGCCGAATTGATGCCTTGATCGTTGTGTAGTGACCTTCTTTGTCTCTTATCCACAGTCTTTCATTTGTAGTCTATTTTATCCGACACAAGTATAGCCACTCCTGCTCATTTTGGTTTCCAGTTGCATGGAATATGTTTTTTCACTCCTTCACTCTCCAGCAGTGTGTTTCTTATAGGTGGAGTGGCAGCCTTCTTGAAGGCAGCATATAGTTGCTCTTGCTTCTTTTTCCGTTCAGCCACCTTATGGCTTTTAATTGGAGAATTGAGTTCATTTATATACAGTGTTATTATTGTCATTTTGTTGCTTGTTTTCTGGTTGTTTTGCAACTCCTCTCATCCTTTCTTTATTTATTTCTTTTTTTTTTTTTTTTTTGAGACGGAGTCTCACGCTGTTGCCCAGGCTGGAGTGCAGTGGCGCGATCTCGGCTCACTGCAAGCTCCGCCTCCTGGGTTCACGCCATTCTCCTGCCTCAGCCTCCGGAGTAGCTGGGACTACAGGCGCCCGCCACCGCGCCCGGCTAATATTTTGTATTTTTAGTAGAGACGGGGTTTCACTGTGGTCTCGATCTCCTGACCTTGTGATCCGCCCGCCTCGGCCTCCCAAAGTGCTGGGATTACAGGCTTGAGCCACCGCGCCCGGCCTTCCTTTCTTTATTTCTTCCTATCTTTGTGGTTAAATGATTTTCTCTGGTAGTATGTTTTGATTCATTGCTTCTTATTTGTAGTGAATCTATTATAGGTTTTTGCACTGTGGTTAACATGATGCCTACACAAAACATCTTGTACATATAACAAGTTATTTTAAAGCAATGAAAACTTAACTTACATCACAAAGAAAAGAATAGAAACAAAGAAAAAACCAAAACAACAACAAAAAAATGCACTTTAACTCCATCCCTCTCTTGCATTTTGACTTTTAGTTGTCTTAGCTTATATGTTTTTATATTACCTGTCTCTTACCAGGTTGCTGTAGCTATTACTGTTTTTTATATATTTGTCTTTTGGGCTTTATACTAGAGTTATGAATGAATTGTGCACTACATCTATAGTATTATGATATTCTGGGTTTGCATGTGTATTTAATTTTACCAGTGGGTTTTATGCCTTCAAATGTTTTCTTTTTGCACATTAGTGTTTTTTTCTTCCAAACTGAAGAATTCTCTTTAACATTTCTTATAAGGTGGGCCTGGTGGTAGTGAATTCTCTCAGCTTTTGTTTATCTGGGAAAGGCTTTATATCTCCTTCATATTTGAAGGAAAGCTTTGCTGCAATCAGCATTCTTAGATGACAGCTGTGTGTTGTGTTTTGTTTTGTTTAGTTTTGTTTTCCAGCAGTTTGAAAATGTCCTTTACTCTTTCCTCGCCTATGTGATTTCCATTAATGAGTTTGTTGACAGATGAATTGGAGCTCCCTTACATGTTATTGGCTTTTTCTTTTTTTGATGCTTTTGGATCTTCTCTTTGTCCTTGACCTTTGAGAGTTTGACTATTATATGCCTTGGAGTAGTCTTATTTGGGTCAAATCTGTTTGGTATTCTCTGACTTTCCTAGACTTGGATATTTATATCTTCCTGAAGTTTAGGAAAGTTTTCTGTGATTATTTCCTTAAATAAATTTTCTACCCCTTGCTCTTGCTTAACTCTCTCTTGAATACTAATAATTCTTAGATTTGGTCTTTTGAGGTAGTTTTCTATATCTTGTAAGTGGTCTTTATTTTTTTCATCATGTTTTCTTCTGTGTTGTGTATTTTCTAATAGCCTATCTTCAAGCTCACTGATTCTTTCCTTTGCTTGATCCATTCTTCTGTTGAGAGCCTCTAATGAATTTTTGAGTTCAACAAATATATTCATCAGTTCCAAGATTTCTGTTTGATTTTAAAAATTATTTCAACCCCCTTGTCAAGTTTCTCTGATAAATTTCTGAATTGCTTTTCTGTGTCATCTTGGAGATCACTCAGTTTCCTTAAAACTGCTACGTTGATTTCTTTGTCAAAGAGCTCACATTATCACTCTTTCATTAGGCTCAGTCACTGGTTCCTTGCTTTGTTCATTTGGGGAGATCATAGGTCCCTGTTTGCTGTTGCTTCTTTGTATGTCTTTGTCTTTGCATTGAAGGATTTTTTTTATTTATTCCAGGCCTCTCTCTCTGGCTTGTTTCGGTTTTTATTAGATATATTTTCTTAGAGATTCTTTACCACTAGGTCACTGGCTTCCTTTGGCTCTAGGTGGCACCTTAACCCCAGGTTCGTCTCAGCTCTAGTCAACTACAAGAGTGCTACCCAACCCAAAAAGGAGAGATCTGAAATGGAATAACCCAGTAGTGTGGGAAGGCTGGGTTCATGCCTCTGGGGCTTTTGGAACATACCTTGCATACCTTTGTTGTTGTTGAATAGCTACTCTGTTTTGGTGTCTCCTTTGGCCAAGTTATAGAGCACAGTTGTCAGAGTTGAGGTTGGTAGTTCCACCTCCCCGCTTTATCTCTGCCTGTCTTCAAGGATATTTCTCTCTTCTGGCACTTACAATGCTTCCTCTGGCACTTGTGATGGGTTAAGGCAGTACTTATATTGCCTTGACTCATTTTGCTTTCCCTGGCACTTGCTCCTCTGGCACTTGTGATGGGTTAAGGCAGGGACAGTTGCCCTGCTAGGAAACCTAAGATGTTGGGAAAAATTGGTTGTCCAACTTGATCTCACTTTTTCCAGTATAGAAACCATGAATTGGGGGGAAAATTTTTCATGTGCTTGGTTCCACAGAATGGGGGAAGCGTTGTCACAGATGTGGAAGCATTATTCTCTTACTATTTACTTGGAGTATTTTCACTTCCCTGTGGTCCTGGAGAATGTATCTCATTCTCATATACTAATTTTGTGTTATTGCTGGTGATAATCTCAGGGTTGTATACTTGTTTTTTTGTTTGTTTGTTTTCTGGGTGGCAGGCAGAGGGGAGTAAAGTCAACTTAATTTTATGCTATCATTTTGAGACCAGAACGCACTATTTTCTCTATTTTATTTATTGCTGCCTTAATCTTTATTATTTTTTCTTTCTGCCTTCTTTTGGGTTAGCTTCTTTCTTGTTTTCTAGGGCTTTTTCTTTTTGGTCTTTTTTTCTCTAGTTCCTTATGTTGTAATGTTAGGCTGTTGATTTGAGATCTTTCTTCTTCTTCAACATAAGTGTTTGTAGGTATAAATTTCCCTATAGCATTGTTTTTGCTACTGTCTGTAAGTTTTGTGTGCTGCATTTTCATTTTCTCTGGTTTCAAATATTTTCTAATTTCCCTTGTGATTTCTTCTTGGAGCCATTGGTTGTCAAAACTTGTGTTTTTAAACTCCACATATTTGTGAATTTTCCAGCTTTTCTTTGGGTTGTTGATTTCTAATTTTATCCCGTTGTGATCAGAAAAGCATTTCTGTGTAATTGCTTTGTATAATTTCAATCTTTTAAAAAGTATTAAGATGAGTTTTGTGGTCTGACATATGCTCTATCCTGGAGAATGTTTCACGTGCATTTGAGAAAAATGTGTATTCTGCTGCTGTTCAGTGGAGAGTACTGCATATATGTCTGTTAGGTCCAATTGCTCTATAGTGTCATTCTGGTCCTCTGTTTCCTTATAATCTTCTGTCTCATTGTTTTATCCATTACTGAAAGTGGAGTATTGAAACTTGCAACTATTAATGTTGAGCTATCTATTTCTCCTTTCAGTGCTATCATTGGTTGCTCCATATATTTTGGATATATTTGTATATATTTTTATAACTGTTGTGTCTTTTTGGTGAATTGACTCTGGTAGCAGTTTTCAGCTTAAAATATATCCAATATTAGTTTAGCCACCCTAAGTGTATCGTGGGATCTAAAGTTAGTCTCTTGTAAGCAGCATTCATTTGGATTTTTTTTTTTTTCTATTCTGCCAATCTATGCAATTTTGATTGGGAATTGAATCCATTTACATTTAAAATAATTACTGTTGGGGAAGGACTTGTATTTGTCATTTTGCTATTTGTTTTCTGTATATCTTATAGTTTTTTTGTTCCTTATTTTCTCCCTTACTATCTTCCTTTATGTTTAGTTGTTTTTTTTTATAGTGACACATTTTGATACCCTTCTCATTTTTTGTATGTATATTCTACAGATATTTTCTTCATTGTTACCATGGATATTACATAAAATATCCTAAAGTTATAATGACCTATTTTGATTTTATACTTACTTAGCTTCAATCGCATACAAAAATCTCTATTCTTATACAGTTCTGTCCCCTGTCTGCAGTTTATGTCACAAATTACATCTTCATGCATTGTGTACTTGTTAACATATAATTATAATAACTTTTGTGCTTTTGATTTTTTAAACCTATAAGAACAGAAAGTAGAGTCACAAATCAAAATTATACTAATATTATTATATTTGCTGATGTATTTACCTTTACTGGAAAACTTTGTATCTTTATATGATGATGAGTTACTAACATCCTTTTGTTTCAGCCTGAAAGGCTCCCTTTAGCATTTATTATAGAACAGGCCTACTACTAATAAACTCCATCTACTTTTGTTTATTTGAATATGTCTTAATTTATCCCTCCTTTTTGGACAGTTTTTCCAGATACAGAATTATCTATATCATCCCACTATCTTCAGGCCTCCAAGGTTTCTGCTGAGAAATTGGCTAATAATCTTACTGATGATTCCTTGTGTGTGACATGTCACTTTTCTCTTGCTGCTTTCAAGATTCTCATTCTTTGTCTTTCAAGAGTTTTATTATAATGCGTGTCTGTGTATGTTTGAGTTTATGATACTTGGTGTTTATTGGGCTTCTTGGATTTGTAAATTGGTGTCTTTCCTCAAATTTGGGTAGTTTTCAGCCATTATTTCCTCAGATAATATTTGTCTGTTTCTATCTTCTTCTTTTTTTTGGAATCCCAGAATGTAAATGTTGGCCCATTAATGGTGTCCTCTTAGGCTTTGATCACTTGTCTTTTTTTTTTTTTTTTTGCATTTAACTCCTTATACTTGATAATTTCAAATGTCCTATCTTCAAGTCTGCTGATTTTTTCTTTTTTTCTTTCTTTCTTTCTTTTTTTTTTTTTTTTTACTGCCAGCTCAAATTTGCTGTTGAGTTACTCTAGTGACTTCTTTAATTCAGTTATTATATATTTCAGCCACAGGATTTCTTTTTGATTCTTTTTATAATTTCTCTTTCTTTGTTAAAATTCTTATTTTGTTCATGTATTATTTTTCTGATTTCTTTTAGGTCCTGGTGTTTTCTTTGAGCTCTTTGAACATATTTATGAACACATTTTTTAAGACTTTGTCTAGAAAGTCTGATGTCTGTGTTTCCTCAGGGATGACTCCTAGAGATATATTTTGTTCCTTTGAATGGGTCATATTTTTCTATTTCCTTGTATATTTTGTGAGTTATGTTGTTGTTGTTGTTGTTGTTGTTGTTGAAAATTGGGCAGTTGAAAAATAGCCACCTTTAACAGTCTTTGCAGACTGGCTCTGTGCCAGGGCATTCCTCTACCCATTACCTGGGCATGATTTGACCCTTGGAATCAGCCCATGGTGAAGGCTTAGGTCCTCTCAGGTTTTTTCTGAGCATGTATTTTGCCTGGACTTATGTGTGGCTTTTTCAGTCTCCCTGTGTATATGTGTATTAGTCCGTTCTCATGCTGCTGATAATGACATACCTGAGATTGGGTAATTTATAAAGAAAGAGAAGTTTAATGGATTCACAGTTCCACATGGTTGGGAAGGCCTCACAATCATGGCAGAATGTGAAAGGCATGTCTTATGTGGCAGCAGACAAGAGACAGAAGTGAGAACCAAGTGAAATGGGTTTCCCCTTATAAAACTATCAGATCTTGTGACACTTATTTGCTATCATGAGAACAGTATGGGGGAACTGCCCCCAGGATTCTATTATCTCCCACCGGGTCCCTCCCACAACATGTGGGAATTATGGGAGCTGCAATTCAAGATGACGTTTGGGTGGAGACACAGCCAAACCATATCAACATAGTTGATTTTCGCTGTCTTAATTTTCCAAAGAATATCACCTAGTTTCTCTTAGAGGCCTTATGTTATCTAGTGTATGCCTCCATTTGTACTTTCTTACCCCAGGTACCTGCAGGTCTGTAGTCCCCCTGCAGGTTTTATGAGCTGTTCCTGCTACTCTTGGCCACTTTTCCTAGTCTTAGATCCAAGCTATGCCACTTTTCCACCTGACTTTTCCACCTGAGCAAGTTAGGCAACATAGGGTGCAGCCCTGCTGGCAGCAGCCCCCAGACAGGCTAAAACATGCAAGTAACTTCTGTTCTGTTTCCCTGGTTCCAGAGAGGGATTGTGAACTAGGTTGCTACCTTCTCCAGACCAAGACTGCACCATGTTGGGGAGAGGAGGGAACTAGGGTGAGAAAAAACATCACACAATTTCCAACTGTTTTTAATGTGTGTGTGTGTGTGTGTGTGTGTGTTTTTTTTTTTACTTGATCAGGCATTTGTTTAGTTGCCATTGACTTTTGGCTATTTTCCAAAGCTCCCACAAAATTTTATTTGGGTGCTTTTTGTTTTATTAATGTTTCTGTGGGTAAATGAGACCTGAAGCTGCTTAGTCTTGTCATTTTTTTAAACTAATACTTTTAATTTGTCTTCTTGTTGATATCTGTATTTAAAATTTTATATAAAGAACAGCCATTTCTTTATAATGAGAAAAGGTTAAAATTGCTGAGAAAGAGACTATTTTGAGAAGGGATCTCACTTAGAATAGCAACCAAAGAAATATAAACTGGGCCGGGCGCGGTGGCTCAAGCCTGTAATCCCAGCACTTTGGGAGGCCGAGACGGGTGGATCACAAGGTCAGGAGATCGAGACCATCCTGGCTAACACGGCGAAACCCCGTCTCTACTAAAAACACAAAAAATTAGCCGGGCGAGGTGGCGGCGCCTATGGTCCCAGCTACTCAGGAGGATGAGGCAGGAGAATGGCGGGAACCCGGGAGGCGGAGCTTGCAGTGAGCTGAGATCTGGCCACTGCACTCCAGCCTGGGCGACAGAGCGAGACTCCGTCTCAAAAAAAAAAAAAAAAAAAAAGAAATATAAACTGCATGGGAATAGACCTTACAATTGATGCTTATGAACCCAAATAAAACTATATGTTGCATAGGAGTTAAATCACAAACTGAGCTCTCACCTGAAATCTTGTACAGTCAACATAAACACAGTATCACATCCAGCACCCTGAGATGCCTACACCATGAAAGATGCAAGGAGCCGAGGCTAATCTCTCATTTCACTCCAGGATGTGCTCTGTAAGTGGACCATAGGCAGAGTCTCCCACACTGCTTAAATTCTCTGTCCCTGAAATACATGCAGTTAATTTACATCATTATTTACATGTATATTTGTTTAGTCTTCAGTCTATATAAATAGGATTACAAAAGGTTATAAACAGATATAAAAGAAGACTTGAATAAACAGCAAGACGTAACATATTTTTAAATAAAAGATCATGTATCATGAATATTTTATCCTTTCCCATTCATAGATTGGCAAGATGCAGTTCCAATAAAACATATACAGGATGTTTTTGCAGGGAACATGACAAAACAATTCAAAATCTCACATGACAAAAGAGCTAAATCAGGAAAATGAAAGATGACTCTGAAAAAAGAGAGTATGGAGCAAGGGGCAATGCCTTCCTGGTATTAAGTCACACTGTAAAGTTACAATAATTTAAACTTGTGGCACTGATTCAATGATAGCGATGTCAATTGAATAGAATAGATTATATAGAAATAATCTTTTATATTTAAATTGAGTAGTTTATAAAATAGACACTATAATTTAGAAAAAGAACCAACATTACATATCAACGTGTAAAATAACAGATTAACATTTTGTAATAAAGTGCTATTTAGACCATTATTTTTATTATAAACCAATATCAATTCAAATCAAATATTAGGAAAGATTGGAAATTTGAATTAAGTATTTATCAGAGCTTTTGTGGAGGAAGAATTTATAAATTTCAAAGTAATGAAAGATGTTCACAGGTAAAAAGTGCAATTGATTTTATGCAAACAATCTCAACTGCCATTAAAATGATATGCAAAATAAAGACAAAAAACACTGGAAAAGATTGTCAGTAAATTTTATTGACAAAAATTCAGTATCTTTATTATACAAAGTGTTCATCTAATGATGGAAAACATCAAAAACTCAATCAATTACCAAATGGTAATTTGTAATTTATAAAGTAGGAATTGCAACTAATTAATAAACAAAAAAAATTCAACCTTACAAATGATCTCAGAAATGAAAGATTAAATAAAACTTAGGAACACTACTTCATCCTTCAAATTATTTAAGCTAAAATAAATGGTTTTGTTTGTTTTAGGAATCATTAATGTCTTATTTAACCCATGTTAAAAATTTCCTCCATCATACTATGCAACCATAAAAAGGAATGAGATCATGTCCTTTGCAGGGACATGGATGGAGCTGGAAGCCATTATCCTCAGCAAACTAACACAGGAATAGGAAACAAAACACCACATGTTCTCACTTGTAAGTGGGAGATGAACAATGAGAACATATGGGCACAGGGAGGGGAAAATGAACACTGGGGCTTGTCGGGGGCGGGGCAGGGGGAGGGAGAACATTAGGATAAATAGCTACTGTATGCTGGGCTTAATACCTAGGTAATGGGTTGATAGGTGCAGCAAACCACCATGGCACACATTTACCTATTTAACAAACCTGCACATCCTGCGCTTAAAATAAAATTAAATTACATTAAAAAATTTTCCTCCATCAGAATTTTATAAACAATCCAGAATTAGGTATATAAAAGTAGTCACAATACTAGAACTCAGTGCATTTTTTTCCTTAAGTCTGAATCCCTTTAAGTTTAATAATAGCACACCTGATTTTCCTTCTCTATAAGGGAGAGAATGGGTCTTTTGAGTGGATAATGACATTACACAGTGGTAGAAAAATTATCCTAGCAATATGAATAGCTTTTCCCATAGCTGTATATACTTGTGTATACGTGTGTGTGTGTGTGTGTGTGTGTATGTAAATGCATATATTTTGTGTTTTGTTTTTTTTTAAAAAAAAATAAATGTTTTTAATGGTGGTGCCAAATGCAAAGGTAGAGTGTAAATGATATTTGTGCTCATTACTGATGGTATTATAAAGCAATACATGCTAATCATGATGAGTTAGGCTATGCTGCTATAACAAGTAACATAAAAGTATAAGTGGCATAACAAAGAAGCTTATTTCTCACTCATGCAAAGCCCAATGGGTGCTTGTTGTGGCTGTCTTCCATGTGGTGAGTCAGGGGTCCATGCTACTATCTTAATGTATAGCTATTAGTTCTGCTTTGCTAGGTAGAAGGGAGGCATGGAAACACCTCTCTTAAGTGTATGTTAGATGTGTGTCATTTCCACTCATAGCCCATTCGCCAGAACCACACAGGACCCTAAACTAATTACAAGGAGGTTAGAAATGTAAGGGAGTATATTAGGTATTTAGTGAACACTGTTTCTGACACAAGGTACAGCTGTTTTGGAAATTGATTCACAGCATAAATCAAACGCACTAGTAATTTTACTTCTGAATATGTATCCTTGGGAAATAAAAAAAGGTAAAATCTACATGTATAAAAATGGTCATCACTCCACAACTTCATTATTACCATCTACAAAATGGTAATCCATTGCCCTGTTAGAGCAATAAATTTGACCCAGGCTGCAAGGTGACTAGAAAGGTGCACTTAGAACACACCTTCATGCCAAGATAGGCTCTCCCAGAAATAAGCTGCTGTTCACTAAATCTCCTCTTATGACCCCATCACCTATTATGTCATGTGCATTTTAAATTCTGAACTTGGCTCCTGATCCTGGAGTTCTTTCCAGTGGGTGTGAGGCATCTTCCACTGTGATTTTTGACAATGACCCTGGCTTTGACCTTGACATCACCCTTGCCTCATGTCGTGGATTTTGTGTTTGATTGAGACACTGGCAGTCTGAGAGTCACTGATGGCCTTTGTGCTTTGTTTGACCTACACAGTGTTTTGAAAATGTTTGAAATCATAGCCAACACTTAAACCTGGGAAATTTCACATATATATCCAGATTTTATGCTTTTTTCAAAAAAAAAGGAGAGCCTGATAACCTGTACCGTGCAGTGTTTAGGCTGCACAGCTTGTCACAGTGCAGCCCTCTGTCTTAATCCTTTTCTGCTCGGCTCACTCAGTCGTGGGCCCTGGAGATTGCTACTCCTTGCTCAGAACAGTTACTCCACTTGTCCACCACCACACTGGGTAGATTTACTTTCCTGCCATTTCTGTGACCTCTCGTTGCCCTCAAGAACACCTTTATTATGATTAACAATGGCCCAAATGATCTGCCAGCTTCTTCAGGCTACCCTGCAAAGGCCCCTGGGACCAGATCTTTGCATCTTTAGGGAAGTCCAAGTCCACAATTTCTTCCTCGGTCCTCTGCAACCTGCACCCAATCTTCTATCTCTGGGGTCACCTCTTCTGTTGGAGCCCCAGCAAATGCAGCTGATTGGCCTTCTCCTGGCAGGCACAAGTGGGTGCTAATGAATGGAAGAATGTGCTGTCCTTACACCTGATAATGAGGTAATTGACCCCCCACCTCCTCTCTGCACCCTCAGTGTTTCTTTTTATGTTTCTTTTTCTTACACTTGACTGAGAGCTCACAAAATGCTTAAATGTTATTCCAAGGTGCAAAGTTCCCACAAAGTGTCATGACCGAAAACAAATGTTTAAATAACACACTGAAGCATGTGACGCTGGTATTGCCTGACCACAGTAAAACAAAGGGCTGAGATGTCCATCTGTCTGTCTGTCCACCTGTCCTTCCATCCATCCACCCTTCCAGGCAGCATTTATTTAATGCCTACTCTCTGCCAGACCCTTTTATGTACTGTTATCCTCACAATGCCAGAAGGAGAGCCCCATTTCATTGATGAGAAAACTGAGGCTTGGGGAATTAAAAAAATGTGCCTAAGGTCATGTAACTTAGAGATGAAAATTTAAACTCTAAAGCCTAAGACCGTTACAATGAACATTCTGCCCTGAAGAAGTTCATGATCTGGTAGAGACATATTTTAGGTGTGATGACTATTAATTCATTCGAAATTTCCCATTAAAAATTCTTACCGTCACTTCAGTTATTTGGAAGCTTTTGCCAAAAGCCCTTGAGGGATCACATTATCCAGATGATGACTTGACAGACAGCCTCAGAATGTGGACTCTCCTAGTAGTAATAACATCAAAGCCTTGAAAGTGTGCCTGGCAGTGTGCTTCATGGACATATTCTATTGTGAAGCTCTCCCTGGGCTTGCCCTCTCCCACATTCCAAATGAGTCCTTAGCCCTTGTATTTCCTTGCCTTGCGGAATTTTTGCAGGCAGCATGTAAACAAAAACTGCTGGAAGTCTATGATTCCTCCTGTGTTCAGTAAATGCTTATGGCAGATTGGGTAGAGGAGGTGGAGAAAAGAGGGATTCTAAGGGTCAAAGAAAGACAAGAGAAAGCTTACCCCCATCCTGGGGAGAGGTCTTTGGTTAGTGAATGGCACAAATAGTGTGGGATCCAATCCCACCCTGTGGCAGCCCCTGGGGAGGTGGCCAGACTGTGAGGACATGGCTCTGTGGGGCCCCTGGAGGCTTGCCTCTGTGCAAGACTCAAAAACCATACAAGGTCCTGGATGGGAGCTGAGAAGGATGGCTCCATCACAGCTGTGAGCAAATTTCCTGCCAACCCAGGAGAATAGGGCCTTACTGTCAGAAGGCAGATGATTACAAAAATTGCACACTTTATTGTGCCAGTGTTTCTCCCTAAAACGCTCAGCATGAAGAATTCTTGCTACTTCTCTTTTGCTTCCTGAATCAAAGTCAAATTTCTCAGAGTGTTTTTCAGGTCCTTTCCCTCTCGCAAGCTGGTCTTTACTTATAGTGGAATCCCTGTTGCCATCAGTACTTGGGACTCCATATTCCAGCCACTGGGGCTTGTTGGCAGATTTCCCTGTGTGCTTTTCTGCCTCCACGCCTTTGCACATGCGGTTCCCTCTGCTCACTGAGCTCTTCTGTTTTTAGAAGTCTCATCTTTCAAGGCCTTGGAGGAGCCTTCCCAGATCTCCCTTCCCACACACACACACGTACACACATATGCCGATAGCAGAAGTAATCATTTCCACCTTTATGCCTGGTGGCACTTTATTGTTTGATCAAAGTTAGGAATTTAGGGCTCATCTCCCCAAGTGGTTGTGAGCACCTTGAAGTCTGGTGTTGTGTCTGAGTCATCTATGGTTCCCCAGGACCAAGCACCGGGCAAGGCACACAGAAGGTGATTCAGCAAATGTTTACAGGATGACTATGTTGGAGCACGAGCGAAAGGACTGGGGGCTGTGGAGTGGGTGCTCCACACTCAGTGCCTGCCATGGATGGGCAGCTCTCAGCAGGGCTCTTCTCTGACCAGGACAGAGGGATGCTGTATCAAATAGCATTACCTGGCTGGGGCCCCACTGGCAGGAAAGTATTTTAATGTCTTGGTTTGATGATGATTCCGGTGTTCATTGCATTTTTTTGTTTTAAACCTTTCACTGATCATTTTTTTTGTTTCCCCTAAACTTGAGACTTTCATAAACAAAGAAACTGGTATTAACTAGGTGCCTGGTTCGGGTTGTTTCACAATGCTATGATTTAGTATCATCATCCCCATTTTAGGGATGAGTCAAGCCATGCTCAGAGAGGTTAAGTAAGTTTCTCACATCCTTACTGTGGATAGGGGCCAGGTGCAAACTCGGACTTGCCTTATCCATCAGGCACCAGGGTTGATGTCTCAATGGAAAGAAGTACCCTCAATCAGGATAATTTGAGAAGTGTGTATGCACAAAGGCACCAAATACAAGCCGTGGGTGGGTAAGGGGGAAGCAGAAGGGGTATTGCAAGGACGTGGGGCTAGCAGCAGCAAAGGACCTAAAAAGAGAGACTTTGGGGAAGCACATGAGCATCCCTGCCCCAGCTCCAGCCAGCCTCCAGCAGCCTCTTGCTGTTTCTCCCTCCTATCTACTGGACTCCCCACCAGCCAGACTTGGAGGGCAGGGAGCCCATGGATGAGGCCCTCAGAGGTCTGCCTCTATGGCAGAAAAAAGGTGGAGTAGGAGGAAAAATAAATCTAGAAGGACCAGCAGAAGACAGCTGCACACCAGCCCCTTCTCACACAGCTAGGCAGAGCAAAGTGATATGTTGGGGTCGGGACACTAAACCAGGCCCTCTGGCTACCAGGGTATGTTCTTACAGAATTCTAGTGACTGTGGGCCTTTAACTGCAGGTCACGCTCCCACCCGGCATAGTTGTCACTCTGCTTGGGAGGCCTTGGTGGCTCCTGATGGTCCAAGACTGAGTGATGGAGAACAGGGGAGGGGCTGCTGCCCCCTGTTTAAAAGAGACAGGCACCATAGAAGAAGATCCAGCGGCCCTCTTGGGTCCCATGTCTTCCGAGCATGATTTTCCTTTGAGCGAGAAGAGCGGCAGGCAGCAGGCCTCACTTTTTATTTTCCTCTCTCCCCACCCCCAGCTCCTCACATCCATCCCATTTGAGAAGAGAAGGGCAGCAGCGCTGTCTTTCCATCAATTTCTCTGGCGCTTGCTTCCCTCACCTTTTCTCCTTCTTAATCTTCCTGTGGCTCCTAAAAGGATTAATTAGAAAGATGTGAGCAGAGGTTGGAACGTCAGAAAACAATCGTCACTTTCCTATCTGACCTCTCTCACCAGCTGCAGAATTAACAAATTGAATGTTCTCAGCAGACAGGGGTGGCACATGATGCCGAGTTCATGGCGGGCCCGGCCGGGGCCTGTGCAGAGCCCCGTTTAAACAACTCTTGCTGATTAAATTCCTCCCGGGCACTCCCGCCAGATGCTGTTAGAAAATACTCACATCCAAGAGGTTTTTAATTTTTTTTAAACATGTGCCAATTATTTGCCTGCTATCTGCAGGTGCTGGCAAGCGTCACAGGCCGGCCTCGCTGTCTACACTCTTATCCACTCGGCGCCTGCCTGGGGGGCTCACGTCGTCGGGAATGGGATCCGGGCTCCGCTAGGGGCTGTCAAAAGCTCTCCAGCCACCCTGCGTGGCTGCCTTCCCTGCCCCCAGCCCAGCCCCCAGCGCCTCACCTTCTGAAGCTCACAGCTCTCTAGAATGTTTCAAGGTGACAACACAGACCGGGTGACCTGCTGGAAGTGGGGCCCACAGGGGCAGGCATGCAATCGTGCCTGGGCCGGTGCCAGCTGCCTCTCAGCCAGGCTGTGCTTCAGACCTGAGCCAAACAGGGACATAAAATCGCCACCTCCACGAGCAGGGGGAGGGTGCTTGGCCCTTGCTCACAGGCCCCTTTAAAATATGTCCCAGAAAGCTGCCCCACTCCTGCTGCCACTTCAGCCATCTTGATTACTTTGTTTATGTCTCACCTGATATTTAATTAAAACCAATGTGTTCTTAGCAGTTTTAACAAACGCCAGTTAATATCTAAAAGCAAGGGTGCAAAATGTAAGCTACAGAATTTTTATCCGTGCTCATATATTTTAATGAAGGTAATAGAAACGTTTGACTGGCAATAAACTTCGTACTGTGTTCTATGCTAACCACTGCCGCCCTTGCCCCTTCAAACCTATGGGTGGTACCCCATTAGTACCAGCCCTCAGGATGGCATCTTCCCTTGGGGTTTCCTTTGACCCTAGCCACACCTTTGGAATTGGCTTTTTATTGGACTCTCCTCTCTTTACCCAATGTGAGTGGCCATCTCATCTCATGAGGACAGCAGCGCCACTCAAGAATGTTTCCTGTCCATCTCATTTAGGAAGTCCTGTCTTGCCCTTTGACGACACCCAAAGCAAGTTGATGGGCATCTTTTCTGGTGCTTCCACCTTTTGGTGCTTAGGATAACTTCTTCTTGCTTCCCATTAAATGAACAAAGAACTCCCATGAGTCTCATGACACAACTAAGTCATTACAGAGAATTGCAGGAGTAATTGAAGGACCTGAACTTGTTTGTCCCAGAGAAGGGAGAACTTGGGGAGGAGCATAAAACTTCCTGGTGTCCGGCAGGTGCTCATGTGGAAGAGGTAACACACGGAGTCCATATGTGGAGGAACCAGGAGCAATAAGAAGAAAATAAAGGAAAGACACATTTCAGCTCAATATAGGGAAGGACTTTATAACAATTGGAGCCCCACAGAGATGGAATTGACTGCCCCAGGAGGTAGAGAATTCCCCACCCTGGAGGTGTTACAGCAGAGGACAACTGACCACTGGGTGAGAAAGGACAGTGCTGGTGTCTGTATTAGACCTTTTCCAAAAATTTCTTTCCACTTGAGATTTTATGATCCCTCTTTCAGAAATAGCAAGAGTCCTGTAGGGTCTTCACATTAAGAGGGCCACAGTGGTTCTAGAGGAAACCCACAAGACATGATAGGCCCATACACATATTAGAGAGGAGAGAGAAAAAAACAAAACAGTTTTGTAAAGGGCAATAGGTTGGGAGAATTTAGTGTAGGGACATTGTCTTTTACACTTTAATGGCCTAAAAACAATCACTTTGTTAGAACCCTGTACAATTTTGTATATTTATAATGGTCATTGAGCCAGAAAAGTTAAAATTAAAATTCAATGGAATTTAAAATTTAGAGTAAGGACTTCTGCTTTAAATTGGTGTTACGATGCCTGATATGTCCCTCTTTTCCCCAAAAATGCTGGTGTAAAACTCATGTAAATACAAATAAACTAACAAACAAAAAGCAAGTACTGATATTTAAAAAAATATAAGCAAAGACCATATGTTAAATTCTAGGGAGAACTGTTATTAATTACCACACCAATAGGAAAGGATTGAGAAATAATTTTGTAGCATACTTTCTTTAGTTAAAACTGCCAAATCCAAAAAGAGAAGATATGAAGTAACCTAAATACCTTCCTGCTGATGCCCCTGTCTTCAAGACACAGGGACAAGTACTAGGAAAACAGGCTGTCTCTCTTCCAATATCTTCCAAGCTAAGTAAAGCTGCCAGAGTCCTGTCTTTCCCCAGATGTCCCCTGCCATCCCCTCCCCATCACACCACTGCCTTCAGACCAACTTTATCTTCATCCATCCAGAAGCCACAGTTCCCACGCAGCAGAGGGGAATGGAGGAAGCACATTGCATCTTGGTGCACTTAGATACCTAAAGAGAAGCATCAGAAGCAGGGTGGAGTCAGGAAGAACCCTGGGCACAGTACTGGATAAGGGGTGTAATCTTTCATGTTCTAAACTCTACACAAGAGGAATAAAACCTGTATCTTATCCAAAGAACCTGATAGTTGGACCAAGGAAAATCTAACTTCAACCCAGCAGCATTACTCACAACAAAAGCCTGCATGTATTGTACATTGAGTTAGTGATTGATTTTTAACTCTGTACCTTAGAAGGGAAGCTTCCAGGAGCTAAATGCTCAATGATGGGGGTTGCTGGAAATTCCAGGCTTAGATAACAATCTTTTCTTTCAAGGATGAAGAAATAGAAAAGATCAATAAAGAGCCTACAGAAAGGTACCACAAATTATGGGAAAGTGAGACTTTACCTGATGATTCACGGCTCTAAAGTCTTATCCTCGTAGGTAAAAAAGAGAATTGTGGACTAAAACAAACCTTTCTGCTGTCTGCAATAATAAGGGCATGGTGTGGCTTTTATGAAACAGGAACAGGAAGCTGTAAAATTAGAATGGGCTGAGATGAAGGTGGTGTGCAAAAGTAGTTGGCTGAAACAAGAAAAACATGCAAGAAAATTCCAAATGCAGTAGCAGAATTAAATCCAATTGAAGATGGCAAGAAAACTGGTAGAGCTTGCAAAACATTATAGTAGTCATATGGAGAAGAAACTTGAGAAATCCCTCCTTAAAAATAACAATAGACAGGTATCAAGGCTTGAGAATGTACAACAGACCTGAGAGTTTTACCCATCCCAGAGGAACCAAGCCAAATGTGTAATAGTGCTCACCTTATTGGCGTTTCCACTCCAAGAGGAGAGGTACAAATGTCCCTTTAAAGATATTAGCAAGTTGGATTTGACAGAATACTAAAAGTTACTTATCTATCATAACAAAAATAAATTTAATTTCAGATATGTAAAAATTATAAAATTCACCGTCAGTGGGGCAGTATAGTAATTTAGTAATTAATTAATAGATCAAAAATAAAAACAATATGATCATTTAAATATATGCCTTAAAATGTTTGATTAAATTCAATACCCTTAGACCCCAAGTCCAGCCAGATTTTTCTGTTGCATATACCCATATTTTCTGCTAAAATTTTTTATGCTAGTTCCTATGGTAAAATTTAATATTTTCAGCATGGCTGGTGTTTCATAAATAGTAATAAGATTTTAGGTCAACCACCTGAGTAAATGTGAAAACTACTCCTTGTCCCTGAGTCCCGACTAACAGTGTCCCCTGCATTTCTCAATTTGAAATGCAGAAATTAAGCATGGTTTAACTTACTAAGGGCTTTGAAGGCTCTCGGTCTTACTTAACCTAAATTTCTAGATGAAAGCTAGGATTAGTGTGGAAATTGGTAAGAGGAGGATGGTGAGAATAATGAGTGGGGAGATGAGAAGTGTGGGTTTTGTGCTTTCGAAATGTCATTTTATTTTTATATTGTTGGATGTAGCAAATAATGTTATGGAAGTGGTGTAGATTAGGTGTATGTAAAAGTATAAGTTGAATAGGGTTATGATAATTATGATGGTGGGAATGGTGAAGTTATCGTTTTTTGTAAGTTCTTGGATGGTAATTCATTTGGGCAGGAAGCCGGTTAGTGGGGGTAAGCCTCCTATGGACAGGAGAGCTCCACTGCCCCTCTCCAGGGTCCCTCCTAGACCTTCTGCACTCCAAAGTTTCCATAGACATTGCCCTCCAGATTCATGATTTACCAGGGTGGCAGGTTGGGGATATAAGGTGGCACTTATCTAGAACATACCTCACATTTATGCCTTGATCCCCGAAGCTCCTGTGGAAGGAGATGCAGACTTTCATTTCACAGAGCAATAGCTCTGAGTGGGGGAACATACGGGCTTAAATCCACATTGAATTGTCAACAGTTGGCGTTGAAGGAGGGCATGGTAGGAGAAGGGTAGTTCCCAAGCACTTGGGGCTGGGGAAGGGAGCAGGAGAGGCAGATCAAAGAAGCAATATTAATCATTACTCATATTCTGATCAGAGTTAATTCTGTCACTATCTTCTGTTCTCATGGGTTGATGGTGGTGGAATGGACACCAGGGATGGGCACAGCAAAAGGCTGTAGTCCTGGCCACATAAACATAGAACTTCTGGACTGCTCTGCAGAGTCTGATGTCAGCCCGTCACATTTTCCAGTGAATCCTTAGATTTATGAGATATGGATTGAATAGCTGAGAAATGAAATTGGCTCAATCCAACCAATGTATCATTCTTGCATGCTTCTGTGCCTTTGTACATGCTGTTCCTGCTGCCCAGAATCCCCACCCTACCTTGGTCCACCAGAAAAACACCAGCCCAACATCTCACAGGCAGAGGGAAAGGCACCTTCCTCTGTGCATACCCCTTGCAATAGAACAAGCTGTTCCCAGGCCTGTCTCCAAACTACAGAATATGTTTCTCCAGGGCAGAGGTCATGGCTTACCCATTTCTGTATCCCTGGCCTTACATTGTGCTTATTAAATATTAGGCTTAGTAAATATCACTGTGATGAATAATAAAGAAACACAGAATGCAGGTCTCCAAAACTCCACACTGGGGAGGCTCAACTTGAGGAGAAGATAGGTGTTCAAACCTAGCAAGGGAATACTGTTTTGGACATCCTTGGTTCTTAGTGGCTAACCAGGGCTTGGTTTCTCTCTGAACAGGCCAAATTAAGGGTGGGACTCTGATGAGCATGTTTGAGCCCTCCGGAAGCACATATATCATGAGCTTGTGGAAGCTCAGGCCGTTGGCACTCCTGGTGAGGTCTTCACATTTGTTTCTTCCTTCAGAACACATTGGAAAATCCTGATGCAAAAAGCAGCTGTAAAGGACTACCTACATCTGATGGCAGAACACCAATGGCTCCCATTAAAAGAGCCATGGATTCTGAGCTAATTAATAGCAAATGACCACAGCTTTCCCCTGCATAGTTGAGGTCCTAGATCCACAACAGAGAAAATTATGGGATAGTCTGGGGACAAGAAAGATCATAGATCTGGGAATCAGGAAACCAGGGGCTTCACTCTGAAAGACTAGTATTTTTGAGTCAGTCTCTTAATTTCTTGGGGCCCTGGTTTCCTCATGTATTAAATGAAAATACTGGATTAAATAACATCTTAGATCTAAAATTCTACATTATTTTAATCAGGCATATTCTATTCAATTCTTTAAGCCAACCAAAGATCAAGAGATGGAATAGACTACTTTCTATTTTAATACTTTCCTGGTTAATTGATTTCTTGATTGCAGAGAACAACAAAATCCAAGCTCATCTTCTTTTATCGATATTCAGTCATTCTTGTCATAGAGGGATATAAGAAGTTCTGAAACTTGCACCTTACATCTTGGTGAATATATAAATTAAGATCAAACATTTGTACTTCATTTATAGTGGATTGTCTGTTCACTATCTTGATTGCCAGAGTTAGAATATGAAAGACTGTTTTATCATGTAACAATCAATAGTCAATTGACAGTGATCAACATCCACTGTGGGGCCAACACTGTGCTGAGAACTCAATTTGCACATGTGGGGCCAACACTGTGCTGAGAACTCAATTTGCACATTCGCTTTATATAGCACTTTCTGTGCACTTGATCTTATCCAGTCTTCACCTCAGTCCTCCTCTTTCCTAGGAGTGCCCACCCAGGCATAGCACAGACCACTTAGAAGTGTTGTGTTTGGAAAATCATCAGCAGGGCCTTCTTCCTCACAGAGGAAGATGTCACTCTGACCAAAGAAGGTGTGACTCTGCAGCTCCCCCCTGACCCAGAGGGCACCCTGAAGGACAGTCACTTCTCCAGAAATCTGGAGTCTACCCAAGACATAGCCTTAAGCCTCATAAGAACAACCTTGTGGGATTTCTTATCCTTCCAACTTTGACTTGGCCAGAAACGTCCTGAGACCAGCATTTTCAGCTAGATTTTAGCACTTCTGCTCTGGCTTCAGCAGCAGCACCAAAGGGTAAAGAGATGTGAGACACTAATAGTATTTCACCCATGCACCCTTAAAATAATCTAGGCTTCCTGGGAATGGTCAATGTTAGTTCTGTTTAAGTTTCAAATGGAGGTGAAGTGGCAATGGGTCTCCTGAGCTTTCTCCTTCTCTGCACAAAGGCCATGGAGTCAACTTTTGGCTCCAACAAGAGAGCTAAGCACTTTGGAAATCAGGAAAAGAATCAGATGATGGGCTTCTCTATTTATCCTTTGAAAACATCTTTTTAAAAACTTTGTTGTGCTATACACAGATGGCTCTGAGGTGAAGTGAAATAGGTGCAATCTCTGTTCCTTTAAGGGATTCCTAGTCTGGACCAGTAAAGTGATAAATTATAATACAGTGGCATGGCAGAAATGGAGTTGCCTACATGCTTATGTGATGAGCCATTCTCCCTCCTTTCTTGTGAACGGAACTTCCATTTTCTTCTTGTTTAGCCTTCTCTGCCTTGGTGGATCAATTGTGATTGGTCTAAATTAGACACAAATCTGATGCCCTTTTCCAGTGACCAGCCTAGGGGTGGGTATAACACCCAGTTCTGGCCAGTGAGACTTCAGGGCAAGTCTTCTAGACAACTGAAAGGGAGAAATCCCTGTTAAAAGGTACTTTAAAGAGGCAACCTTTTGTTTCTTCATCCATTCTTCCTGCTTAAGATGCTGTTGTGTAAGAATTTGATGCTTAAAATTGGAGAAGCCATTTTGTGTCTCAGAGGAGGGCCATAGACAGCAATTGTGGATGAGAAAGTAGATAAATGGGTGCCTGGGCCCCTGATGCCATCATTGAGCCACAAAGGCAAACCTGAGACCCACCTATCATCTAACTTCCTGTTAAGAAAATAAGCATCCTTCAATTTGAGCCATGGCTAGTCAGAATTTTTTTAATTGCAGCCAAAAACATCCCTAAATGTTAAAAATTAGGAGAGAGCTTAAACAATGTATATGCTACTAAATTCCTGGGAGAGTCATAGAAGGCTGCAAGGTCTTGAAGGATGAGTGGAGGTCACCAGGTGGAGAAACAGGGGAAAGCATTCCAGGCAGAGGCAGGAGCTTGAACAATGGAGTAGAGATATGGGGGGTGGGGGGTAATATTGTTTGGATGTCCCCAATCAAATCTTATCTTGAATTGTAGCTCCCATAATTCCCATTGAGGGATCTAGTGGGAGATAACTCAATTATGGCGGTGGTTTCCCTCATATTGTTCTCGTGGTAGTGAGTAAGTCTCACCAGGTCTGATGGTTTTATAAGGAGAAACCTCTTTCACCTGGCAATCACTCTCTTTGCCTGCTGCCATCTATGTAAGATGTGACTTGCTCCTCCTTGCCTTCTGCCATAATGTGAGGCTTCCCCAGCTACGTGGAACTGTAAATCCAGTTAAACTTCTTTCTTTTCTAATTTGACCAGTCTTGGGTATGTCTTTATCAGCAGCATGAAAATTGACTAATATAGTAAATTGGTACTAGTAGAGTGAGGTGCTGCTGTAGACACCCAAAAATGTGGAAGCGGATTTGCAATTGGGTAACAGGCAGTGGTTGGAACAATTTGGAGGGCTCAGAGGAAGACAGAAAAATGTGGGAAGGTTTGGAACTTCCTAGAGACTTGTTGAATGACTTTGACCAAAATGCTGATAATGATATAGACAATGAAATCTGGTCTGAGGTGGTTTCAGATGGAGATGAGGAGCTTGTTGGGAACTGGAGCAAAGGTGACTCTTGCTATGTTTTAGCAAAGAGACTGGTGGCATTTTTTCCCTGCCATAGAGATTTGTGGGACTTTGAACTTGAGAGAGATGATTTAAGGCATCCGGTGGAAGAAATTTCTAAGCAGCAAAGCATTTAAGAGGTGACTTGGATGCTGTTAAACACATTCAGTTTTATAAGGGAAGCAAAGCGTAAAAGTTTGGAAAATTTGCAGCTTGACAATTTGATAGAAAAGAAAATCCCATTTTCTGAGGTGTGCCTGTGGGTGCACAGAAGTCAAGAATTGGGGTTTGGGAACCTCCGTCCAGATTTCAGAGCATGTATGGAAATGCCTGGATGTCTAGGCAGAAGTATGCTATAGGGGCAGGGCTCTTATGAAGAACCTCTGCTAGGGCAGTGTGGAAGGGAAATGTGGGGTCACAGCCCCCACACAGAGTTCCTACTGGGGCACTGCCTAGTGGAGCTGTGAGAAGAGGGTCACCCTCCAGACACCAGAAATGATAGATCCATTGACAGTTTGCACCATGTGCCTGGAAAAGCCACAAACACTCAATGCCAGCCAATGAAAGCACCTGGGAGGGAGGCTGTATTCTGCAAAGCCACAGGAGCAGAGATGCCCAAGCCATGGGAACCCAACTTTTGCATCAGCATGACCTGGATGTGAGACATAGAGTCAAAGGGGATCATTTTGGAGCATTAAGATTTGACTGCCCTACTGCATTTCAGACTTGTGTGGGGCCTGTAGCCCCTTTGTTTTGGCCAATTTATCCCATTTGGAACAGCTACATTTACCCAACGCTTGTACCTAGGAAGTAACTAACTTGCTTTTGATTTTACAGGCTCACAGGTGGAACAGACTTGCCTTGTTTCAGATGAGACTTTGGACTATGGACTTTTGAGTTAATGCTGAAATGAGTTAAGAATTTGGGGGACTGTTAGGAAGGCATGATTGGTTTTGAAATGTTAGGACGTGAGATTTGGGAGAGGTAATGGGTGGAATGATATAGTTTGGCTGTGTGCCCACCCAAATCTCATCTTGAATTGTAGCTCCCATAATTCCCATTGTTGTGGGAGGAACCTTGTGGCAGATAATTGAATCATGGTGGTGGTTTCCCCCATACTGTTCTCATGGTAGTGAATCACCATGATCTGATGGTTTTTGATCTGATGGTCAGTTCTTGATTTTTGTGTGCCCACAGGCTCAACACCATGTGGAAGCTACCAAAACTTGAGGCTTGCACCCTCTGAAACCCCAGCCCGAGCTCTACATTGGCACCTTTCAGTCACGCTGGAGCAGCTGGGACACAGGGTACCAAGTACCTAGGCTGCACGCCTCAGAAAATGGGATTTTCTTTTCTATCAAATTGTCAAGCTGCAAAAATCACCAGATGTGATGGTTTTTAAAGGAGAAACCTCTTTCACTTGACACTCACTCTTTGCCTGCTGCCATCCATGTAAGATGTGACTTGCTCCTCCTTGCCTTCTGCCATGATTGTGAGGCTTCCCCAGACACATGGAATTTAAGTCCAATTAAACCTCTTTCTTTTGTAAATTGCCCAGTCTCAGGTATGTCTTTATCAGCAGTATGAAAATGGACTAATACAGGGGGCATGTTATATTTGGACATGATGGAAGTTCGGTATGGTTGGAATACAGACCAAGGTGGGAGTGATGAGAGAGGATTTATTCAGAGTAAAAGCTACAGTGCTTTAACAAAAGATAGTGGCTTAAAAGATGTAAAAGCTTACCTCTCTCTCATGGAACAGTTCTAATGTGGGTGACCCAGGCTGTCAGGGTAGGACTGCCCTGTGTGGTGGTCCAGTTAAACTTCTTTCTTTTGCAAATTGGCCAGTCTTGGGTATGTCTTTATCAGCAGCATGAAAATTGACTGTGTGGTGGTCCAGAGACTCAGGTTTCTTGCCTGTATTACTTCCTCATCTCCTTGAGTATGGCCCTAAACTGCCCGATCCAGGGAATCTCCAGTTCCCATCCTCCTCAGGGAAGAGGATAAGAAACTAGAGAAATATGTATCTGATGTATGAAGGCCCCCCATGAACATGGCACCAACATACTTCATGTTTGCTGATTTTCAATGAGCAAGAATTTAGTCATTAGCCACAGCTAGTGCAGGGAGGTCTAGGAAACCACAAGCTGTGTGGCCACCTAGCAAGCTCTCTTCAGGCAGGGAGAAGCTCTGAAGAACTGAGGGCAGCTTTTAGCTCGATGTATGGATAAAGGCTTCCATACTTAGAATCGGCCAAAAGCCAACATGTTTAATGATGAAGTCAGCTTCTCTTCATCAGAGATATTCAAGCAGAACCTGGACAGCAGCCGTGCAGATGCCTTGTAAAGCGGACTGGTAATGAAGCAGTGGACTGGTCTAGAGGACCCCTGCCATGTCTAAGGCCCTTGGATTTGGCACTTGCTACATCTCTCTCTCTCAACAGTGGTGTGATATGGGTCAATTGGGCAGCCTGAGCCTGGAGACAAGATCAGTTAAGAGGCTGAGCCAAACTGTGAGGAGGTGCCATGAAGACAAAAAGGAAGGAATGTTTGTGAGCAATAATGGAGAGGAAGAGCCATAGTTCTTAGTGTCTGATAGGTTGTCAGGGGCAGGTTTAGGAAACCAGAAGAGTTAATGATGATCCCAAGTTTTCCAGCCTGCGTACGTGCAAGACATCACCAAGCCTCTAGCAGAGATAGATGAGGCCTATGGCATGTTGATCAGGCAGCTGAAAATGTGAGTAGGGAACGGGTGAAGAGGTCCAGGCTGGGGGATTTAGACTTGGGAATTGTCCAAATACATATGATTTTTTTTTTTTTTTTTTTTTTTTGAGATGGAGTTTTGCTCTGTTGCCCAGGCTGGAGTGCAGTGGCACGATCTCGGCTCACTGCAACCTCCGACTCCCGGGTTTAAGCAATTCTCCTGTTTCAGCCTCCCGAGTAGCTGGGATTACAGGTGCCCACCACCACGCCCAGCTAATTTTTGTATTTTTAGTAGAGACAGGGTTTCACCATGCTGGCCAGGCTGGTCTCAAACTCCTGACCTCAAGCGATCTGCCCGCTTCGGCCTCCCAAAGTGCTGGGATTACAGGCATGAGCCACTGCACCTGGCCCATATGAATTTTAAAAACAGGAATTGGTAAGATCACCAAGAAAAAAAGTAAGGAGCAGAAATGGTTAACCTGGGATTTACAGGCTCCTGTAGGGTCCATGAATGCACATTGTGTGCTTGTGTTTGTGTGTGTCTGTGTGTGAGTGTGTTTTCATCAGATTCTCAAAAGGACCTGGGACTTAGAATCACAGCTGTAGGAAAAGAATGTTCCTTCAGGGAGAAGAGAACTTGGGGAAACTATTATTCACAGGTGCCAAAGGGAACAATCACTCCAGAAAGAGGATGTTTGCAATTTCAGATGTTCCTTCGATGTCCTGTGGCCTATAAGAATCGAGAAATGGTCATTGGATTGGCCAACTGGAGACCTTTAAGAAAGCCACCTCCGTCCGTGGGAGAGGGTGCAATTCAGATCCCAAACTGAGGTGAGGACCGGGCCAGGAGTGTGGGCCGCCCTCTCAACAAATCTGCTTATGAGAGGAAGTGATGGACCAGATGCTTAAGGGGTAGGGACTAGATTTTGCCTTACGGAGGACAAGTCAGTCCCTGAAGAGAAGCCGCGGAGAGGGACGCAGAAGCACAGTGGGACGCAAGGGTCTCGGGGAAAGTGGGCTTGCGAAGAGGTGCCAGGGCGTTCGCCGGAGGTGCAGGGAGGCCGCTGGGATTCCGCCAGGAGAAACGAGAGTGCGCGAAGAAGCTTCACACAAACGGCCTTGACCTCCCCTGCCCAGAGTTGGGGTCAGAGGTGCACTCGGGGTCTGATCCTCCCGGAGGTGTTTGAAACGCTGGCGTGCGGTGCGAGATGGGGGCGAAAGCGTAAGAGCCCGCTGGGCCGCGGCCAGGCCCGGGACCCTGGCTATACCGCGCGCAGGAGCAGCTCCACCTGGAAGCTGGGCCCACGGGACTGAGCCTTGCGCTGATTGGCCGGCGCAGCGTCGCGTGCGTCAGTTGCCCGCCGCCGCGTGGCCGAGGAGTAGCTTGGGCGTTAGTGGGGCCCCCACACCAGTTCCTCAGTGCCTCCGCCTGTGATGTGATTAGCCGAGACCTGTGCCTTTAAGGAGTGCCCCCTTCCTCGGCCCTTCCCCCTCCAATTACAGCACTAATTTCAGTAATGGAGCATTAATAGAGTAATGGGCGAGTGAGGCTGGCCTGAAGGAACTGTGGAGCTCAGCACAAATTGAGTAAATAAACCATGTATTAGATTTCTAAACAATACTTTTAGTCTAGTCTCCAGGGAAAGAGAGTCTTCAAGACTTACTTAAGTCATCCCTGCAAAGTGTATGTAAAAGAAGCCTCCTTTCAGAGCTTGGTTGTTTGTAGAAGCAGGAAATCTCCCTCTCTCATCCCAGGGATGGGAGAGGTAAGATAGCTGTTGTTCCCACATTTTCCCTTTCTTGTTATTTTCCAATTTTTTTTCTTACTTTGATAGAGGTATGGGAGGCGAGAATCTCCAAGGATGCTTCCCGCCTGGGGACCCTGGCAGGGGTGGTGGAGGCGGACGTCTCCCCGGGAAAGGTAGCTTGCGCAGATATTGATGATGTATAGGAAGTGGGGGCAGGGGCCAGAAAGGGGAGAAACTTGGGGAGAAAGAGGGAAAATTACTAGCAGATGACCTTATTATGGAGAATGAGGCTGTTGCCTCTACTACTTGGCAATGTGTTATAGGGATGACTTTAAGAAGACTAAAGAATAATAACATGTTACAATAAGAAGGACTGCATCTGTGTTGCTTTAATGGGTAATGGAAAGAAGGAAGGTCTGGGTGTCAGAAGATCAAAGATATGGTCTCAGATCTCTTACTTACTAGCTGTAAGACCTTGGACAATCTTACCTTCCTGTGCCTCAGTTTCCTTATCTGTAAAAAGGGAAGAGTGGTATCTTTCTGCCTGCTCCCCAGGGTCATTAGGAGGGCTAGAGGAGAGTGTGTGTTAGTTGCTGGACAGGTGTGTCCTCTGTGCTTCCGATGTCCATGCAGCCCAGCTTCAGCCTCTGAGGGCAGGGAGGAGGTGATTCTGGGCTATAAGGTTTGGGCAAAGGTAGGAAATCCCTGAAATATTAGTTTAGGGTTATGAAACGTTAACACATTCTTCACCTGCTCTGTGTTCATGATGGTGACACTCTGAAGCTGTGAAATAGGATTTGAATATTGTTGCTAAAATATGTCCTGACTTAGTTTGCTCCTGTTGCCTAAGCAAGCCCTGAATGTGGGCTGAGGGCTGTGACTTGAAGTACCTGAGAAGGGCTCCCTGTCTTCCACAAGGGCCCTGATGACTCCAGAAAGGCTGATTTACAGTGCGATATTTGCCGTGACTGTGAAGACTCTTTAGGTAAGGCATTGATAGCCAACAGCTGCTTCTGCTAAATCTTCTAAACATTCTGGGTGTCCCACTTGCTAGAGAGCAGCCACTGAAGGAAAGTTCCTCATGAACCTGTGGTCTGCATGAAGTGGGGGAGGGAAGCAAAAGACAATAGGAAGGAAGCAAGTGAGTTCTGGCACGTTCTCCATCTTAGAGGTTAAGAGCTTGGGTTCTGGACACAAAGTTAGGTTTTAATCCTGCCCTGCCCTGCCACTACCTGGCTCTGTGACTACTATAGCTTGGATATTCGACCATTCAACTCTCACGTTGAGATTTGATCCCCAGTGTTGGAGGTGGGGCCTGATGGGAGATGTTTGGGTTATGGAGGTAGACCTCTTATAAATAGATGAGTGCTCTCTTTTGGGGGTAGGGGATGGTGAGTGAATTCTCAGTCCATTAGTTCCCTTGAGAGCTGGTTGTTAAAAGCAGCCTGGTACCTTCCCACTCTGTTTCTTGCTTCCTCTTTCACCATGTGATCTCTGCACACCCTGGCTCCCCTTCACCTTCTGTCATGAGTGAAAGCGGCCAGAAGCCCTCACCAGAAGCAGATGCTGGTGTCATGCTTCTCATACAGCCTGCAGAACCATGAGCCAAATAAATTTCTTTCCTTGTAAATCACCCAGCAACAGGTATTCCTTCGTAGCAATACTAAACGGACTAAGACAGTGACCCTGGGTGAATTTCATCTCACCCCTGGGCAGCAGTTTCCTATGTGCTGGTGTGTGTGATGCCTGTCTTAAAGGGCTATGGTGAGGATTCAGTGACAAATACAGCACTTGACATATCACACAAGTTACTGTCATTTTATGCCTCTGTCTTTGAGCTTTTAATGGCAGTTATGTTTTTTCTTCCTTCTAACCCTAGTAGATATACAAATAAAGACAAGAGAAGAAAGAATGAAGGAGTATCTATCTGATTGATGGGGGAAGAGTCTGGATTTCTAGCAAGTCTCATCACCTTTAGTGGCCTAAGAGCTGAGTTCCCACTTGGTGAGGACCAGTGTTCTTACCTGGATTTTTTTAATTGATTCATATTCGGTGTACATATTTTCAGGGTATGTGTAATGATTTGATATATTCATATGTAATCAAATCAGGATAATTGAGGCATCCATCATCTTAAATATTTATCTTTACACTAGGAACATTGAATTATTCTCTACTAGTTATTTTGAAATGGACAATTAATGTTAACTATAGTCACTCTACTGATCTATCAAAAATATTAGCAAAGTATTCCTTTTATTTATCCTTTTTTAGAAATGGAGTCTTGCTATTTTGCCCAGGTTGGCCTCAAACTCCTGGGCTCAAGCAATTTTCCCACCTCAGCCTCCTGAGTAGCTGGGATTACAGGTGTGAGCCACCACACCTCTTACCTGGATTTGTGAGAGTAGTATTTGGTATAGAGACTGTGGATAAAATAGGATTCTCTCTCTCCGCGCACTCCATGGCCTCTCTGTGTTTCTTTCCAAGATGTTCATTTGAACTGATATTCATCTTGTCAACACTGCTCAACTAGAGTGACAGATTCTTTCTGACGTGGGGCCCAGGTATGGATCAGGGAACCCAAAGTGACATGCAAGCCCAAGATACACTGCACCCTGACGGCTGCCGGGTTGTGACCACTTCTAGGGCATCAGTGTAGGGATGGAGGAACTGGCCTTGTCTGAGAGGCCACACCAGGGAATTCAGCCTCAGGGACTTCAGGACATCTTAAACATACAAGGCACATGGAAGAGGGAAAAGGCTGGAAAAACAGGGTAAAGGTGAACATTAAAAAATAAACAAACAAAAATCAGGGGGAGAAGAGACTGGAGTCTAAACTTTTACTGGCATCTTGACCTTGTTTCTAGTCTTGTCATTATGAACTGACCCCAGAAGAGTCACCTCACCTTTCTGAGTCTGTTTTCTCCCAGCACAGTTAATCATCTGAATCTTTTGCATCGAACAATCCATGCTTTGCATGCATGAAGGTTTGGCTTTTAGCACAAAGAAGTGAATTTGAGTCTTGAGTCTGATAAAGACCTCACATGCCTCAGAGGTTCTGCCTCTGACCTGGTCCTGGGGACCCCTGATCCTTCCTGTGGTTCCTTGTCAGCTGCAAGCATAGACCCAAGTTACTAGAGGGTGGATATCACACCATTTCCCTTTTAGTGGCTGGCTTAGGTGGGCCTCCCAGCCTGCTGGTGTCTCAGATTCTTAGGCATAAAAATAATCATGACCCTGGGAGAAGATACTTTGCTACATACATTTCTTTAGGAAGATAAAAATCCAAATCTGCATGTGATTTTCATCCTTTATAAAACAATACAGCCTTAAAGTACTTGCTCTAATTGGGTTCCTACTGAGTAACAAACCCTAGAAAATAGCAAATGTATACAATAAATCACAATACATCTCATATAGCAACTCTGAAGTTTTAGTATTTTGCCCAAATTCACCTTACTAGGATAGAAAGGTCTGATTCACCCAACCTGAAAACTGAAAAAGCATTCTTCTGGAGATACCCAAATTCAAACTCTAAAATATCTGTCCCTTGAGGAGAGAAGGAAAACACATTTTTAGTCATGCCCTCTGGCTGTCAGTCTGAAATCCTAATCACACCTGGCCTTAGAGAAACTTTGGTAGACATTTGATAACTGTTGACTTGAGTGGAATCTAAAACTCACTGACAAGCAAGACAAAGGCCTTCTAGGTAATGCTTATATTAATGGGCGAAATGAAGAAAGGACCACTCTTTGGGCCTGTGGCCCGTGGGGTGATTTGAGGTGGTTGCCCAGGCACTTTGAAACATTGTTTGAAAACCCTATGGCCTGGAGAGTGTCTGAGACCTGCCCCAATACTAATATGCATCTGGTTCTATGAGAATGGAACTAAATGACCTTGGAAGAGCTGTGTATTCCAGGAGAATTGTGTTGTAGTGGACCACCGAGCACGCCTCCAAAGCTGCCAGGCCAAGACCCCAGAGACACTTGTGGTTCCGTTGCCAACTGGCTCAGGGAATCAGCTCAGACTCCTCCCTCAACTCTCTTTCTTGTTGGTCTCTTCTTCCAGCTGATGGCTCCGGTTTTATTCTGTGGCCCCACACCTGGTCCTGCCCAGCCCTTCAGGGAGACCTCTTAGTTGGATAAGATACTGGCTGTGTGGCCTCCACGTGGTTCTTGGACATTGACCCTCAGCTTTCTGTATACTCCTCAATATGCTTCCCAGTGCAATTCCACACACCTCCTCACCCTCATACCCCCAGCCTTCTCTAGAGGGCTTGGGAAGTCTCTGCCATAGGACTGTGGACGGAACTTCAGAATTAAAAAAGAGATTGGGTTTGATACCTAAAAGCAGTAGGATTTTGTCATATTCTTAAGTGATGGCTAAAACTCAATCTTGGTTGACTCTACACAAAGAGAATATAGAGTGGAGATTAAAAATCTGTGCCATACACTCAGATGGCCAAGGCTCATTTCTTGGCTCAGCCACTTACTATGTGGCCATGAGCAGGCTGTTTCTCCTCTCTGAGCTTCAGTTTTTCATCTCAAAACGGGAAATACTAATTCCTACCTTACTGAGCTCTCCTGAGTGTTTGTGAGAGGAAGCAAGCCTAGTACCTGCCCTGTAGAAGAAATTTCGTGAATGTTCCTTTTCTTCCCTTTGTTAGACCAACATCAAGAGATGGTCTCCATACTTAGTTTTTGAGGATCCATCGTTGAGGAAACAGTAATAACTTTCTTCATTCCCATTAAGCATACTGAGCATAGGAGGCCTGATGGATACAGGAGCCAGAAGTTTGAAATAATTGATTAGGTTTATTTTAACTTTGTAGAGGTTTTCAGATTTCAGTGACTTAACTGACTTAAGGTGTCAAGTGTTGGGCCTCCTCCCTTATGATAAAAGCCCCAGAGTTTTGTCCATGGGACCATGTAATACCACAACAGATGTATTATCATGAGGCTGCACTTAGTACCCTGATTGGCACTGCCTTTAAAACAAAACAACTTCTTAATAGGAGAAATTTTAAGCATTGACAATTGTCGAGTAACAGTGTGATGAACTCCACGTAGCCATCACGGGGACAATCTGGTTTCATCCATATTCTTACCCACTTGCCCCCAACACCCAAATATTTTAAAGCAAATCTCAGACTTCATATTATTACATAAATATTTCCATATGTAGTTGTAAAATAGGACTGTTTTTCAAACATAACCACAGTACATTTTCACCTCTAAAATTATTACAGTAATTCCTTAATGTCTAGTGAATTCTTCTCCTTTTCCCTCTCTCTCACTTTCTACTTTGCATATATAGTTTGTTCAAGTTGGAAGCCAAGTAATGTTCATACATAGTATTGTAATTGCTTAGTTTTTCACATGGGCCGCTTTTTTTCTTGTATTAAAAAAAGACGATTTTTTAGAAGAGTTTTAGGGTCACAGCAAAGTTGAGCAGGAAGTACAGAGAGTTTCCATATACTCCCCTGCCCCCCATATACACAGCCTCCCCATCTATCAACATCTCACACTAGAATGGAACATTTGTTGCAGTCCATGAGCCTATATTGGGACATCATCATTATCCAAAGTCCATAGTTTACATTAGAGTTCACTTTTGGTGCTGTTCATTCTATGGGTTTGGGCAAGTATTTGCTTAACATGGATCTACCATTGTAGTATTACACAGAGTTGTTTCACTGTCCTAAAAATATGCTGTGCTGTGCCTAGTCATCCTTCTCTCCCCACACATAATCTCTGACAGCCACTGATCATTTTATTCTCTCCATAGTTTCACCTTTCCCAAATGTCATAGAGTTGGAATTATATAGTGTGTAGCCTTTTCAGATTGGTGTCTTTCACTTAGTAATGTGCACTTAAGGCTCCTCCATGTCTTTACATGGCTTGATAGCACATTACTTTTTAGCAGTGAGTAATATTCCATTGTATGAGTGTACTAGAGTTTAATCCTTCACCTATTAAAGGACATCTTGGTTGTTTCCAAGTTTTGGTAATTATAAATAAAGCTTCTATAAACATCCATGTGCATGTTTTTGTGTGGGCATATATTTTCAACTCATTTGGGTAAACACCAAGAAATGTGATTGCTGGACCGTATGGTAAAAGTATGTTTAGTTTTATAAGAACCCACCAAACTGTCTTCCAAAGTGCCTGTGCATTTTACATTTTCACCTGCAGTGAACGAGAGTCCCTGCTGTTCTGTGTCCTTATCAGCATTTGGTGTTTTCAGTATGAATTGCTTTGTAATTTATAGGTTTTTCATCTTACTCTTTTTACCTTTCAGTTTCTTTGTTGAAGAAAGCAATGATTTGTCCTTTAGCGTTTCCCAGGGACTAGCGTTTGCTTATTGTATCCCCATGGTGTCATTTAGCATGTTTTTATGTCTTTGGATTGCCTGAAAATCAGCATTTAGATCTAGAGCTTGATCAGATTAAAATGTGATATTTTGGGCAAGACCATTTCATAGATGGTGGTGTGCACCCTCATCAGGCGGCACTAAATGATTGTCTCTGTTTTTATGCTATTATAGCCATTGATCGTTGATGCTTAGATATATTAATTTATTCCGATTATGAAATAGTGATATTATATCATCACTTCTTCATTCTTTAGCTGGAAACTGTATAAAGACAAACCTCCCCTCATCAACTATTTGGTTACCCTGAAGTATAGGGTCATACTGATAAGGTGAGATAAATGTTTTATTCTTTCTTTTTTACTTACCAGTGTTAAAAATAATGAATTAGTCTCCTAGAACATATTTGGCATGTTTCAGTCCATTGCAGCAGTTATCATTCCAATCGATGTTCAGATTGCCCCATCTTTGGCCAGTGGGAACCTCTTCAAGACAGCTCCTGAGTCCTTTTGACATGACCCTAGTAGACTCTGCTAACTTCCTTACTATCTGGTATGTCAAGAAGCTCTAGGTTTATCCTGTATGTTTCCTGTCCTAGATCTTGAAGCAGTCTTTTTTCCAAGGTTACTTGTAGTGGGTGACTGCTGCTCTTTGCATCATGTTTTTTAATGTTGATAAAAATGCAAGCTTGGACTATTAGCTAAGCATAGAATTGTATTCATGTTGTAGATGTTTTACACCTGAGGCAGCGTAGGGCATCTTGAAACTCTGAGGGGCATTCCCTGTCTTGGCCATGTTCAGGGGCTTCTGTAAAGACTGTTGCTTATTGGCCGGGTGCAGTGGCTCACACCTGTAATCCCAGCACTTTGGGAGGCTGAGGTGGGCGGATCACAAGGTCAGGAGATCGAGACCATCCTGGCTAACACGGTGAAATCCCATGTCTACTAAAAATACAAAACAATTAGCTGGGCATGGTGGTGGGCACCTGCAGTCTCAGCTACTTGGGAGGCTGAGGCAGGAGAATGGCATGAATCTAGGAGGCAGAGCTTGCAGTGAGCCAAGATCGCACCACTGCACTCCAGCCTGGGCGACAGAGTGACGCTCTGTCTCAAAAAAAAAAAGAAAAAAAAAGACTATTGCTTATTATTTCTTATGAACTAACAGTCAGCTCAGTCTCCTTTTATCATAATATTACAAGTATAATAACAATAACATTCATCAAATTGTAACTGTGTACCAGGTACTTTACATGCATTTTTTAATCCTCCCAACAACCCCATGAGGTAAGTATTATCATTAGTCCTCCCTCTTTACAGATGAAGAAACTAAGAGATTAAACAGCATACTCAAGATGACAGAGGGAGAGAATTGGTAGTGCTGGGGTTTAAGCTGAGTAGAAATAAGTATGGCAATCTACTCTCAGCAGCAAAACAGGCTTGGCCTGGAAGATGTGCCTATAGGGAAAGCTGTTTTTCTTTGTGGTTGAGGAGATTTCAAATGGAAGATGTGTATTTAAGACATGGTAGCAGTGGAGAGAGAAAGACCATAATTCCAGAAGCTGATAAATTGTTGCAGCATCTTTCTAAATCCTCCATGGAAGGTTGGCCTAGCTAGTTCTTTGGTCCAGGAACCTTCCTGACCTTGACTCTGAGCTTGTTGCAGGCCTTTAAAGTGGGGGAAAGGCTAGAAAAGGAGAAAGTGGGCATGTGGGAAGAGATTACACCAGGTTTCCTCCAGCAGATGGGTCATGTTCTAATTTATTGATGGCTGCTGTCCCAGTGGAGCCCATTGCACTGTCAGAATTGCATTTGTTGAGCCTGGCAGAGAGACAAACCATGCCTATGTATACACCTTAGTCTCTGAAGCCAGCACTTTTTTCTTTAACGGCCCTTTGATGTGTTACAGGATCCTAATTAGGGCATTTCAATAAATCAGTCCCTTGGGCATTGACACTTCAACACCGGCCTAATTTGCTAAGCACTGGTAGACATTAACCAGTTGTTGAAAATTTGCTGTGACATTCCTTAAAGACTCATGTGGGGATCCTAGTCCCACGTGAGGACCTGGATGCCAGATTCTGGCCTTGAGTGTATGTACCCAAAGGTTGATCTCAGATATTCCATGACTAATAATACCACTCACAGGCCTTTAGTGGATTAAGCTATTGTTTGCCTAACACTCCAGGGTAGACAGAGATATGTAAGTGTTAAGTGGCAGCCTCATGGCTCCAAGTTTCCTGTGGTTACTGCCCATCCTTCAGGATTAATTTGGTGCCTATCTTTTTAGAGAGTCAATCGCCCCATGCATTCCTTATTCATAACTTCCTGCTACAACTGGCGAGACACCAGGATACTCATTCGTTGTCTGCTAGGCCCGAAAGGGGGAAAAATGGGTGTGGAGAATTATAGAGGAAGGAAGGGAATTAGGGATGTCTTATCTTCAGAGAGTAAGGCTAGCCTTCCTCTGCATAGGATAAGAATGGCAAGATTTAGCCTCACTGGCATCCTGCATGTCCAGCCTGGGATGGCACAGTGCAAGAAGGATGTGACACATGTAAGGATGAGACACATGTAAGAATGAGACCACTCATCTGATACGAGTGGTGCACTAGCACCTGGGCAAGTGAAATTATAATACCAAGATTTTTTTTTTTTAGACCTTGTTCTAAAAGGCCCTGTGCCCATGACTTTAAATGCAATATTTTATTTAAACTAAAAGGCCCTGCTCTCATGACTTTAAATGCAACATTTTATTTAAACTTCCTGCAGTCCTACATGGAGTAGAAATTACTATTATTTACATTTTACAAGGGATGAAATTGAGGCCAGAGAGGTGAACCCCCCGCCAACCATGCAACTAGCAAGAGGCTTAGGTAGGCTAGTGCTGAACTCTGAATTATGCACATTGAAGGAGCCATTTCCAACCTGTCCCAGGGAGAGCAGCTGTGAGTGTGATGGCTGGACACTGGACCCTGCACAAGCCCTGAAGGACCAGTTATGAAACTCTCTCATCAAAGTCTGGTGCAATAAAGTGGTTTAGGAATGAAGTTATTCCAGAGGGAAAAGCCTGGATCTGCTCTAATTTATATTTAAAAAGCAGATGATTTTCAAACTTTAATTCCTATGAGCCAGACACTACTTGCATTTCATCTCACCACTGATCCTGGTATACCTGTGGATCTCTTCATCGTGTCTCATGCACAGGGTGCTTAGCTTCCATCTGTCTTGTTAGCCATTGCTTTTGTTTCTGCTGTCCTTTCTTACATACATCTCTGTTTGGTGTTGACAAATGAGTCAGGCCCTGTGCTGGCTGAGAACAGTACTGAGAGCAACAGGCAGGTTTCTGCTATCGATGTGAGCCTAGGCTGGGGCCGGGTCCCAGCGTAGTGCTGTGCTTATGAGCAAGGCCTGGGTCAGATTGTCCAGGTTCAATCCTAGCTCTGCCCGGTATCAACCTCTTTGAGTCTTGGTGGTTCTGTCATCTGTAGAATGGGGAAAATAATATGACCTACTTAACTGGGAACAGCAAAGATTAAATGAGATAATTCATTTGAAAACTTGACCCAGTCTCAAGTGTAGAGTAAGCTCAAACAGATATCAACTGTTAGTGTTTTCTGACTTTCTGGGCTTACCCTCTTTTCATGACAGCCAGGGGTTCCTGGTTTACTGGCCCTGCCTCTTGAATCTGTGTTTGATTGATGATCCTCTAACAACATGGTCTTGGGGTTAAACTTGCCCAGGTTACAGTACAGGATCTCACATTCCCCAGCTAGTCCACAACTTGGGGCAGCTGACCTGGGTACTCCTGCATCCAGACCCTGCTTGCCCATGGGCTCATCTCCTGCCCATCTTTGTCAGGCACCATAGTTATCTCCACCTCAAATAATATATTTGCAGTTTTCCACAGGATTGGTGACATATTTTTACATTGGCTGGAATCTTCTTGCCATTTCTTTGATTTCCTCTTTTGAAATAGAAAGATCATTTTATAACTTGACAGAACTGGATGAAATGCCTATTTCACATACTCTGTCTCAGGCTCTAATGTTATTTGGCACTGTGTGAAGAATACAATGTGGGAACATGGGATGACCCATGTTCCTCTGTAGAATATTGCTCTCGCTTCTGTGTCCCCACAAGCTGTGCTCACTCTTGCCTCTGTGCCTTTGTTGGCTGCTTTCCTAGCCTGGGCTGCCTTTCTGTGTCAGCTGCTTTCTTCCTTCAATGCGCATCTCAAAGTTTTATTCTGGCTGTGGAGCTGTGGCACCTTCCACCCATGCTTGATTTCTTTCCTCCCTGTATAAGTGGAGTACTCATTGCAACCCATAACCTGACACTTTTCATGCACTTGCTTATGTTCAGATTATTCAGCAAACCTCCTAATATTTTCCAAGCCTTGTGCTAAGTATTTTTCACATATATTGCCTCTTTTAATCCTTACAATAACCCTGACAGTAGATATTATTAATTTACCTACAATGTATATGTGACAATTGAGGTTAGATTCAATAGCTTAGATAACTTATCCATTAAGAAAATGAAGTCCGGGTGTGGTAGCTCACGCTTATAATCCCAGTGCTTTGGGAGGCCAAGGCAGGAGGATCGCTTAAGACCAGGTGTTTAAGACCAGCCTGGACAACATAGTGAGTCCCCGTCTCTACAAAAATAAAAATAGAAGACAATTAGTTAAGCATGGTGGTGTGTGAATGTAGTTTCAGCTACTTGGGAGGCTGAGGTGAAAGGATCACTTGAGCCTAGGAGTTGGCTGCAGTTAGCTGTGATCATGCCATCACATTCTAATCTGGGTGACAGAGACCCCCATCTCTAAAAAGAAAAAAAAAAAAGATAAGCCACCAACTGGGAGAAAATATTTGCAAATCTTATTTCTAATGTGTATCCTGAAAATATAAACAACCTTTATATTTCAGCAGTAAGAAGACAGATAGTTCAACTTCAAATGGGCCAGATTTGAATAGGCATTTTTCTCAAGAAGATGTGTGCATGGCTAGTTAGAGCATGAAAATATGTTCAATATCATTAGCCATTAGGAAAATGCAAATCAAAACCACAATAAGATACTATTACACCCACTAGAATAGCTATAATTGAAAAGAGAGGCTAGGCATAGTGGCTCATGCCTGTAATCCCAGCACTTTGGAGGCCAGGCAGGTGGATCACCTGAGGTCAGGAGTTCGAGAACAGCCTGGCCAACATGGTGAAGCCCCAGGAGTCTCTACTAAAAATACAAAAATTAGCTGGGCCTAGTGGTGGGCACCTGTAATCCCAGCTACTCAGGAGGCTGAGGCAGGAGAATCACTTGAACCTGGGAGGTGGAGGTTGCTGTGAGCGGAGAGTGCACCATTGCACTCCAGCCTGGGCAACAAGAGTGAAACTCTGTCTCAAAAAAAAAAAAAAAAAAAAAAAAAAAAAAAAAAAAAAAGGAAAAGAAAAGAGAGATAATAACCGATTATAAAGATGTGGAAACTAGAACCTTCATGCATTGCTGGTGTGAATGTAAAATGGTAGAATCATTTCGAAAAAGAGTTTGGAGGTTTCTTAAAAAGTTAGGTATTTAGCTTACAACTCAACAAATCTACTCCTAGGGATTTACCCAAGATAAATTACATATATCCACACAATAATTTACATGTGAATGTTCATAGAAGCATTTTCATAATAGGCCCAAACTGAAACAATCTAAATACACATCAGCTGGTAAATGGATAAACAAAATGTGGCATATTCATAAAATGGCATACAATTCAGCAATCTAAAGGAATGAATGTATGCTAATACATGCTACAACAGGGATGGCACTCAAAAATATTATGCTAAGTGAAAGAAGCCAGACACAAATGACTACATGTTGTATGCCTCCATTTATATGACTTTCTAGAAAAGATAAATCTATGGAAACAAAAAGCATTCAGTGGGTGTCCAGAGCTAGAGTGAGAAAGAGGATTGCCTACAAGTGGTCACGAGGGAACTTTCGTGGGGTAATGGAAATGTTCTAAAACCAGATCGAGGTGATGTTTGCACAACTCTATAACTTTACTATGATAACTTTACTGAACTGTATACTTCCAATTGGTAGATTTTATGGTATATAAATTATGCTATTTTGTTAAAAAAAGAAATAACTTGTAATGACATTTTGAAAATAACTTGTTCAAGATCTCACAAGTAGCAGAGTAGGGATTCGAACAGAACCTTCCTTCATTGCTCTTCTTGCCAGCCTCTGCCCTTTGCTGCGTGTGTATGGCTTGTCTCCCAACAGAAGGAAAGCTCTTTAAGAACAAGGAGCATGCCTTTACATCTTCAGGACTTTCTCAAGTGTCCTCAACAATTATGTGGAACCGAGTTGATAGCACAACATAATATAATGGGATTATTCTGTACCAGAAGGAACAGCATAGGGCTGCTATTTCTCCAAATGCTGCCTGGAGTGTTGAGACAGAAGGGGTAGATAGTCCATCAAAGGCATGCCGCCTGAAGAACAACGTAGTGACAGGGCTGGCTGACAGCAAGAGACAAAGAGCTGTGCTGTTGAACACTGCCCAGAGCAACCTGTCTCTTCCTGCTCAGCCCAGCAGACTGTAAATGGACCACAAAAGGCTGCTGGAAAGAGGACAAGAGCTTAAGAATTTGCTGAATGTGTTACCCTTGATAGCAAGAGTAAACCCGAATGACCTTCCTGGGACACACAGTAGAGCTCATTAGAATATAGGCCAGACCTGAATCCAGGCAGGGAGGTGAAAATAAGTATTTGAAGACATTGGAGTAGGCTCACACATATTTGACCAACTCAAATTTTTCCAACTTTGTTGGAAACCAGTATTAAAATCAGTTGTTCCTGGCCGGGCGCGGTGGCTCAAGCCTGTAGTCCCAGCACTTTGGGAGGCCGAGACGGGCGGATCACGAGGTCAGGAGATCGAGACCATCCTGGCTAACACGGTGAAACCCCGTCTCTACTAAAAAATACAAAAGACTAGCCGGGCGAGGTGGCGGGTGCCTGTAGTCCCAGCTACTCGGGAGGCTGAGGCAGGAGAATGGCGTAAACCCGGGAGGCGGAGCTTGCAGTGAGCTGAGATCCGGCCACTGCACTCCAGCCTGGACCACAAAGCGAGACTCCGTCTCAAAAAAAAAAAAAAAAAAAAAAAAATCAGTTGTTCCTAACTTAAGGTGTTATAAGGAAAATTTGTCTACAACTTGAAAACAGGCAAATAGAACTGTTTGCTGGGCAAGCAGTTCAGTGACTTGCTGGGCATTGTCTGGCATAACCTATAAGGAGTGCACTTTTGATTGGCTCTCCACTGATTAGGCTTATTTTATAGCCATAGGGGTAGAAGTTGGCTTATAGAAAATTTGATAATAATGCCAATGATTCTTGTCCACAGCAAAGCAAGTGATTTAGAAAAGCAGCAGATCTAGAAAAGATAGTCCTAAACATTACATCTTATTGCCCTTTCAGATGTTAACCAGTTTTGCATCTATTATTAACTTTAATTCAACATTCCTGACTGCCTTTAGATACCTCTGTTCTTCAGGTTCTCCTTTGAACCAGTGTGAACAACTTATGGGTTCTCCCATTAATTAGTGAGTCAAATAAAATCTTTTATATTGGCACAGGAGTCATAGTTTTAACTTTTTGACTATTACATTTTAAGAGTGTGCATTGTAACAGTTCAGGTTCATTGCTATGGAGACCACAATTTCTAAACTAAATGTGGTAGTCTAGCATCTTATCAGACAATTAAAGGAATCCCTACCTTCCTACAATCTTGAAAGTCTCCTGTTGCTTCTCTATCAGTCTGACAGGTGCTACTTTCTTTACCAAGAATCTTCCTCTAACCTTTAGACTGAGCTCGATGTCTTTGTTCTATGAACTGTCTTCACTTGCTTTTCTCGCAGCACTTAGCATAGGCACACCCACCTGAAAAATGGTAAAACTCCAGTGAAGTCAGAACAGTTACTGAGGAAGCAGTGGGCAGGGCAGGCTCTGCGACCAGTTTAGACCGTGGTTAAGTGCCAGGGGTTGGAGAAGTGTCCAATATTACACAAATAGCAGAGTAGGGATTTGGACTGAACCTTCCTTCGGTGCTCTTCTTAGATCTAGGAGGTCAAGGCTGCAGTGAGCCATGATCATGCCACTCCATTCCAGCCCGGGCAACAGAGTGAGACCATCTCAAAAAGAAAAAGAAAAGATTAATAGTAGAAATGTGGTTGAATAGCCAAGGTTCAAGGAACAGGTGGGCAGTCTTGGATTGGGTACCAGGTGGGAGCACACCTACTGCTTTTTTGGGCAGATCATTTTCTTCTTCAGTCAAACCACCCAGTCAAAGTTTCATTGCCCACAGCTGGTCCAAGGAGCCCAGAAACCAATGGTGATAACTTTTTATGTCAAGATTAATAGCGAAAGGTTGGGTGCATTGGCTCACACCTGTAATCCCAGCACTTCAGGAGGCTGAGGTGGGAGGATTGCCTGAGCCCAGGAGTTTAAGACCAGTCTGAACAACATGGCAAAAACATTTCTCCACAGAAAAGTTAAAAAATTAGACAGGCGTGGTGGTGCAGGTTTGTAGTCCTGGGTACTCTGGAGGCTGAGGTGGGAGGATTGATTGAGCCCAGGAGGTCAAGGCTGCAGTGAGCCATGATTGAGCCACTGCACTCCAGCCTGGGCGACAGAGTGATACCATCTCAAAAAGAAAAAGAAAGGTATTAATAGTGGAAATGTGGTTGAATAGCCAAGGGTACTTGTCCTAGACAAACAGAGAGGACTCGTTAAACTAGTTCAAAACAATTACAAGTATTTAAATAAGCACATTCTAATTCTTACATAGGAACTAGCTCTACAGCACCTTTCTCTTTTCTTGCAATCAAAACTGAGTCTCAGAGAGATTATCTTTTATGTGTTTTAAAAAATAAGTTTAAAATTGCCTTTTTCTATTTTTCATATAAGATTTAGGTGAACTTTAGCAACGGCTGCAGCCCTCTTGTGAAATATTGACACTTCAGTTGGAATTAGTTGGCCAAAATATTTCTTCAAAGTTTAGTAAGGATGGATGATTTCTACATTTGTGGATAGCCATGCCTATCTGCAAATTATAAAATTTATAACAGACTGTATTATTAGTTAAAAGAAATGAAAAAGCCTGTGCATACATACTACACATGCATAACAGAAGAACTAACACAATGACAAGGACATTAAATTCACAATACCTAGTCATGATTTTAAAACTCTCATAAAACATAAAAATATTTAGAGATTGCTTGAACCCGAGAGGCAGAGGTTGCGGTGAGCTGAGATTGTACCACTGCACTCCAGCCTGGGTGACAGAGCAAGATTCCTTCTCAAAAAAAAAAAATTTTTAGAGATCATTAAAAAATAATTTATATTTTGTTTACAAGAGACAAACTTAAAGTGATACAGAAAGTTTGAAAATAATTTTTAAAAGGAGATAGACATGAATATACATGCTGCTACAGGTAAAGAGAGAACAATGTTGGCAGTATTAATATCAGACAAAGGAAAATTCAAGGACAAAACTTCAGGGAGCAAATGTGTTTCGTATAACATTTTTAAGAAAATGATTTGCAACAAAAGAGTGCCTCTTACACATCGGATAGGGCAAATGCTATCATCACAGTGTAATTGCCAATTGTGCTATAGTCAGTCAACATATTTTTAAAGTCATTTTTATGAAATTGAAACATCAAATCGTCTGAGAAGAAACTATTAGAGGTAGAAGGGAAAACTAAGATTTTGATTATAACAAGATTTTCACACACTCAGCTCAATCACAGACAGAGCAAATAGACAAAATAAATAAGGATATAGAGGACTGGGATAATATGATTAATGATATTTGCTCAATAGATCCATGTGGAAAATTACAGATTACAAATAGAGAAAATATTCTGTTCAATTTCAATGGGATTTAACAGAAATTAATCATTTATTGACACACTAAAGAAAGCTCAAGGCTTTCCAAAAAGTAGAAATTATATGGGCTATGTTTTCCATCTATGATGCAATAAAACTAGAAGTAAAAACAATGTTAAAAATTTAGAACAAAAAATGTCTGAGAACTTAAAAATTTTTAAATGAGTTTTTAAAAATGGGTGAATAAAAAAATAAAAATCACAGTTAAAAAATGACAGTAAGAATATTACTTCTCAAACAAAATATATTACCAAAGTTTTTGGGTAGATTGTGTTCATCTTTCCAATTATTTGCCATCCTCCCTGTGACAGCAGTATGCCCTTCTCTTTGAATGTGTGACATTGGTTTGACCCACTAGAATGTGAATGGGGTGGGGGCAATGTTTGCCTTGTTCAAGCAGAAGCTCCAAGAACCTCTGCATGTTTCAACCACAGGAACAGCATGTCCCAGAGAGGAGGCTGTTTGTTCAGCCTGGATCTCAGAATGAAGATGTTAATCAGAACTGCAGTCAACATGCAAAGGACATGAAATGTAAAAGATAAATAAACCTGGGCTGTTGTAAGCCAGTGAGGTTTTGATATTATTTGTTCCTTCAGCATTACCTAGCAAAAATGAGCTAATACAGCTATATGCAGTAAAGAAAACTATAGTCTCAAGTATGTTTATTATTAAAGAAAGGAAACAACAAAATAATCTAAGCTTTTAACTCCATTCAGAAAGAGAAATATAAGGGAATCAGGAGGAAATAGCATGAAATTGAAATTAAAATTAATTACAAGAGTGAAGAAATGATAGTAAATCCAAAATCCATTCTTTGAAAAGAGCCAGTTACGTTGGCGAGCTCCTCACAAGTCTAATCAAAACAAAAAAAGAAAGAAAAAAAATACACAAAAATTCCAACGTAAAATATCAATGAGAAGTAGATTTAGGCAAAAATACAAAAGATATTATGAAAAATTTTGTGAAAATACCATTTTTTTTGTTGATAAACTCAAAAATCATGATTAAATCAAAGATTTAAAGAATAAAAATGAAAATGATCAAGTCTTATAAAAGAAGTTGAGAATCTGAATAGAGAAAACAGAAAGCATAGAAAAGGTAGAAAATTTTGTTAAAGATCTATTGTTAAAGGTACTGGATCCAGAGAAACTTAGAGACAAGTTATTTCAAATCATCAAAAACACGTAATTCCTGTGTTATTAAAAGCAAAAAGGAAGGGAAATGGAAATCTTTTCCATTTCTTTTAGAAAACTCGATAACCCTGATACCAAAACTTGACATATTAGAACCCAAAAGAGAGCCAGGTATAGATGAAATATAAAATTATAATAGTCTGTGATGGCTGAAACTGAGGGGCAACTTGATTGGATTGAAGGATGCAAAGTATTGACTCTGGGTTTGTCTGTGAGGGTGTTACCAAAGGAGATTAATGTTTGAGTGAGTGGGCTGGGAAAGGCAGATCCACCCTTAATCTGGTGGGCACAATATAATCAGCTGCTAGCAAATGTAAAGCAGGCAGAAAAACATGAAAAGATGAGACTGGCTTAGCCTCCCAGCCTACATCTTTCTCCCATGCTGTATGCCTCCTGCCCTCGAACACTGGACTCCAAGTTCTTCAGTTTTGAGATTTGGGTTGGCTCTCTTTGCTTCTCAAACTTGCAGACAACCTGTTGTTTGAACTTGTGATCATGTAAGTTAATACTTAATAAACTCCCATATATATATATATATATATATGAAATTCTAAATATTGAGCAAACATCAAATCGTCTGAGGAGAAACTATTAGAGGTAGAAGGGAAAACTAAGATTTTGATTATAACAAGATTTTCATATATATATAGTTATATATAGATATATAGATAGATCATATACATATGAAAGTCTTGCTATAATCATATATATATTTCATATATATGAATATCATATATATATGATCAATACTTTGCATCCTTCAATCCAATCAAGTTGACATTCAGTATTAACCATCACAGACTATCACTTATCATTTTATATTTCATCTATAGTTGGCTCTCTTTTGGGTTCTAATATGTCAAGTTTTGGTATCAGGGTTATAGAGTTTTCTAAAAGAAATGGCAAAGATTTCCATTTCCCTTCCTTTTTGCTTTTACTAACATGGGAATTATGTGTTCTTTGATGATTTGAGATAGATATATATGTATCTCTTATTCTGTCCCTCTAGGGAACCCTGACTAATACATAATCACACATGAATTACTAGTAAATCAAAACTAGAGCTATATTTAAAAAAATACTATGACGAAGTAAGTTTATTCTAGAAATACAAGAATGATACAATTTCAGGAAATGGATTAATGTAATCAATCATATTACTAGAACAAAGAAAATTACTAGTACTAGTATTAAAAACATTTGATGAAATTCAACATCCATTCTTGATTAAAAAAAAAATTCTTAGAGAGAAATAAAGATTTTTAACCTAATTAAGAATACTGGCCGGGTGTGGTGGCTCATGCACTGTAATCCCAGCACTTTGGGAGGCCGAGGTGGGCAGATCACCTGAGGTCAGGAATTTGAGACCAGCCTGGGCAACATGGTAAAACCCTGTCTCTACTAAAAATACAAAAATTATCTGGGCATGGTGGTGTGCGCCTGTAGTCCCAGCTACTCAGGAGGCTGAGGCAGGAGAATCACTTGAACCCAGAGTTGGGGGTTGCAGTGAGCCAAGACCATGCCATTGCACTCCAGCCTGGGTGACAGAGCGAGACTCCTCAAAAAAAAAAAAATCCTGAAATTAATAGTATAAAAGTAAAAATATTTCTCTTCAAGTTAAAAACAAGGCAAAGGAAGATACTTACTATAACAATTATTATTAAGTATTGCTTTTAAAGTTTAAAGAATGACAATAAGGTAAGAAAACAAAATCAGAGGTATAAATGTTGATACAGAGGAAAAAATAAAAAAGACTTTACAGAAGACAATCTATCTGGAAAGACTAATAAATTCATATATAAAGAATATTGAGTAAAGTGGCTTATTAAAAACATGTACAGAAAAATAGCTTTTTAATACTAGAGCAATAACCAGTGAGAAAATAAATACAAATAAAGGAAAAAATCCTATTAAAATGGTAATTAAACTATAAAATATCTAGGAATAAATTCAATAGGAAATGTTCAGGACATATATAAGGAATCTATAACATGCTTTATTAAATTCTAGACACATGATATCCCTGTATAGGGAATGTTTATAATGATCTATTTTGTCACCAAGTTAATCTATAAATGTTATGCAATCTCAATAAAACCTCAATGGGATTTTTTTTTTTTTTTTGAGATTGGCAGTCTCACTATGTTGCCCAGCTGGTCTCGAACTCTTGGGCTCAAGTGAACCTCCTGCCCTGGCCTCCCAAAGTGCTGAGATTACAGGCATGAGCAACCAATACCTGGCCCTCAATGGCGATTTATAAGAAAATGTGAACATATGATTCACATGTGTTCCTGAAATAATAAACATAGGAGAGTAAATGAGAATTTTTAGCATAATGTATAATGAGGAGAGAATTGCCTATCCTGATATCAAAACAATTTTTAAAACAGCATGGTACTGGTGTAGAGAGACAAACCCAATGAAAAAATAGAAAGTTTAGAAAGAGATTCAAGTTCAGATAAGGACAAGGCATTTCACATCAGTGACAATGGTAGTTTGATTTGACTGGGAAAGGGCACGTAATTCAACAAATACTTTTGAGACAAATTGCTTACTATATGGAAAAATGAAACACTCTATTTTGCACTCTAAAGAGAGCAAAATAAGGCCTACATGATTTAAAAACAAAAAGCAAAATAGAAAAAAATGTATACACACACACATACACACACACACACACATACACACACATAGAGTCTTGGTATATATAAAATGTCACTAATCCTGATGCAAGCAGAGAGAAAACATGAAGGAAAACATTAGTTTGATTTTTAAAATATTCTATATAGCAGAGAACACAATAAGTAAAACTGAAGGGCAGAGGATAAACTAAAAAAAGTAAAACTCATCTAAATGTTATTTGCTTGGATAAAGAAGTCTTATAAGTGTTGGACATCATCCATCCAGTAACTATTGAGCACTTATTTTTGCCAGGCACAGTTATAGGTGCCCCAGAGACCTAAATGAACAAACAGACATACATCCTTCCATCATGGGGCTTACCTCATCAGGCAACTTATTTAAACAAATTTAAATAAAAATGAAAAACAAGAAAAAGACTATCATTAGCAAAGGAATGTGAATGAAAATGTTTTAGTTTTTCCCTGTTTTAATCAGTAGAGATTTTAAAAAGTTGATTATACTCCACATCATCAAGGATATGGGAAACATGCTTTCATATGTTTCTGGGAGAAATATAAATTGGAAGAACTTTCTGGAAGGCTGTTTGGCAATCTTAAGAAGGTTGACCAGCAATTCCCCTTCTAAGAACTTATACCAAGTAAATAAAAAGATAATTGCAACAACAATTTAACTACAAGAATATTTATTGTTTATAAGACCAAAATGTTGGAAACAGCCTAAATTTGATATACACACACAATGAGTAACACATAAAAATTGTATCATGGAAGAGTAATGATACAGAAATATTGTTAAATGAAAATATATAGTATATACTGGATTGATTCCATTTTAAATAGAAAATATACTGCTTAAAACTAGAAAGAGACAATAAAATGTCAATGAAGATTCTGTCTTAATGTGCAATTTTGGATGCTTTTAATTTTCTTTTTTGTATTTTATATGGTACAGGTTTTGTAATTTTAAAATAGTGTTGTTTCTTTAAAGTTAATGTACAGATTAAAGATATCTATGTGCCTTAGAGATTTTATATTTTATTGGGTCTGATATAATTATTGCAGATGCAGTTCCTTCAAAACTGCATTAATTCTCTCAGGTTAGAGCAAAGGCTGCCAGAAAGAAGGGATCGGCAGGGCCAGGTGAAGGGAATGAGGTGAATTGTGCAAGACAGAGTCAGATACTGCCTTTACTTACAATTATGATAATTTGTTCATCATCGTTATTTTTCCTTTATTTATTTATTTATTTATTTATTTATTTATTTGTTTGTTTGTTTGTTTGTTTAGAGATGGAGTCTTGCTCTGTCCTGCAGGCTGTAGTGCAGTGGTGCAATCTTTACTCACAGCAAGCTCCGCTTCCCGGGTTCACACCATTCTCGTGCCTCAGCTTCCCGAGTAGCTGGGACTACAGGCACCTGCCACCATGCCACGCCCAGCTAATTTTTTGTATTTTTAGTAGAGACGGGATTTCACCGTGTTAGCAAGGATGGTCTCGATCTCCTGACCTCATGATCCACCTGCCTCAGCCTCCCAAAGTGCTGGGATTACAGATGCAAGCCACTGCCCCCGGCCTCATTTTGATTTTTAAAATATTGCATTAATATTTTTTCTTGAATACTGAGTTTTTTGGCATCCCTTGCACTTTGCACCTGAGATGTGTACCTCACTTACCTCACCCTAGCCTCAGCCCTGCTTACCAGCAGCCCTCTGCACCCTCCATGCTCCCCAAACAGCATCTCTTCATGTCCTACATCTGCCTCCTGTCCAGCAGCTGCAGTGCCCTCCTGGCAACACAGAACCAAGCCTGGATGCTCTGGGTAGAGGAGGGATGGCAGCAATCCCAGCCATTCATGGAACATTTCCTTTGGCCTGGGTTCTGTGCAAAATACTTTATCAACATTATCTTATTCAGTCCTCACAATAGCTGGATATGTTGGGTAGCAGAGACTGATGTGCATCTCCTTATATCATTGTTTCCTTTCCATAGTAGTCTTTCCCAATTGCATCTGGGTATGTAGACATCCAAAATAAAGACTTCATGTCTCTTGCAGCCACATGTGGTCATGTGATTAAGCTCCAGTGAAAGAAGATAAAGAAGAGTTTTGTGCAGTTTGCAGACATGTCTATAAAGGGGAAGACCATTCCCTTCTTCCCCGTTTTCCTAATTCCTCTGTGTGGAATGTGAGTGTGAAGACTGGAGCTGGAGTTCCATCTGCAAACAGAAGATGAGAGCCACAAACTGAAGATGGTGAAGCAAATAGGTGAAAGAAGACAGAGTCCTTCCTGATATGGGGTTGCCATACCCCACCTGGACTGCTATGTTTACATGAGCTAGAAATAAACTTCTATTTTGTTAAAACTACTGTTGTCTTAAATTACCTGCCATTTGCAGACAACCTAGTCCTAATTCATTCACATATTACAATTACATCCATTTTGTAGATGAGAAAACTGGGATTCAGAGAAGTTAAGCACCCTTCACAAGATTACACAACTATTAAGTGGCAGATCAGAATCTGAAACCAGGATGTCTGACTCCAATGTCCCACCTCTTAATCCTGTGCTGTTAAACTTCTGTGCCCCAGGAAAATTTCCAAATCTGAGTAAAGGGCTTGCAGGCCTAGAGTTTGGATACTCACACCTCTATTTTTCTCCAGCCAAATTCCTAAACCCTTTGGTAGCTTCAGGGATTGGATCACATGCCATTTTCAGAGCCTGTTGAAAGACTAGAAATCCCTTGGAAATGTCTTAGTTACTACCCATATGTATTTTTCTCAGGCCAGTGTGTGGTCCCAGCACTGTTGGTTTGCATCAGGACTTGAGGATCATTCATCATTGTTACCCAGGACAAAAGTTACTCTGCTCTTCCTACAATGAGTGGTGGGAGTGGCATGCTGGGGAGGTCTGCATCTTTGCTGACAGTTCAATCAGAAATCCCACTGCCTTAAAAGTCTCATGGAAAACCCAGTTTCAGCCTTGCAACACCGGGTAGCCCTGTGGCATTTTGACATTGGGTGTCTCTGCATTGTTGAAGTAACTCAGCACATCGCCATGCATTTATCCTCTTAGGTCAATGCTAGGGGAAGTTCCTCACTTCTGCTTCTACAGTAACTGATGTCTGGTGCATCAGCTGAATACATTTCAGGCTTATAAGCAGTTCCCCTGGGTCTACAGGCAAAAAAGCTTTTCACCATCCCCACCTCCCCCATGAGTGACCAATGTCTCAGCATTAATGCATCTGATGGCACTGGGCCTTAGTGGCCTGAGGGAGGACAGTCGCCAAGCAGAGATTGAAATCACATTTTTATTTACATTATTACTTTTCCACAGCTTGGTTTCTTGCAGGGTTTTGATCTATTAGGCCACACTATTTAGTCTGGACTGAATCCTTGAATTACTTTACTTGGTCTTCCAAGACTCTCAAAGAACTTGATAAACTTGTTCTAATTAATCAACATATTCATCCATAGTGTCCATATACCAGATCTAAAAATGAAACACTGCCTAATGCACATAGCATGAAAGACAATCTGGACATTTTCAAATGTAGACTTTGCTTGTGACTCTTTTGTGATGAATAATCATTATTATTTTAGGAAGACACTGGTTTATCCAACTCTTGTTAGAATTGGGTAAGTGTGAATCTCTACAATAGAATGGAAATGTGAGATCCAAGCTTATAAGATAAACTCATATTATCATTTATACATGTCTGGTCATTGTGTTAATAAAATCACTTTGTCTTGGAAGAAACACATGGTTGGATTTTATAATAGATGTGAAAATGGGATTATAGATCATTGCTCTTTTTATTCTGAACATTAGGTTGTATTTATTGCCAAACTCTTTTGACAGCTCCTAAGGAGTAAATTTTAAGTGCATTTTTGTTGTTCTCTAAGAACAAGCTGCCACTTCAGTTTCACCACATCTCTCTTCCACACACTGATGAAAAATATGGAGACAGCAGGAACTGAAGTAGAACCAGAGGGATTTGTTAGGACAGACATTTGCATTCATTCATTCTGGTTCTCACTATGGTCAGACAGTGAGTAAAATTCACTGAATTTTTCTTTTGATAAATAAAATGGACTATTTTCTCAGCCTTGGTTTTAGAAGAGCAACTTTAAATGTACTACTGATTAGTAAACTCTAAACTACTTTCTGTGTATTTAAAAAAATTTTCAACTTTTATTTTAGATTGAGGGGTAGATGTGCAGGTTTGTTATAAGGTATATTGTGTGATGCTGAGTTTGGGGGTAGGATTGAACCCATCACTAAGGTAGTGAGCATAGTACCCAACAAGTAGCTTTTCAACCTTTTCCTCCCTCCCTCCCCCTTCTTGTAGTCCCCAGTGTCTACTGTTCCAATCTTTATGTCCATGTGTACCCAATGTTTAGCTCCTACTTATAAGTGAGAACATGTGGCATTTGGTTTTCTGTTTCTGCACTCATTCTCTTAGGATAATTGCTTCCAGCTGCATCCATGTTGCTGCAAAGGACATGATTTCATTCTTTTTTATGGTTGCATTGTATTCATATATATATAAAATATGTATATATATTATATATGTATGCCACATTTTCTTTATCCAATCCATCATTGATAGGCACCTAGGTTGATACCACGTATGCTATTGTAAATAGTGTTGTAATGAACACGAGTGCATGTGTCTTTTTGTTAGAATGCTTTATTTTCTTTGGGAATATACCTAATTATGAGATTGCTGGATCAAATGGTAGTTCTATTTTTAGTTCTTTAAGAAATCTCCAAACTGCTCTCCATAGTGACTGAGTGAATTTATTTTCCCACCAACAGTGTATAACCATCCCCCTTTCTCTGCAGCCTTGCCAGCATCCGTTGTTTTTTGACTTTTTAGTAATAGCCATTTCAACTGGTATGAGATGGTATCTCATCGTGGTTTTGATTTGCATTTCTCTGATGATTAGTGATGAGGAACATTTTTTCATATGTTTGTTGGCTCCTTGTATGTCTTCCTTTGAGAAATGTCTATTCCTGTCCTTTAGCTTCTTTTTAATGGGTTGTTTTTTGCTTGTTGGTTTATTTAAGTTCCTTATAGATTCTGGATAGTAAACCTTTGTCAGATGCATAGTTTGTGAAATTTTCTCCCATCCTATAGGTTGTCTGTTTACTCTGTTGATAGTTTCTTTTGCTGTGCAGAAACTCTTTAATTTAACCAGGTCTCTCACTTGTCAAATTTTGTTTTATTGTAATTGCTTTTGAGGACTTAGCCATAAATTATTTGCCATGAATGATGTCCAAAATGGTATTTCCTAGGTATTCTTCTAGAACTTTTATAGTTTTTGGTCTTATAGTTAAGTCTTTTATCTATCTTGAGTTTATTTTTGTATATGGTGTTAGCTAGGGGTCCAGTTTCATACTTCTACATATGGATATAAGTCAGTTATCCCATGACCATTTATTATAGAGGAAGTCCTTTCCCCATTTCTTATTTTTGTTAAGTTTGTTGGAGATCAGTTGGTTGTAGATATTTGACTTTATTTCTGGGTTCTCTATTCTGTTCCATTGGTTTATGTGTCTGGTTTTGTACCAGTACCATGCTGTTTTGGTTACTGTAGCCTTGCAGTATAGTTAGAAGTCAGGTAGCATGATGGTTCCAACTCTGCTCTTTTTGCCTAGAATTGCTTTAGCTGTTTGGGCTCAGTTTTGGTTCCACATAAATTTCATAATATTTTTTAAAAATTCTGTGGAAAATGGCATTGGTAAAGTTTGATAGGAATAGTGTTAAATCTGTAGATTCCTTTGGCAGTATGGATATTTTAAAAATACTGATTCTTCCAATCATATGAGCATGGAATGTTTTTCCATTTGTTTGTGTTATCTATGATTTATTTGACAACGTTTTGTAGTTCTCCCTGTAGAGATCTTTCACCACCTTGGTTAAATGTATTCCTGGGTTATTTTATTTTATTTTCTTGTGGCTATGGTAAATAGGATTTTGTTATTGACTTGGCTCTCAACTTGAATGTTATTGGTGTCTAGAAATGCTACTGATTTTTGTACACTGATTTTGTGTCTTGAAATTATAAACTTTCTTCTTAACACTGCTTTTGCTGCTTCCCAGAGATTTGGGTGTGTTGAGTCTGTTTTCATTTATTTCAAATAATTTTTAAAATTTCTGCCTTAATTTCATTGTTTACCCAAAAGTCATTCAGGAGCAAGTTGTGTAGAACCCATGTAATTGTGTGGTTTGAGAGATTCTCTTGGTATTCATATTTTTATTTCATTGTGGTCTGAGAATATTTTTGCTATGATTTTGATTTTTTAAAATTTATTGAGATTTGTTTTATGACTGAGCATGTGGCCAATCTTGTTCCATGGATGAGTGAAACATGGTCAACTGAGCATGGTTGAGTATGTTCCATGTGCAGATGAGAATGTATATTCTGTGGTCGTTGGATGGAGTATTCTGTAGATGTGTTTTAGGTCCAGTTGGTCATGTTTTAAGTTTAAGATCAGAATTTCTTTGTTCATTTTCTGCCTTGATCTGTTTTAATGCTGTTAGTGGAGTGTTGAATTTCCCCACTGTTGTGTGACTGTCTAAGATGTTTTGTAGGTCTAGAAGTACTTGTTCTATGAATCTGGGTGCTCCCATGTTGGGTGTGCATATATTTAGGATAGTTTTGTCTTCTTGTTGAATTGAGCCCTTTATCATTATGTAATGGCTTTTTTGTTCTTTTTTACTGTTGTTAGTTTAAAGTCTGATAGAAGAATAGCAACCCCTGCTCTTAATTGTTTTCTGTTTATGTGATAAATCTTTCCCCATTCCTTTACTTTGAGCCTATGGATGTCATTACAAGTAAGGTGGGTCTCTTGCAGACAACAGAAGGTTGGGTTTTGGTTTTATATCCAACTTGCCACTCTATGCCTTTTGAATGGAGCATTTAGACCATTTACATTAAAGAATAATATTGATATGTGAGATTTGGATCCTGTTTTGGTGTTATTTGCTGGTTGCTTTGTAGTCTCAATTGTATACTTGCTTTATGGAGTCTGTGGGCTATGTACTTACGTGTGTTTTTAGGGTGGCAGGTATTGTTCTTTCCTTTCCAGGTTTAGAACTCTCTTAAAGATATCTTGTAAAGCTTGTATAGTGGTAATGAATTACCTTAGCAGTTGCTTGTTTGGAAAGGATTTTATTTTTCCTTTGCTTATGAAGCTTAGGTTGGCAGAAAATGAAATCCTTCATTGGAATTTCTTTTCTTTAAGGATGCTCAACATAGGCCCCTAATCTCTTCTGGTTTGTATGTTTTCTCTTGAGAAGCCCACTGTTAGCCTGATAGGGTTCCCTTAGTGATATGATCCTTTTCTCTAAATGCCTTTAAGATTTTTTTCTTTTACGTTGACCTTGGAAAGTCTGATGATTATGTGTCTTGGGAATGGTCACCTTATATAGTTTCTTGTAGGGATTCTCTGAATATCTTGATATTGCATGGTGACCTCTCTATTGTGGTTGGGAAAATTTTCATGGGTTATTTCCCCAAATATGTTTTCCAAGTTGCTTACTCTCTCTCCTTCTCTCTTAGGAAGGTTATTAAATTGTATGTTTGGTCTCTTTACATAATCCCATATTTGTTGGAGGCTTTGTTCTTTTTTAAAAAAAAATTTTTTTCTTTATTTTTGTCTGACTGGGTTGACTCAAAGGACCAGTCTCTGAGCTTTGAAATTCTTTCTTCAGCTTGATCTAGTCTGTTGTTAAGGCATCCAACTGTATTTTGAAATTCCTATAGTGGATTTTTCAATTCTAGATGTTCAATCTGATTCTTTCTTAAAATGGTTATGTAATCTTTAAAATCTTGGATCATTTTTCCTGGCTTCTTTGAATTGGATTTTAACTTTCTCTTGAATGTTGTTGAACTACCTTGCCATTCCGACTCTGAATTCTATGTCTGTCACTTCAGACATTTCAATTTGATTAGGATCCATTGTGGGGGGCTAGTGCAGTCCTTTAGAGGTAAGAAAACACTGACTTTTTGAATTGCTGGAGTCCTGGTGCTGATTCTTTCTCATCTGAGGGCTAGTGTTTATTTTTCTTTTTGAAATTGCTGTCACTTGGATAAAGCTTTTTGTTTTTATATATTTTTCCCTTGAGGGTTTGACTATGGTGTATGTTGTATATAGCAATTGGCTTCATTTTTTGGTTGTTTCAGAGGACCAAGGCTTTGTAGAGGACCTTTGTGTCAGAGGACCTGAGTTTTGAAAGAGTTTCATGGCTGCTGCATGCTGAAGATGTTTTTGTTTGGTGGTGTAATGCAGGCTACGATGCAGTAGATGGCGCTTAAGAGTAAGGGCCAGAAGATAGGCCCTTACTGAGCTGCAGGCCTCTTGTATTTTAGTGTATATGCAGCAATGTTCTGGGGAGAGGTGAAGGAGGTGGTAAGAGATGACTCCATCACCAAGTCTGTTCCTGGGCCTTGATGGAACCCTCTTCAGTTACTGGATCCGAGCTTGTATTTCCTTAACCTCAAGGGAGCTTTGGCAGGCTGTGTTCCCTCTTCCCATAGGAGCAGTCCAAGTCAAAAGTTAGGTCACCCGGAGACCTACAACTCCCTGGGGACCTGCTGGTCCTCTGGACTTGTCAGAGTCAGAGTTGGTTGTGGTGTATGTCTGTGGGTGGACTGGTGATGCAGTGGGTCAGGAGTGGAGGATCCCCAGGCAAGATGGTGGTACCGTGGGTGTGTAACTGGTGTGCCACCCATGGCCTGAGGATTTTAGCCCAGCAGACTGTTGTGGGACCCACCGAACTCACACTCCTCTGATCAGGTCTCTCTCCAGCATCTGCCTCAAGCGCAGACCCAACCAAGTAGACTTGTTCCAGCCTTCTGTGCCCAGATCACTGGACTCTTCCAGGTGTTCTAGGCTGTGAGGCTTTTTGGGACAGAAGCTGTGGTTGGCTAACAGGCTACACCTTTCGTAGACTGGGCTTACAAATGGAGGGATGCCCAGCTTCTACAGTGGCACATGAACCCACGCCACAATCTTCATAGTGTTCTGAGAGAGGGGGGCTCCTCCTCCACTTAAGCTCAGAGCACATATCTCAGCTCAGTACCCCTGGGTGATATGCTCACATCCTTGGGTGGGTGGGACCAGGCCTGCATTTTTTTTTTCCCACTGGCCCCTCAGGGTTAAGGGTCAGCCATGCTTGGGGGACTGAACTACTCCCAGGCTGCTGGCAAAACACTCCAGTGGGGGAGTGTGGATGAAGGGGGCATGCAGATCAGATGCACTCTGGTCATGCAGGAAAGGTAGCCCTTCTCTTTCCCGGCCTGGTGGTAAGCAGGAGCTACAGTCACTTAGAGAAAGATAGTGCCTTGGGGGATAAGCACTTATGGTCACATTTTACTGCAGCTGCACTGCAGGCTCTGAAACCTTCTGGGCTTCACTCAGGTTTGAGCTCTGCTTCTACCTGCTCTCTGGGCAGTTTCCTCTGACAATTCAAATGTCTATGGAGGTTGTGGGATCTCTTGAAGCTAGGATCTTAGAGGTTGGCAGTGGGAGTGTGGTCCCCTGGAGTTCCTTCACCCACCCCTTCCTTAGGACCTCTTCAAGACTTGGAGACAGCCCTGGTGCTCAGTGACTTCATGCAGGCTTCCCAGCTTCCTCCCTCTTCAAACATGGTGTCTATTTTCTCTCAAAGGTTTGTTCAAAGTATGATGGTTTACTTGCTATTTTGGTTTTTCTTGGTTGGAGAGGCATTTCCTGGCTGCATCTAGTTGGTCATCTTTGGTCACACTCCCCGAACACTGGTGCTGAGCCCAGCCCAGTATCGTCAGTCACCAGACAGGCTCTGGCTAAATCTGTTTTCTATGTACTTCAAGAGTGAAGGATGAGAGAAGGACAAAGGATGCAGCCAAGCTGTATTCATTGGAATTGAGGAGGGGCCCAAGGAGAGCAGATGTAAAAGTTGGCATTGTCCCTTTCTGGGCCTTCTGGGATGGTTGGTATTGTATAGGATTGCCCAGAATTTCCTTCCCTGTGTGTTTTTGAGTTAGGGTGGACCCAGGAAACATTCATGGCAGTGACATAGCAGCCATTGTACTCCAAAGATAGCCCATGTACCTTGTCAGTGATCTGTTGGCTTACCTTGTTAAAGTAGGGTGGCAGCCAAGACTGCAGCTCTTGCTAGATCTCCCCTTCAGCTTCTCTGAGCCTTGAGCTACGTGCATGTGCAGTGCTGAGGCAAAGGGCACTGTCTTTTTATGCAGGTTACCCACATCATCAAGGTTGAAGGAGCTGAGAGGCGGACATGGGTCATCATCTCTTCTTGTGGTTTCCAGTTTGTCCTCCCTCTCCTCCACTTCACAGCTTCTCTTTCCTACTGTTGGCCATGAGCAGTCTAGACTTCTTCACCAGCCTTGTGATTGGATAAGACCTAATCTTGTGCTGTCCAGTACAGCAGCCACTAGCCATGTGTGACTATTAAAATTAAAATGAATTAGAATGGAATAAAATGCAACATTTTCTCAATTGTACTAGCCACATTTCACATATGTGTCTAGTGCCTGTGTTATTGCACAGTGCAGAGGTATAACACTTCCATAATTGCAGAAAGCTCTATGGAATAGTACTGGTGTAATTCCTTTAATAAATTCCTTATTTCACAGCATTCATAGGGATTCTGCTTCCCTAATCACACCCTATTAGATACCCTCGCATTTCGTAAAGACTGGTCTAGGCCAGTGATTCTCATTTTTTTGTCCTTCTGAGCCTCTTTCACTGATAACCTTGTGAAAGATGTGCGACACATTTCAATGGTCCTACTCAGATTGTGACAAAATCCCTCAAAAATTTTCCAAGGAGGAAAAGCAAATAGGTGAAATAAATACAGCATTAGTTAACCATTACCCCTGCCCCCCACTTTCTTTTTTTTTAACCACTTTAGAAAATATACCAAAATGTGTATGAGATGACATTTTATTGATTTTAGATGTTTCTTCTTTTTTATTATAGGCATTTATGCTGTAAATTTCCCTCTAAACAGTGCTTTCATTGCATCCCATAAGCTTTGGTGTGTAGCATGTTCATTTTGATTAATCTCAAAATATTTTCTAATTTCCTCTGTGATTTCTTTGACTCATTGGTTTTTTAGAAATATATTATTTAAGTGCCACATATCTGTAAATTTCCTTCTGTTATTAGTATGTTGTCTTTTTGTTGTTATTATTGTTTATTTGTTTAGTGACTTCTCTGGACTAATTCTGTTAAGTCTGTATTTTTGCCATATGTGGCTGCTGAAGTCTCTACTCAGCTTAGTGGTCAGCTGATTATTGGGTAATTATTTTCTTAACTCTCTGGAACAAATAAGCCTCCCAATTTTTGCCAATGACTTGCATGTTAGGGTACACATTCAATTCTCAGCAAAGTGGTTGGAAACTCTGCCTTAGCCTTCATTTCCTGCTTGTGTAGAGCCTCCAGGTCAGCCAGAGGTGAGAACTTAGGACCCTCTCTGGTGTTTCCTGAATATGTGTACAGCCTAGTATGTGTGTGTGGTTTTCTAGATTCCCTTTAACATGTTGGAGTTTTTCAAATCCCCTATGACCATCTGATTTCCCATTTTTCCTTTAAAGTTTTTGGTTTGTCTATTGTTTTTTCCAGCTGCTATTCTCTGCCTCAGGCAGCCATGAAGTTAAACAACTGCCTGCAACCAATGCCCCTTGGAGAAAAGGATTTTTGTTTGTGGGGGATAGGAGTCTGGAGGCTTTTTGCAGTGGTTGAGTTCCAAAACAGATTAAATAAAGACAACTTTGTCGTGGAGGTCTTCCAGGGAACTACCAGACAGGTCAAATTATGGCAATTCTTGAGAAAAGATGCTTTGAAAGAGTGCCAGCCTCCATTGGTAACTGCTAGCCTGCTGATTTTCACAATGATTGTGGGTAGTTATTTTTCAAGGCTACTCCAGGGCAGGGAGAGATGAGAGTAGGACAAGATAAAATGCCACAAAGCTTGCTGTTCTTACCAAGATTCAGACATTTTTTTCCTTGAATGTATACTCCACTGCTTGTTGTAAACTTTTAATTTTTAGAGCTCTGAAAAAGTTGATTCTGATCATTTTTGTCAGATTCCTTTGATGCAGGAAAGAATTTTCAGAGGTCCTAACTTCACCATTTTTTTAAGACATCACCCAAGGTTGACATTTTATACAGGTAATCACAAATTATACTTTTCCAACAGACAAAACAAGACCAAGATAGAAAAGAAAATCACTCAATCATCCAACCTAAGTACTCCAGCCTTAGTCCATAGTAAAATAAGAAATATTACACGGATACTACCTGAACATGGAGGAAGGCTAACTACGTGTTTTCTTAATTATTTGAATTTCATGAGGGCTACTTGCCTAGGATCAATGTGAATGGCTATTGAGAAAATATTAAAGACACTGAGATGAGCAAAGAGGGTGAGTCCTCTCTTTGGAAAGAGATGGGAACCTCACATAATTTGTCAGGCCCTCTCCAGTGTTCACTCTTCCTATCAGGTGCATACTTCCCTGGGATCAGTCAAAGCCTCAGGGGGTAGGGGGAGGTAGCTGAATACTGTTTTCTCCTCCTCCAGTCTCTCCCCTGCTCTGTGTCATCCCCTCCTCACTCTGTCACCCAAGGACCTAATACCCCTTCACCCTTCAACTGAACAAACCTAATCTCTAGAAAGGTACTTCTTCTGTATCCCACATTTCAGCCTTAGAAAACAAGCCCCACTTTGTCCTATTGCAATCAAGTTAGCTTTTACAAACCTCAGCAGTTCCTGAGTAATCTACTGGATGTCTCTTGTCCTGACAAAGGATTTCTCAGACATAGCTGAGAGGTGTGTCTTCTTTTACTGGCAAGAAAACGTACTTATTTTTTCTCTGATGCTCTTTGATTTATTTCCATTGAACACTTATAAACAATTCACCACCTCAATGCTAAGCACATTTATAGACTAATTCAGTATTTCTGAGTTCTTTTGTAGGCATCTTGTATCTGCTCCTTGAATAACAGAGGCAGCTGGGGCAGATTAAATGCAGTAATTCCTGTGAAATAAATTAGAATTTCTTGGATTCCCTGTGAGTACAAATTATTTTGCTCTATCTTGTTATTTTAAAGGAAATAGTAAATGTCCTATTTGTGTGGCACCTGTGGAACTTTTTCTCAAAGGACAAGATGCAGATACACCTGAGTGCTGCCTTCTCTGCTTTACTATTAAAAGCATAAACATTGAAGACTTTTTAAAGACGGTCAGTAAAGAACAGTAGTTTAGTGTGCTGACATATGTTTTTTGTTTGTTTTGAGACAGGATCTTGCTCTGTCATCAAGACTGGAGTGCAGTGGTGAGATCTCAGCTCACTGCAACCTCCGTCTCCCAGACTCAAGTAATTCTTGTGCCTCCACCACCTAAGTAGCTGAGACTACAGGTGTGCACCACCATGCCTGGCTAATTTGTTTGATGTTTTTTGTTGAGACAGGGTCTTACTATGTGTCCTAGACTGGTCTTGGCTTCCTGGGCTCAAGTGATCCATCTGCCTTGGCCTCCCAAAGGCTGAAATTACAGGTGTGAGTGTGCCCAGCTGTAAACTGATATATGTTATTAGAATCTGCACCATATCCAAATGAACTTTAATTTTCTTCCACTCTTCAAGTTTGGAGGAAGAAACACATCATTTTTATTGCTGGTGTTAATTTTTAAGAAAAATATTTCACTTTAACAAAACCAGGCTTTTAAGATGAAAACAAAGTGAAATCAAACAAAAAGAAACAACAATTGCCCCCGCCCCCCACTGCCCCCCAGCTCTCCCCTCAAGGAAAAACACCTGTGCCATTGCTCAAAGGATCAGTCCAGGCCTCCTGTGGCCACTAGCTGCAGTGGTTGGTTGTGTGCACTGCACTGCCCTCTGCTGGGTGGGCCAACTCACATCTTAATTTTTTTTTTTTTTTTTAATTTGGTAAGAGTGCTTCACAAGAGGTCTACCCCCTTGACAGATTTTTAATTGCACAATACAGTATTGTTAACTATGGGCACAAAATTGTTTGGCAGATCTCTAGAAGAAATTCATCTCATAACTGAAACTTTATACCAGTTGAACAGCAACTCCCTGTTTCCCCCTTCTCCCACCCCCTGACAACCACCATTCTACTTACTGTCTGTTTCTATTAATCTGACTACTTTAGACACCTAATATGAATGCAGTCATGCAGTTTTTACCCTTCTGTGGCAGGCTTATTTCACTTGGCATAACGTCCTTCATCCATGTTGTTGCATATGGCAGAGTTTCCTTCTTTTTTAAAGCTGAATGATATTTCATTGTATGGATATACCACATTGTCTTTGTCCATTTATCTGTCAATGAACATTTAGTTTGTTTCCACATCTTGGCTATTGTGAACAGTACTACAATGAACAGAAAGGCTCACATCTTAATTCCATCTCCTCTGAGGCTTTTATCTGGAGTGGCCCATTTGCTCTCTGCATTTTCCACTATACAGTCTGGGGCTTTGTAGTGGGACTAGGAGCTCCCTCATACCCTATATCCATAAAAGTATGCTGCATTGCCTGTCAGGGCAAGGACCCTCCCTCTACTCTCCACCCAAGGATGAGACAAAAAGGGAGAAGTCTTCAGCAATATTCATTATTGCTGATGAAGGTCACTGGGGTTGTAAAAGAAGGAGAAAGACTAAGACCGAGAAAATCTGATGAGGGTCATGCTGGAGGTATTTGGGAGTGAAAAGAAGGGAAGCACAGTTTCAGAGGCCTGGCCATAAAGCACTGGAGAAAGGATGTTTGGAAAATAACATTGGAAAGGGGCCCTTCACACCAAGCCCCGAGAACAGGGCAGTAGATATACCCTGCTACCTCCTTGCTGGGCATGTAGGTACCACAGATGAATCAGACAAGTCCTTAACGAACATCTTATCTACAGGGAAGATGAAACATGTGGACAGAAAACTCTATTCCAAGGTAGAAGTTTGTGTTGCCAGGGAGCCGTGATTAATGTGTTCTCAGAGTTCAGAAGAGGAGAAAGCCCATCTGGCTGGGGGAGGATGGGAGAGGCTCCGTGGTGAAAGTAGGATTTTAGTGGAGACTTGATGAGCAAGGAAGACTGGATATGGAGAAGACCAGTCTTTAAAAGCTGTTTAGTTCTCATTTTAATTCCTTAAAAAGCAAACTTTGAAGGGTAGATAGAGGATGTGGGGAGGGAGAGTTCTAACCTCATTTTCTGAAATGGAATTTTTATTTAATAACCAATAGATCCTTTCACTATAAAGATTTATGTCAAAATAAACATATGTAGTGGTAACTTTTGAAAATACCTTCTCCAAATCAGCCCTAGATTTAAACAATTTAGAGGAACACAGATGTTGTGGGCTGATGTGTGTCCCTTACCCCAAATTCCTGTGTTGAAGTCCTAACCTCCACTACCTCAGAAGATGGCTGTATTTCAAGATAGGGTCTTTAAAGAGGTGATTAAAGTAGAATGAGGTTTTATGGATGGGCTCTAATCTGATATGACAAATGTCCTCATAAGAACAGGAGATTAGGACACAGACTGAGGGGCAACGATGTTAGGACAGCAAACTGGGGAGAGAAGCTGCAGAAGCTATCAACCCTGCCAACACCTTGGTTTTGGACTTCCAGCCTCTGGAACCGTGAGAAAATAGATTTCTGTTATTGAAGCCACCTAGTCAGCGGTACTTTGTTATGGCGGCCCTGGCAAACCAATACAATAGGCATTATGGATTCATAAAACACAAAAACTTACCCTTGCGTCAAAGCTGAGAAACAATAGGCTCAGCCCTAGAAATAATCACTTGGATATTCCAAATGAGTATTTTCTTAAATAACAGGGCAGTCTGGATTATCTTCCAAGCTGTTTGATTAAACACAGTACTATGTCCAACCGGAAAACCCCTAGCCATATTATAACAAACTAGTTGCTAGGATTTCTGTGTGATTGAAACTGTTTGACTTTTCAATGGAGAATATGTCTCCATTGTTACTGCACATGGAGACATATTCAGTGATCACCCTGGACTGCCAGATAATGTACTCTGTGTGAATGTTAAGACTATTTTTACTATTGAATGTCACCTTTTGTAACAGTCCATGTTTCTAGTTGCAAAGCAACCAGAGTCCACTCTGACTAGTTTAAGCAGGAAACGAATTTATTAACGAATATGAAGGAACTCACAGAATTGGAGGAAGGGATAGAGAGAGGGACCTGAAGCTCAGCTCCTAGGAGCAACGCCCAAACTCTGCAGAGAAAATGGCCTGGCAAGAAAATCATTGTCTCGGACACTGCCAAATACCTAGCTCCAGAGATTCAGCTTTACTGCACCAGCTTTTCCGTTCATTTTGAGGTCATTTCTGCAATAGGATCTTCCATGTGGAAGTCTTTCCCAGGTACAACTGACTGATGAGCACACAGGTCAAATGCTGTGTCCTGGGTATGAGGGAGGCAAGTAACTTCAGTTCCAACTTCTACATTGGGAGACATGGATATTTCAGCTAATAAAGGGAGGTTATTTTAAAGATGATGCACACTAGAACTACCATTTGATTCTGCAATCCAACTACTGGGTATCTACCAAAAGTAAAAAATTATTTCTAAAAGATACCTGCCCTTCATTGCAGCACTTCTCACAATAGCAAAGGTACAGAATCAACCTCAGTGTCCCTCAACAGATGAATGGAAAAAGAAAATGTGGTATGTATACACAATGGAGTACTATTAAGCTATTAAAAAGAATGAAATCATGTATTTTGCAGCAACATGGGTGGGACTGGAGGCCATTATCCTAAGTAAAATAACTGAGACACAGAAAACCAAATACTGCGTGCTCTCAGTTATAAGTAGGATCTAACTAATGTTTACACATGGACATAGAGTGTGGAATGATAGACAATGGAGAACGGAGAGGGTAGGTACTGGGGGGGTTATGATAAGAAATTACTTAATGAGTACAACATACCTTATTCAGGTGGTGATTACCCTAAAAGCCCAGACTTCACCAGTACTCAATTACAAGTGTAATAAAATTACACATGTACCCCATCAATTTATACAAATAAAAATAAATAAAAGTTGATGAGCAGGCAAGACTATAACAACTGCCCACTTCAGGTTTGGGGTTCTTCATTACTACTATGATGCTATGTTTTTTTTGATGTTTAAGCCTTGAAAATAACAAAATTAATGTTGGACAAATTGAATGAGGATCCAGGCTGAAAAGTCAAAGATTGTCAATCAAATCCTCATCAAAATTTTATACGGAATTTCCTGCAGTTGATACATGTTCAGTATTCTCTGAAAATTCAAAAAGCGTTTGTTGAGGAGTGAGTAAATATTATGTGAAGTGTTTCTTCCCTTAATGAGAACACCAAAAGCTATTAGACCCCAGATGGTTGGGCTGCAGTTCAAGCTCCTTATTCGCATGCTCCCTAACGGTGTCTACTTTCTTACCCAAGAATATAGCTTCTCTTTTGCAATGGTGGTCTGGTTTCCCAATAGGACAGTTGGGACACATGATTCTGATAAAGAATCTTAGTAATTGGTTTTGGGCACAAGAAGCTGCTAGCTGGAAGCTCAAATATTAAAATGGCCATCTTGATGGTTGATGGGGACAAGGGAACAGACTGTTTAAAGCTGGGATTATTCCAGAAAAGTATGATAGAGTCATGGTGCAGACCCACAGTATAACGGATATAAGATTTGCTTTCAAGAGATGTTTTACAGGCATTTGTTGATTCATTCATGCATTCATTTTTTATTTTAACAAACATATGGTGAGCACCTACTGTGTGCCAGACACTGAACTAAGCCCTTGTAGCATGTTCCACAAAGATTTTGCAGTCCAATAGCATCAGGCAGACAGCTAAGCAAAACAATGCAACAAAAGTAGCTCTAGGAAGTGAATCTACAAGTCTGATTAACCACACACTGCATTATAATTTTACAACAAAAAATGAATTATAATTCTTTCTTAATTTGATACAGAATGTAACTACAAAAAGTCGTGTATCAGTATCTCAGTCCCACTACATACCAGAGCTCCATTAAGAGTGTTTGGAAGTCCACTGCCTCTGCTCTTCTGTTTGAAGACTTTGTTAGTTTCACTTTGCAAGCAGTAAAATGTCAATGCATATCTAGAGCCCTGGCTAGAAGATCCCACATAAATACAAAGGAAAGTAGCATGATTTCATTAGCTTGTATATAGAACAGACTTTTAATGAGTATTTCTCTTAGCTCAGTCCTTTCCCCCTTCTCTTTCAGGCATCTAATCATTTTCAAGGACTTTTTCAAAACAAAACAACTTATACCTTAAAACCTCTGTGAAATCTTTAAGAAAGGTCCCTTTCCAATATTCCTACTGCATTTTGTTCATCTCTCTATGGGAGCAGGCACTATCTTATTTGATGGGTATACTATTTGTTTTATTTTTGCCTGTCTCCCACTGTACACCATGCATTCTTTTTCTATCCTTGGCACATAGGACCTGTAAGGTGAGCAATCTTTTCCGTATGAATGAGAAGATAATGGAATAAATGAATGAACCCCTTATCAACCAGCAGAAGAATGAAGAACAGTATTCTAGTTCGGACTACAAGTTTGGGAGCAGCCTTGGGTTTATTAATTTGGGGACCTCGGGCAAATCATATAATCTCTCTGGTCTCAGTGGTTTAATCTGCAATATGGGAACAATGAGTACAACACATCTCACGGGCTTGCCCGTGAAGATGAAGAGGGCTGATGTGTATAATGTTTGGAAGGCAACACTGCTGCACGGTGTCAAACCCGGGGCAGATCTTTGTAAAGAGTGTCAATAGTTATCATGGTTGTTACACAGTGACGGAAGAAGAGCTTTATTGCAGGAAGCACCTAGGATGCAGGGGCACTGATTTTCTGGGTAGAACAGTTGTACATCTGGCCCTTGGCTGCTATGTCCTTTTCCTCACACCCCTTCCCAGTGTGGAAGCAACACCTCTGCTTGTCCCGAATCTCAGTGAGTTTTTGACCCCTTGGGAAGGTAGCGTTTTTTTCTTACTGCTACAGCTCAAATTTTTTTTCTCTGCATCCCACTTCCCTGGAAAGGTATTTGATAGGAAAATGTCCCCAGCCTCATTGGAAAGCCCAACCTACTAATTCATCATAAAACAGAAACCTAATAGGCTGGCTTCATTAAACTGGGAGCCCAACATCACTGCACCACAAAGCTTAGGGAGTGGAGGACACTGGCGGAATATCCCCTTCTCCCTGCCCCAAACAAAAACACATACACTGTCTTAAAAATAGCCAGAATTCTTTTTTTCTGTTTCTCTTCAACAGGAGGTTCATTCTGAAATTGAACCAAGTGGAAAAACACAAAGCCCTTCAGATGTGTCCAGCTTTGTAGCATTAAATTGGGATGGAGCGTGTGACAGGGGTGGGGGTGGTTTCATAATATAGTGAATGGAACCTTTTAGCTTCAGTAAGTGAGTCTGACTCAGGAATGCAGGCGATTGTATCTCCAAAAAAATCAATATTAAGATGCACAATTACTCCCCTGGTATCGAAAGAATTAGTTGATCTACATGCTAAATGACAAGCTTCTTGATAACAGGGATTATGTGACTTGCCTTTCCAGCCAGGGCTGCTAGAGAGGGTCCTTTAGGTCCCTAAGGCAGAGATAATCTAATTAGAACAACAAAGACCAGGTCCATTTGAGGAGAAGGCAACCGTGGGGGTGGGTGGGGGTTGGGAGGTGATAGTGGGTGTGGAGGGAGCCGTGCAAGGCCTGTGATGGCTGGGAGGGGCTTGTGCAGGGCAACAGCAAATAGGTGGGGAGTTGCTGGGGGGGTGAGGCTGGAGGGGAAGGGACGCCTGCAGAAAGGGGTGGATAGAGGTCACCTCTAAAACATGACTTAATCTCCACTTTGGCTCCACAAACACTGCTCCGCTGGCTCCCAGACTGCGGACAGACTTGACAGGATGAGTGAGCGGGGCTCCAGACACTCAGGCACACAGAGGTCTTCTAGCCCGCCACTGCCACCACCGCCACCACCGCCACCACCACCACCACCACCACCACTGCCACCAGAGAGAAACAAGAGGCCTGGGAGACACACGTGGGCCACTCCAACCCCGATCTTCTCACTCCTCTGAGAATTTCCCACCATCTAAAGACCAAAAGACCAGAGTCTGATAGAAGTTCCACCTGTCCATAGCAAGAGAAGAAAAATACAGCCATGGGTGACATTTTCACAAAGCTCAATGTCTTTTATTAAAAGATCTGTCCTGACTTCTGCTATTACGTCCTTCTCATGTTTTTGGTGGTTAAGATTCCCTTTTAAAAGATGGATAGTGGGGATTTTTCTTCTGATTTTTTTTTTTTTTTGTAATGTTCTTACCTGATACAATAAAAAGCTTCTGTTGATTCCGAAAACATTTTTTTCTAAAACTTTGTCTGACTTTAACAAACAAAAATCTATGAAACTATCTTGTTAGACTTCTCAGCAAATGTTTTTAAATTTGATACTCACATTTTTCTTCTTCTTAGGGAAAAAAATCAGACCAAATAAGCTTTGCTTTTAGCTCCTGTATCCTCCACAACTTTTCATTCCCAGGGTATTTTGAGCAAACGCTTTTTGAAAAAGCTGTTTTCGGTACCATGGAATTCTAAGGCAATGGGGCATTTATCAAGTCAGTAGTTTTTCCATTTTTTAAAAGCAAAGAGGCTTTATCATGAAATCATTTCACTAAAACCTCACTGTGTACACAGTGTGATCTAAAGCAGAGAGGCTCTGACTTTGGGAAGGCATTGAGGGGAGCTCAGAGCCCTGCGCTGGTCACCTCAGGAGTGCCTGGGGCCTTCAAATATCGTCTGAAAATGATTGCCAGAGATGGTCCTCCATGTTTTCCTGAACTCTAGGTGGTAGGTGTGCTAGAGACAAGTTCCCCATCACCCTCCCCAGCCCTGGCGAGGTGTGAGACCACCCCCTTTCCTCTCTAGATTTTCATGGCGTTGAGAGACTGGACCCTGAAAAGCCAAGTGTGCATGAGGAAAACCTTCCCAAACTCAGGGCAGTGGAGATGACTTGTTTGTCTATGAACGCACAGGTGCTAACCATGGAAAGAACTCAAAAATTCAATTTTTTGTTCAAATTTTTGACAATTCAAAGTGGGAAATGAAGGAACTTTGGTGGGACAGGGGGTGGATGATGGAGAGGACAGGGCTTCAGTTATCCACCAGGCTGGTCCTGTTGGCAAACACACGCTAATAATCTTATCTATGAATAAAAAGCAATTGGAAAAATATGTGAGGAGGCCTTAATGATAGTAAAAGATCCTGAATTTTTATTCTTCTTTCCTTTACCCGCTAATACAAATTCTCAACTTTCTTAGAGACAGCCTCTGGGTAAATAATTAATTACTTTGGCATTATTTTTACTCATAATAATATCAGTGATAATAATTATATTTTCTTTATAAGAAAAGACTTGCAGGTTTTTGCTGAGGGGAAGAAACTGCAAAAATTTTTGCATGATTGTTTTTTCTATTTAAAGAACTAAATGAAATCTTTAAGGATGTTATCTGTATTTGACTTCCTTCCTAAGTTCTGAGGACCAAATCCTAGAATAAATGACAGTTAACATCTGCTTAGCTTAAGATGACACTTGGAAGGCTTAACAATCTCTCTCAACTTATTGGGGTGCAATAATTTATATTAAATTGATTTGCTCAGGCTTAAACTTGAGTTTGATTTTTAGAAAATGCTGCCTTCATGTCAATCTCACTATGATGGATTTTGAAAGGCAGTCATGGTTCAACGAATGAGAAGGGAGGAGGTAAAAGGGAAGAAATCTCTAAGCCCTCTTTCTCTTCTAACTGCAACAAAATATACATGTATATTTTTAAAAATTAATTTTAAATTCACTGTTCACATTGACTCTAATGTCAACTATTGAAAACTTATTGTGTCCCTACTATTCTTGAAGATATCAAAAAACCATTCTTCACTGGGGAGAAAAGACTAGCAGAAATGAACTCACCCAGTCCCTGAGCAAGGCTGTGCCATTAGATGGCACATTGCTCAGTCCAGTCACAGCTCAGTGGACATCCATGTGGGCTGAAGGTTGGGTGGAGACACAGGCCTTGAGGCTTGACTTGAGAGATGGAGAGAGTAATGCACAACACCCCAGGCAGGAAGATACACGGAAGAAGAAAATGCAGAAGCAGAAGAAAGACACGCTTGTGGCTCACTGAGAAGGCTGAGTCAGGTTCAGGCTCCTATACAGGACCCCTGTTCGGGGAGACAGAAAATGAGGCAAGGTGAGTCGGATGAGGCCGGGTTATGGTGGCATTCACATCCAAGCCTGGAATGGCTGTTGCACGTCACCATTCCTTTGTCCACAGAGACATCTACAACGGATCATGACACTCCATGTCCTCTGTAGCTCTTCAGGTAGCCACTGCCAGTCAGTTGAGCAGATCTGGCCTTCAAGATGAAATCTATTCTCTAATCCCATCCCAGGCCAACGTATTTAGGAAGTGGAGAGATGTCAAGTGAAGAATAGATGAATGAAGAAGACATGGGTCCCTAAACTTCCCACTTACTGTTGACTTCAACCTTACTTAATACAATTATGTTTTAAGCAGGAGCTGGACATGATGGAAGATCACTGGACTGGAGATCCTAGGGCTTACATTAAAGCTCCGTTTCTGCCACTAACTTTCCCCATTCTGTGCCTCATTTTCATTATCTGTAAAATGAAAAGATTGAAACAGATGATGGATAAGATCTGTCCTGACATTGCCTTTTGAGAGTACTACAAGTGCCAACAGAAAACAAGCCAGACTGAGCTTTGCAAGGGCCTCCTCCAGGAAGAGATGGAGGCTGGTACAAGCACAGCCAAGCCATGGAGGGGAAGAGGAAGCCAAGGTTCTGGCTGACCCACACCCTAAGTTAACAGCTCCTGGATAACTGAGAGTGAGCGGCATCAGTCACTGTTTGTGTTGGATGATCCATATGGCACGGAACATGTGGTTTAGGCGCCTCGAGGTCTCTTGGTAGGAAGTCGATGAAAGGCCTCATCTAGAAACAGCTTCTCTAAGGATCAAGGCAAGTGGGAAAAGTCTGTGTATCCTTGTTTTCCTCCCTCTGGATTACCCTGGCCCTGTCCTCAGCTTCACGTGGCCAGTTTGGCAGATGTCCCCACCCAAAGGCACTTCACAACAAAGCAGCCTTTCTCACCAATGACGTCTCCTACCTCCAGCTTGCCTGCTTCATTGGCCTCTAAGGGATGCATTTTGGAGACATGAGATGAGGCAGGATGAGATCATGGCTCCATGCAAGAGGACAGGAAGACCGTGCCTTCCTTCACGCATGGAGCTGCACACCCTTATCCATGGAGGTTATTACCCCATTTGCCGACAGCAAAAGATCAGCTCTGGCAGCTAGCTTGCCAGCGGCTCTGTTGAAACTTCAAGAATGCAGATAAGGCTGAGCAGCTTGGAGCCATGGTATTTGAATGTCTAGCTAGGCATTTTGCAGGCCTGGCTTGGCTTAATTTATTAATTTATTTGTATTTCCACCAGGACGTGACAAGACTCTGCTTCCCTCTTGAAATGTGCCTTTTCTCAAGCTCCCTGCATGCAAGGTCCCAGATGAAGAGGTCCACATGGCAGGAATAATGTCTGTCTTTCAATTTGTTGCTTTTTAGAAAGCTCTTTGCGTGGAAGCTAAACAAAATACTTGTCTATTGTATTTATGTTAAAGTACTTCTTGGAAACACATGGCTAAAGACAATGAAGGGGAAAACCAAGTATTCTTTACTGATATTTTGCATATCTTAGTTCTAGGATACACAGAAGTCCATGACTAGAAATGAGGAGTTGGGACTCAAATGAGCTGAACTTGTTTCTGTCCCTCTCTTGAGTTGGGCTTTGTCACATCCATGCACTCATTAATTGATTGTTCCATCCTTCTGTCCATCTGTCTGTCTAGCCATGCATCTGTCCATCCATCCACTTTCTCATTCAACTAATACGTATCACCTCCTCTGTGCCCAGAACCGAGGTTGCCATGGTGAATGAGATAAACTTCACCTTCACAAGCCCATGGCTGAAGGGGGCAGGTGTTTGTGGGGAGCTTTGTTGGTGGAGATTCTCTGGAGTCAGCTGGTTTTCTGCAGGCAGGATGGACTCTGCCTGGGCGTGCACTGCTTGCTGCTCAGAGCTTCTGATCTTTTAACAAATGAGGAAATGTTTCTTGTGGCCATGGAGCTTTCTATTCTACCTTCTGGATTTTTATATCTGATTTGGGAAAGAGACTAAAAGAGTAGGGAACATAGCTGAAGTCTTACTGACCCCTCTGTCTCTCACTATGGTGAAGAGAGGCATTGGTTTGGAGCTGTCCAGCTGGGCCCTTGCCCTGATATCTGAGCCTTAGTTTCTCTTTCCCTAAATGCCAAGTGATAACATTCATTCTTCTGTGTCTTTGTTGTGAGGACTGCATGAGATGAAGTGCACTGAGTCCTTAGCATAAGGCCTGCAATGTTATAAGCCTTCAGCAGATGGGAGTGCATATTCTTATTAAACCTGAGAGTGGGTTAGAACAGAGCTCCCTCACTTTCACAAGGGCTGTTAGTGGCTATCAGTAACTAAGATTTGTACTTTATTTTACCTTTTTTTTCACAAAATTGAGGTCCTCACCATGCTGTCACACAATAACAAACAATCAGGCAGGGTTTCAAGCAAAGTAATGATTCTTTTCCCTAATCACTTTCAGATAGGACCTATTACTCTGTAATGAACATTAGTGTTCTTTGTCCCTGTCTGTGTGTCTCTGTGTAGGGGTGTGTGTGTGTGTGTGTGTGTGTGTGTGTGTAGGTGGATATGTATTTGTGGGATGTAGATATGGGAGGCTTCCCCTAAAATTTTACTTAAAATAGTACTGAATTGTACGTGAATTGTTGAAAGTAGTATCATTCCTGAGTACAAAGAAGGAAAAAAAGGAGGGAAAGAATAGAAAGGTTTTCTTTCCTAGTAGATATGTGGAAGAGAATGGGAGGAAGTCCTGGGACCAGAGGAGACGAGGCAAAGACATAAGCATGGGCTGCCATGGGCAGAACATCTGCTGCTTCAGGGCACTAGTGTTCCGCTGTGCAGTGGAGAAGCGTTTCCCTTTGAGGGGCAGACACTCAACCCCCACAGGGCAGATGCCAGCATAGATGGCCCCCTTTCCATCTGCACAATTTTTAGGGAGCTTATGAGATGGTCTTTCATTTTGTGACAAGCCCCAAGGTAACCCCGATAGAAAGTGTGTGGAAAGTGAGTGTATGTGGCTTCCTCTGGGCTGGGAGCTGAGCGGCATGTGGAGCCAGACTTCCTCCATTGTGACAGCAGGGGCCACCTTGACCTGCTGCTTTTTTTCTTCCTTTCCTCCTACTCCTCAAAACCCCTGAGGGTCATTGTAGTTTTCCTCTGGATGCATCTCAGCAGATGATTGTATTCATTTCCTATTGCTGCTGTAATAAGTTGCCACAAACTTAGTGGCTTAAAACAAAACACATGTATTATCTCATAGTTTCGATAGGTCAGGAGTCTGAGTATGGCTTTGTTGGTCAAGGAGTCCACTAGGTTGCATTCTCTTCTCATCGGGAGGCTCACTGGGAGAAGAATCCACTTCCAAGCTCATTCAGATTGTTGGTAAATTTCGTTTCCTTGCAGCAGCAGGACTGAGGGTCTGGCTTTTGCTGGCTGTCAGCTGGAGGCCACTTTCAGCTCTGCAGTCTGTCTGCAATGCCCCCACACAGGAGCATCCTCATCACAGTGCTTACCCCATCAATCCAGCGAGGAGATTCTCTAGCGTAGGTCCACAGGCAAGATGGAGTCTTTAAAGTATAACATAATTATGGGAGTGACATCCTTTTATCTTTGCTATATTCTATTGGTTGGAAGCAAGTCACAGGCCAGGCCTACCCACAGGTGCTCCTCAAGGGGAGGAGGTTACACAGGTATGAACACCAGGGGTGGAGGTCCTGGGGCCACCTCACATCCTGTTCACCACTGTGACCTACATATTTCAAATTTTCCAACAGGTGTTCTAGTGGCAAAGAACAGTCAGAAGCTCCCACCCCAGAGTGTCTGCTGCAAAGCTAGCCCCTTCTACTTGGTGTCCTCATCTGTTCCCAGCCCTTTTCTCCCACACTTGAACCCTGGCCTCACTGCTCCCGTCTCATCCTCCGTGGACAGTAGTTGCAGATACCTTTTTGGCACCATCTATGTAGTCACCAGGCAGGCACACAAGACTTCTGACATCACCCTCGAGTCTTCCTTTCTCCCTGACTCATGCAAGCATTTTCCAAGTCCCATCAATTTTAGCTTCTAATTGTCCTTCAAATCTGTTCTTGCTTCTCATCAGCACAGAGACCAACTCAGTCTAACATTTCCTTATCTTTTGCTTAGTGGTCCCCAACCAACTTCTCTGCTTCCAAGTTTTACCTCCTCAAATCCCTTCCCGTGTCTCATCTCTCCCGGCACCATTCCCTTTCCCACTCTCTCCTCCAGCAAACCAAAACCATTCTTTGTCTTCCTTTGGCACCATACTATTTCAGATCTCTGTGGATTTGCACATCCTGTGTTATTTCTCTACAGTTCTCTTCTCCGGTGCAATCTCTACCATTTGACTGTCTAGAAAACATCTACTCATCCTTTGGAATCTGACTGAGGTCTTGGGAAGATTTTCTTGACTATAGACAGAATAATTCACTTCCTTAACTCTTTCTTTGAACTTATTTCTGCTTTTTCTTGTTTTTAATTTTGTTTTTGTTTTGCATATTCATAACTAAATGCACCATCACCATTTTTTTTGGCTTGTTGATCATTTTCTGTCCTACTTGCTTAAGAAAAGAATGTGTAACTTACTTGTCTTCATCTTCCCAGCACCAAGCACAGCACTCCAATGCATAGTAATCAATAAATGTTGCTGAACTCAATTAGCATTTTTGAAATTATTTGGCCAGCTTCGGGAAATTTGTCAAATCTTATGTGATACCAAGATTATTTTTAAATCTGATTTTACACTCATACTTACCTTCAGCAGTTTAGGGTTCAGTAACCTATTTGATGCAGTTTTTAATACCATGCCCCTAATCTTTCCTCAGTTAGTTTTCAACTATTACCAGCTCTCTTTGGTAGAGCTCAACAGCAATGAAGAAAGGAGCTGTATGTTTTTCAATAAGGAGCTTTTACTGTTTCTTTTTCCAAGTGTTATCTCAATACTGTGACCACAGAGAGCATTCCACAACAACATCACACTTTTCAAACAAGCAGTCAGCCTCGAGTAAGAATTCAATGATCTCCACATCCTGATATTTTTTTTTCCTTCTCCGAACAACTGGGGCCCAGCAGAAAGAAGAAAGTCTTTGCTTCATTTGCTTTCCTATGATGCCATTGACTCTTGCTTCTTCACAGCAATGTGGCAGCGAGAGCCAGATGCACCATCTTTGCAGGGGGCTGCGTGGCTCAGTGGAACGATGGGCACCCAGGGCAGTGGCAGAGGGCACACCTCGAGTCACTGTATGTGGTAGCCTGGATCCTCACTTCAAATCCTAGCACCACTATTTACAGCTCATGCGAACTAGAGCAAGTTATTCGGCCTCTCTGTGCCTCAGTTTCCTCATCTGTAAAACAGGGCTCATATAGGACTATCCTCATGGAGTTATTGTGGGAATGAAAGAAGATGAAGCACATACACATACAACACTTAGAGGAGAATCTTTCACATTCTAACATTATAAGCATTCACCAGCCACTAGCCAGGCAATTCTCATTACCCCAGAACTTTGTTTCCACTTTTCTGAAAGGAAATCAAATGAGGAACTATATTTTCTGGAGCTAGTCCTCCTCATTTTCAAGATGTAAATTTTCAGGAAAGGCATCAAGATGAAAAAAATGATCAGCTTCTCTAACATCACCTTTTCTAAAGGAATCTTTATCTAATCCACTTCATTTTTCTTATCTAACAGTATGAGTAGTATCTCCTGCTTCTGGTATTTCTTCTTCTTCTTCTTCTTTTTTTCTTTAATTCCCTTTCCCAGAATTCTAAAGGTTTATCTGAATTGAAAGATCCTCTCTATCTTTCTTCTGTTAGATTGTTTCTTGGTTTAAATTAATATCTGCAAACGTAGACTGAATGCTTCCATCTGCGTGGGAGGCTTGGTGTTTGTTTTTACTTTGTTCTTCTCTGGACAGTGTTAAGAAGGGCTTGAGGGGATGATTTGGGATTCTTCTTCTGCACAGACCCTTGTAGAGGCATCCCTGGGAAGAGGTCAGGGTTGTGGATGCGTGTGTGCGCCTGAGCTAAGGTGTGGGAGTGAAGACACCGTGACAGAGTGCTGTGTCGCAGGAGGATGGATGGAGGAAGATGAAAGGAAACTATCAGGAAAGAGCCCCTCAAGATAGAGCCATTGAACAGCACTGACAGGTCCATGATTGAACATGTCTGGCTATTTCTCACTCCTTCCCAGGAGAAAGGAGAAGTGCGAAGAGACTCAGTGCTCATGGAGGACCAATCACGTGCCAGGTGAGGGGTAGGACATACTCATGAACCTTATCTCTCTTTTTAAAGCAACCCTGTGAGGTTGGTGGTGGTCCCTGTTTCACTCATGAGAGAGTTATTTCTTCTCAAAAGTCACACTGTATTAGGGGGCAGCAACAGGTTTAAAAACAGATATCTCAGATAGCAGAGTGTGTTTTCCTTTGTAATGGATTCATTGCAGCTGAGATTTAAAAGTTTAAGGATCCCATGGTGTTCAGTGCAGGAGATGATCAAGCGTGGGAACATACAGACATCACTGTCTTCTTTCTGCGAGTCTTGGACTGTCACTCTCACAGCCCACCAAGATAGCTCCCTAAGTACTTGGTAGTTGTTAGAGGAGTTTTAAAAAAAAAATCTGTTACACAACTTTTTCAAGGAAATGCCTATCAGCTAAAATGATTCAAGATAAGGGTAAGCAGATATCAAAATAGACCACCAAGGAGCTGAGAAGACTGAGGAAATTTGGAAGAATTGTGACAGGTGATAGAGGGGTACAGGGAAACATGGACTCAGATTTAGGAAGCCACAAGCAGTACCAACACCTGTCAGAGAGACACCATTGTTAATGCTTCTATTCCATTTATTTAAAGCCTGAGATGCTCAAGATGTTGCATGGAAAACAATTGCTGTGAAACAAAGGAGAGAGGGCATTCTTCCACCATGGATTTGCATTGTGCTTCACTTTCACATAATGAAAAGGAGAAACTGGGGAGGGGCAGATGGGGACAGGCTGACTTCACTTCTCATGGCATGTGCTGCTTGGTCCAGCAGCATGGCCGATGTGATGACATGGTAGAGGGTGTGTGGACGAGTCCCCTGCTTTACCTGCCAGTGGATCCACACAGCAGCCTCTGGGGTTAAGCTACCCTCCAGCTACCCCTCAGTTGTCGGCACGGAACAGAAAGCCTCAAAGTCCAGAATTTTCCGGTAACTCTCAATCTTTTATTTTAAATAGCCTGTTATAGCAATTTTAGCAACTAGCTAATAATTTCTATTTTACACGGCAGCTTTGAATCATGTATATTTTTCACTGGAGTCTAATTATTGAATATCTGATGACATTGTGTATCCATTGTGACCAAAAAGTGAATACCTTATGAAGTGTTGATATTTCTGCTCTCAAACTAATGATTGAGTTACTTCATTGCTTTCTTCAGGGCTCTGAGAAAAATGACAGGGTGTTAAAAAGAAACCATTAATTTGTCTCAGGAAAAAATTATCAACAAATATAATTTTTTTTTTTTTGAGACAGAGTTTCATTCTTATTGCCCAGGCTGGAGGGCAATGGCATGATAGCGGCTCACTGCAGCCTCCGCCTCTTGGGGTCAAGCGATTCTCCTGCCTCAGCCTCCATAGCAGCTGGGATTACAGGCACCGGCCATCATGCCCAGCTAATTTTTGGTATTTTTAGTAGAGATGGGGTTTAACCATGTTGGTCAGGCTGGTCTGGAACTCCTGACTCAGGTGATCCACCCGCCTTGGCCTCCCAAAGTGCTGGGATTACAGGCGTGATCCACCACGCCCGGCCAACAAACATAATTTTGAAAGACTAACTATCCACAAATCAGATGATAATCATAAGCTAAACTTCAGTAGCATTGTTAATAGGGGTGTCCACAGTCTATGCTTTAATCAGCTTTGGTCAACTAATGAACATTAACTGCAACAGACATTCATTCCTTTAACACACATTTATTGAAATATTTAAAATGTTTAACAATTTAAAAATCTTAGAAAATACCTTCTCCTAAATTGCACGAGCATTGCAACCTAGCATAAATTATTGCCTTGGATTTTAAATAGATTTTCAGTTTAATTTATTGGAGAACTGGAATAATTTCATGGGTAGTATTTTGGCATCTAGCACATCTTGGATATTCAATAAATGTGTTAAATTAAACTGTATTACTAAATAATAGGAGATCTTGAAACAGAAGCATAGTTTTTGAGTTCATTCCAATTTAAGCAATATTCATTATATGTATAAATTTATGTGCACAGGACTGAAAATAGAGCCAATAATTTAAAACCTTTAAACTTTGTGTAAATGTCTGAAAAAGCCACATTTAATTTCCAATTAATACTATGGGAGAGGAGAAGCAATTAACCTAATGAAACTCAGAATGCCACAGCTTGTCTTTGGTTGATTAGTAGATTGTGACTTTTATCAAATTTTCTCTGCTGTATCATCCTGGAAAAGCCTATTATTTTATAACTTACACAGACTAGACTATTACAGGCATGTGTTGGAGATATCATGGATTTGATTCCAGACCACTACAATAAAGTGATTATCACAATAAAGGGAGTCACCCAAGCTTTTTTTGTTTTTTCAGTGCATATAAGTTATGTTTATACTATTCGGTAGTCTAAGTGTACAATAGCATTATTTCTTTTTTTAAAAAAACTAATGTACATACCTTAATTTTAAAATTAAACTTATTTTCTTGCTAAAAAATGCTAATGATCATCTGAGCCTTCAGCACATTATAATCTTATTGCTGGTGGAAGATCTTGCCTAAGTATTGCTAGCTACTGACTGATCACAGTGGTGGTAGCTAAAGGCTGTGGTCAATGGGGGACATTACTTAAATGAGACTACAATGAAGTTGGCCCCAGGGATTGATTTCTCCTTTTAGAAAAGATTTTTCATAGTATGGGATGCCATTTGATAGCATTTTACCCACAATAGAACTTCTTTCAAAATTGTAGTCAATCTTCTCAAACATTGCTGCTGTTTTATCAACTCAGTTTTGGGAATATTCCAAATCTTTGTTGTAATTTCCACAGTGCTCACAGCATCTTCACCAGGAATAGATGCCATCTCAAGAAACTACCTTGTTTCTACATATGCTCATCCATATGAAGCAACTCCTTGTCTATTCAAGTTTTATCCTGAGACTGCAGCAATTCAGTCACATCTTCAAGCTCCCTTTTGTCTCTAGTTCTCTTATTATTTCCATTATATCAACAGTTCCTTCCTCCATTGATGCCTTAAACCCCTCAAAATCATCCATGAGGGTTGGAAGCAGCTTCCCCCAAACTTCTGTTAATGTTTATATTTCGACCTCCTTCCATATATCACAAATGTTCTTAATGGCATTAGAATGGTGACTCCTTTCCAGAAGGTTTACAATTTACTTTGCCCAGACCCATCAGAGGAATCACAATCTAAGGCAGCTATAGCCTTAAAACATGTATGTCTTATATACTATGAGTTGAAAATCAAAATGAATCTTTGATTCATGGTCTACAGAATGGGTACTATATTAGCAGACATGAAAACAACTTTCATCTCCTTGTACATGTCCATCAGAGTTCTCGGTGACCAGGTGCATTGTCAATGGGCTCTAATGTTTTCAAAGCAATCTTTTTTTGTGAGCAGTAGGTCTCAACAGCGGCTTAAACAGCCTGTTATCCAGGCTATATTGTCCCACTTACAGAGGACAGGCAGAGTAGATTTAGCATACTCCTAAGGTCCCTAGGATTTTCAGAATGATAAATGAGTGCTGGCTTTAACTTATAGTCACCAGCCACATTTGACCATAATAAGAGTCAGTCTGTCCTTTGAAGCTTTGAAGCCAGGCATTGACTTCTACCTAGCTAGGAAAGTCCTAGATAGCATGTTCTTCCAATATAGAAGATATTTTATCTACATCGAAAATCTGTCATTTAGTGTATCCACCTTCATCAATAGTGTTAGCTAGATTTTCTGGAAAACTTGTTGCAGCTTCTCTGTCAGCACTTGCTACTTCACCTGGCACTCTTATGTTATGGAGATGGTGTCTTTCCTTAAACCTATGAACCAACATCTGTTAGTTTCCAACTTTTCTTCTGTAGCTTCTTCACTTCTCCTAGACTTCAGAGAATTGAAGAGAGTTAGAGCCTTGTTCTGGATTAGACTTTGGCTTAAGGGAATGTTGTGGCTGGTTTGATCTTCTATCCAGACCACTGAAACTTTCTCCATATCACCAATAAGGCTGTTTTGCTTTCTTATCATTCATGCGTTCACTGGAGGAGCACTTTTAATTCTCTTCAAGAACTTTTTCTTTGCATTCACAACTTGACTGTCTGGCACAAGAGGCCTAGCTTTGGGCCTATCTTGGTTTTCAATATGCCTTCCTCATTGTCAGCTTTTGATTCAAAGTGAGAGACATGCGATTGTTCCTTTCATATGAGTGCTTAGAGGCCTTTGTAGGGTTATGAATTGGCCTAATTTCAATATTGTTGTGTCTCAGGAAATAGGGAGGCCCCAGGAGAGAGAGAGAGAGAGAAAGGGGAAGCAGTCAGAACACACACATCATTTATCAAGTTTGCCTTCTGAAATGGGTGTGGTTTGTGGTGCCCCAAAATAATGATAATAGTAACATCAAGGATCACTGGTCACAATCATAACAGATATAATAATGATTAACATTTCAATATTGGAGAATTATCAAAATGTGACAGAGGCAGGAAGTGAGCAATTCTGTTAGAAGGGAATTCTGATAGACTTACTCAACACAGGGTTGCCACAGACCTTCAATTTGTAAAAAACTCAGTATCTGTGAAGTGCAATAAAATGAGGTGCATCTATGCTAGACTGAGGGGTTGGGTGGTGTGGAAAGAGCTGATAGAGACAAAGTAGAATATTTAACCTCGAATACATTTTTTCAATGTGATGGCGTTGATAGTCCTTTCTGTTAAGTTTTGGCCCCACATCTTTTCTTTTCTTTCTTTCTTTATTTTATAAAATTTATTTATTCTGAAGACAGGAATAGCCAAGTGATGATGACTCTTCATCAAAAACGCAGATTCTGCTGGCATCACACTTGTAGATTGCATTGTGAGCACTTCATCTGGTTCCAAATAACATACATTAAGCGGTTTGTTGTAAGGCTTCCAAAGGAAGGGAGATGGGAGGATGCGCGTGTGTTTTAATTTGATTGATTTGTGACCTACATTCTAAATGGCATACCTCTTAAAATGCAGAAAATCATACTTCTCAGGTTAGAGATTACATAAAATAGCTATGTTAGAGGAATGTGAATAATTACAGCTGGTATTAGTTGGTCTCTTACCATACTCAGCCCCTCACCGAACATGCCAGACATGCGTCTCAAGAGGTCCTCCCAGCTATGCTCTGAGGTGGGCATGGTTCTGTTATATTTTCTGTGTAACAAGTTACCCTCGACTTAATGGCTTCAGAGAATGCCCCTGTCACTTTTGGTTTGTTTTGTTTAGGGCCATTTAAAATGAGTTTTCATTGACCTGTCACTGAAAAAATCATGGATAGAGACATGAAGACACCCTGGGCTCTGGGTAGCCTCCTTTATTCCTCTTGAATGCGTTCACTGAGTGATTTCCAGAGTAGGGATGGTTTGAAAGGCCCCAGTGCCACAGGATCCACATGGAGGATGATCACGCAGCTCAGAACTCAAGCCAGAGCGTGCAGTCAGCTCCTGGTAGAAACCATGTCCTCTCCTCCCCTGGGAAGCTTTGCCCCAAGGAGTGAACCAGAGCTGTGGGCTGCAGCTGTTCTCAGGAAACCTGGTTTGTGCCTCATCATCCAAGGCCTCCAGCTGCCCTGGACCTCTTCATGTGAGGCACAGTCATGGATAGGAGGGGTAGCATGGTAAAGGTTAGGGTTGGTGGCCTATGGGGATCAATAGGGCTTCCCATTACAAATATAGATTTGTTATCCCCGAAACTAAAGGAATACAATCCCTTTTCTTAAATACTAAGATACACATTGTCCAGTTCATGTTAATGTTCATGTCTTCCTCTGTGGCATGTGAAAATAAAATTCTTTTTCTCTTTCTTGCTTCTTTCTCCCTCCCCCAATCCCTCATCTTTCTCTCTCTTCCCCTTTTCTTCTCTCTCTTCCTCCTCCTCTACCTCTTTCTGTCTCTTTCATTCTCTTCTGTCGAGGAGACTGGATTTTGTTATCTGATTTCTCCCCTCTAAAAGAAAAAATAAATAACCATAATGGAAGGGAAAAGAATGTGACCCTTTTCGCTGTGTCTTCTGCTCCCCACTCCCACCTCCTGGATCTGCAGCTGCAGAGTAATCCTCAGATGCTTCCCCATGACCCACCTGTGTCACTGGCCACCACTTGCAAAGAGGCCTGAAAGATCTGACAAACAGATAGAGCCTCCACTGGGCTACAAGTCTGCACAAGTAATCCAAGCTCTGGCTCCGAGTGACTTCTCCCTGAAAGTGAAGTGACTTGGAAAATGGAAGCAAATTCTGTCACCTTCTGCTTCTTTTAAAACACTTATTCCAAGTCTCAACAGGCAAGTGAAATGGGGTGGTTTCAGTTCAAAGTCATTCACTACCACCCTGTGCTTCATTGCTGCTTCAGCATGGAATTGATGCTTTTCTCACTCAGGGAAGGTCCCTGGGTGTCTCAATGCATTTGGGCTGTTCTAACAAAGCACCATAGACTGGGTGGCTTAGAAACAGCAGAAACCTGTTTCTTAGAGTTCTGGGCGCTGGAAGTTAGACATTAGGGTGCCAGCTGGATTGGGTTCTGGCGAGGGCCCTCTTTGGGTTGCAGACCGCCTACTTCTCTGTGTAACCTCATATGGGGGGAAAAAATGAGCAAGAGAGCTCTCCGGGATCCCTTTTTAAAAATACTTTAAGTTCTGGGGTACATGTGCAGCACATGTAGTTTTGTTACATAGGTATACACGTGCTATGGTGATTTGTTGAACCCATCAACCTGTCACCTACATTAGGTATTTTTCCTAATGCTGTCCCTCCCCTAGCCCCTTACCCCCCAACAGGCCTTGGTGTGTGATGTTCCCCTCCCTGTGTCCGTGTGTTCTCATTCAATTCCCACTTATGAGTGAGAATATGTGGTGTTGGGTTTTCTGTTCTTGTGTTAGTTTGCTGAGAATGATGGTTTCCATCTTCATCCATGTCCTGCAAAGGACATGAACTCATCCTTTTTTATGACTGCATAGTATTCCATGGTGTATATGTGCCACATTTTCTTTATCCAGTCTATCACTGATGAACATTTGGGTTCATTCCAAGTCTTTACTACTGTGAATAGTGCTGCAATAAACACGTGTGCATGTGTCTTTATAGTAGAATGATTTGTAATCCTTTGGGTATATACCCAGTAATGAGATTGCTGGATCAAATTATATTTCTAGTTCTAGATCCTTGAGGAATCACCACACTGTCTTCCACAACGGTTGAACTAATTTACACTCCCACCAACAGTGTAAAAGCATTCCTGTTTCTCCACATCTTCTCCAGCATCTGTTGTTGACTGACTTTTTAATGATTGCCATTCTAACTGGCATGAGACAGTATCTCATTGTGGTTTTGGTTTGCATTTCTCTAATGACCAGTGATGACGAGTTTTTTTTCATATGTCTGTTGGCTGCATAAATGTCTTCTTTTGAGAAGTGTCTGTTCATATCCTTCATCCAATTTTTGATGGAGTTGTTTGTTTTTTTCTCATAAATTTCTTTAAGTTCTTTGTAGATTCTGGATATTAGCCTTTTGTCAGATAGATAGATTGCAAAAATTTTCTCCCATTCTGTAGGTTGCCTATTCACTGTGATGATAGTTTGTGTTTTGCTGTGCAGAAGTTCTTTAGTTTAATTAGATTCTGGGATCCCTTTTATAAGGGCACTAATCCCATTCATGAAGGCTCCACACTCCCAAAGGCCCCACCTCCTAATACCATCACATTCGGGGTTAGGGTTTCAATGTGTGAATATGGAGTAGGGCCACTAATGTTCATCCCATGGCCCTGGTGTTGTCTGAATCCTCTTGGAGATTTTGTTCTGACACATACTGTGTTCTCCACATTCATGTGGCAGCTGTGCTATGAATCTAGTGAGGGGCAGAGAGGGGAAAGCCCTGCGCTCAAATCCTAGGCACAGCTCAGAGCAAGCCTTTCCTTTCTCTGCTGCCTGGTTCTCCAGCTTTGTAAACGTCTTCCTGGCTTTAGACTGAGGCAAACCTGAGTGCCTCTGGCTCACAAAGTGGCCCTGTCACTTCCTACTGTGTGATCACTGGTGGGGCACTTTAACCTCTCCAGGCCTCAGCTTTCTCATCTGGACAATGGGTATATTGGACTGAATCAGTGGTTTTCAAATTCTTTTCTGTGACCATAGGAATCTCTACCTTGAGGAGGGAGAGGAGAAACAGCTGGAGGTGGGGGTGAGGGTGCAGCCCCTTCCCTGCTTTACCTGGTGCAGCCCCGAGTTCTGCAAATATTTTCTTCTTGGAAAAGTTCCACGGCTAAAAAGAATTCTGAAAGTCACTGTCCTTGGTCAGGACCTCCCAAGCTTCCCTGGTCATAAAAGGTTCCTTGGTTGATGTCGGGTGGCATCCCCTCCCAGATACTAAGAAGTTGTCGTTCTGCCCAAAAGCCTACCACAACCTCGGGCACCTACACAGAAAGGCTGAGAAGGGACACCCATTCAGGCCCAGGGAACAAAGGCCAGAGGACACTGCAGCTACCTGGGGACATGCTGCATGGTGACGTGGTTGCCCGGCCCTGACCTCTGCCTGGCTGCCAGGGCTGGCATTGGTCCCCACCTCCCTTGCCTGGACTGTGACTCAGCTTATGACACAGGCCCCTGCCTGGGTAACCCTCAGTCAGTGTTTGCAGTGTTCTCTCCTGCTCACATCTGTTCAGGGTCTCAGGAGAGGTTCTCATTCCCTGCCCTCGTGTGCTCCTCTCTCATTGTCGGGGAGTCTCCAGGTCCAATATTTAATGCTACGGAACCAAAGTACACGCGACCAGCTCAGATTAAGCTGGAGTCAGCACAACCATGCACAATTGGCCAGGCTGTGTCATCGTGCCACAAGGTTTCCATCCAAATGAGGCACCTTTTTTCAATTAGGGCACAGAGGATAATCTACTGAAGCGAAATCGCCAACTTCCATATTATGTGGAGATTTTCTCATATTTTTCAAGTTTATAACTAGTTCTTTTAGGCAGAAAGTGAGGCTGGATTGCAAAAACAGACCACAGACCTGAGCAAAAGCAGGGATAGTCTTCAGAAAACCAAGCAGGGCGTATAAGCCGGGAAAGAAAGTTGTGTATCTCAGAGAGATAGACTGTGAGCCAATGGTCCTTCCTTGTATTATTTGGAAGAAATTTGATGGCAATATTAGTTCTGGTAAAATGTGAAAAATATTTTCAAAAATAGATGCTTCCTATTTTCAAATGATCTTTCAAAATTGTATCCCATGACTGTACAGATGTGATCGGAGGTGAGGGGTGGAAGGTGGGGAATGTCCTTATTTAAAAACATGAGTGAGGGCAAGTACTTTGACCACAGCCTGCTGGATGGAACAGTTAGTTCTGCAATAGCACATGTTTTAAAAATGCAAGTTTGTTCCAATGCAATTGATATATTAAAGAATAATTTGAGTATAATATGCATGATGTTGTCCAGGAGAAACACTAGGCAAATGCAGAAAAGTGCACCTAGCTGAAGTGAGCTGTGTGGGACTATGCAACCACACATACATCTCAAATATCTACCAACTACTTTGGTTCACCATGTAAATTATGAGCTAACACATCAACATCTCATATTACAACTCTGCCCGTTTCCAGAATGGTGAATGGGAACTATGGATGCCATGACTCCATTTCCTCCTCTGGAGCACCCTCTTGGATGTTCTCTGGTGTAGGCTGACTGGCTTTTTCATCATATGAGGTGTCCTAACCCCCTCCCTGCTGCCACACCAGCCTTCTGTGACATTCTGTACCATCACAGTAAGGAAGAAAGAAAGGAAGGGAAGAAAGAAAAATATTTTAATCCCTCCTTTCCCCAGGGTTTTCCCTTGGAGAAAAGGAAGACAAAGCATCCTGATCATGCTCATTCTTCTCCACTAACATCTTTTCTCTCCTTTGACAGGGACTTCTTGTCCCTGGGTCAAGTTTGTGTGCATCTCTGTAGCTTCCTTCTCATGCAAAGGGTCCCACTGGATTTTTCCATGAGGCCTTGACAACTGCCTGGACTTTTCCAAGCTGCAGGGTGAGCACATGAGGCCTCTATGTGGGACTCCACCGCAATGAGCGGAGTGTGAGTTGTCCTTATTGCAAACTCCAGCATCTGCTTTCAGACTAGCAGCCCAATCTTTCCCTAAAAGGAGAGTGGCTGCATGCTGATACTATTTGCACCACTTCACAGTAACCTCACAAACTGTAACCCTTCCCATTCCCTCGAGCAGATTTTTAAGTTCCTTTCAAGGTAAAACACCCTATTTATTATGATATTTCTATATACTTTTAACTCTTCATCATGTGTAATCATTTATCATATTTTTCCCGGTTCCTGTTTTGTTTTTTTTTTTTTTCTAAATGTGTCACTAGTGAAGTTTTGGATTGCTGTGCCCTAACTTTGTTTTTCCCATGAGCCCTGTTTTTCTTGTGTGATTCTGCATAGCCTGGTGAATTTTAAAAACACTTATGTCATGTTGCAGCAGAATTGACTACATCAAAATGTTAAATCCCATGATGACAGTTTAAATGTTCACAAACAGCATTAGATACACATTCATAAATAAGATCCCACCGCAGCTATAAAAACCATGTACAATTTCATCCCAGCTCTGCCTCCAGTGTGGGTCCACTCTTTCCTTTTGGGGAAGATTGGGCTGCTGGTCTGAAAGCAGATACTGGAGCTTGCAGTAAGGAAAGCCCACACTGTGGTCATTGTGGTGGGGATCCCACATAGAGGCCTGGATGTGCTCAGCCTGCAGCTTGGACACGTCCAGGTAGTTGTCAAGGGCTGGTGGAGAGACCTGATGGAACTGTTTGAGAAGTTGAGAGCCTCATGAGAGAGAAGCTATTGGAGGTATACACAAACTTGACCCAGGGAAAAGAAGTTCCTGTCAGAGGGGTGAAAAGATGTTAGCAGAGAAGAATGGATGTATTCAGAATATATTGTCTTCCTTTTTCTCCAAGGGAACATCCTGGTGAGAGGAAGAATGAAAACGTTTCTTTATTCCCTTCCTTTTTTTCTTCCTTACTGTGGTCCATGGTGCAGAATGTCACAGAAGGCTGGTGTGGCAGCAGGGAGGGGGCCAGGACATCTCATACGACCAGAAAGCCAGATCAGCCTACACCAGAGAACATCCGAGAGGGTGCTCCAGAGGAAGAAGCAGAGTTATGGTATCCATAGTTTCCATTTGCAAGTCAATTCTCCCTTAGACAGTGAGACAGATGTCCACGCAAAATCTATAAGAGGCATGCCCCCAGTCCCATGAAAGGGCAGAAGAGAATGGGACTAACTCCTCCCAGGTGAGTCAAGAAGGGGACAATATTAAACTGTGCTGCAAAGTGTAAATAACAGTTCACCAAATTCCAGGAAGAAGGACTCAAATATGCAAAGGCACAGAGGACAGAAAGAAAGTCTGGGGCTACCGAGGTAAACGGTGGGAAGAAGAGCTGCAAAGTACACCAGGGTTACCCATGCCAGAGCTGTCATGCCAGACACCAGTGATGTCTGGAAAAAATGGAGGAGCTCGGGCAATGGTTTGATGGAGAGGGAAGGTGGAACAGAGGCTTTGAGGAAAGGGATTTTTCTTGTGCCCGAGGTAGGAAGTCTGATAAGAAGCAGTGCTTAAAGTCCAGGAGATGACAGGGGTATGTGAGGGGAAGGGTCTTGAATAAGGGGACATAGGGTCCAGGTGGGAGGGACAGTGCTTTAAGAATGAAAGCTGAGCCCTGGGTGGAAGGGGCCACCTGCACAGGTGGGAGGCAACTGGACTGTGATGATGGACTAGGTGTGACCAGAATAACCAGCTGGCTCAGTACTAAGCTTGGACTTGAAGACAAATAAGGCAGAGACCTTGCAGAGGAAGCTCACAGGTAGATTTTTCTCTAAGTTTCAGAATCTAAGAAAACTGTAACTAGCATATTTAAAATACTCCTTATCTAGAAAGTCAGCTGACCAGATTTTACCTTGCCTTTGGTAAGTTAGTTAGCAATAGATTCTGGAAGTGTGACTTTTTACTGCTCACCAAGCCAGGTATTGTGCTAGGCCCTCTGTGTGTGTTATTTCTGATCCTCAGAGCAAGTTCTGAAAGAGACATTACCATTTCCGTTTACAGGTCAGTAGACTGAGGCTCCTAGGGACAAAATGACAAGCCCAGGGGCATATAGCAATTAAGATGTGGAGGTGGGAGTCAGACTACCCTGGCCTGTCTCCAGTGTCCACATGTTTTCTCCCTTAGAGTGCACTAAGAAAAAGCTGGCTTGGGTCAGTTTCATTTTGCTCTTCCCTGATTGGCTACTGGCTTATAAATACAACTTCCTTATAGTAGGGTTTCCTCCAGTGTCTGATGCACTAAAGTTTCTGGGCCCCTTTTCTCCTGTTTACTAACCTCAAAACATTTTGCATGTCCTCTCATTTATCTTCATCTGTAAAATACACAAAGCCAGCCCATCTACAAGAGGAAACCATTGCAAAGCTCCAGTGAGAACACAGAATTTCTTTGTACATTGTGAACTACTGTGTATGTGTTAAAGAAAACAAACAAAAACATCTTCCTGAGTATTCTCCCATAAAGCAGCACTAACACCAAGTCAATGGGGAAGGACAGGGCTTGTTCCTAACCCACACACATGTGCACACACACAGACACACATGCATACCCCAAGATGAGTGTTTCCCTTTTGAGTTGCATTTTGTTCCTTTCAAAGTCATTCCTGATGCTTATTGAAGCCTGACCTTGCCCATAGGGAATGCTGGCGAGAAAACCATATGTAAAATAAGAGCCATGAAAACGAATAAAACAGGGTGAGGGGACAGAGGATGGTGGGGGCAGTGCTAGTTCATGTAGGATGGTCCCAGAGACCTTTCTGATGAGTTGCCGTTTGAGCCCAAACTGTCAGGAAGTGGAGTCTCCTGTGTGATTTTCTGGGGAAAGTGTTAGGCGGGGGAAGAGCAAGCTCTGGGTGTCATGAGGATTAAACAGGGTTGTGCATACACAGCTTGACACATAGCAAACTCTCACTAAGAAGAGATTTACTCAACTAGAAGTCTATACCAACATAGGCCAGTGATATAGTTTTGAATAAGAATTTATGTATAGGGTTCATTAATGTGGAATAAGAGACAGGTTAGATTTTGTCATTGTGATTTCCTCCTCAGATACCATGTCTCATTATCTATATAGCTGGTCCAGTGTCACAATTTTATTCATGTCTCTGGACTGCTGATGAGTTTACCTAGTTCTTCCAGAATGTACCAACCATTTTTAGGTATGATCAGAACATCTTTGAAACATCTGGGGCCACGTTTTTTTCCTGGCCTTCAACCCTTGGCTATGAGAGTAATGTTGTCAACTAAAGTTCCCTGCCTGACCATGATCTATATATTTATTTTTTTAACCCCGCCTATCCCTTGGTTCTATGTTGCCATTCTATTGAGAGTCCTAAATTGAATTTGTATAGATCGCTCATGCAAAAAGCCTTTTAGAGAGAGTGGTGGGCAGACTTGTGGGGGTGGAAGGGAGGTTTGGCCCACGACAGGTCTGACTTTGAACACTCTCTTTCTCTCTCTGTCTCATTCTCCCACTCTCTCTCCCTTCTCTTCACCCCATTCCATGAATGCTAGAGGTGAAATGAAAGTAGATTCTTTCTGAAGAAGCAGGATAGATAATCAAGGACTTAAAGTCAAAGACTCTAAAGGACACAACCCTTTGCTTCTAGTTGGCAAAGACAACAGATAGCGGAAAAGTACCGGGAAACTCCACACCTCTTACTTCTGTGCCCACTGACCCACACTTGAGATCATCTCAGTTTGCTCCCTTACAGAGCTCTCTCACCAAGCATCCATGGTTTAGGCACATTTGTCCTCATTTCCTTGTGACTGCTGGGAGCTCTGGAGGCAGAAGGGCAGTGGAGTAGAAGAGTGAGGCCTCGAGTTGAGTGCCCCACAGGATGGACTCCTGGGAAGTGAGGGAGGATGAAACTCCATGGAGAGATGTTAACAGCTCCAACCCAGCCCAGGAAGGTGGAAGTTTCATTTAATTAGATTGGTCCCCAAAGGGAAATTCTAGTGCCTGGGGCAAGATCGCATTTGTCATCTTGACACCTTTCCATTGCTTGTCACATCTTAACAGCCCTCCTGGGCCTCTTCACATGTCCTCCGACCAGGGTCTCTTTGTCTCTGGTGCAAGTCTCATTGCTGGAAGTTGTTAAGAAATACTGTAAAAGCAGCTAAGGTCCAATTTCTGGAAAATGCACATTTGCTCATTTTGGAGCTTAATGGCAAAGAGCGCAGTGTGGTCTGCATGAGTTTAATCCCCAGCACTCACACTTGATCTGTTTGGGCCTCAGTTTCATGGGCTGTATGATGGAGAAGGTCACAGCTGACCCTCAGGCACTGTTATGAGGGTTGAGGAGGATGGACGTATCTGTAAAGCTCAAGTCAGCATTTGTGCATGGCAGCTGACAGTCTCATTGACATTTGTTCCTCTGCTTTTTGGGTTGCCTGCCTGCTTTATCAGATCGGAACACTCCTTTAAAGAAGGCAGCAAACTTCAGATTACATGAATCAAGGCAGCTCCCAAAACCACCTTCTTGGGAGAAATTGACACTTTGGCTCCAAAAAAGTGCATGACAAGGGCCCTAGGCACAGAATTTATTTTTTATTTTATTTTATTTATTTATTTATTTTTGAGACGGAGTCTCGCTCTGTCGCCCAGGCTGGAGTGCAGTGGTGCAATCTCGGCTCATTGCAAGCTCCGCCTCCCGGGTTCATGCCATTCTCCTGTCTCAGCCTCCCCAGCGCTGGGACTACAGGTGCACGATGCCACATCTGGCTAATTTTTGTATTTTTAGTAGAGACGGGGTTTCACCGTGTTAGCCAGGATGGTCTCGATCTCCTGACCTTGTGATCCGCCCACCTCAGCCTCCCAAAGTGCTGGTATTACAGGCATGAGCCGCCGCACCCGGCACAAGGGCCCTAGGTACACAATTTATACCAGTGGATCCCAGAAAGTATTGCCAAATTGCCAAATTTAACCACAACAATAACAACCACTCAAACCAGAAAATAAAGCAAAAGCTAAAGAAATAAAGAAAAGGGCAATATTATTTGGGACATATCTGGAATTCAAATGTAACTGGACTTCTTGTGACCCTGTGTTTTATTTGGTGGCCCTAACAGGTGCTGTGTCTATCCTCACATTTGGCCTTTTACAGTCTGTACATTAGTATATTTGTCTTTTGCTCCATCATATGCAACACTAAGAAAAATCTATTCCTGAAAATCTTCACTACATGGCATGACTTGGTGCCAAGTCTGGCTGTATCACTCACCAGCTTTGGGTTCGCAGGCACAGTACCTAACCTCTCTGAATGTCAGTTTCCTCATCTGCAGAGCATCTGCTCTGTCTATTTAACAGAGTTAGACAAGCAGATGAGATGTAAGTATTGACCCTTTTCATGGTGTGTGTTGACGCATTCATTAAGCACAGATGTTCTCTGTGCACAAGCACATGTAGTATGTCTTCATTTATTGAGGACTATAACATGTGAGACACACTAGAATACTTTCAAAGTAAAGAGAGATTGCGGCAATGAATTTGAACCCAACTTTCCAGGCTGTCATATGAAGGTTAATTAGATTGATCTGATAGAAAGCTTATTTGTATGACCCTATGTTGGTTGTCATTGCATTTTGGACAGTGTCTTGCACACAGCAGGTTCTCAACAAATGTTCGTTGAATGAATAAATAAATGAGTGAATAAATGTTACTCCATTCTCTGGTTCCTTCTAAATGTTGCCAAAGTGGTTTAGCAAAGATACTTTCCTTGGCAGGAGTTTTCTGGCATAGGGACTGAGTTTAAAGAGGTTTATCTCAAATTACTCCACTAACTCATCATGATTTGCTCTGCTTCCCACCTGGCTAGTCCCTGAGCAATTCCCTTAGTGGCCTGGATCACACGTCCTCAGATTGTGCAAGTCAAACTCTGCCTCACGACTCAAACAGATGTAAGCATCCAATCTGCTGGTCCTTTCTATTTCCTTTGCTTTCCCCTCCTTCCAGATCTTTCCATCGACTTCCAAGATGACACAAGAGTGCTCCAAAAAGTGTAAAACATGGTATATTTTTAAGGAAAGCTCATTCTTATTTTTCATTTTCAGTTTACATTCACAGGCTAAATAAGCCTTCCTTACCCCTCTAGAGAGAGGATAGTGTTATCTGTGATTCCTTCTCTCCTCCACATACTAAAGGGACAGCATTTCCCTTTACTCTCCTCTTGTGCCCCTTGAAAAATTATATCTTGTCTCCTGCTTCAGATTTCCTGAATTCCTTTGAACACTTTTTTTTTTTTCTTATTTTTCTCTCATCTTCTTTGGGAATGAGTCAGTCTTACAATTTTATGGCCACTTTGATGTGTGTCTCTGTTCCTGTGGAGCCGTGGTTTGCTCACTGGATGGCCTTTCAGCGCCTGCATCCTTTTTGGGGGAATGGTAACAATGCAAGAGTTTTGTGAAGTTTTTCTACAAGAGCACCTGGCTGTCTTGGGACCCCTATTTGACCCTTGATCTCCTTTCTCTGCAGGCTTTTCAATGAATCCCTTAAGCCTGTTGAAATTTCCTTTCTTAAAAGCCATTTACTTAAATTGACCACTTTTCTCTCTTCTCTGATAGTTCTAACCCTGGTACCAAGACACCTTTTCAATTTTATATTTCTTGTTGCCCAAGCCCCCGTGCCCTGCATGAAAGTCTCAGAATAAAAGAAATACAGCCTTAAATGCTGTGTTTAGACTTGAAAATGTCATCACCCTCACTGCCTGTTAAGGGACTAGGAATGGAAAGTCCGCATGCTTTCTGGTCAGATCACACCTCTCACGTGTTGGGGCCAGACATTTGGGTTCAAGGAAACCCATAGCATCATTTCCTAAATGACTTAATTTTATTCCTAAAAGTCACAAGTAGCCCAAGAGATGTTGCTCCTGTGTTTTAGACTTTTGGATTTCCGTAAAGAGGACATGCTTGAAACAGATTGCCTTCTTCCTTGAAGAAAAGAAGACATGGGCAACAACCCAAGCAGCTCCAGTTTGGTGCAAAATAGCAAATTCATCATTCATCATCAGTGCCTGCCCTGCCAGTGAGTTCCCTTTCTCTCCCTGTTACCTTCTCCACACACTCACCGCCATAGGTTCCCATGAGATGCCCACAGAGTGAAGCTGACACTGGGGAGCAGAAGCTCACACACTGAGCTGCTCTTCCTGCACCCAACACTTGACTTTCTTGGGACATGTCACCTGGCTTAAAACTCCTGCCTCTGGGACGCCAGGAGACTATTCAAATAAAAGTCTCATTCTGAAAGCTGTGCAAATGTCACATACAGCAATACCTAGGAAGTTTATCGGAGACCTGTCCTCACCAGAAGCAACCAATTTCTATAGTGTGCAGCAAAGTCCCACCTTGAGAAGCAAGTCCCACCTACAATTGCATAATGCTCTATCACTTTTGACCCCCGGTGGCTGATTGCCAGGATGGCATGTGGAAGGCACGTTAGTTAAGCTGGGGCAGTCATCCAATGCTTCATTAATACCTACAGGAATTCAGGAACTTTTGCTTATTGAGTTTTTCCCATTTGGATAAAATAATCGCACTGGAATTTGAGGGAAGGGATAGTAAGAACATGTTAAAATTTTCTGCAAGTGTTTAGAAATGAAGCATGCTGTCGGTGTCTTCATTATTTTCTACTCTTCAGTTAGGGACATCGTGGCTACAGCGACTAAGTCTTCTCCCTGCTCCCCGTCTGCCCCTCCTCCAGTCTCTCCTCATGCCCTTCCCTGCAATAAATTACTATTGCTTCATGAGGTAAATTAGGTATTGTGGCTCACTTTATCACCTTCAGGACTCAGGAGTACTATTTAGTGCTTGGTCCACTAGTACATTGTGGATAGTTTTATAGTGCAATAACACCCACCACTCTACATGTACATGTACAACTCCTCTCTACCTGAGGACTCAGTGTGCTTCTTTATTTATATTTATATCTTATTCTTCCTAACTATACCCAGAGGTGGTAGGATAGTTATTTCTCTCGATTTTCCAGGTCAGGAAACAGAATGCAAAGAAATGAGGTATTTTATCTAAAATCACCTGGGAAGTCAATGCACAAATGCTTGTTTTATGCTTGGTAAGAGCTTGTAATTGTGTCCTTTTTTTTTTTTTTTGGCCACATTTGCCTTAAGTGAGTATCCTGGACTACGCACACAGAGGAATAAATGACAAGAGCCCGTGAGCCCTGGGTGGGAATGAACTGTTCTGGCTTCTAGCCTGACTTTGGTACCACCAAGCTGCGTGGTTTTGGGCAAAGTCTTTTAAGCCCTCTGACCTAAGTATCTTCAGTAAAGTAAGAGAGTTAAAGAAAATGACTTTGAAGTTGTTTCCACGTGAGCCATTTACTTTCCTACGATTAATGTGTGATAGCCTCAGATTACATGGGTTCTGAGGCAGATGGCTAAATATCCCACCTCTCAGGGACAATGCCTATTTACCTGTCACCTCAGTGTCATTATTAATAGAATCCCCTTTCACTCTCAAAGGTGTCTTAGTTTGAATGATAGTTATAAGTAAACCAAAATATAGCAGGTGGACCCAAACTTTCTGTTAGTCTAATATCAGCAGAACTGCTGATCCCGTCATCCAGGGCAGTAGACTTCCTTTCCACAGCAGTATGTTTCGGGATCCACCTTTCTGAGAAGTTAAAAGCCCTGTGATTACTCCTCCTCCAAAGGGCTGAAATCTGTTGTGTCAGTCAGTACTACAGCTGAGAGAGAAATCTATGTCATTCCCTCCATGGTGTTTATTGAGCATCTATTACATGAATATCTATATTGAAATACATATCAGTAGAATATTGGTACCATGAATCAGGAATTTATTTTGTTAAAAAAAAAAAAAACTGGAGGGAAGTTTCTGTCATCTCCAAAAAGTCAATGAGGGGGCAGCCCAGCGCTGTAGCTGATAGTTCTCCTGTCACTGCTCTCCTGTCACAGCTTTGCACAGACCCTTTCCTTTCTGACTGCAGCTTCCTTCCTGCAGAACCAGATTGTTTTGATTTTTCATAAATGAGAAGGTGGGCATTATATGAGTGAGGCAGTGATCTTGCTGCAGTGTTACTCAAGGACTGCAGCATACGGGAATGACATCTAGTCCAATCCTACATGGAGGGGTTTATGATGTCTTTGTTTTTAACCTGAGGCATTAGAACAAACCCAGCAAATGACTGCACAGGTGGCCTGCAGCAACCATATTACCTTCCCACTCCCTACAGTGGCTCCTTGGCCAATGTGTGTGAAACTGGGTTGCTCACCTGGTGCAGAAACTCCCTCTTTACAATCTCTGCTCTCTCTGCCACACCCTTCCAGTGACAAGAAGCTCAATCCCTCAAAAGGCAGCCCAGTCCCCTTTTGAACGTCTCTAATTGTTGGGCTAGATAATGCTAGGGCCTAGGCCCCAAGGCCTGAGAAAGTCACCTTGCAAACACCGAAGACTGTGTGGCTCTCCAGAATGGCATGAGGAGTCAGGACTCCCCCTGGCTTCTTCGGTCCTCACAGTGCAAGAGGGTGTGTGGGTCTCCGTTCTGTGAAGACACAGCCATCCATGTTCTCAAAAAGAAAAAAAAATGCCCTGTTCATAAATCCAAAGCTAGAACAGATGAGTTTCCAAACAAGCTGATATTTCTCAAACTGATATTTGAGGCTTTAAGTTTAAGAGTGGGGACTCAACCAGGACTCCTGAGGGAAGTTCTGGCAGTAGCAATTTTTTTTATTTTAAACCTGTTTTCTTCCGGATGAATGTGTCCTCTTCAGGCGCTCTAGGTGCTGGGCGGCCTTGCCTTGCAGGGTGTCATCCTCAGATGTTGCCATGGATTGGCTCACAAGGTGGTTTGTGTCCTGAAAGCACCTGTCACTGTCCCCAGTTCTAACCCACACTCCCAGGTTGTTTGGAAAGTTCTTCAGGAAACATTTAACTGTGACTAATGTGCTGATTTACAAGTTGTAAGCAACCCCTAACCAAGGAGAAAGGCTGGCAGGAGTCTCTGTGGAGTGGCAGTGCGCTGTGCTGTGCCTCAGGATGCCCGAAAGCCATTAACAAGCCGAGGTGACAGACACATGGTTAAAAGGTGAAAAGAGAACCTTGGGGGAGATGAGCCATTAACATCAGAGAGGAGAGAAAGCAAAAGTGTGAAGTGTCGTAGTCAGCAGGGTTCAGCGGCTCAGCCATCTTGCTGAGCCTCCAGGTCCAGGCAAGTGGGGTCCACTGTGATGGCCCACTCAACTTCTTGGCACATTAAGCTTCTTGGGTGTGATGGCCAATGAGATTGAGAAGCCTAGAAATTCTTAATTCAGTCATAACTTGGCCAATGGGTTTAGAACTTTATAGATTTGAAAATATTAACTTCTAGAAAGTATTGTCAAAATCCACAGTTGCCATCCACCACAGACAAGTGGGATAGGTCACCTGAGATCTGCCTAAAGTCACCCCACAAGGCCCTTCCTTATTTTCCAATGTGCAACATCACTGGCTCTTGGGGAATTCCTTCTTATGTGAACCCTAAATCACCCCAATGCAGTCTCAGTCTGATTCATTTTATTAGAGAAACAGTGAGGGGTGTGGAGAAAGAGCAGTCAACCTGAATAGACTTCTATTCCTAGGATTTCCAGCTGTGCAGTTTGGGGCAAAATAATTAACTTTCCTGGGCCCCAGTTTCCTCATCTAAAAAACATGGGTAACAATGACCATCCCTCTGGGACGTGGTAGAATTAAATAAGATAAAGTCCCAGGGAATCGCCCATGCCATGACTGACACAGAAAAGGCACTCAATAAGTAGCAGAATCTCCTTTTCATTCTCCTTCTTCTTCTTCTTCTTTTTTTTTTTTTTTTTTTTTTTTTGAGACAGAGTTTCACTCTTGTCACCTAGGCTGGAGTGTAATGGCGCGATCTCGCCTCACTGCAACCTCCGCCTCCCTGGTTGAAGCTATTCTCCTGCCTCAGCCTCCTGAATAGCTAGGATTAAAGGTGCCTGCTGCCATGCCCAGCTAATTTTTGTATTTTTAGTAGAGACTGAGTTTCACCACGTTGGCTGGGGTGGTCTCGAACTCCTGACCTCAAGTGATCTGCCTGCCTCAGCCTCCCAAGGTGCTCGGATTACAGGTTGAGCCACCTTGCCCGGCCATCGTTTTGACTCCTGAATATGAATATGTACTATTTAGACATGGATGTCCTGGATATTGGGAGGAGGAGGTGATGTTCTTGGAGTGTGTGGCTGAGAAAAGGTAAGGGGACTCAGGGCATACTGCCCCCAGTGCTTGCTAGACGGACCCCTCATTCGGCCACTCACTTCCCTGTGACTCTCAGAGATGGGAGTGCCCAGGGCTCCCAGCTCCACCTTTCTGTGGTGACCCTGTCATCCTTGGTGTCATCACCCTGTCGGTCAAAGCAGAGGTATCTGTGTGTCTTTGAGTGTCATCATGTTTCATACCTCCATTTTCTTCAGGCTGATCCTGAGCCGAAAAAAGACACTTGGTGTCAATATTAGGCCACCACGTCTGTGGAAACAGAGCACATAACTCGGGTTTGGGGCAAGTGTCAGTTATGAGCCATAACAGAATTTTTACATTTCACCCCAGGAAATGAAATGGGCAAACTACTTATCTCCCTGCCTTTTCTTAGGCCTCCTATACTCTAGCACATAGAAAATATATGCATATTATTTTCTCTGAAACTTCCTGCTGCATTGAAATGAATAATCCCACAGTGTTTTCATTAGAATTTTTTTTTAATAAAAAGAAGTTCTAGGCCGGGCGCGGTGGCTCAAGCCTGTAATCCCAGCACTTTGGGAGGCCGAGACGGGCGGATCACGAGGTCACGAGATCGAGACCATCCTGGCTAACACAGTGAAACCCCATCTCTACTAAAAAAAAATACAAAAAACTAGCCGGGCGAGGTGGCGGGCGCCTGTAGTCCCAGCTACTCGGGAGGCTGAGGCAGGAGAATGGCGTGAACCCAGGAGGCGGAGCTTGCAGTGAGCTGAGATCCGGCCACTGCACTCCAGCCTGGGCGACAGAGCGAGACTCCGTCTCAAAAAAAAAAAAAAAAAAAAAAGAAGTTCTAAGAATTCTCACCTGATGTTACTTCAATGGTATGTAAGAAGTTGAATTTGAAAGTAACCTTCCTGAGCAATATTATTGTGTGAAGGCAGAAGCCAAAAATATATATATAAATAAATAAATAAGCACGAAAAACTCAGTCCTTATGAGGTTTTGTCAATAAAAGAGCAAAGGAGGTAAGCTACTGGTCACAGAGGCTCTAACACAAAATTTGGAGTTCATGGTAAAGAGGAGTCCTCAATGCTGAACATTCCTACCACAAACAGCAGTTTCATAAATTATGATTTTATTTTTACAGCCGTATCTTTCCTCCTGAAGCAACCAGGTCTCTGAAAATGCAATTTCTATTTGCACAGGACATTATATCACGTCCTGTCATGATATCGTGTATCTTCAAGGACATGATGTCACACTTCAGAATCAATTTTTCTTAATGGGCATTTCAACAGCTCTTCTGTGAGGCTGGGATATCTTCTGATGGGCAGTGCACAGCAGAGGAATTAGAAAGGATCTGCACCTCATGGGGGTAAATGTCCGCTTCTCTTTGGGTTCAGTCACGTTGAGAACATTCTTTAAATCCCATTCCCTCTCAGGTTTCCAGTTCATCCATCTGTGAAAGTATATGAAAAAATAGATTTGTAAAAAAAAAAAAAAAAAAGACTTATGAAAATCAACAAACATTTCCTGTAAAGGTCCAGGTAGTAGATATTTTTTGCTTACAGGCTCAACCCCACCTTTGTAGCATGAAAAACAGTCACCGATGATGAATAAATCAATGAGGAAGGCTGTGTTCCAATAAAACTTTATTTATGAACACTGAAATTTGAATCCCATATAATTTTCCTGTGTCGGGAAATATTCTACCTTTGATTTTTGCAACCATTTAAAAATGGGAATGTAAATTTATAGCTAACACAGGTCATACAAAAACAGGCTGTGGGCCAGATTTGGCCGGTAGTCTGTAGTTTGCTGACGGCTGCTCTAAGAAAAGAAATCTTTGTGTATTGAAAAATGCATAAGCTATTTTTACTTCAGCTTAATTCTTGTGCAGTATGAATCATTCAAACTTTGATTTCTCTTTCATGATGTCACTAACAACCCAGTGAGGGAATCATAAAATGAGGGTGGAATTTTCTTTCTCTCTAGAGGCACAGACACTCTCCCAAAGTAAAGAAGTCCAATTTGCACGTATGCACACACGTTGGTAGACACATGGTGTACATATGTATAAACCATAGTGCAACACGAGAAGAAGTTAGCTTCAGGTAAGAGAGAGGGTTTTTTAAAAAAAAATGACCAGAAGCAGCAGGAGTACCCTCCCTATTTAATAATCACAAAACGGGACTTACAACGCTTATCAAGCCATTTCAGCGGGGTCTGTATCATTTCACCAATTTCAACAAACTGTCCCAGCCAGGAGAAAGATTAGACTGTGTATGTTTATCTTCTGTGGAGTTATGGCTGTGTTCTCCTCAAGAGAATGAGATATGGAAATAAAAGTTTACTTAGTTCGGTCTCTGATGGATTCTCATGACAAGGAAAAGTCATGTCATTTGTGCCCATGTACTCAGGTGATTGGAGGTGGAGCTCTGCACAGCGTCCTTCTCTCTGGAGATGCAGATTCTTAAGTGGGGCGGGAGTGAGGATGCGAGGAGGGGCCCCATGCTCTCTGGTCCAGTTATAACTGGGGCTGGAGAGAGGCCTAGGGCAGCGTCCTGCAAAACAAGGAGGGACCGGGAGATCAGCACCACAAGAATCCCATGAGGTTGGAACTGGAAGAGGTCCTTACAATCATTCCTTCCTACCTAGAAGGGAACAGTCGGTACCCCTGAGGGAGAAGGGTGAATGCCAAAGGCCTCCCAGGATTGGGAGACCCTGCAAGATCGGATGGAAAAGCTGAAACAAGGCAGAGCAGCCCAGGTCCCCTCTGCACTTTACAGGGGGTGGGGGATGGTGGGGGATCAGAAACCAGCATGGTCTCCCTTGGCCACCAGCGGTGATAGAGGTGGCCCCTGACCCCACCCAGTGACCGGGCACCGTGGTGGTGAAGGTATGGGATATGGTTGTTGAACCCATTCACCAGCCAGGACCCAAAGCCAGCCAGTGTGCAGCCACCCAGAGACAAGTCAAAGGGCATAAGGGCTTCTTTCAGACCCACGGCGTCTTTCCACAGAGGGCTATTTTAGCAAAAATCTTAGGCTCAGCACTCCAGTGGAGGCCAAACCTTGATGAGAACAGGAAACTAGGGAAATATGGAGAAAATATTTTGAATCCTCAAGAGGCCAAGTCTGACTGCTCTAGAGCCTAGGCTGGATGGGGAGTGGTTTGACACTGTGGCGTCCCCCTCACGGAGAAGAACGGAGAGCAGGCCCGTGCCCAGTTACCCAACTCCACCAACATGGGGTGCAGCCAGGGATACATAGCAAATGATGAGGCTTGGGGCCAAGACTCTGACCATCCAGTTGTACCCTCACTGTCCCTCTATAGGCCTCAAGCTCCTCACCTGTGAGAGACCTATTGCTGGGTGAGATGACACTGGGCACCATTTGCATTGCTTTGGATTTCAGACAGCTCGCTAATAACCATACACTTTTCTGTGGAATGGGAAGATAACGCCAACGAAGGGGGAAAACTGACCATCTAGACATATATATCCATACATCTTCATGCACATTGATTTTTTTTTTAGAAAGCTTGCACTTACCGAGAACCTACTCCAGACCAGGGTTTTATGTAGGTTTTCTTATTGGATCCTTACAAGGGCCACATGAGAAAATAGAAGCTGAGAGAAACAAATTTGCCCAAAGTTATAAAGCCAGCAGCGGCAGAACCAGTGTTTGAAGCTGGGTCTATTTGTCCAAATTCCCCATTATGCTGTAAGACAAAGATAAGATAAATCAACCTTTCATTTATTAAGAAAAAGGCCCACAGACAACAAACTCCTGTGTTCTCTCGCCTACTGATTATGTGTCTTTCCTCTAATCTCAGGGGCTAGGGACCAATTTGGTAGCAAAAATTTCCTTTGCAATCGTATTGCAGGGCATGCCAAGGACACTCAACACCCATTGGGTGGGTCAGTGAGCACTGGATGAGGCAGGAGCTGGGCTTGCCTAGAGCTTCATTTCAGGCTCTTTCCTGCCATCTGGGCTCTTCCTGTGCATCTGTCTGCACCTTGGCCTGAGCTGGCCATCGGTGGCCAGGGTCCTTGTTTTCCTGGGTTCACAGGCCATCTCCAAGCACTGTTATTGAAATATGTTATCACAAGGAGCCTATTGCGAGGAAAGACCAGATGGCCAATTTCAATGTTGATGTACACAGTTTTGTAGGGGCAGTCACAGGAAAAGAGAGAGGGAGGGATGATCCCAGCCTCAGCGGTTCATGTGTGCGCGTCCATTGACACCAAACGCCTGGTGCTTCCAATCTGTTTCCCGCTGTCACAGGGAGCTGGTGAAGAGCTACAGCTGCACTGCCGTCAACCTCAGCAAGGCCTGAGGAGTGGCCACATGCCTGAAATCAAGCACTCTGGGGACTGAGGAGGTGGGAGTTGGTGGGAGAATGCGGCTGTGGGGACCCTAGGGGAATGCTTCTAGCCCCAGATTCCAGTTTATCTTGGGTGGAAAAGGAGTTCCCCTCCAATGGCTCAGCCAAGAATGTTGATGTCACAGGGAAAGGGAATGATTGTGTGTCACACAGAACTGGGAACAGGCTGCTTAGAAGGACACCCTTATCAATTAGGTAATGTCTGCTAATGATTGAGAAACTGTGTTATGCAGTGCTCCAGCTGTTGATGTGTTAGCAAATATCTGCGAAGGGCAGGATACCTTGTGGGAAAATGTTTTCTTAGATAGGATCTTACTGGCTGGAGCCCTAAAACACTGTTGTATCCAACAGCAATACCAGGCATTCAAAACAGAGCAACATGGCAGACTGTGGACTGGGCATAAGACGCGGCTGTGGTTGGGATTTTGGTTTCAATTCCAGGAAATAAAAATGTATTTGTGCAGAAATGATGCCTATAACCAAATTTTCTTCCCCCTCTCACCTTTCTTCCTTTTCTCTTTATTTACGCTTCTTTTCTCTCTCCCCTCCTCTTTTCCTCTTTCTTCTCTCTTCTTTCCTTCTCTTTCTCTATCCCTCCTTCTCTCTCTATTCCTCTCTTCCTCCTTTTCTTCCTCCCTCCTTTCCTTCCTTTCCTCTTCCTTCCTTCCACTCTTTCTCCCCTTCATTTCTTCTCTCTCCTTTCCTCCCTCCCTGCCTTCTTTTTTTTTTTTCCTCTTAAAATACCAACATTTAATGATGCTCACAATGTATAAAACACTAGATGAAGTGCTAGGCATATAAAGACAGTAAAAGTGCTTGTCCTCAAGGGAATTATGGCTAGAGAGACAAAAGGAACATGTTAATTGATACAGGTAAAACATGTGTAATAGAATACAATCACAGAAGTATGTAGCTGTAGCATAGCCCAATGCCTATATTTTTAAAAATGTTGTAATAGGTTTTATTTAATGTTTTCTCTCTTCTTGCTTATAAAAAATAACACATCATATTTCAGCATGGAAAACTTAAAAGAAAAAGTAGCTTCCAATCTCACCAATCAGTAAGGGAAATGTCTGAAAGAAAAGACATATGCACATGTATACACATATGTAGACATATACATATTTTTCAAAAGTGACTTATTGCTGTTTAGAGTATAGTGTGCTCTTTTCACTGAACATATTGTTGGCATCTTTCAAGGTTAACAAATATAGATGTACCACATAAGTTTTATTGATTATATAGTAGTCCATCAAATAGAGGATTCATAATTAAGTCTACCAATCTCCTGTTGCCAAAAATTGGTATTCTGTTCCCAATTTGGGGATATCATTTTTACAAAACCATAGCAAGCATCTTTGTAACTAAATATTTACATGTTTCTCAGACTATTTCCTTAGGATAATTCCTAGAAGTGTAATTCTGGTAGAATTATGTATATGTATTATGACTTTTTGATATATAATCCCACTACACTCCAGACAGATTATATTAGAAAGTGATGTTACTCTTTTAATGTTTTCCAGTTCAACAGTTGAAATAGTTATATTTGAATGGATATATCTGTTATGACTAAAAAGCCCCAAATATTTCAAATTTTTGCATTTGAATTTTGAGATGCTAATTTTATTAATTTTATTTCTATTGTTTTAGTCATGTATTTTATATATTAGTCATTAATATTTTATCACATATATTAGGAATATTTTCTTAATTTGTCATTTACCTTTTAGGGCTTTTTCCCCCTATATAGAAGTTTTAATGTGAGGCAGTTGATCAATTATTTTCTTTATGGCTGCTGCCTTTGATACCAGATTTATAGACTATCTTCTACCATAAGGTAATATACATATTTACTTATGCTTTATTCTTATATTTTATCTGGAATTGATTTGGAATTTGTTATGACTAAGGAGGTAGCATTGATCTTTCCAAATCATTAACCAGTTGTGAGGTATTATGATCAAGTCAATACTTAAAATTTGAAAAAAATTATATTATGTTTCCCATGTTTAATGTTATTTATTTAATTTTTTAAAAAATTAAGTTGTTAGATACCTGTTGTTTTTTTCAAATAATCAGCTCAGAATTATTTCTCAACTTTATCACTTTAAAATTATTAATTTCTGCTTTGATCGTTATTAAATTTTCCTTTCTTTTATTCTATTTTTAAATTTTTATAGCTTAATTATTTGAATTCACTATTGTTTTATTTCAATTATTTGTTTAATAATTTAAAAATTTCAGCTAAGAATATTCCTCTCATGTAGCTTTGTCCAAATTCCACATATTTCATATGGCATATTTTTACAGACATTACTTTCTGAATAATTTGTATTACCCTTTTTTTTGTTCTTTGAATGAAGAATTTTAGAAAAAAAAGTTTATCCTTTATAAGTAGTTTGAGATTTAATTTAAATAGTTGTTTTTAATTTCTGGTTTACTACATTGTGGCCAAGTGTGTCGCTATAGATTTTTTTTTTAATTTTTGGAAAACCATGAGGTTCTTTGAGAAAGTCTAGTTCCTAATTGGTATTTCATTTAAAAAAAGAAAGTTTACAATTCTAATTTTTGCTTGTTTCTCTCTCAAATATTTAAAGGAGACATTGGAATCTATTTTTTAGAATTCCCAGTCATTCTCCTATTTTAAAAGAACTCTCTTAGCAACACTGTCCTATTTCTTTTATCTTTTTAATTAAAAATGTTAATTAAAAAATTAACATATATCCTAGAGTACTTTGAGGAAGCATATATTTAATAAAGATGTAAGAAGACATTGTGAAATCACAAAGTGTCAAATGGTTAACAACTGCAAAATCTTTAGATTCTAGGGAGATTCCAATTCCAAGTTCTAGAACAAAGTTTCTGGTTATGCCTCAGAGGATTACTGCAGCTTACACTATGAGGTGAACTGGGAGGCTCTGAGCCATTCTAAAGTGGTGATGTGTGCACCAACAGACAATTTTATTTCCATGTGTTTCTGTAGTTTTCAAACACAAGTACCCTCTTGTCATTTATTTCTTTCTCTCTCTCTTTTTTTTTTCTTTACTTTTTTTTTTTTTGGAGACAGAGTCTCATTCTGTCGCCCCGGCTGGAGCGCAGTGGCACCATCTAGGCTCACTGCAACCTCTGCCTTCTAGGTTCAAGCAATTCTCCTTCCTCGGCCACCCGAGTAGCTGGGATTACAGGCACCTGCCACCACACCTGGCCAATTTTTGTATTTTTAGTAGAGACAGGGTTTTGCCATGTTAACCAGGCTGGTCTCAAACCCCTGACCTCAGGTGATCCGCCTGCCTTGGCCTCCCAAGGTGCAGGAATTACTGGCATGATTTCTAAGTTTATTCCATTCTGGTCAGAAAAGATACTTGATCTGATTCCTACTTTTTTGAATTTATCGAGACTTATTTTGTGCCCTAAGCTATGCTAAGCTATGGTCTATTCTGGAGAATGTTCGTTCTGTGTACGGAAGAAAAGAGTGTGTATTCTGCCGCAGTTGGGTGAAACGTTCTGTAAATGTCAATTAGGCCTATTCCTTTTATCTTGTTGCCTTCTCCTTCTTCTTTCTTTTTTTATGGTGGTAAAAAATAACATAAAATTTACCCTCTTAAACTTTTTTTTTTTTTTTGAGACGGAATTTCACTCTTGTTGGCCAGGCTGGAGTACAATGGAAAGATCTAGGCTCAGCGCAACCTCCGCCTTCTGGGTTCAAGCCTTCCGGGTTCCAGCGATTCTCCTGCCTCAGCCTCCCGAGTAGCTGGGATTACAGGCATGCGCCACCACGCCCAGCTAATTTTGTATTTTTAGTAGACACAGGGGTTTCTCCATGTTGGTCAGGCTGGTCTGGAACTCCCGACCTCAGGTGATCTGCCCTCCTCGCCTCCCAAAGTGTTGGGATTACAGGTGTGAGCCACCCCGCCCGGCCTCTGAAACATTTTTAAGTGTTCAGTTGAGTAGTGTTAAGTACATTCACATTGTTGTGCAATAGATCTCTAGAACCTTTTTATCTTGCAACACTGAAACTCCAGACCTACTAAATACTAAATCCCCCCACCCCTTGGTAACCACCTTTCTACTTTCTGTTTCTATGATTCTCACTGATTTCGATACTTCATATGAATAGAATCATAGGGTGTTTGTGCTTTTGTGACTGGCTTGTTTCTCAGCATAATGTCCTCGAGGTTCAACCATGTTGTTGCAAGAATTTCCTTCTTTTTTTAAGGTTGCATAATATTGCCTGTACTTCCCACAGTTTCTTCCAACCTTTATTCTTCTTGCCTCATATAATGTGGCGACATGTCATATCTTACCATGTTCCAACCCTACGACCCCACATTCCCACTATGTAGAATATAGTGCTTTTTCGTCCTCAACTCTGTCCTTGAAGCTGATCTCCATCTTCAGAAGGTGTAGGGAAAAGAAACTAAGTGGATAAAACAGGAAGAGAAAGACCTCGTACCTCATCCACTGGTAATTTTTGACACCTCACATTAAAATCAGGGCTGCCATTTTCTGTTTGTGGTAATTGTATGCTATATTTTTGATTACATTTTTACTTTAATGTATTTATGTGTCTGTGTCTGAGGTTGAAATTGATTTTTCCACGCTGTATGAAACTCTTATCAGATACATTTAATCTACTTATATTTGTTGTTATAATTTATATATTTTAATCTGAAATCTGCTTTATTCTTTTGTGGTTTCTATTTTTCATACTTCCTTGATTTTCCTTTTTTAAATTTTTAAATGAAGAATATATATTTTTCTTTTATTGTTCTTGGTATGTATTCCATTTAAAATTCCAATTATCTAGTACCATTAAATTGTTCAGAAGCATTACTCATTTTCAAAAAGGTGAATGCAGTTTAAGCCTAGTGTTATCAACACATAGCTTATGTGGATTGCCCCGGCTATATGCTTTATTTACCAGTGATACTCGATTCCTGTTCTCAGTTCTATGGCTGAAAGGTACATTAATATTCACAGCTTTAAATCCAGTTTCCAGTAATTTCCATGTTTTCACCAATGTATTATTGCCTGGTTGAAGGGGCATTCTTTCCTATTTGGTTCTATAATACTCTGAAACAGTGGAATATGAAAAAGCCACAACCTCATGAATGCATTGTCTTCAAGATTCTTGCCACCATCATCCCAGCTCTCCCTGTTTCTGGAGATTTTCACCTTCCAGAATGTCATAAGTCCTCTTTCTTTGCTTTCTGCTATCTTCTAAGAGTTGGTGGAGGAAGGGACATTGGTTGAGAACACAACTCTGGCTGCTTTCCAGGTCAACAGTCAAATGGAAAGAGGAAGGTGCAGCCAAGGTGGGTTTGCGAATGTGGGAACTCAGAAGCTAGGATGGCCCTTCAGAGTCATCCAGAGTGGGGCACAGGGTGAAATGACATTGGATGTGGACTGCCCTGGGAAGGGGCCATGACCCTGGATGAGGCAGCTGTCTTCAGCTGAGGCAGTCCCCAAGAGGGTCCAGCAGAGTCTGTGTTCTGGTGGAACTCTCAGCAGCTGCAGAATGAGTTCTCCTGTACTGAATGGGGATCTAGGTGGCACATCACAGCATCACCTCTTAATTACATTCTCATTCATGTAAGTTGACATATTTTCTGTCTCCTCACTAGACTGTGAGCTTCTTACGAGCTAAAACTGTGTCTGTCTTGTTCAGTGTACATCCCCAGTTCCTAGCATGAGTTCTAATAGGCTCTTACTGAACATTCATTGAATAAAGAAATGAATGAGCGACACACATCTTTAGGTGTGGGAAGGGGCTGAGGCTGAGAGTAGAGAAAGAGCTGTAAAGAGAGAAAGAATCCCCCATCTCACATAATAAAGATGTTATAATATCAAGAAAACTATTAAGTGATCTTCAAAACCACAGAAAAAGACAGGTTAAAGAGCATAGAGTAATTCTCTACATCACATTTGAGAAATACAGCTGGAAATTGTGGGAAGAATATTTATGGCCTTCAAGTCCAAAGAGGGACAGAAAATAGTTGTCTGGTGTAATGATTTCCACCTCTCTGGGGTTGCAGCACACTCTCATGATTTTCTGACAGACCCTGCATCCAAATAAACCCTACAGCTTCACATGTGTGAGTGTGTTTATTATTATGAATCAAAGTGAATTTTGTATGTATTGAACTCTGTCTCAGTATATCCCAACGTTTTGTGCCATTGAAATATTTGGAAACACCTTGGAGCATCTAGAAAATCAGCCTTTGGGAGACTGTCCTAGAATTTTAATCAGACAAGCCTGTTTGATTAAGGTCCAAAGGGACTGTGTTTGGCTTTACTGTCTTTTATTCCATAAGCAGAGCTGCTCTCTCTGCTGTGAGGGTCTGTGGTATGCTCAGTTGCTGTTGGAACCTTCGTCCAAACACATTTGCTTCTTGCTTTCTCTGCTCCCAAACCTAGTCCTTTCTCCTCAAAGACAAATTCAACAAATAAAACAAAAACAGGCCATAAAACTGATAAAGATGGCAAAAGCCCAAGGAGATTCCCACCTCTCAGGGTGAGCTCTGGGCAGATTGCCCCTGTCTCAACAGCTGGGGACCTGAGCTGTGAAATGCAGCACACACTCCATCTGAGCCTCCCACAGAGGGAGGATTGCACTGTGCCCTCCCCACAGCGGGCCAAGGATGGAATGGCTTTTCCTGACTAGAAGTGTCCTCATCACAGACTTTTGCTCAGGTACCATTCTTCCTGGCTCCATGGCAAAGTGCAAAGTCCACAGATGCTCATCCTAAAGAGAAAGTCCCTGGGTTCCCTGCCACTTCTGAGAGGAAAGCTACCATTGTGCATCGAGTCTCTGGCCTGGTTTAACATCTAGTACCCACGCAGACCTGTGGTAGTTATGATTATCTCCATTTTATGCAGGAGGGAGTTAAGGTAAAGGAAGGGTACGGACTTACCCAGGGTTATTAGCCAATAAGTCGCTGAGCTGGGATTTATTGTTATTTTTTGGTCATTTGTTTAGCAACTCTTTATTGGGCAGGCACTCTGTACCAGGCCAGGGAACTTTAGCATTGCTACATAGTCTCTCTGGAGGAGCAGCCATCAGGGACTCCATCACTACCTGCCTCCATGTGTTGATATAATAGCAGCAGCTGGGACCGTCCAGCCTGAGGCCTTTAATGTTAGCCTGTAGAATCCCCTGAAACTTCTTCTGGGGGAGGGAGAGAGGGTAAAGGCTGGCATTCTCAGTGGTCCTTGCAGTATCCTAAGCTAGGACTCTGAAGAAAACACCATTCACCCACAGGGCCCCTCTGTGAGCTGGCCTTCTGCAGACCCAGTAGAGACCCGGCACCGGCACATCTCACAGTTTGTACCATGGCATCTTGGTATCTAGGCCAGGCATCAGTTGGATGATAGCTAAGCCAAGTAAAGTCTGTCATCTCCCATGGAACCTTGATTGGAGATTCTACCCCAGACTGTTCCTGAAGTTATGCATGTATGTACATGTGTATGCATATGGTGGCATGGATCAGTTTGTGTGTGCACGTGTGTGTATACCTGTGTGTGTTTGGTACTTTTATGTGTGTGTTATGTGTGCCTACCGTGCCTACTCTGCCTTAGGAGTTCCCTAACATGGCAACTGAGCATCAGATTTGGAAGGCCATTTGGAAAGCAGTAAAAGTTTCTGGGGTTCTACCACCCATTGACTGTCAAGCCATTTGGAAATAATAATCATTAGAATAGTTAACTGAATAATAGCTAAGCTAATCGACCACTTAGTCTTTTAAGTACTACTCTAAGCAACTTCACAACTGTTAATCCTTAATTCTCAGGACAACCCTATGAGGCTTGAACTATTGTTACTACCCTCTCTTTAAAAATGAGGAAACTGAGGCCAGCAGATCCCATGCTCAGGGGCCCGCTGTGTGTAAGCTGCAGAGCTGCGTTGGAATTCAAGCCATCTGGACTCAGAACTTGCCCTCCTCATCAAGACTGCAGCCCCAAGCTTTACTGAGTTACCAAAGCCGTCTTCCTTTATTTGTCATGGCTCCAAGATGTGAGTTGAATGTTTGAGCTCAGGGATATTTTCCAGGTAAAGGAAAGGTGTCAGAGTAACCGTGGAAGACAATGCATGACAATGGGTCCACCCAGAGCCTCCAAGGCCACTGCTGCCTGCTTTGCTGCTGTCACCGGAGGAAGCAGGCAGCACTGGCTGCAGTGGTGGAGCTGAAGCATCTGCAGGAGGTAGGAAACCACAGAGGTGAGATGAAACCTGATCAAGAATGGTGGCATGGGAAGGCTGGAGAAGTGAAGACTCCGCAGAGGCCTGGGCACCTGCTGGTGCAAACCAAGTCAAGTGTCAGGCAGGCTAGGAGGCAGCACTGAGGTCTCTGCAGAGCCAGGGCCTCTGGAGCCACCATCTTCCCTCATGGCCACACCTTCCTTCCTCTTGTAGTGGATAGTTGCTTCTGGAAGCTTCCCTTGGTCAGTTTGCAAGGAAAATCAGGTTCCAAGAGAGGACCTCGGCTGCTGAGGCAATTGAAAAGGGGAAACTGCATAAACATTTTTGTACTTTAGTTTTAGAGAAAATCATACTGAGACTGAAAAAAATTCTGGAATTTTTATTTCAATAAACAGGAACACTTTTTCCATGAGCTCTGCTCAGTTCCCCTCACACTAGTAAAATGTAAATCGCTAAAAAGCACACACACATAGCTGCTAGCTCTAACTAAATATGCAAAAGGGCTTTTTGCTCAGAATGAACAGTGACTCCTTCTTCTGTCCCTCTCTGAGCCAGGTGGATGGGGCATCTTTTCCAGGCCCCTCCACCAGGCACTCTTGTACAGGCCACAGCCTGTGCAGCTGTCCACAGCAGCTCCTCCTGATGCTCACTCTCTCAGGCAGTCTGCAAGTGGAAAACACACGTCCTGTCCATGTGGATTTATTCATGTTTCCCGTATCAGTAAGGAGATGGAGCTATAACACATTAAATATTTACAATTATCAGAGAAAAGACAGTACACAGCACTGAACTGAGATAAGAATACAGTTTCAAAATATTTACAATGAACACGTCTTGCTTTTTCTGGTTCTTCTCTTTGGTCTGGCACTTTAGGTCTCTGATCTCTTTATTGTATTTTCTTTCCAGGTTCCCTGTAGTTTTGAAAATGTCTGACAAAACCTCCTAAGTCTGAAGAGGATTGCTGTATAAGTGAGAGACATTTGGAGAGTCTGGTTCCTGTGTCTCCAAGCAAGAGGGCCTTTTTTGGAGCCTCATTTATGCTGATGTGTGTGTTTCCTGCTTATGCCTGAATCAAGTTTGTAGCTGGTTCTATCTATGGCCCTACCAAAGACAGCACCAACAAGAGGAAAGTGGCAGGCCCCTGAGCTTGTGCTAACCAAAAGAACTGATTTACACTGGTCTCCTGAATATCTCAAGGTCTTTTATACAGCCGGAGTTAACATGGAGCCAGGAATGGATTGGTTTATGTTTCCTTTAGTTAATTCGACTTCAAAGTGTTCCACATTATTACATTCAGAAGTAGCTCCTTCATTGTGTTTGATTTTAATCTCCACTCTTTGAAAGATCTCACTCTTTCCTTTTAGGTTTTGAAATAGTCAATGACCAAAAACAACAGAGATTCTACCTGAATGTGTTACATTAGCAACACCAGGGAGAGAAAGACAAACACAGGAAAGGTATTAAAAATTTGGCGCCTTGTTTAATTATAAAGAATGCAAAAGAAGCATCAACTGTGAAATATTTGGTTATTCAGAGAGATTAAAGACCTCCAGCTTTTGGAATGGGGTGCCAGAGAATTATCAGGATCACAGGCGTTTTATTTGATGGGTGCCACATTCGACCTTGAAGCGTTGAGGCTGGCACTCCTTTGTGTCCTGGGGATCTCCTGATGTCCTTGCTCCCTGGCGGTATCTGCCCCGGGGCCTCTGGAGGCCTCGCCGTGGAGTATGAGGTTGCGCACGTTTCTGGTGTATATTTATATCGAGGTGGCTGCGTTGCCAAGGAGCTCTGAGAGAAAGCAGAGCGGAGATAACTTCTAATCCACCTTTCTGTGATAATGTGGCGCAAAGTGAAGAGACCCAGGGCTCCATCCTCTGGTCTGGCATCGCCCTGGGAGGGGCGGGCCCTCGGGGTGTTTTTAGCAGCCCCAGTGCACTGGCGAAACTCTGTGCATTGCTGAACTCTGTGCAACAAATAGGAAAGACTGGGACAGAAGAGGAGAATGAAAGCAAACTGTAATTTGTAGGTAACAAGAAATGTATTTGAGTGTCCATTCACAAGATTTGGACAGCTGGAGAATTAGAATCTGGGAGCATTGGAACTGGCAAGGAGCCAACAGGGAATCGGGAGTAGAAAGAGAAAGTCCCTTGCCCAAGATCACAGGGGGAGCTGGAAACAGGGGGGCTGTGGAGACTAACTATATTAGTCCGTTTTCATGTGGCTGATAAAGATATACCGAGACTGGGTAATTTATAAAGGAGAGAGGTTTAACGGACTCACAGTTCCACGTGGTTGGGGAGATCTCACAATAATGGCAGAAGGCAAAAGGCACTTCTTACATGGCAGCAAGCAAAGAGAGAATGAGAACCAAGTGAAAGGGGTTTCCCCTTATAAAACCATCAGATATCATGAGACTTATTCATCACCATGAGACAAATATGGGGGAAGTCACCCCCATGATTGAATTATCTCCCACAGGGTCTCTCCCACAACATGTGGGAATCATGGGAGCTACAATTTAAGATGAGATTCGGGTGAAGACACAACCAAATGGTATCACCAGCCTGGGGTTTGTTGCACCACATTCCACATTTTTAGGGGGCTCCTAAACGGGAGTGAGGTTCCTTCCCTGACACTTTGAAGCTGACCCACAAGGAGCCATTCCCTGAGGATCCTTTCCTGATGGGCCATGAGTTCTACCATTTTAGATGGGTAGAAGGGTCTGGAGCTCTGCATAGGGGTGAAGTCAGAGGAGAAGGAAGAGGGATTCAGTCCATCCTATGCACATAGGTAATGTACTAAGATGAAATGTAGCAGAGCGCATAAAGCCGTGTTTCTGGTGTCAGACAGACTTGGCCTTGCATCCTAGGCTCACCCATGCCTGAACTTGGGTGACTCATTCAAGTTTGCAGTACCTCTGCTTCCTCATGTTTAACATGCGAATTAGGATACTGTTGTGATTTGAATGTTGTATGCCCCTGAAATTCATATGTTGAAGCCTAATCACCAATGTGATGATATTAGGAGGTGGGGCCTTTGGGAGGTGATTAGGTCATGAGGGTGGAGCCCTCGTAAATGGGACTAGTGGCTTTATAAAAAGAGGTCCCAAAAAGCTGCCTTGTCTCTTCTGCCATGTGAAGTCACAGCAAGAAGATGCCTTATTTGAACCAGAAGTGGGTCTTCACCAGACACCAAATCTGCTAGTGCCCTGATCTTGAACTTCCCAACCTCCAGAACTGAAAAATAAATGTCTGCTGTTTATAAGCTGCCAGTTTCTGGTATTTTATTACAGCACAGTTCTATGTTACAGCAAAGCTAAGACAGTCACCTTCTTCACATACTTGTGTAAACTCATGTAAGAAAATAGACATGAAAATCCCTTGTGATAAAAATGTGCTTTATAACTGATTCCTGAGGAATTGGTCTTCCATTAATAAGCATCATGCAGTGATCACTGGTCATTTTGTATCCTTGCCATTCTTATCATTTTTGGCTTCCTCCAGATCATGTCTCCACTCCAGAATTTGCTTGAGGTGTGAACAAGGGACATGGGCTGGGATTTATTAAGGTAGAATCAACTGGTGAGACTGAATGATCCTGTGTGGTTTTCCACAATGAATGCTGCCTTATGCATTCATATAAAGTGCCCTGAGACAGCACGTTCCAGGGACAGGCCTTTTTTTTGGGGACCTAAACAGATGCCCTTCGAGGTAGAGTGGAGAAGAGCCAATGAGGCCCCAGGCCTTTGGCTTGAATTTCTGGTGTCTCCATCTCTTCATGGCACAAAAATTCCCTGGAACAGAATATCTTTTCACAAGGAATTTTAATCAAAGTTGGTGGAATAAGAAAAAAGGATACAGGAATTATTCACAACACAAAAGTAGCCACAGCAGCAAATCAGTCCTGACTGGCACTGTCTCTTTCTACAGCGTCGGGCCTATAAGGACCTGTAGGGGATTGGACTGATAATCCAGTTTAGTCCAGGCCCAACAATTCAACAGGATCCTTCACAGGTCCTGAAGGGGTTTTGTGTTTTGTATGGAGAATACACTCTGAGAGTTCCAGCCATGACATGCGCCTATACTTAATCTGACTGATGGCCAAGGTCAGACTGTGGTGCCAGCAGAATAAACCTCTTGATCTGTGGACATCAGCAGTATCGTCCCGTGAGCAGGCAAACTACGGGGTCTATTACCAGGCCCTTCTGAGTGATCAAGGGCCTCCTGGGGGACCAAGGTCCCTGATGAGCTGATCTGGAGACTCTTGGGCAATGGGGGTCTAAACTTGGCCATCAAGAGCGAAAGGAGAGAAACTGTTGTTCTCAGAACATAAACAACAAGACCCTGACTCTGAGCTTTCCCCTTTAGGGATAATTCCTTCCCACTCCTAGTCACTTGTCTAAAAGCTCCCACACTCAAGCCCCAATCAAGTATTTCCTCCTCCATGGACCCAATTCAGCCAATACATATTTAATGAGTACCTATTAGGTGCCCAGGAGGGTTTTAACTTAAGTTGACCTGCTCTGAGGCTGAGTAAAAGCCTTGGTTTGGGTGGATTCCCATATTACAGGGAAGTACTGGAAGGGCAGCAATGTCGTGATCCCTGGTTATTGGTCCACTCTGAACAGGGCTTCAGGCAGTGACCGGGGGAAAAACAGACAAAGTGTGTGAGCCCCAACTCCTGCTATCTAGAGAAGAACTTGGATATCTAGGCAACTCAAGATGTCAGGGCCACAGCCAAGCTCTAGTGCAGGATTTTCACACCAATGGAGGATGCAAATGTGGGACCAGAAGCTGGGCAGGAGTTCTGCTGTGCATATGGACCATCTCTGAGGAGCTCGAAGAAGGCACAGTGAACAAATCAGTACTCAGAGGACAAGATTCAGGCCTGGGGTCCAGGACCATTGCAGTCTCCACCAGGAATGACCCTGGATCAAGGTAGAGCTGGGCTTATAAGTAGAAGCACTGAGACTTTCAGCTACAAAGCCAATGTCTGGGTCTCTTCTTTTGGCCTTCCTAGATACCACCCTGGTCCAAGATACAGTTCAAGGCCACCTCCTAAAACCAAAGTTTTCTTGGTGTCTCCCAATCACAGAGATCTCTTCCCCTCTTGATTCCCTAAGGAGATTTCCCTCTATCACACTCACATTGACACGGAAGAATATTCTACTCAATTTCCTCTATCTCTGCATCTGAGCTGAAGCTACTCAGGGAGGAGTCAGTATTTACTCCCAGTTATGGTGCCAAACACAGGCGGGTGCTAACTAGAACACCCATGAAAAATGTCTGCACATCACACCTCACCCTAAAGTTACTCCACATCAAGTGAAATACTTTCCAGCTCCTCACCATCACCTGCAACGCAGTACATGTATCAGAGGTCCTGGCTGGTCCAGACTCCAGCTCATGGGAGCTACCCTGGTGGGAGATCCACAGGCCTGCTTGGCCAAGAGATGTGCTGGACTGAGCTGCTCCAGGCTAAAGAGCAGTGGAAACCTTGCTCTTTTATTAGAGAAATTCTTGTGAGTTGCCCTATTTTAAGAAATGTAGTTTGTTTAATGACTTTTCAAAAGTCAGTTAAAAGGGATGGAAAAGAATTCAGAAGCATTTAAAAAAAGAGAGATTCTACTGGGGATATTACTTATGATTGGCATTTGCCTTTCTTGCAGATTCGTTCTTGACTTTGCGTCCTGTCCTCAGAGTGATACTCTGCCAACCAGACATTGTCACCTACTAGGCGACTTACTCAGGGCTCCTTGGCTCTGTCTGGAAAATCTCTCCTTCTTTTGCCCATCCTTGCTTCCCATCCCCCTCTCCCAGCTCAGAGCCTTTGTTGACGTTGACAGCTCATCCCTGGGCCATCATTCATCCTGCCCATGGCAAACTTTGGAGAAAATAAAAAACCCTGCTCCCCTAATCTCATTAGAAGGGCTGCAAATTGAATTTAGCCCCTCTCAGTGTCCCCTCAGCTGGCTGTCATTAGGAGCAGAGGCTGGGCCTTGGCTGATACCCAAAGACCAGCTAACTGAATTTGAGATGCTGTGGTCTTGACAGGCCAAGAGATGTAATTGAAGAGCCGTGGGGCTCCTGGTAACATTTCAGGCTGGGATTACACTGGGGATCCAAAACCCCCATCTGCATTGGTGTCGGGGGCACTAAAAAGTCACCCATTGGGCTTCCAGGGTCGGATTATTGATAAAGAGATCATTCCCAGTGGAAGGTAGGGGGGTGGTGTGGGGGAGACTGCATTGGTTACCATGCAAAATGGGTGTCAGAGGTGGAGGGAAAGGGACAGTGTATCTAGTGAGAGTCAGCAAATCACTCAAAGTTAGAAAAAATTTGCAGGAAGTTTTGTCTAATGAAAAGAAAAAGCAGTTAGGGGAGAGTAGGTGATGAACCTACAAAATACAAGGAAAAGAAATACTGGGTTTTAATCTGTGGGCATTACTGGTCTGTTTGTATAAATCTTAACTTTTAAATTCTTGAATCATCATAGCTTTATTTTTCATATCAACACTAAACCCCAAGCAGAGAGGGGCTTTTTGTGATCAAAAATTGTATTTTTATTTTTGAAAAATGTACCAAAAAACTGCGTCTAACATATATGCAAATAAGAAAGTATTTATATCCATATAACTAAAGTATATCCATATAACAAAATATTTAACAGAGGTTCATGTGGAAGACATGTCTCTACTTATTTGGATTTCTGAGGTTTCTTTAGCTGCCAGACCTATCATAAGTATCTCAGTAAGGCTGAAAATTCCATGAAATCCTGTTTTAAAGAGGAGGAAATGAGCAATAATTAACCACCTACTATGTGCAAGGCACAGTTCTAAGCCTATTATGCACATCGTCTAACTCAGTGTTCACGGCAAAGGAACAAGACAGGCATTACTCCAGTAGGGATCCCCACCTTACTGACGAGGAGAGTGACTCTCACAAAGGTTAGTCAGTCTCTTGCTTAGTGTCATAAGGATAGGAAGGGCTGGGGCTGGGATTGGAAGGACTGCCTGGTTCCATCACTCCCTAGGCCTTCCTGGCTTTTGAGAGTGGTAGGTTTCCTATGCCATGTTGTTTCCCTAAAAAAGTCAAACTGACAGAGTCTGTCACTCAGTTGGGAACACAGGCTGTGGGGCCAGACAAGCTCAATTCCACCGCCTACTAGTTGTGTGATGTTGGACAGTTCCAAATCTGTCTGTGCCCTCCTGGAAAATGGTGATCCTAGTAGGACTTGCCCCATCAGTTCACTGTGAGGATTAAAGAAATCAATGTACATCCAGAGTGCATGCACTGCACAGTGCCTGGCACATTGTAAGCACTCACTATGTAATACTGGATTATAATCAGTGTCATAGTGGTGCAATGAAGAATGTCCATCCATTTGCATATTTGATGGTCTAAATTTGAGAGGTCACCATCCAAATATGAGGCCACAACATCGTCAGACTCTGGTATTCCTTGCCTGACACTGCCAGATTTACGGTCAGAACGCCTCACATTTACATTCATATAACTTACTCATAGATGCAATTTCTGCTGAAGAGTAAAAGACGGACTTAAGGTTTTTCCTATGTTGATTCTATTCGTGGATTTTTTTTCTCCAGCTTATATTCCTCCATGTAAGGTAAGGGAAGTGACTGCAGCTGCCCGCCACAAAGGCCCTTAATGACCAAGTCCTCACTATATGCTACGTGTTTTACAAATTTTACCTCATTGAATGTCCACTTTTATGCATCTTCTTGTGGGCAGGTATTATTCTCACCTTTTCAGATGAGAAAAGTGTATTTATTTTATGTTTTCCATATTCTATCATGCCAACAGCATTCACTACAACCTTAAAGTTTCTCTAAAATGGCACAGACTATTAAAACATGGACTCTGCTACCTTCAGCAGGAATTAGTTACATACCTAAAGGCCTTTCTGCCTGGCATTGTGTATCCCAGTGGAATGCAGGTTTCAGATTTAATGAACATTGTTGATCTTTACTGAGTGCCTGGCTCTGGGTTGACAGGCTTGTCCATGTCATCTCATTTATCACCCATCAATTCTATGAAGAAAAGCCTTATGATTTTTACATTGCAGATGAAAAGGTTATAAGTGGAGTTTCAAAGATCACAAAATTACCGAGTAGAGGATTTGGGATTTGAACCCAGGTGCCTCTCCCTAACTCCACCTCCGGGGAGCTTCCTATCACATTGCATAGTTTCAGCACAGGATGAAGACCCTGTGCACAGGCCCCTAGAAGCCGCTTGCAATCAGTTAAAGTTGGCACCAATGATGAAGCCCAGTTTTCCTCCCATATTTAGTCAAATTCTTTTATTTGCGGGTGAAGAAATTAGGCCTCAGGGAGGTTAAATGGCTTGCCTGAGGTCACATAGGTACTTTGTGCTGTGTGAGTCAGACTCTGTTTCAATTCTTGTCCTAGTCCCATCCATACAACTACCAGCCCCCACAGCTTCATTCTCCAGGGGCCTGATCCACTTGGGATTTTTGGCAGCCTAAAGCTGTCAAGACAGTTTCTCCTTTGCAGAAAGGTTCCCTTTAGTGCTGGTTCCTTCTCTTAATCAGATGCTGCAAAAGTCCATGGGTAGAGTCCCACTCTGGAGAAGTTTCAAGGTTGTAACTAAAGACCTGACAGAGGCTGGGGAGCAGCCCCTGGCAGTGCGTTCACTGCCCCTGAATTTATTCCAAAGGTTCTGAAGCCCCCTTACCATTGACTGCGGTTCTTACAAACTGCCTTCCTCTAGATTTGACTTTTCTGAGGAATCTCTGGGCACTTAAAAGGGACTTTTGAGAGAATATGGCCTAACCCCTTCACTTTATAGGAGCCAAAGCCTAAGGAGAGGAGTCTGTGGCAATTAAGGGCTCAAGAGACAGACTGCTGGGAACAAAATCCTGTTACCACTTAGCTGGGTGACCTTGGACAAGTTAGTTACTCTCTCCCTGGGCCTTGGTTTCCTCATCTGTATTTGGAAATGCTGATAGTATTTATGGAGAATTAGAAATGGCCTCAAATTCTTTGATATCTCTCCATTCAAGAGGTGTCATCTTTTCCCACTCTCCTTAAATCTGAGCTGGCTGGTGATTGTGCTGATTCCAGGCCTAATTTTTAAAAGAATTGTCAGCTTCACCTTGGTCTCATGGAGTCCTGAATTGTCACAGAAGAGATACAACTACCCTGAGGCCAGCATGCATGAGGAAGTCCAAGATAGCCATTTGAAGAAGCTGTGTGTTTAGGGAGAGAGAGAGAGAGGCCCAGGCAGCCTCCAGCTATACCAACCTCCAGTCCTTCAAGTCATCCTGAAGCCTCAGACATAATGGAGCAGAGATAAGCCTCATCCAAATTCCTAGCCCATGGAATAATGAGACAAAATAACAATAAGTTGTTGTTTTCGGACAGTAAGAGTGGTTAGTTGTACACAGTAGATAACCAGAACAATACCTCTCAGAAGGTTGTGAGAATTAAATGAGTTGATACAGTTGTGATATGGAGCAGTGTCTGGCACAGTGTTCAATAAAAAAAGTGAGTTATTACTCACTCAACAAATATTTATTAACACCAAGTTGTTCTATACCTTGAACTAGCTGGGAGGGTCACAGTGGAAAGAGTGACTCAAAGAATCTGGCCCTTGTGGAAATTAGGAGAACTGTAACCTAGTCGTACACTTCCTATTGAGTGAAGAATGTATTTTCCCCTACTTGGGCCCCCCATATCATATCTGTCCCTGGCGAGGTAGAAGTTATAGCCTCTCCTTCTAATGGGATGCCCAAGACTGGGTGGGTCTGGAGGGGTTAAGCCCAGGGATGTTGTCCCAGGGCTGCTAAGGAAAACTCAGCTGCTATTGATTCCAGCAAGCACTCCCTTTCCCAGGTCAGAAGAGAAACCCAAACCATTGTTGAGTAAATACAGTATTCTGCTCACTACGTCAATTAGCCTGACCCCAGGGGCTCTAGGAGCCCCCTGGCTCCCCCATTTGCAATGACAGCTGCCATGCTAATGAATCCACATTGACATGATAATTAAACCATTACACAAAGTGGGGCTTTCCTAGACACAGCAAATTCAGCAGGGGACCCCGGTGGCCTGGACAAGGCAATGGGGACCGTACCAGGCCCAGGAGCTAACATGCAGTGCCTGGGTCATTCCCAGACTTGTCCACAGGGGCAGCTGGACTGGAGCACTGCAGCTGCTGCCTCTGGCGCTGGAGGCAGGGATGGGGCAGGCAGGCCAGGAGAAGGATGTCACCCGAATGCTGCTCCTGCTCTCTCTTCAGAAATCCTTAATTGGGTGAAGCCTGAAAGGAAGGAATCCTTTGCCTCTTTATGGAAGAGACAGGGCACCCTGTCAACTCTGGCCTAGCCCTTCCCCTCTGGAAGGCTTAGCCACATCCAAGGGAGAGTTGGACAATGAGGACTGCGAGGGCCAAGGAACCTTGTATTCCTGACATCATCAGGAAGAGCCACGTGACCATCTTTCTCAATATCTTTGGAGAAAATGACTCTTTCTGCAAGCAGATGATTACAAACTGCAGAAACATCTGACTTCTTGGTACAACCTTACCAATAACTCATTTTTGAGACTCCAACCAACGACAGTCCTCTTTGCAAGAGCACAGACTCGAGAGTGAAGGGGACTGGGCTTATATCTCAGCTCTGCAACTTATTAATTGTGTGATCTCTGGAAATCACATGGTGTTCTGAGCCTCTATTTCTTCAACTGTAAAATGGACTTAGAAAAACTGCTTGGCCTCTCTGTGCTTGGGATTAAACAAGACAGTTTATGTACAAGGTTTAAGACAGAATTTTACTTAAATAGATGACAGAACCTTACTGGCCACAATAACACTCTCTGTAAAGATGAGTTCCATTGACAGAAATAATCGTTGTGATTGATTGGGTGGGAGGATAGAAGGAACAGATTAAGATACTCCTAGAAGAACCTCCAGACAAAATGAATGTGTTTTCCTCCGGACAACTCCATGCAGGTAAAGCTGCATGTACAGTGTGCTCAGTATAAATATGGGGAAAAAGAGGGACAGAAAATGACATGCTTGTGGCAGAGAAAGAGGCTAAAGGGGAGGGCTGTCCTGGTTCAGGACTATTAGGCATCACCCCATAAGAGGTGACTAATCAAATATTTTCCCACCCATCCATCCATCTCCATTATTCATACAAGCACAAACACATATATTAGGGGCTTATGATATAGAATTAAACACAGGCCAAACCAGTGCCTGTTTCATATAAAAATCTGGTCAATAAATGAATGAATGAATAAGATGCAATTCCTGCTCTCATAATACCCTGTAAAATGGAGTGTACTGTTCATCTCACACTTGTGTGTGCTGCCTCTTTTTCCCTTAACATAAGGCAATTCTAGCTGAGCTATGATTTATGGGCAGCAAAGAAAACACAGGTATGCAGTTTTACAAGACAACTACAAGCAGGTGATAACCTGGCAAGAATATACTCAGACAAATTATGCTCAGAAATATAGGAGTTCAGCAGTGGGCAGGTGAAGAAATAACCAATGTTGGATTCAAAAGTGAGGATTTTGAGATTATATCCATATTTAGCTGGGAAAGTACTGTGATTGATTAGTAATGTCTGCCATGGGCATGGGAATGGAGAGAGATGGGTCTTTCTTCATGCTAGGTGTTTGTCATCTCAGGTCTAGGCAAGATCTAAGATACCTACCATTGTGTGTGTGTGTGTGTGTGTGTGTGTGTGTGTGTGTGTGTGTGTGTATCATATGGGATAAGCCAATTCTCTTCTCCTCATACTATGAGCAATTAGTATTACAGTTTGCTACGCGAACCAGTTTTGGTTCTTTTCTTCTTCCTGCCTCCCTGCCAGTTACCTTAAGTAACTCCATTCAAGCTCTCAAAACCTGTGTTGTCATACAAAAGAAATTTGGCTGCCTTAAAAGAATCTAATTCAATTTGTCAAAGGTGCCAAAAAAAGTCAAACTTTTTGTTAACTAATTCAACAAACATTTACCAAACATCTATGTCAAAAGCCTTGGGAATAAATAAAGAACACACAGTTTTCTCAGGTGCTCAATGTCTAGTGTTTATGTGCTGGGGGGTGGGGTGGGAAGAAAGAGGCAGAAACACCTGCAGGCACACTCTTGCATCCCTTGTTTAGAACGCATAATAGCCAGTGAAATTTAATTTGATGTGGCTTAAGCGTTCTTTGGAGGGAAGCTGCCCCCATTTATGCTGTGGGAGCTGATGCAGCTCTGGGGAGCAAGTGAGGTTTGAAATTGAGGTCTTTGGATTTCCAACCCCCTTCAGTTTGGGCTTCCTGGAGGAGGCTGCCCTGTGCCTGGGAGAGTCCAGGCAGAGGGTGGAAGGTGAGAGGAGGGCATGTGGGACCAGAGGACCCCTTTGGACCCTGGGATGTTCAGAGTCCTTCCATTATTGTCAGGATGACCCGTTCACATCTTTTAAAAGATGAGATAGAAGATGAGCAGAAGCTTTTATGGTGCTTTCTCCACTAAACCTTTGCTACCCAAAGTGGGTTTCCCAACCACAAGCATCAGCATCCCCTGGGAACTTATTAGAAAATGCAACATCTTAGGCCCTTTCCCAGATCCACCAAAACAGAATGCAAATTGAAACAAGAACCCCAGGTGATTCCTGTGCACATTGCAGTTTGAGAAGCCCTGGTTTATGTTACAGAAATGCCATTCACGCCCCCTTCCTCATTGGGTAGTCACAGTGGACTCTACAATAATATCCTTTTTCTGTATGACTTTTTTTTTTTAATTTTAACTTTCCTAAATGCTCTTGTGAGTAGGCTCAACCCTTCACCTCCAGGCTCACATCAGACGTGTGCCCTCCTATGCCACTCAGCTCCTCTGTTCCTTTGGCATTAAGGAGGGTCTTCCATTGCTGTGACCCAGGCTTGGTGATGTGAGGGCACCACATTTACCCGGTGTAGTTACCCACGACCAGTGGGCTCCATTCCCCTTCCCTTCTCTTTGTAGGCTTTCTAAGAGAAAAGAGATAAAGAAAAATCCATGCTATCATGGAAGGGTGGGAGATGGAGTAGGGGATAAAATAGGGATGTGATGGGCAAAGTGTGAGTATGGAGGGAGGCCTGGTTGGGGAGCCAGGAAAGCTACAAAAAGGAGAGAAGGTGTTGTGGATGGAGATCCTGAAGAGTAAGCAGCAGTTACAGTTGACTGTGGGGTTATAATTTTTTTCCCTCCACTGGTTCTCTGTTTTCTGCCATTCATTCTTTCGATCAATCACTCATTCAGCAGATGTTAATTGAGATGCAGGTTTGTGCCTGACTCTGTTCTGGGTGCTGAGGATACTGACAGAAGACAAACCCAAGGCATGAAGTGGGCGGGGAAGACATCAACTGAGAAGCCAGCTGCCAGGCGGAGCAGAGGCCTTGGCCCTACACCGGCATGGCTGCCAGGCACCATAACTGGACTGGGCCTTCCTCTCCTCATGACTATGGCATCAAAGGATTCTATGGCTACCTGAGGCATGAGAACACATTAAGTAAAGCAGATAAAAATGACTCTAGGGTCTTCTGCCTTGCCAGATCTTTTCCTTAGGATGAGTTTAATGAGGCACACACAGTCCTGGATGTTTTACATGCACCATCTGATTGATCCATCACAATCAGAATCCTGTGAAACTGTTAGCAGAATGAGGGGAAGACTGGGGTGACACAGTGTGTGAGTGACCTGAACCCAGATCTTTCCTGGCAAAGCCTGTGATCCTGACCACTTAGTGAACAGAAGACAAAAGGGCAGCAGGTGGTCAGAGGGGTACAAATTGCACATTTCTGCTCTGGTAAATTTCTGGAACCAGTTTGAATTTATTTGAAACAGAAATACTTTGCTGGCCACTAAAGAGGAAATCTGCCCTGATGCCATCCCTTCCAGAAGGCATATTCAACAAACACTGGCTGGATTGAATGGAGAGAGCCTGGAGACAGCCAGGATATTGAGAGGCTCGACCAAGTCCTGGGGACCCAACAACAGCAAACTCCACACTTGAGGCTACTGGGAACACTCTGCTGGGGTTTGGCTTTATTTGTCCCTCCCACTCTGTGAGATCCTGGGGACTGTCAAATAAATGACAAGACTCATTTTACAAGTAGACCAGAAGTCTGCAGTGGCGAGTCGGAGCTGATTGCCTATCTTATCTTGAGTCATCAGTCTCTCATTCCGCCTTCCACAAACAACTCTCAGTTGTGAGATCTGTGCATGGACCTGATGCAGTGGGCATTTCCCAGGACCTTGTTCCCTCGTGAGCCTTAGGGAATGAGAAACACACTTAGCCCCCCGCTGAGGGGACCTTGACCAGCTGGACCAGAGCAGCAGGCAGACTGAAGCCTTGAGGTGCTGGGGGTTGTGTCTAGGCACTAAAATATGATGGTGACAGTGACCATGACACACAGCACTTTGGGAGGCTGAGGTGGGTGGACTCAAAAGGGATTCAAAACCAACCTGGCCAACATGGTGAAAACCCATCTCTGCTAAAAGTACAAAATTAGCTGTGCGTGGTGGCACATGCCTGTAATCTCAGCTACTTGGGAGGCTAAGGCAGAAGAATTGCTTGAACCCCAGGAGGCGGAGGTTGTGGTGAACCAAGTTTGTGCCACTGCACTCCAGCCTGGGAAACAGAGCAAGACCCCATCTTAAAAAAAATCAATGACCATGACGACGATGATGATAGGTAACTTATAACTCAGGCTTATTACCTGCTAAATTCTTTTATGCACTATTTATGCATTGCCTCATGTAACCTTGACAACGTTTTTTTGGATAAAGAAACTGAGGTCCAGGCAGGCTGAATAACTTTCCTAAGTTCATACATCTACTAAGTGGGAGAGCTGAGATTTGAACCTCAGTGTGTTGGAGTCTAGAGTTTCTTACCCACCTTGTTTGGGGCAGAATATCACCTGTCTACCAAAACTAAATCACAGGCCAGGCCCAATGGTTCATGCCTGTAATCGAAGCACTTAGAAAGGCTGAGGCGGGAGGATCACTTGAGCCCAGGAGTTTGAAACCAGCCTGGAAAACATAGTGAGACCCTGTCTGGATAATAAATTTGAAAATTAGCTGGGCATAGTGGTGTGAGCCTGTGGTCCCAGCTACTCAGGAGTCTGAAGCAGGAGGATCCCTTGAGCCTAGGAAGCAAAGGTTGCAGTGAGCCATGATGGCCCTACTGCACTCCAGCGTGGGCAGCAGAGCAAGATCCTGTCCTTCCCCACCAAAAAATCCCACAAAACCCGAAAATCAAACTAACAAATTACAGAGCCTTCAGGGATTTTCTCCAGTAGCAGATTTTCCTGGTCAAGCATGGAGCACCCTCACTTTTTTTGCCCCAGACGTATCTTCCCTCTTGGGGTCATCTCACCTTGTTGCTGCCACCCTATGTTGCTTAACTCCAAAGACACAGAATGGATCTTTAAAATTAGATGAAAGCAGAACAGTAGGTAGAACAGAATGTAAGAAACATTGAACTAGTGAAGTTTATATTCGGCTGTATCTCCAGGACCTCACCTCACTGGTTTTGTAGCACAGCAAAGATCCTTGGTTCTGGGGCCAGGCATTCCCGTGTTAAAATCTGACTCCATGGCTTCCTAATGCTCTGCTTCTGAACAGAGTTCTCAGCCTTCCATGGTGTTCTCATATGCAAAGCAGGAATGATGGTAATCCCTGCTTTGCTGGGTTATTGGAAGATTAAATGAGACAACGTGCGTGAAGTACTTTGCTGGATGTCTGGCATAAGTAAGTGCTTGATAAATGGAGTCTGTTATCCGTTAGCACAGCAAATATTAGCATCTATTCTATATATTGGGCTTTAGCATAAGATTTCATTTTAACTATCCTCTTTTAAGCTCTTCAGTAAGTGTTCTGGTTTTCTTCATAGAGTTCTTACACATTTCTTATAAAGGTTATCTCTTGGTTTTTGAAGTCTCTGGTTGCTATTTGAAATATAAGTTTTTCTGTTATAACTTCTTTAAAAGTTTAGCAATTGTAAAATATTTCAAATGTATTGAAAAAACTAAAAATCAGTATTTTAGCCCCAACTAAATTGGTTAAGTCTACCTCTTTCTCCATGCAAAGCATGTCTACTAGGTAAGTGAGCTCCTCTGTGCCAAACCAAGGGAATCATTCTCCCTGCACAGTTGATTGAGGTGCAGCCCACCCATTTCATTGACTTGGAGAGATAGGTAACCCCTTCCCAGTGGAGGAAAGGTTGTTGTGGTTGATAGGAGCTGAGTCATCATGGTTGACACCCTAAAATTCCTCATCCTGCAATCCTATACCCACACAAACAAAGGCACCACCATAAATACACAAACTTGCAATAGATTGATTATTGCCTTGTATGCTTTCTTTTAAAAAGTACAAATAAACTTACTGATGTCAATAAATATCAGTACTGAATAGTTTCCCATTTTAGGATGCACCAGTACCTCTTTGGATAAAAATATACTGACACCTTTGTTTCTGATGTGTTTGCCATTAAAAATTGCACAGTGGGCTGGGCGCAGTGGCTCATGCTTGTAATTCCAGCACTTTGGGAGGCAGAAGTGGATGGATCACCAGGTCAGAAGTTCAGGAGCAGCCTGGCCAAGATGGTGAAACCTTGTCTCTACTAAAAATACAAAAATTAGCCAGGCCTAATGGCGGGTGACTGTAATTCCAGCAACTCGGGAGGCTGAGGCAGAGAATTGCTTGAACCTGGGAGGCAGAGGTTGCAGTGAGCCGAGACTATGCCACTGCACTCCAGCCTGGGGGACAGAACAAGACTTCGTCTCAAAAAAAAAAAAAAAAAAATCCACAGTGATTATGAACATGCTTGGTGTGCATCTTTATTTTCCAATTATTTTAAAGATATATTCATATTGCAGGACCAAAAGATTTGTACATTGTAAAGGTTTTCAATACAGACAAATTGTCATTAAAATAAGCCGAGTGAATTTATACTTCTACATCTCCACCAGTACTGATTAATGTCTAATCTTTGCGAAATCAAGATTTAAAATAATGTTTTTGGATATGCATAATCTCAGTTCACTTTTCTTTCCTAGTGACAATGAATATTCTTCCCCATGTTTATCAGTTATTCGCATTTCTTCAAAAGTGTATTTTGTCTTGTTCCTTTTGTAGTTATCTTTTTCTTTCCTTTTTTTTTTTTTTTTTTTTTTTTTTGAGATGGAGTTTTGCTCTTCTTGCCCAGGCTGGAGTGCAATGGCACAATCTCAGCTCACCACAACCTCTGCCTCCCTGCCTCATCTTCCTGAGTAGCTGGGATTACAGGCATGTGCCACCACAACAGGCTCATTTTGTATTTTTAGTAGAGATGGGGTTTCTCCATGTTGGTCAGGTTGGTCTCAAACTCCCGACCTCAGGTGATCTGCCTGCCTCGGCCTCCCAAAGTGCTGAGATTACAGGTGTGAGCCACCATGCCCGGCCATCTTTTGCTTATTGTTTTATAAGGGCTTTTTATATTAATAGAAAAACTAATAAAAACCCCTTCCCTATCATATTTTGCAAATATTTTTTCTCAGCCACATATGTCTTAATTTTGTTTTTAAATGTTTTTAAATTTTGTTTAAAAATACTTTTGCACCCTGGGCAACATAATGAAACCCTGTCTTCACCAAAAATACAAAAAAAGTTAGCGAGGTGTGGTAGTACAAGCTTGTGGTCCCAGCTACTTGGGAGGCACGGGTGGCAGGATCGCCTGACCCTGGGAGGTAGAGGTTACAGTGAGCTGGGATCATGCCACTGCACTTCAGCCTGGGTGACAGAGTGAGACCCCATCTCTATATACATGGGCAGAAAATCACCTAATACAATTAAATCACAGGCCAGGTGCAATGGTTCATGCCTGTAATCTCAACACTTAGGAAGGCTGAGGTGTGAGGATCACTTGAGCCTAGGAGTTCAAAATCAACCTGGACAATACAGGACCCTGTCTCTACAAAAAATTTAAAAATTAGCTGGGCATGGTGGTGCGTGCCTGTGGTCCCAGTTACTTGGGAGGCTGAGATGTACATATACAATGTGAAAGATTTTTTAATTTTACTTTTTAAAATCCTTACTGATTTGAGATGCTAGCAGTTCATCATTTTTCTGCCATGTTCATCATTTTCCGTTGTGTTAATATACTTTATTTGTTCATCTTCTTATTGAAAAATATGGACGAACGCCCACTATTTCATTATGACAATATTTCACTGAACATACATAACTTCTGGGGCTGTCCTGAAAGAGTTTCTTCAGGTATAGACCTACAAGGAGCATTGCTGAGTCAAGGTGAATTTGTTTTCTAGGGCTGCCATAACAAAGTACAACAAACTGGGTGGTTTAAACAACAGGTATTCGTTGTCTCATTGTTCTGGAGGCTGGAAGTACAAAATCAAAGTGTTAGCAGGGTTGGTTCATTCTGACATTGGTCAGGGAAGCATCTGTTCCAGGCCTTTCTCCTTGCATTATAGGGGGCTGTCTTCTCCCTGTGTCTTCTCATATCGTCTTCCCATTATGCAAGTCTGTCCCTGTGTCCAAATTTTTATTTTATTGGATTGGAGCCCAATCTAACCACCTCATTTTGACTTATGACATCTGCCATGAACCTCTTTCCAAGTAAGGTCACATTCTGAGGTATTAGGGGTTAGAACTTCAACATAAGAATTTTGGGGAGAAGCACAATTCAACCCGTATTATTCATCTATCTATCTATCTATCTATCTATCTATCTATCTATCTATCTATCATCTGTCTATGAAGATATTGCCAAATTGCTCTCCAAAGTGGTACAACAACCTACAGCCCACCTGCAGTACCTGTAACCTTAGCTTTCTTTATTTAAATAATAATATACAAGCAGACCTTTACGTGGTTTCTGATTTTTTTTGTTTTGTTTCATTTTGCTTCTATTAAAAACTGCAGCATTTCTATGAACAAGCCCATAATATTAATATAAACTCAGTATTGTGGGACTTTTTTTTTTTTTTGCCAAGCTGATGAGAACAAAATATCATCTCATTTCCATTTCCCTTTGCATTTTCCTTATTACTCTTGAAGTTGAGCATTTTATTTGCCATTCAAGTTTCATTTCTGTGAATTTCTTTGTCCTGCCTGTGTTAGTAGGGCTATAAGTAAAATTGGTATAACAAAGACCTTCAATTCCAGGGACTCAAACAGCACAGAAGCTGCTTGTTCACTTGCATAACAGTGCAGAGGTGAGTGGGACAACTGGGGTAGGTAGGCAGCTCTGCTGCAGCAAGTAACCCAGGGTCCAAATTCCTTCCACCTTGTTACCATCCCATCCCTAGGGTACGTTCTCAGTTCACCAGATGACTCCTAGCCTTCAATAAAGTCTGAATGACACAGTGGACTTTGGGGACTTGGGGGAAAGGGTGGGAAGGGGGTGAGGGATAAGAGACTACAAATTGGGTACAGTGTATACTGCTCAGGTGATGGGTGCACGAAAATCTCACAGATAACCACTGAAGAACTTACTCATATAACCGAACACCACCGGTTTCCCCAAAAACCTATGGAAATAAAAATAAAATAATAAAATAAACAAAAAGAAATTATGCATGCTTCTAACCTTCTAACATTATTATACAATTCAAAATGTATGTTATACAAATTCAATAAACTTGCTTTAATGTCAAAAAAAAAAAAAAAAAAAAGGTCTCCACTGCAGCCTACAAGAAGGGGTGGGAAGAGTCCAAGTACAATGCAAATAATGCCTTTTTCAAAATATCTGACTAGGAAATGCCCACATTACTTCCACTAACATCTAATTGGCCCAGGTGTAGTCGCGTGGACACATCTAGCTACAAGGAAGCTGGAAAATGCAGTATTTGGCAGGGCAGCCATTTGTAAGCAAAAACTCCAGGTGTTCTATAATCACATGGAATAACAGGAGAAGGATACTAGAAGAAAGTTCACCATCTCTGCCACAATATTTTTTTGCCTACTTTTCTATAGAGTTTTTGTCTTGCATTTGTTAATAAGTTCTTTATATGATTTACATACTAATGTTTTGAAGGTTGTATGCATACAAATATCACATTTCTATTTCCCGATATAAATAAAATATTCATTATATTCATGGTATCATCCTCCATAACAACATTTTACTTTAACATATTTTTAAGATTTATCAAACTTTTTATAGTTTCTGCTAACTGTATTTTATTTAAGAAATTCTTTTCTGTACCTGTGTTAAAATTTTTTTCTTCATTTTTTCCTCAATGTTTTACTTTTCATATTTAGATCTCTAATTCACTTGGAATTATTTTTGTGTATTTTTTAAGGTCGAAATCCAAGTTCTGTTGGTACAGATAACCAAGTGGCCTGGAATATTCCATAAACAGAATACCCTTTCCCCAGTGACTGGTGATGCCATCTCTTCCACAGACAATGCTTCCATGCGTTCGTGGGGGTCTGTTTACAGCTCTGTAGTGTCATCCCTACCAAAGCCACATTGTCTTTATTATGAGAGTTTTATAATAAGCCTTGATCACTCTTTAGGGAACATTTCCACAATTTCTTCTTCAAAATTGCTTGACTATTCTAGGCCGTTCTTTTTTCCATGTTACTTTTAGGATCAACTGGCATGTCATGGGAAAAATGTGTGGGTTCTTTACTTGGGATTTCATTGAATTCATAGATGAACTTGAGGGGAATTTACATCTGCATGAGATTTATTAATATTCTCTCTGTCCATGAAAATGGTATACCTCTTTATCTATCTTCCACATCATCCAGTACCATTTTATATTTTCTTCATAGATGATTTTCATATCTTTTGTTAGATTTACTTCTAGTCAACTTATACTTTTGGGGGTATAAAGCCTACTTCTAGTCTATTTTCTAATTTGTTGTTTCATGTAAACATGGATACTGCTGATCATTGTATATTGATCTTGCATCAATTGATCTTATTAAAATCTTAAAAGTTCTAATAGTTTATAATCCTCTTGGATTTTCTATTTAATATATGAATAGTAGTAATTTACCTCTTCCTACTCTTTTTTATATCTTAAATTTTTCCTTTGTTCTATTGCATTGGTGAGAAAATCAGTATAATGTGGAACAGAAGAGGTAATAACAGGCCTCCTTGTTTTTGCTGACTTTAATACAAATGTGTCTACAGTTTCACCATCAAGTATAATATTTGCCCTGGATTTTTGTGACAGGTTAAGGAAGTTCTCTTGAATTTATAGTTTGCTAAGGATTTCATATCATAAATAGCTATGAAATTTTATTATATACTTTTTCTGTATTTATAGGGAAAATTATATTGTTTTCTTCCATTACTCCATGACTTTTTTGTGAAACCATATTTAGATTCCTGAGATATTTTAAATTCATTACTCAGTTTAATTTACTAATATTTTACGTAAAATTTTTTTCATATATGTTCATTGTGATATCAATCTAAAATTATTTATTGGTATTTTCTTTGTTCAGTGTTGTTAAGAAGACTACAAAATTAGTTGTCTATTTCTCCCTTTGCTTTCAATTATTAGTTTGTATACCAGTCCCACCATCTGATGTTCTTTTTGCCAAGGGGACTTTTATCTATTAATTATTCATGATGCATCCAGATTTGCTATTTCTTTGTCAATTTCATTTCTATTTTTCTAGAAAACTGAGTACTTCATTTCATTTTCTCTTAAGATTTTTAAAGTCTCTACTCTCTGTAGTTATGGCCTCTTTTTCATTTTTACATCTACATAGTTGTCCACTTATTGTTTAAGCCTATTTGAGTTGGGTATTCTACTACTCAACATTAAAGGCATTCTAATTGACAGAGACAAAGACATAGGGAAACGTGGTGTACATTCATACCATAGCAGTGAACTCAGGACCTGTCTTCCACACCACCATGACGTCTTCATGTTCTCCTCTGCTTCTCATCTCTTGTCCTTCAGGACTTGACCAAGCTGATGCCTCCTCCAAGAAGTCTTGCCCAACCATCCCCACCCCAGTGAGCCTGGATGTTTTTATTTTGCTTCCCTCCATAACACCTCTTATCAGTCTGAATGGAAATGATCTGTCTTTCCTGTTAACTTGGGCACTCATCCAGAGCAAGGAAACCATATTCATCGTTCATCCCCAGAGGCAGGCAAATGCCTTGCACATAACAAGTGCTCAACAAATAGTTTCTCGACAGAACTGTGAATGGAGCAGTGTGGTGCATGTCAGGAAGAGTAGACTAAGGCCAGGCCTGGAGAGAGCACTTTGCCCAGAACATATCATTCTCAAGCTATAAAAAGATAGCAGCCATAAAAATACATGCACAGGGGGCTGCATGTGTAAAACCAAAGAGCTCACCCCCTTGGGTAGGCAGCCTGCCCTCTGCCTGTCTGTTGCCTCTTCCTCTGTGTCAGCCTTATTTATACTGGGGACATGGCAGAGTGCCTCCTGGCCAAGAGTCCCTGGCTGGCAAGCTGGGGCGGCCCCTGCTTACTCCAGTTTCTGTCTTCATCCACTCCCCTCCACTTCTCCACCCACCCTCACCCATGCCATAAGGCAGAGAAATCAAGGCAACCATGGAGGATGCTGGGCTTTGGAGCCAAATAGTCTTGAGTGAAGTCTTGCTTCTGCCCCTTCCAGGCCATGCCCTCCTGGGCAATTCGCTTCTCCTCTCTGCACCTCAGCTTCTCTCTTCCCCATCCTCCGTCCCAAGATTCCAACTTTTGAACACACAGGAAGCTGCATGAACTCATTTCTGAGTCCCACTGCAGTCAGCAACTGTATATTCAGCAGTGGGATATGGGCCTCTGCCATTCAGGGCCAATTATCCTTTCTGCTCCTCACATCTCCCTCCACAATCTTATCTGCTGTTCGATCTCCTCCTCTCCCCATTTTTTCTTAAATTCTCTTTTTACTAGGTGGAGGAGGCCCCTGGTTAGGAAAAGCCTAGAAGCAATTTAATGGTACACTTAATCCTTTTGTTGTTGTCTAGCCCTCGGAGGGCAGAAAGCCAGGTGCTCCCATTGCTCCTCCTGGGTAACTCAATTAAAGGAATTAAAAGGCTTCGGTTACATTATTAATTTTGAAGCTGTGTGCTTCTCACTCAGTAAGGACCCAGGACAGCTTCCAATGCAGATGGTCTGCAGACACTCTACCCCAGACAGTCACATGGCAGATCATCCCTAGAACCCCTTGCCTGCTTGCTTAGCATGGAGCAAGACTCTCACACAACTGTCCCTCTCATGTGACATTCACAACAACCCTGTGACTTGGGAAAGACAGATTTCTTTATGTTTCAGGTGCTTTCCCAAGGCACTGAGGACACAGAAGCTCAGTCAGTTAAGAGACTTGCCCAAGGCCACTGCCGGGTAGTTTTGTGGTATAGCAGAAACTAGAACACAGCTCCGTAGACATTTAGGCTGGGTTTTTTTTTTTCTCTCTCTCAGATTTTGCAGCACTTAAGGTGATTATTTGTATAGATCAGAGTATCTTTATGTTTGCAATGAGCACAGACTTGGGTTGATACTATACTCTAGGGGCATGCTTTCCAAAGATGGCCACAACAATATTCTAACCCATGTGCTCTTCTCCAGTACAGCCTTGCCACTCCCCCACAGCAAGAGACTAAGTCTAATTTTCCTCCCCTTGAATCTGAGCTGCCCTTAGTGGTTGGCTTACAATCAATAGAATTTGGCAAAGTCATACTGTGTGACTTTTGAGGCTAGTGATACAAGGTCATGCAATTCCTCTCTGGTTTCTTTGGTTCAAATGTTCCCCACATGAGTGCTCTTGGAATGTCCCTCTTATATGCAGCTGCCATGATGTGAGAATCCCAACCAGAGAGTATGTTTCCACACTCTGTTCAGTGGACAGTCCCAGCTGAGCACAGCTTCAAGTTGGCCCAGCATTAGACGTGTGGATGAAAAGCTTCCATATAACTCAAGCCCCCAGCCATGTGAGTCTTCCCAGCTGAGGCCCCAGACATTCTAGAGTGGGAAAAAGCTATTGCCATGTTGGGAGACGTTTCTCCATGGATCTCATGCAATTCTGCATGTCTTGTAAGCAAAGGTGCTGACTGCCTTTATTCCAGATTATCCCCTAGAAGGCACTTTTACAGTGAGTAACCATGGAAAAAAGAGGTTGTGGAGCAAAGGACGGGTTTGCTTACAGCCTTGGAAAACAGAGATAGCATCCTGTGTAATAAAGATCATCTCCCTGTGGCTTAAGATAGACACGCTTACTTCTCATTATAAAAGACTCAGGTCCCTATGCTCAGGGTTCCTCTCTCATAATGCCACCCACTGTGTGTGCAGGTGTCACATGGCCCTCTTTGCATCATCCTGTGGGAATTGGGTCTCAGGGAACTGACACAAGAAAATACTGATACTCAGGCTACTGCTGTTGCTGTGAGTAACAAAGTCCTTTGTCTCTGACTCGGGAATCTCACATTTTCTACCTGCATCCATGAAACTGTGGCAGGCTAGCTTGTTACTTTGCAAATAGGGTAAAAATCTCAAACCCTTTACAGTTCTTGATACCCTAGTGTGTCCTGTCTGAATTCATGGAAGCATCCAGAATCCAGGAGCATAATCAGATGGTTTTTGGTTTACGGCGTAAGCTTCAGGTGGCTCCTTATGCAGCAGCAGGTCACCAGACAGACACAAACATAATCAAGACTGATTTCTTTTCTTCATGGGGCCTCCGGTCTGGGAGGAAGAATACGGCATGATGTACATAGAAATGGTAGGCAGGGCCAACATATACAGGGTGTCCTGGATGGGCAAGGACAGACACGCAGATGTTCATTCCAAGTGTCCATTCATGAATACTGATTTTTTCATAGCAGCTGAGGAGACTCCAGGGGAAAAGATCACTGTGGTTCAACATATATAAACATATCTGATGCATGGGGATGACCTGATGGAGACTGAGGACATGGAGGTTTGGGACAAAGTGTGGAAACTGAGGCCCAGCCAGTCTGGTGTTGTGTTTGCTGTTGGGGGAAGGGGTTGCATGTATGAATCCAAAGAGCTCCATCTCTACAGGCTGGAATCCTTTGGTGCCCAAGCACGTTCTCTTATGGGGCACACCTAACTGAGGGTAGCACACAGATAGTGGGGAGCTGTCTCATTTTACAAAATTTCTGGTGACCAAACTGAATGGTCAGGAACCAGTACCCAGGAATAGGGGTACTGGGGGATTCAGGGTCCCAGGGTCGGTAGGAGCCTGATGTGCAGAGTTGGCAGGATTGTGGCTGCAGATGGCACTAGAGGCATCAGTGGATTTGCAGCTTCACTGGTGGTGAAGAGGCAGTGCTATGACAAAGGAGGGGACCACTAGCTCCAAGAAACAGCCTGCCAGACCACAGGGGCCTGGATCTGTAGCCTTGGTAGCCAATGTAAAAGCTTCATCCTCAAGCAGTCAGCAGAGGCTGGTTTATGTTTGGTCTCAAAAGGCCCCTAAATCAAAGTGGCTTAAAACAATACAAATGTCCTTGTGGTTCAGTAGGGAGCTGGGATGGGGCAGGGGAAAGCTTTGCCCCATATAGTGGTCACTCAGGGACCCAGGCTGATGCAGGCTCCATCTTCTCATGCTGCCCTCTCTACATGAGACCTAGGACTCAGTCGAGAAGAGAGCATGTAGAATTGTGCACGTGCTCTTAAATGCCTCCACCAGGAAGAAGCACATAACCTCTCATTTCACTGGCCAAAGCAAGTCAAACAACCATGTGTTATATCAAAGGGTGGAGGCCAGAGTGTAATCCTCTCATATGCCTGAAAGGAAGGGCAGGCTGGATCTATTGTTCTTAACTGTTACCATAGTACTACTTGGATGAGCTTGGGCCACCTTGCTGGAAGATCCCTTTTGAATGGGACAAAGATGGTACACTCATTGCAAGCTCTCTTTATAAGTTTGACACGCAGCCCACCTGATGGGGCCTGGCCACAGCTACAGGTACCTCTGCCCACACAGAGCTCTTTAAGCTTTTGGGGGCCAGCCCTCTGCCATGCTGTTTTAGTCTTGTGTGGGAGAAAGAGGTGAGAAACAAACCATGCGATATTTCCCCCAACCTGTGATCCCGTGCAAGGCATTTCCTGTTCTGTTCTCTTTCAATACATCTGATTATTTCCAGGAGGAAAATTGTAGACTGGGGCCACTAGGTCTCCCGTGTCTTTCTAACACTTGTTAACCTCTCTTGGTAACAAGGAAGAAACAGATCTGTATCTTAGATCCAGGTAATTGTATTTTTTTTGTAATATTCATTTTCATAAACATCATCTATTTGAAACAAGAGATACTAGTTTTCAGTCTATTTTTTGATGTGTTTCTTTTGAAATATAGTTATTTAAATTTTCAAAAACAGACTTAGCTCACAAAAAAAGCTTTAAGAAAATCATAGTACTTGTTGAATGAGAGTTGGCCCAAGAATGTGAAGGTGTTAAGAAATGACTGAGGTTTGGCAGAGAGGCGTCTAATAACACCTCGTTTTTCCAGTGAGAAAACCACAGCAGAGCAGGATTTGAACTCAGGCAGTCTGGGTCCCGAGTCTGTCTTCTGGATGTTTAACCAGTACCTGCCAGCAGTGTAACCTTAAGCACAAATGATGTGAAGTATATAGGCCTCAGTTTTATCATCTGGAAAATGGGGATGATAAAATTGCTTAAATCAGAAGGTTTATGTGAAGATTAAATGGGTTCAAATATGCACAACTGTTAGAATAGCACTGATAACTTGATACTGGTTATTTCTGTTATCACTGTTTACACTATCGGTGTCCATCTCGAGTGCGCTTCTCTCCAGCTACTTTCCTTTTGCAGATCAGGCCTGGGACTGAAGCTCACTAAAAGGAGACATTTAAGTCTTGTGGTTTATTCTGTTTTTATTTATTGGAGCAAATGTTTTCCTTGAAAATTAAGTAATTGAGTTAGTGATCACCAAACTAGGCCAAACTGGGCCTGGCCTTCCCTGCAATCAGTGACTTCAAAAGCAGTTGTTGCTTAAAAACAGGCGATGTAGCTGTTGGCCCCCTCCTTACTCCCCAATTCTCTCTATTCATTTCTTTGTTCTGTGATCTATTTCACGTTCAGGTGGGAGTGGCTGACTGCCTGGCTGCAGCAGCTCCTCTCTATTAATCTGGGCTGGGGGGAAGCTAGGGCTGGAGGCAAGCGGGAGGATGAAGTACAGCAAGCTAATTGCTGTGTCAGACATGTGATGTCCCAGACCCTAGAGCAGCCCACGCAGGAGGAGAGACAGATACCGGCGCTGGTGCTGAGGAGCATGTCAATCACAAGGGGATTGACAATCCGCAAGAACAGCTCACAGAGTGCCTGGCCTCCGGCATCCTCTCCTAGGACTCCAGGCTGAGATCAGACACAGTCTTTCAGGGGCTCAGGCTTCCACTGTTTTCTGCAGAAAATCATGTAATGGCTAAAGGGCCTGGACTCCTGAGTCACCAAGTGTGGGGTTGAGTTCTGGCTCATTAGCTGCACAAGTCTTAATAAATGACTGAATCTTCCTGAGTCCCTGTTTCTTCATCTGTAAAATGAAAATACTAATATCTACCTTAAAGGTTTGCTGTAGAAATAAAATGAGATCACTAATGTAAACTAGTCAGTAGAAAATAGCCTCTGACCCCATTTTATGCTGCTTTGTGTTCATGAGCGGAAGGCTATAAGAAATTGCAATAGGCTAATGAAACAACTATTCTTTCATCCACTTTTCTCTTGGTCAAACGCTCCTGCCCAAACCAAATTACGACCTTCTTTTTTCCCCTCACAGATTGCTTTTGTTTTCCCTTTCTGAGTGCGTTCTTTTTCATTTTATAATATTGGTGCCCTTAAAATGGCAGTGCTGCTATCTCCTTAAGGGAACGATAAAGAATTGACTACTAGATCAATCCTTGGTGCATTTTCTTTCCACTATTTTTAGTGCACACACAAACAGGGTTTCATCTGGTTAGCCTGTGGCCACATGTCAAACTTTTTTGTTAAACGGTAAATCCGTGGGATATGAATAAATGCTATTCATACAGAATCCAGAGTCTATGTACAAGCAAATTTGGAAAACACCCAGTCGAGCAAAGTTTTAAAAATTTACTTTAGGGCCCTTCCAAGCCTTTACTTTGCTGATGTGTAAAAGAACAGGATAGGATTCAGTGTTTCCCAAACTTATTTGCCTATAGAACCCTTTCTGCCAGGTTGGACCACTTGGAAGGGCTGGTGCCTTGAAAAGCTTCTCAAATTTTACTGTGCACGTGGATCCTAGGGGCTCTTGTTTAAATGCAGATGCAGTTTGGAAGCTCTGGGATTGGGCTGGACACTCTGCATTTGTGCCAAGCACTCATGGGATGCTGATGTTACTAATCTGAAGACCACACTTGGAGAGTCAAGACCCTAAAGGGCTATCACATGGCACAGATGTTTGGGGAAATTCTCTTTACTGGGAAACAGCAGAAAAATCTAGTCTCAAATCAAACTGTGTTTGGGGGAGTGGAAAGAACACTCACCAGGAGTTGGAACATCCAATTCTAGGTGAAACAGGAGAACTGGCCCCAGCTGGGTGAACTTGGATAGGACATTTCTCTTCTTCAGACCTCGGTTCCCTCATCTGTAAACATGAGTAGGAGATGTTGCATTAGTAATAATAACTAGCCCTATAGAGATGCTGTGAAGATTAAATGAAATTTTGTGAACCAGCACTTAGCAAAATCTCCAGCACTAAGCCAACACTGGTTAGAATGTTAAGCCACCTTCACATTGAAGCTAAAATTTTGTGTTGGAATCACACTTATGGTTGCCACAACCCTCTTAGTTTTCCACAAAATATATAGCTCGGCTGTGTTGGCCCAGACTCACCTGCCTCCTCTGCCAGCCATTGCCTAGATGGGGTTGAGCAGATGCAGGTTGTCCCATGTACTGACGGACTGTCAGAGGCTGCCCAGAGCCCCGTGCTGAGAAGGATGCTCTCAGGGCTCAATGGGAAATAGCTCCTAGGCCAATTAACCGTGTCTGCTATGGGTGTTGAGAGGAACAGCATATGCCATCCACTCTTGCTCCCCTGGGCCCCGCTCCCCACTTTGCTTATAATCACACAACTTTTATAAAATGATGACAGCCTCCCTCCTCATGCTCAGCCCACACTTAAAATGTCCTCTTTCTTCAGGGCACAAAGCCAACAGGTAGCCATGCAAGTAGCTATGGACCCCACTCTGCCCTGCCTTCCCTACATTTGAGTCTGGTCTGGGAGCTCAGGCCTATGTTCTAGGACCAAAAGGGGTGACTCTCCTGTAGGGAGGCTTTAAGAGGTCCCCTGAGCCTTAGGTTTTTCCTGATCTCACAGATATCTGATTTTTCCCCAACTGGCCATATCACCATTCTCTATTTTACTGGGGTTGAAAGGATCTTCAGGCCACTTCAAACATGAGTAAAGCCATCGATGCCGTGCTCAGTGACCTCAGTCTTCAACTGCTTCTGCCCTAGCCCACATTGTTCTAGCTCCAAAGGCTCCCACTTCAGTCCAGGCACCTTACCCCCCCATCCAGAGAAGTGGTGCTACATCCTGTTCCTCAGACCAGAAGCCTCTGCATCGTCATGGATGCTTTCCTTTCCCTTGCTAACTCATGCCTGGCCAATCCACATTCCATTTGCACCAATGTGGGAAATGACAGGCGCCCACGAGGCTAACATACTTCACATCACCATTCTCAGATTCATAGAGGTGAGCCTGGTGCCTGCAAACTGCCCCCATCCCTCCTCCCTGGGACCTGATGGATTGGCTCAGGGGTCAGCCTGAACCCCAGCTGGACCATGCAGTGTCCCTTCCATGGAAGTGAGAGAGAAGGCTACACAAACTCAAGAGCTGTCATGGCCTTGCTTCCACCCCCCACCTCTCCACTCCCCACACCCCACCTTCCCCACCCCCTAGGCACATGGGGAGGCAGAGGAAGCCAATCTGTAGATACAAAGGAGAATGCAGAAGGTGAAGGAAAGAAAGGAAAGAGGAGAGACAGACGGCCCTGGCAGTAATGCTTCTCTGCCCAGGGTTCTGTCAAACACCACTGTGCCTTAGTAAGAAAGCCCCATTCTGCTTAAATCAGCATTTGGGTATCTCCGATTTAAGCAACTACAAAAATTCTAACCACAAGTTCTCCCAATTCTACAAGAGCGATATGGCTCAATCTGAGAGTTTGTTTCCTTCTGAACTGGCCCCATCCAGGATACTACCCTTCACACTTAGATGGTTGCAGTAGTCGTCTAGTTATCTGGTTTGTCACTTTTATAACATTATTGTTTTTCTAAAATTAATACCCAGGAAATAAACATGAAACATGAATGTAATTTTCCTACTCAAAGACAGTCCAAATTCCCCATACTTATATTCTTAACTCGTTTGCTCACTATTCGAAGTTCTTGTAGATTTCAAAAGCATGCCCAATAGTCACTACTCTTAAAGTAACAAGGAAGGTGATACAGCAGATGCTGCAAACTGGCTCATTCAATGTTCATTCCAGCCCCTTCTAGTACCTTCCAATCCTGAAGAGGCTGGAAAGTAAAAGACTGCATTTCCCAGATTCCCTGCTTCTAGGGTTCTGGGTGCATTTAGTTTCCACCAATCAGTATATATATGAGGATGATATGGAACTGAGTCAGATAGAGAGAGAGAGGTAAGGAGTATGTTTCCTCTCCTGCATTCAGAGAGAAAAAGAATGATGGTTCTGGAAGTTCTCTCAGAGAAGTAAGGAAACCCTTAGTCCATATAGTCTCCCTTCTCATTGGCCCAAATTAGACCATGTAACCATAACTGCATCCATTGCTGTGGTGAGTGGATGATATTATGTCAATTAGTGTAAGCCTGAGGCAGAGGTGTCCCCGCTCCTAGAGCCAAGAGTGGGGACATTTCCCTCACCACACATGTAAGCCTTATAGAAGAGGTGAACACTGAGATATAATCCCAGATGATGACAAATAAAAGAAAGATGTTGGAATGGGAAATACCATGACTGCTTCTTCTCAGCTATAGTCTAGGCCCCTCCAGGGCAAGAATCTAGTCCAGTAGTTCTTCCAAAATGCTTCAGTAATCGTTAATTTCTGTTTCCACTGGGCTTAAAGTGACATTGACTAGCAGGTATCTGTCACTTTGTTTTCCTCTTTAGTTCAAATTGCCTCTCATCTGTGGGGGCTATGAAAAGTGGACAGGGGCGATCTATGAAAGTGTCAGTTAGAACCCAAGTTTGTGAATTCCCTTTGGTGAATAAAGCATCATCTGTATTTTCTATGTTAGTGACAGTCTAGGAGTTGCTGTCTTCAGTGGAGTTAATGTTCCCAGCATATCTCATCATGATGCCAGCTGTGTGCCTTCACTAGAAAATAGAAGTGAATAGGCTCCAGCAGCCCCTACCCTGGGTAAGCTTATACTTTGATGAGGAAGAGAGTCATTTACCAAATAAACACATGTCATTACTTATATGCTAATTGCAAGTGCTCTGAGTGCCAGGAAGGAAAAGCATGGTCACTAGAAACACCTTATGCCTCAGTCTTTCCCTGTGAATATCGTACTTCACTTCCTTGGACCAGCCGCCCCCAACACATATCTACCTTGGGCATCATTTCTGAGGCTGCATGGCCAAGGCCATAAATCTGTGCCCTTGTTTAGCGTGGCATGTCCTCTCCCTCTAATCCAATCTTCCCTCTGTGTGTTCTCGGTGCTCGCTCATTCGGTTTGACAGCTATTTAATAAACCGATCTGCTTGCCTTTGACATGAGGCAGAAGTGGTGGGTGTTGAAGAGCTGCGAGGCCCTCGTGGACAAGGAAGCCCTTTCCCACTCAACACTCTTCCAGCTCAGTACAGATAAATTGTGGAGAACTGGAAATTAACCCAAGCTATCTTCTTTTCTTAAGAAAAAAAAAATCACTGGAGACCCAAGAAGCAGAGCAAGTACCATAAGTGAAAGAGATGGCAGAAGAAATCACATTTCCTGGCTCCCAGGGCAGGGGTGAACCCAGATCAGGAGCCTGGGAGCCTTCCTTCAATCTAGCTTTTATCACTTCAAAGCAGAAGGTCTTAAAGGAATGCCCTTTATGATGGATTCTGTCTTCAAAAACATGAAAGAAAGGGCATATTTTCTTAAGCCCAGTTGCTGGAAGCCAAGCAATTTCTCCGAGGTGCTTGGGTTGCAAATCTCTGTAATCAGGATGCAGTTTAGTGTGGCAGAAAAAGCACTGGTTCCACAGTCAGCAAACCATGCTGGGATTCTGGCTGCCTCTCACAAGCTTTATGACTTTGGGTCATTTTTCTCAGCTCTCTGACCCTCAGTTTCCTTCTTTATAAAATGGGCATGCCATTCACCTCACAGGGTGGTCATTAGGATTAGATGAGAAGGCATACGGGAACACTCATGGTACATAATAGTTGCTCAAAGAATGGTAGCTAATTTTGTTGTTTACTGATCATACTGAAAAAAAAGCAAATCTGCTACCCATTCCATCTCCAAGTAACTATGTATTCCTGTTTGTTATTGGTGTATCATATAGAATATGTTTACTTGCATTGCACTTGCATTGGTGGAGCCCATGATCTATTTCTTCTATGTTTTCAACCTTGATCTTAGCGTGCAATATCATTTCTCACATTCTAATATCTCTTTAAACAAAAAATGGAAGATGTACAAGCCAGGTCTGGGTTATTTTTGAATAGGAACTTTAGACCATTGGCTTAAGAGTATGCAATCTCCCCTGAGAGTGGATGTGTCTCTCTGGCTGGGCCAATCAGAGCAGATGTGGTTTCAAGACTAAATCTAGGTGGGTTCAACAGCTAAAACTGAGAAGAGCCAAGGGGTTTGAGTCCAAGCTGTTCTTCATGGACCAACAATGGTTCAAGGTAGAAAGTGAAGTTTGGGTGACAAAATCCAGGAGCAATGGTTATGCCAACTACCAAGTATGACAATTCCAATTACATGTTCAGGAATTCGGAAAATGATAGTGGGTGGTTCCAGGAGCCCAGAGAGTCTGCAGCAAGCTGGACTAGGTTCAGGGCTCCAATTATTATCTGTTCCTTATACACTGTAATTCTAACAAGTAGGCCACGGTTGTTTTGGAGGCTCCTGGGCATCAATGTCAACTCCTAAGTCAAGACCTTATGTTATCTGATAATTTCTGAAATATCTATATATTATTCTTTCCTCGTTGCATGGTTATCTGAATAAGTAGCCAAAAGGAAGGACTGGAAAAACTGAGTGACTGGGAGAATTACTACCAAGTGACTGGGAAAATTGCTGCTGAATATGAATGCTGTGGCTTTGCAGAATTGTTCTTTCAAGGGACTTGGCCTATATTTCAGTCAATTGTTTCCATGTCTGAGAACAGTCAGGAGTCTTGAATTTTCACTGGGGTTGCTGTCCACAGGCTTCTGACCATTCATCCTTGACTTCTTTTGGTTGCACATATTAAGTAATGCTTTTGTTTGTTGCCCAACTCTGTCAGCCCTAGGAGCACAATATTCTGTCAACTACCTCCATCTCTCCATTGGTCTGTCCTCAAGGCCACCACTCTGCCTTTGCTGCTTATTGCAATAGTTGTGCCCACCTTGCTTCTGATGGTTAAGAGCTGCCACCTGCCCTCTACGATTCTGGGATCTGGTCATCCCCGTTGCTCTCAGGAGCTCAGTTTCATATTCACATCTCCTGTTGGAAGCCCTGGTCCATGAAGACAGTCACCATTGAGCTGCATGACAATTCTAGCACATTCTCTGGGCCCTCCTCCCAAACTTGGTCCGTTGGTAAGTTTCCTGGCCTTATGAAATATACCTGTTCCAGCATACCCAATTCTTCCAGGCTTTTGATTCTTTCCTCCCTATCTGCCACGGCAGTTCTGCAGGTGCTCCTTCACTTAGTGGAGGCCATCACTTTTCTCAAGCTTCCAATAGCCATTCTAGCAACCCATTAGCCCTGACTTCAGGATCCTTGCCCAGGTGTTAAATCCTAGATACTGGAGAGTTCCCCATACTAATACACTCTTCTGTATCCAACTTTATTTCCTCCTCTTTTGATCCTGCACAGGCAGGGCCCATGCACACTTCCCAGGACCCACCAGTACATACTAGCTAGATCCAAGCTTTGACACTTGTTATCGGTCTTATTGCCAGTAAGGGGGACAGTGTGAGAGGCAGTGGGATCCTGAGTGAGGACAAACATTGTTTTGTAATTATTTCACTTGTGCTTTTCGCATGATCTTCAAGCAAGGGGAGGGGTACTATTTTCTAACAAGTAACAGTGAGCCACTTACACCAAGTGGGTTCAGGGTTATTTAGGCACTCAAGATTTTCATAGCAGATATTTCACACCCAATTATCAGGGTTTCTTTCCTTCTGAACCAGAGTTCTGGCCTTTGGGAGGGAGACTTGCTAGGCTGAGAAGTCAAACTTCTCTTAAACCCATTTCTTATGGACTGGTGGTTAATCATCCTGAGCTGGTTATAATCTTCAAAGAATCCATGCATGCAGCAACAGCCACTTGGTGCCACAGTCTTTGTGGTTACAACTTTTCTCATTCCACTCAAGTTCACCAACTAATATGTCCCCATCCACTGATGTCCTAACCACATCCACCACCAGTACAAGTTGTAACCATCACACCACGCAGCCTGCTAAGGACTGTTCATGCTCCACATCCCGCTAAAAACAGGATCTCATTGACAGCCCTGGCTGTTTATCTAGCCTTAAAATCCCATTTTAAATTCCACGTTCTAGGACCAATTGTAGTTCCATCTTCTAGAAACAAATGCTGAAGTGGAAAATTATGTGCAGAAAGTTTACTGTTATATACTCTCAACAATAAACCTGTAAATAAATGAAGAAGGCTGGATTGGAAAGAGGGAGAAGCTAATCCACAATGATGCTGCAGCTGAGGCTTTAGCTAATTCTATGAGGAGCTTTGGAGAAGGAATGGCTCTTTGTAGTGTCTTAAAGTGAGGCAAGCAGGGCAGGTCTTGGAATCTCTGCACTGGACAGTTATTTGTTATGGCCCAGCCCTGGCGAGGGAAATGTCTGGGCAAGGCAGTTCCCTGTGGCCAAGGGCAATGCTCAGTTGGAAATGCAGGTGTGGGTTATCCTAGCAGCTAGGGAATGGGCATGTCAGCCTTGAAGAGGGCAGCCAAGCAGAGCACCACAGTATCCACTTCATCATGTAACCAACATCTCACTTAAAATATAACACATTTCTGTCACCCTAGAAAGTTTCTCAGACCATTTGTCGTCAACCTCCAGCCACCCAACCTCCCACCTCCCTACCACCAAGAGAAAACCACTGTTCTGATTCTATCACAATAGGTGAGTTTTGAAAGTTCTTCAACTTTATATAAATGAAATCACAAAGAAAGTAATCTTTTGTATTTGGGATATATCTTTTTTAGATTTAATCAGACTTTTGTGAATGTCAGTTTTTGAAATTGTTAGTCATATTCCATTGTATGAATGCACCACAAATTGTTAATCTGTTTACCTGTTGATTGACATGTTAGTTATTTTCAGTTTCTTGCTAGTAAGAATAAAACTGTCATAAGCCTTCTTGAACAAATCTTTGTAGGAACAAATGTCTTCATTTCTTTCAGATAAATATCTAGGAATGAATTGGTGGCTCATAGAGAACATGTGTTCTCATTTTTGTTGTTTTATTTCAAGTCACTTTAAACAAAGTGACTTTTTAAAATAAAATTGAATGTGGCCGGGTGTGGTGGCTCACGCCTGTAATCCCAGCACTTTGGGAGGCCCAAGTGGGCAGATCACGAGGTCAGGAAATCAAGACCATCCTGGCTAACACTATGAAACCCCATCTCTACTAAAAATACCAAAAAATTAGCCAGGCGCAGTGGTGGGCACCTGTAGTCCCAGCTACTCAGGAGGCTGAGGCAGGAGAATGGCGTGAACCCGGGAGATGGAGCTTGCAGTGAGCCGAGATCACGCCACTGCACTCCAGCCTGGGCAACAGAGCAAGACTCTGTCTCAAAAAAGAAAAAAAAAATTTAATGCATTATATACACTCTATATAATACACCAATAAACTATTTTATTGAGGTATAGTTGACATGCAACAAATGGCTCATATTTAAAATGAGCATTTTCGTCATCCTCTCCAAGTTCCCTGTATTCTTTGTAATCACTCCTGTCTATATCCCCATCCCCATCCCCCAAGCAACCACTGATCTGTTTTCCCTTACTATAGTTTGTATTTTCTAGAGTCTTAAATAAATGGAATCATATAATATGTACTCTTTTGGGAGGATGTTTTTCTTTTTCATTCAACATAATTTTTCCGAGATTCATTGATGTTGTTGTATGTATCAATAGTTCATTCCTTGGGAATGTGGTGTTTTTTGTTTGTTTGTCTTTTGACAGAGTTTTGCTCTTTTGCCCAGGCTGGAGTGCAGTGGCGTGATCTGGGCTCACTGCGATCTCCACCTCCCAGGTTCAAGCGGTTCTCCTGCTTCAGCCTCCCAAGTAGCTGGGATTATAGGCACCCACCATGCTCGGCTAATTTTTGTATTTTTAGTAGAGACAGGGTTTCGCTATGCTGGGCAGGCTGGTCTCGAACTCCTGACCTCAGGTGATCCACCCATCTCAGCCTCCCAGGGAATGTGTATTCTTAACAGTTAAAGAACTGATCAACAGTCATCCAAAGTAATTGTCCCCTTTTGCACTCCCACCAGTAATATATGAGAGCTCAATTTGTCTACATCCAGTTGACACACTTTTGGTATCGTCAGTCTTTGTAATTACAGCCATCTTAGTGATTGTAAAGTGATAACACACTGTAGTTTCTCATTTGAATTTTCCTGATGAATAATGAAGAGTTTGCATGTGTTCCTAGACAATTTGTGTGTTTGGAAAATGTCTATTCAAGTCTTTAGCTTTTTTATTGTATTGTTTGTCTTTTTATTATGATTTGTTGGTAGTTCTTAATACACAAGCATACCTCAGAGATAGTGGGTTTGGTTCCAGATCACCACAATAATGCAAATATCATAATAAAGCAAGTCACACAAATTTCTTGGTTTTCCAGTGCATATAAAAGTTATGTTTACATTGTAGTCTACTAAATGTGCAACAGCATTCTCTAACAAAACAATTTACATACCTTAATTTAAAAATACTTTATTGCTAAGAAATGCTAACAATCATCTGAGGCTTCAGTTAGTTGTAATCTTTTTTATTTTTGCTTTTATTATTTTAAATTGACATGAAACAATTGTACATATTTATAGGGTATAGTGTAATATTTTAGTACATATATACAATGTATTATGATCAACCAGAGTAATTAGCTTACCAACCACCTCAAACATTTGAGTCATAATCTTTCTGCTGGTGGAGGGTCTTGCCTCAATATTGATAGCTACTGACTGATCAAGTGACTGTGGCAACTCCTAAAAATAAGAGAGTAAAGTTTGCTGCATTGATTGACTGATTTCCCGTTCATGAAAAATTTCTCTGTAACATAAGATGCTGTTTGGTAGCACTTCACCCACAGTAGAACTTCCATCTAAACTACAGTTAATCCTTTCAAAGTCTGCCACAGCCTTACCAACTTAGTTTTGCATTTTAAATTATTTGTCGTCATTTTAACAATGTTCACAGAATCTTCATCAGGAGTGGATTCCACATCAAGAAACTACTTTCTTTGCTCATCCATAAGAAGCAACTCCTCATCTGTTCAAGTTTTATCCTGAGACTGCAGCAATTCAGTCACATTTTTAGGCGCCATTTCTTGCTCTAGTTCTCTTGCTAGTTCCACCACATCTGCAGTTCCTTCCTCCATTTAAGTCTTGATCCCCTCAAAATCATCCATGAGGGCTGGAATCAACTTCTTCTAAACTCCTGTTAATATTTGTGATGGTTAATATTAGGAGTCAACTTGATTAGACTGAAGGATGCCTAGATAGCTGGTAAGGTATTGTTTCTGGGTGTGTCTATCAGGGTGTTGACAGAGGAGACTGACATTTGAGTCAGTGGACTGTGAAAGGAAGACCCGCCCTCAATGTGGGTGGGCCCCATCCAATCAGCTGCCATTGCAGCTAGAACAAAACAGGCAGAAGGTGGGATGAGCTGGCTTGCTGAGTTCTGGCTTTCATCTTTCTCCCATGCCTGATGCCTCCTCCCATTACTCCTATCTTTGGACATCAGATTCCAGGTTCTTTGGCCTTTGGACTCTTGGATTTAAACTAGTGGTTTGCTGGGGGCTCTCAAACCTTCAGCCACAGACTGAAGGCTGCACTGTTGACTTCCCTGCTTTTGAGGCTTTTGGACTCAGATTGAGACACTATTGGCTTCTCTCTTCCCCAGCTTGCAGATGACCTATCGTGGGACTTCAGCTTGTGATCGTGTGACCCACCTCTCCTTAATAAGCTCCCTTATATATAGACATATATCCTACCAGTTCTATCCCTCTGGCGAACTCTAATACGATGTTGATATTTTGACCTCTTCCCCATGAATCACAAATATTCATGAATCACAAATATTCTTAATAGTATCTAGAATGGTCAATCTTTTCCAGAAGGTTTTCAATTTACTTTGCCAGATCCATCAGAAGAAATCACTCTCTATGGCAACTAGAGCCTTACAAAATGTATTTCTTAAATAATAAAACTTGACAGTCAAAATATCTCCTTGGTCCATGGGTTCATTAGTTGCAGATGGATGTTGTGTTAGCAGGTGTGAAAACAACCTTAAAGTCCTTGTACATCGTCATCAGAACTCTTGGGTGGCCAAGTACATTGTCAATGAGCAGTAAGATTTTGAAAGGAATCTTTTTTTCTGAACCATAGGTCTCAACAGTGGGCCTAAAATTCAATTATCTATGAACAAATGTGCTATGAACAGATGTGCTGTCATCCAGACTTTGCTATGCCATTTCTGGAGCCCAGGCACAACAGATTTAGCATCATTCTTAAGGGCTCTAGGATTTTCAGCGTGATAAACGAGCACTGGCTTGAACTTAAAATCAACAGCTGCATTAGCTTCTAAGAAGAGAGTCAGCCTGTCCTTTGCAGCTTTGAAGCCAGGCATTGACTTATCTTCTCTAGCTATGAAAGTCCTAGCTGGCATCTTTTTCTAATATAAAGCTGCTTTGTCTATATCAAGAACTTGTTGTTTAGTGTATTTACCTTCATCAATGATCTTAGCTAGATCTTCTGGATAACTTGTTACAAATTCTACATTAGTACTTGCTACTTCACCTTGCACTTTTATGTTACAGAGATGGCTTCTTTCCTTAAACCTCATGAACCAATCAACCTCTGCTAGCTTCCAACTTCTGCAGGTTCCTCACCTCTCTTGGCCTTCATAGAAGTGATGAGAGTTAGGGCCTTGCTCTGGATCAGGCTTTGGCTAAACGGAATGTTGTGGCTGGTTTGATCTGCTATCCAAATCACTCAAACGTTCTCTATGTCAACAATAAGGCTGTTTCACTTCCTTTTCATGTGTTCACTAGAGTAGACCTTTTAATTTACTTCAATAGCTTTTCCTTTGTATTCAGAACTTGGCTAACTGTTTGGCACAAGAGGCCTATAGCTCTGAGCCTATCTTAGCTTTTGAGATGCCTTCCTCCCTAAGTTTAACCATTTCTAGCTTTTGATTGAAAGTGAGAGATGTGCAACTCTTGACTTTGAACACTTAGAGGCCATTGTAGAGTTATTAACGGACCTAATTTCAAAATTTTGTGTCTAGGGAATAGAGAGGCCAGAAGGGGGGGTGGGGAAGGAGAGAGAGAAAGAGAGAGAGAGAGAGAGATGGGGAAACATCTGGTTGGTGGAGAAGTCAGAACACACACAACATTTATCAATTAAGTTTGCCATCTTATTTGGGCACAGTCTGTGGCACCCCAAAGCAATTAGAATGGTAACATCAAATATCATTGATCACATAGCACCAGACACGTATAATAACAATGAAGAAGTATGAGATACTGCAGGAATTGCACAAAATGAGCGCATGCTGTTGGAAGCATGGTGCCAATAGACTAGCTCGATTCAGGGTTGCCACAAACTTTCAATATGTAAAAATCACAATATCTATGAAATGGAATGGAGCAAAGTGCACTGAAACAAGGTATGCCTGTATTCTGGATGCAAGTCCTTTATTAAGCATACACATTGGGATATTCATTTCAGTCTTTGGCTTTCATTTCATGTTTTCAATGGTGTCTTTTAATGAGCAAAATCTTTTAATTTTGATGAAGTCCAATTTATTATTTTTATTCTTTTATGGTTAGTGTTTTAGTGTCCTGTCTGTGGAATCTCTGCTCATCCCCAGGTTGTGCAAGTATTCTTTATTTTCTTCCAGAAGTTTTATTGAATTAGCTTTTAAGTCAAGTCACTCTTAATGCCACATACGGCTATTCAAACATAAGAAATCTTTGGTAAACGTGACCAAGCAGTGGAGTACAGAAAATGCGAAGCAAGTGGCATTGGGCAGGGGCCTTGAGGACCACAATAGCAATGTGGTACCCAGCCCGGACAATCAAAGTCTCCCAAGTGCCAGGGAAACGTCCTCCTCTGCAGCTGTAAACTTGAAGCTTCTCTTCTCCATTAGAGCCAGGAAGGCCAGCTTTGCCTTTTAAAAAGGGGACCTGCAAATGGAATTCACACAGTGCCATGACCCTTGATGTGCAGTGTGGCAGGCTATGGCAGGCCAATTTGCTTCCACAAGCACAACACACATTCACAGCTGAGAGCTTTCCTTTCCTGCCCTTTCACACTCGCCGCTTCCAGCAAGGCCTCAGCCTCCTCTTCCTGACAATGTTTTGATATGTTGGGCTGAGCCTCTACAAGGTCTCCAGCTCATTTTTGGCTTCTGAACACACTTCTTTGGTCTTGTTTTCAAGGAGGTCAGCTTCAATTCTCTGTGACTCTGGCTTCACTCATTCTCACTTTTCAAGATTGAATCCAGGAGGCTGGCTACTGACTCTGTAGCTCCGTGTCCTGTGGCCTCCAACCCCCTGAAGCTCTTCACTTGACTTTTATATCTAGATCCCTTTCAGGATAAGATGAGGAAAGCCTGTACCCTGGAAATTGCCAGCCCCGTCTAAACTCTATTTACAAAAAATCGGCCCAGCCCTCAGTCCTTTGCTGCCTGGGCCATGATTTGTACCTTGTGATACCTGAGTCACAGATGATTGGGTCCATGAAAGTCACATGACCAAAGATCACATGATCTGGGAGCACCAATAAGAGGCTAGACAGCAATCTTCCATTGGCCCAATGAAAAGGTAAGGTCCTCGTATGATCAAATTATTTCCCTTGAGAATTTGAACTAAAATACCTGGAAAGAATTTGCCAAAATGCAGTTGGAGGGGAGGCAACATATAGCAAGAAACAGGTTAGGTGGCTGGAAAGTGCCAAGTGTAAGTCTAAGCAATAGAGGATCAGAGACACTGAGCAAACAGAGGAAGCTGCAAGGTAGAAAGAACAGAGCACGGAGCAGATAGAGTCAGAGGTACCAGGAGAAGATGCTGGTCTTATATATGCCTCCGACCCCAGATCCCACAAGCAGCCTTCTGCCCTGTTGTGTTCCTACTGTCAGCCTTCACAGCTATCAGGTATCTCTGTTTTCATCACCAAACAAGTTTGACAGAAACAGGAAGAGAAGAGGGGTGAGGCAGTGAAGAAAAACAAAATGAATCTAAGTAAAGTGAAGATGGTGGTTACTGATCACTCCCCAGCATAAACATTTGGGGACATGTTTAACATGACCTCACTCCATTTCCAGCAACACCCTTTCATTCCAACTTGCCTGTGAAGGTCAGTGAGGAGACGCCCACTAGACCTGTGAGGAAGGTAAATGCATTTTTGATGAGCTGGAAAATCTGTGTCATTGACGAGTGGCTCCTGCTTTATCCATTTTTTGGATATTTTAAAACCAAATCTTTTAAGTGCTTACTTCAAGGAGTGGAGTCCGGTTGGGCAATAAGAATTCAGAGGAACTGAATTGTGGCTTTTGAAAATCGCTGTCTGGCTGCGATTATTGGACACTCTGTAGCATCTTTGCAAAATTCTGCAGTGTCAATCCTGAGAGTAAAGTGCTTTTTGTAAAAACCACATATTAAGGGAGTGACATTCTGATAAAGGCAGTGGTCACTTTATGCCCACAGAGCAACACCCACAGAAGATGGGTATTTTCTAGATTGTGCTAAAGGAATACAGATCACAGCTACATGGTTTGGATGTAGTCAGCATTCCCACTCAGTTATGTGCACGAGCCAACCACAGGGATGAAGTCAGTGAAGTTTATCACACACACACACACATACACACTCACCCTCTCCTTGAAAATAGAGGACAGATCAGAAAGGCTCAGCAACAACTAGTTCATGGGAATTAGTTATTCAGCAAAAAGCTTACCACTTACTATGGCTACCTCAGCTGGCAGTAAGAAAAATCACAGCAGCAATGAGCAAGGAGTATTCTATCCTGTCTAAGATACTTCATTTCCTTAGTATAGGACTAAATGAGGAGAAAGGCTTCAAAGTTAAAGTAAAGGATGGCATTTGAAAGCACAGGTAGATAACTGAGACTCACAGAATCTTCTTCCTGGGTGTGAAAAGTATCCCATACTCAAAGAAAGTTTGAGCTGGAAGAAACTTAAGCAAACCTAGTCCAAGTCCCTTGCTTAACAGGTAAGGAAGATGAGACACAGAGACCTTTGTGCAAAAGTAATCATTGGTTCTAAGTTTTGGGGCAGAGATTATAGATAATGGCATTCTGTATAGCACTGAACACATCAAGACAACTACTGTGATAAAAATCACAAAACATAGGTAAAGAGCACAGAGGCCCAAGTCAAGATTGAATGTCAGCTAGTGGCTCCCAGCTGAACATAATTAAAATGTTTGTTTATTGTGCTTCTGTTTGAAAGTCGATATCCCAAACTAGTTTTTGTGTGTTCAAAGTGTGTGGAACAGTCAGCAACATTTGTGTCATGGGAAATGTCTCAGCAATGTAGAATCTTGGACCCCAGCCTTGACCTGCTGTCTCACAGGCAGGTCCCCAGGTGATGTGTGCACAGGATAATTTGAGCATCCCTGTGTATTCAGTTTTTAGAGCTGCTCTAACAAATTACCACAAACTTCAGTGGCTTAAAACAACAGAAATTTATTCCTTTAGTCTGAAATGAGGGTGTCAGCTTTGTCACACTCACTCTGAAGGCTCTAGGGTAAGGGTCCCCAACCCCCAAGCCACAGACTGGTCTGTGGACTGTTAGAAACTGGGGCACACAGCAGGAGATGAGCAGCAGGTGAGGGAGCATTACTGCCCGAGGTCCGCTTCCTGTCAGATCAGCAGGGGCATTAGATTCTCACAGGAGCACCAACCCTATTGTGAACTGCACATGTGAGGAATCTAGGCTGCGTGCTCCTTATGAGAATCTAATGCCTGATGATCTGTCACTGTCTCCCATCCCCCACAGAGATGAGACTCTCTAGTTGCAGGAAAACAAGCTCAGGACTCCCACTGATTCTACATTATGGTGAGTTGTATAATTGTATAATTATTTCATTATATATCACAATTTAATAGTAGAAATAAAGTTCACAATAAATGTAATGCATTTGAATCATCCCAAAACTATCCTCCCACAACTCCTGGGTCTGTGGAAAAATTATCTTCCCTGAAAGCAGTCACTGGTGCCAAAATGTTTGGGGACTACTGCTCTAAGCAACAATTCTTCCTTACCTCTTCCACCTTCTGGTGGCTCCAGCAGTTCCTCAGTTTGGGCTGCATTTTTCCAATCTCTGTATCCATTCTCACTTGGCCTTCTCTGTGTCTCAAGTCTCCCTCTGCCTTTTGGACTCTTGTCATTGGATTTAAGGCCTTCCTGGATTATCCAGGATGATCTTATTTTGAGATCCTTAATCACATCTGCAAAGACCCTTTTTCCAAATTAGGGGACATGCATAGGTTCTAGGTGGACATATGTTTTGGGGAGCCACCATTGAATTCACTACGGCATTATAGGGGTCAGTGAGGTACACAGTCTCTAAGATTCAAGGGCCTGTTACAGGGAAAGAGAAAGGACTAGATGTCACATTGTGGGAGATGAAGTTCTGCTCTTAAGCTTCCCCTACTTGTTTTAACTCATTCAGCAAAGTCTTCATGGCCTTTAATTGTGGGAGAAAAAGAGTGGAGACGGAAAAGGCCAGAGAAATTCTTTTGCAGAAGCCTCCCTGGGTCCTCATTGGAAGAAGTGCACAGAAGACAGTAAATTAATTCAGCTTATCCTGAAAAGCACTGTTCTCTGGCCACGAGATTAAAACCACACAAGCATTAGAAGTTGGTCTAAAACATATCTCTTTTCTGTCAGCAAAACATTCTCCCTTGCCTTCTCTGTCTAGGGACCCCCTCTTCCTCCCAGCCCTTGCCTCCCCACTGCTGGGTGCTCAGCCACTCCTAGCTGGGGTCAGCTTCAGCCTGGGAGCATATCCTGCAGAAGAGCCTCTTCTGGCTTCCTCCTCATCCCCACGTCTAAGGGCCCGGCCTGTCAGGCTGTCTGGACGCAGGTCTCTGTGCTAATTAGGAGCATTATCACTTTGCCAAGAACACAGACCCAAGAAAAAGCCTCTGTGAAATGTCCTGGACATCAGCGATCCCGACTGCAGGTGGCTGAACTCTGGCATCTGCCTGACAGCACGCCGCCTTGGTGCTAGCAAGACCTGAAAGCTACGGAGTTGTCCCAGTGCTGGGGAAAGGACTGCATCTCCCTTCAGAATTGCATGAACCAGTCAAAGGTTGATAAAACCCATATAACATAGGTATACATATTTTTGATTGTGGTAACATATACATAAAATAAAATTCACCATCTTAACTTTCTTTCTTTCTTTCTTTCTTTCTTTCTTTCTTTCTTTCTTTCTTTCTTTCTTTCTTTCTTTCTTTCTTTCTTTCTTTCTTTCTTGAGATGGAGCTTCATTCTTCTTGCCCAGGTTGGGGTGCAATGGTGCAATCTCGGCTCACTGCAACAATCATCTCCCAGGTACAAGTGATTCTCCTGCCTCAGCCTCCCAAGTAGCTGGGATTATAGGCTCCTGCCACCACGCTCAGCTGATTTTTTTGTATTTTTAGTAGAGATGGGGTTTCGCCATGTTGGCCAGGCTGGTCTCAAACTCCTGACCTCAGGTGATCCGCTTGCCTCTGCTTCCCAAAGTTCTGGGATTACAGGCATGAGCCACTGTGCCCGGCCCCATCTTAACCATTTTTAAGTGTGCAGTGGCATGAAGTATATACCTACATTCTGTTGTGCAACCACCACCAGCATCCATTGCCAGAACTTTGTCACCTTCCCTAATGGACACGCCATACCTACTAAACATAACTTCCCATTCCCTTCTCCCCCCAGCCCCTGGCAACCACCGTTCAGTGTTCCATCTCTATGGGTTTGACTAAGTAACTCATGTAAATGCAATCATGTAGTATTTGTCTCTTTTGTGTCTGGCTTGTTTTACTTAGCATGATGTCCTCGAGGTTTACGTTCTAGCATGTGTCACAATTACTCTCTGTTTTTAAGGCTGAATAATACTCAGTTATATGTATAGGCCATATTTTGTTCATCCATTCATCCATTGGTGGACACTTAGATTGCTTAGGGCAAGGATTCTGTAAAATAAATATTTACTTTAAATTCTGAAGTCCCTTTAGCAGGAGGAAGGAAAAGTCTAAAAGGCCTAAAACTGAGCATTGAACAAAAATAAGCCCATCTTTGACATCCACTGAGAACAACTTGCCAAATTTGGAAAAGGAAAAAAGAAATCACCTTCCTTTTTAACTCTTGCAGAAAGCCCCGGGCTTTTCTAGAATGAAAGGAAATCTGGGCACCCTGGGAAACTCAGTAGTTTGGTTGGCTGAGTTATGCCATTTGTCCAAAGAGTTAAATGATTCTCAGAGTTAAAAGGCAATAAACTGCATTTGCCATTCAAATGAGACTGGATTATTTGGATGGAGTTTTGAGAATTTTGAAGTGTGCCTCAAGGTCTTGGTACAGTTCTATAGAGATGACGGGGTAGGGTAGGGCAGGGGTTTTCTTGAGTTACTGATTCCCTGAAGTTGGGTCCTCCGTGAAGGGACCTCTGATGCCTGGTCATCCCAGGCACATAATTTTAAAAACACTGATTTGAGTATGAAGTGGAAAGTATACTGCCCCTACTATTGGATACCTTGAAAGTTGCTTTAAAATTATTTTCTTAATAAAGTCTTATTTACTTCATTATTTTTCTTGCTTTTGTTAAAACTATCAATATGTTTTGAAAATACTGGGTTGCTGAAATTCTCGTTGATTAGATAATGGGTGAAAGGGATGCTGTTGTGCAAAGAGAACAAGAGATGTCTTTCATTTAAGAAAAAAGAAAATTATACATTGTATTTATTTTTCCAGTGGATAGTTTCTACTGCTCAATTTTATTATTAAAAAAATATGTGAAAAGGAAGGCTCATAAATGCTAGGACAAATAGTAACTCAAGTAATGGGGATTCCCCAGGGGGCGATTGGCTGCATTCCATCTTGGTGAGAGAGAGACCTGTGGGATACCATAAGCAAGGGAGGCGTGACTTCTGAGTGGCCAGTGTGAGTGGTCAGGAGGGTATTGCGTCTCAGACTGATGGGCCCTGGGAATACTAAACCAGTGCCTTAGCATGCCCGTGAGCCTAACTACCCACAGTGGAGCACAAAGCTGGGAAATACAGCCTCCCCACCCCGTCGATCATGTTGTGCTAAATGCACAACCAGACAAACTTAGGCAGTGTAGTCTGCAGGATCCAGAACCTTCTAGGATTTAGATTCCTACAGCTCCATGTAACCTCCCTTCTTCTATTTCCTCACCTATAAAATAGATATACATATGCTTACCACCCACCCTGGTAAATGAACCCAGATTTCCAAGGGCTTGGCACTTTCTACAAACACCAAAGTACCTAATGACTCTGCCAGCTCTGCACTGAAAAGAAAAATCATTGATGTTATGAAATGATTCCTGAGGCACTTGAAGTGGCAGTCTGTCTGCAAAGATCAAAGGGCACTTGGGGCCTCCAAACAACATTATGACCATTTCAGCTGGGCCCCAATTGTCTCTTTTAAAGTGAGCTGCCTGGGACCCAGTAGTATCCAGTGGCTAACAGCACTGAAGCCAGGAGCTGAGGCTGTTAGCACCTATTTTCCGCCTTCAAAATAAACCAGAAAACTCACGTTCCAGCATGGAATTTTACATAGAGGGTGAATAGTTGGTGATCTTGCTGGTGGTCGCCTTGAGTTATCAAGTTCCAAAATAAAGGAAGCAGGACAGGAAGGTAAATATTAATCTTGGGAACCTAATCTGAAGACTGCTGATTCTTTCTTCCAAGGGGAATGGAAAGGCATTTCTACCTATGTCTGTCTCCCCAGGGTTCAGGTTTCTCAAGAAAAATAAAAACCAGAAAGAAGAGTGTCCAAGCTTCAGCGATGGAGGAATGGAACTACTGTCCTGCAATTGTATTTACACCGTGGACTCACCGGCTACCAGTGTTTTTCTCTCTGTGACTGGTAGAGAGGCTTAAATAAGGTCCCATCATTTGTATTTGTAATTTTTACTTTGCTTATGTATTCCTTTCACAGTAACGACCCCAGTCCATTCTCACATCATTGCTACTTGCTAGAAATAATAATGATAATAATGACATTTATGGCTACCACTTATAGCCCTATTCCTGTCACCTTCCTACAGGCAGTACAAGCATCATCTTGCCAAAGTACATGAGCTAGACCCAGACTGCCTGCTCCACACTGTGGAATCTGAACCACCTTAGCAAGATTATCATGTGAGTCAACATTGGAAAAAACGTGCCAGCGTGTTTAACGGCATAATAGTCTGAGTGTTAACTCAGACTGAGTTAGTCTGATAACTGTCTGATAACTGATAATAGTCTGAGTGTTAACTCTTGGAAAACTTCAATCCACAAAGGGAGTGGCCTTTTGGATGGCATATTATAAAATAACTCCACACTAGAGTAGCCAATCTGACACTGCTGCCAGCCTCTGTCACCCACCACCAACACGCACACCATTGTGTTCTCGCCAAAGCTCATGCTTTACTCTCAAATTTCCCCTAGCAGGCTACATTCTGTATCTGCTCTTAGGGGTAATGACCAAAACAAAACTAATAGTTAAAAAACTGAAAGCAACATGGGCCAGGTGCAGTGGCTCACACCTGTAATCCCAACATTTTGGGAGGTCAAGGTGGGCGGATTGCTTGAGTCCAGGAGTTTGAGACGAGCCTGGGCAAATAGCAAAACCCTGTCTTTACAAAATATACAAAAATGTGCCAGGCATGGTGGTGCACGCCTGTAGTCCCAGCTACTTGGGAGGCTGAGGTGGGAGGATGGCATAAGCCCAGGAGTTTGAGGCTGCAGTGAGCTATAATTGCACCACTGCACTCCAGCCTGGGAGACAGAGCAAGACCTTATTTCAAACAAACAAACAAAAAAAAAGCTGTCCAAAAAAAAAGAGAGTCCTAGAAATAGGACGCTGTCTCGTGTTTTCCAGTCAAGCACCTGACCCATCTCTCTGTGTTACTCTCTGCTCTTGCCCCACATAGTTGGCAGGAAGGCTCCGTCAAAGGGTCAGTCTATGGTAGATTCTATAAACCATAGCCTGACGGGTCTGAGTGACTGGGCTTTACACTGGAATTTTCTGTGGCAGCCCCTTCGCCCCTATCACCACAGCCTTCCTGCCTGGCAGCTGCAGACAGAATATTCCCAATAGTCAAAGCCCAATAAGACTCAGTTCTCTGAGGCTCTGGGCTGTCTGATTGCTTTAGAGCCAACAAGGAAGGGTTTACTTGGCCGGCTAGGGAGGAATTTTTACAATTAAAAAAAAAAAAAGTTGTCAGTGACAAAGCCTTCAGAATTCTGGAGGATTCCTAAGGGTAGCTAATTGGAAAAACCATTTGCCCCTTTTAATGACTCCCTCCCTCCCCTTTCCCAGCCCCCAGCCTTATCCGAGAGCAGCCACCCTATCTGTAAATGGCGACCATGGAAAATGTACCCTGGCGACTTGGTGTGAAAGATAGGCAAGGCTCCTAAAAAATCTTCTCGGAGGCTTATCACCTTCTTCTGGCTCCACAGCGGGCTCGGGCTCTGGGGCTGGAGGAAACTGCCTGTCTGTGAGCCTAGACAGGGTCTCATCAACAACTGATAAGGCCCTCTGTGAACAAGCAGGCTCTGTGGGGCTTACTCTCCTCTCGAATGCCAGAGACATTTGTAGGAAAATCTACAGGGTCCAGCGACCTCCGAGAAGGAGGCCAGGGAAGCCTGCAGTGTCAGACGTGACGCAGGGCCACCCTGCCCCCACCTGGGAAGGGAGGAATACCTGGAGGTCATGCCATAGGCCAGGGCACAAATGTCTGATGGCCAGCTGGACCATCCAGGCACTGACAATGCTGGTTTACCAGATGAATTAATCCCAAAATAAACTCCAATCTACTCAGACACAAAATAATCAAAAGCTCCTATCATCAGAATTTCTACAATGACAATGGATATTAAAATGATGCCCCTCATACTACAAGATCTTGAGGCTCCTTCTAAATCAAACCAGTTACTTCAACAAAAGGCACAGCACTGGGAAGGAAGAAATCAGATTTCATACTTCAGTTCTGCCCTCTGAATATCCATGTAGCATTAGATAAATCAGTTTACCAGGAAACTGCAAATAAAAATATTTGCCCAGTCTGGATCTCATTATGTGAAAGAGATCTATAAATAAATGGTAGAATGCCGTATAAATAAAATATTCTTCTGTTAAAAAAATACAATTATTTAGACCATTTTGTGGCCAGTGCACCTATACACTCTCATTCTTTGAAAATTGCTAATTCCATACTATGCAACCATAAAATGAGCTCATGTCCTTTGTAGGGACATTGATGAAGCTGGAAACCATCATTCTGAGCAAACTATCGCAAGGACAGAAAACCAAACACTGCATGTTCTCACTCATAGGTGGGAACTGAACAATGAGAACACTTGGACACAGAGTGGGGAACATCGCACACCGGGGCCTGTCGTGGGGTGTGGGGAGGGGGATAGCATTAGGAGATATACCTAATGTAAATGACGAGTTAATGGGTGCAACACACCAACATGGCACCTGTATACATATGTAACAAACCTGCACGTTGTGCACATGTACCCTAGAACTTAAAGTATAATAATAATAAAAATAAATAAATAAATTCAAAGAAAACTGCTAATTCCAATTTAGCATGGTGAATTCAGTGGGGAAAATGTGCACTGAGTTCCTGTGCACTGTGAGGACACAAAGAAAAGATAAGCTCTCATACAAAGAACTGTGATGTCAGGCAGAGACATGTGCCATAATACAGGTACAAACATATGCTAATGGGGAAACCTGGCAGGAAGACTGCCGAAAAAGTCTTGTGGAAAAAGTATGATCTGAGCAGATGTGAATGAAGGGATGGCTTTGACCAGGCATGAGCAAAACCACAGCACAGGGCAGGACAGTGAGGCAGGCAGTGGTCGGGTTGGGCTGCGCAGAAAGATGTAGGGAAGATAATGAAGGGTGGTAGGCAGGGACCAGGCGGATGGGCTCTGAAAGCCAGGCTGAAGATCTTGGATTATATTAGGTAGCGTGGAGAGCATGAGACATAGGACAGACTGGAGGTGGGAAAACCAGCCTCAGGGAACCAGGTGGAAAGTGGCAGTGTGAGTAGACAGAGGGGATGCTCAGAAGCAGCTTGGGCTGTGAGTTAAATCTCTGATAACCCAGATAGGCACCATTCTCCTTCCTTTCTAATAAATAGGAGGTTACTCTACTCAGCATGCATTTCTTTGCCTGGGAAGTTCCTCAGCCTCATTGTCTGTCTTGGGCCACTTTACTATTTCAGGTGAAGCTGATTTCCTATTCTGGTTCTACATCAAGATATCACACTGGGAGAGAGGGGGAAATGGTTAAAGAATGTAAAAAGAAAAGGAGAGTAAAACAGGCAAATGATTTTTAAAAAATAAGATTTGTATTCCTACAGAAGGAAATAAGTTTACTGTACAAAATTTAGAAATCATAATTAAAGTATAAGACATGAAAATCACATGTATCCAGACATATCTACTATTAATACTTTAATGGATAGCCTTCCAGTATTTTTTCTGTGTGTATATGTCATAATATATATTTCTGTGTGCATATAGTTAAAAAAAATAGGTCAGCGACTGTTATAGTACTACTTATGTGATCACTGCCTGGTGCATGGCACATACTGAAACTTAACAAATATTTATTAAAGTAATTGATTACATGAATAACTGAAGACATTGTTTTATAAACTAATTTTTTACTTAATTAAATTGTATATTATGGACACCTTTCCCTTTTAAAAATAGTCTTTTAATGGCTACATGATACTCCATGTCTGCATTTACCATGCTTTAATTACCCAAGCACCATATGGTTGGGCACTTATTTTAAACAACACTGTGTTAAAAATTCTTACAGTTAAAGATGAACATTTATAATAATTTTCTTAGAAAAAAATAATAAGGGGAGATTTGCTATAGCAAAGGGTGTGCACATTTTCAAGACTTTTGATATTTGGTGCTAGCTTTTGATATTTTACCCTTGCTGATTTGCCCATTAAACACATGTATCATGCTGCTTCCCACGTGCAGTAGATGTAGACTTCTTTCTCTGGCATAATAGACTGACAGACGGCAGATGTTATTTTTCCCTTCATCTTTGTCCATTTGATGGGTTATAAAAAAGTATATCATTTTAATTTTCACTTATCTGGTTACTGTGATCTTGAATTTAGTTATACTTTAGTTATACTTTGGAGAGGGGTAGATTTGTTTGCTATCTTATTCAGTTCAAGCTGCTATAACAAATATACCATAGACTAGGTGGTTTGAACAATAGACATTTATTTCTCACAGTTCTGGGGACTGGGAAGTCCAAGATCAAGGTGCCAGCAGACCTGAAGTCTCGTGAGGACCATTTCCTGTCTGCAGGTGGCTATCTTCTTGCTGTGTCTTCACGTGGTAGAGGGCAGAGAGAGAAGAGCAAGCTCTTTCATGTCCCTTCTTACAAGAGCACTAATCCCAGATGAGGGCTCCACCCTCAGGACCTAATTACCTCTGAAAGGCCTCATGTCCAAATGCCATTACATTGGGAATTAGGATGTCAACATACGAATTTTGGGGACACAGATATTCAGTCCATAGCATTTGCTTGTATCTTTTAATTGTCTTTCTATGTTTTTATTTATTTGTAAAGATTTATGTACATTAAGAATATTAACCCTTCTTCATACCTTCATACCTTAATACCTTCATTTACTTAATACCGTAAATGCTTTTTTTCCAGTTTGTCATTTTGTTTGTAGGTTGTTGTTTGTTTCTTTGCTATAGAGTTTTAAATTTTTACATTCATGCATTGAATTCATTGATCTTTCCTTTATGATTTCTGTCTGTGACATCATGCTTCAAAAGGCCTTCCCCACCCTAAGATTCAGTGTGTGCAGCAACTTCATAGGGTATAACCATGGCAAATAAAGAGAATTAACAATGTAATGCAAAAAACTTAAGACTAGATATCAAACAATTCAGATATTAAAAGTATCTCCATCATACCCACCATGGGGAACTTCTGGGAGACTGCTTTCTCTTCTACTTTCAACCTCCAGCCACTCTTCTGGGCTGTCTCCCTCCACCTTGCCATCCTACTCCTCTCTTTCCTATTCCAGGACCAGCTCTCTTCCTTCTAGGGATTGCCCTGGGAACCCAAGCTTCAGCTTGTGAGGCAGAGCAGTTCATTACCCTCTGCTTTACTCGGCCTTTGGGTCATGCTCTTTGGGATCTTTCTTCACTAAGGTGATCTCATAAGTCACTGCACAAGACAATGAGAGATATCCCCCCACAAATTCTTCTGCCAATTTTGAAATTAACCTTTGTTTCCCAAACGCACAGTCAGATGTATTTTCTGGTGCTTATTTGATGAGCCAACAGATGGTCCTGTGGGCACAACTGTGCCTTGGATTTAACTTGGAAATCAACTTTTCAGAAACACATTTGGCCAACTTTGTACTTTTTCCAGTGAGGGTAGTAAGAACTAAAGAGTACTGATTTGTACATCAACACCTATTTCCAAAGGAGGCAGAGGAAGGCTGTGGAGGTAATTCAGACATTTCTGCAAGTGGAGGAGGTGGGGAGTAGAGAGCTGATTGTATCAGTTTTTGTTTGTTTGTTTATTTGTTTTTCTGAACTGGTCTTGTCACCTCAGCAAAAGTTGACAGTTTCCTCTCAGGGGCCCTTTATGTCATCACCAATCCACCCCTGCCTCCATTAGAAAAACGTTAGCAGGACTCCAAAATGCTGTGCAGACATGACCTCACAGGCTCTCAGATATAGGACCTCATTTTTGGTTCGATGATTTTTTTTTTTTCCTTTCTTGTCTTGCCACATGAGAAAGCTGCTTTTAGAATGCATGGGGCAGAACTGTCTGCTACTTCTTATTAGTGTAGCTTCTAAGAGACCTGAGAAAACATGATTACAGCCCATTGTTCAAACAAAGAAAAACAGGGATCTAAAAACAGTAAAAACAGTGGTTTGGACCATGTTAACTGCCTTTTAAAAAACACATGCCAATAGAGGGTGAAGAAAATCAATCAGTAAGATGGCTGCTAAAAATGTTTTAAATGAAAAATGCCTAACTATATACACCCCATGTCTTCCTAGCTTTTTAAATTGAGCATTTTCCTGCCTTTGGTTCCATAGTTAATGCCATTCCCCAGCTATGCGTTTGCAATTAGGAAGGAAAGAAGTGTGGGATTAGTTGAGGCCAATGTAGAAAGCAGGATTATTGTAGATGATAAATCAGAGGTCTATGAGTTTTTCCTACATTTTGTAGTACTCTTTCTTGGGAGAAAAACACACATTTTTCTGCAATTTGTTTATCAGTTTTTCTTTTGAAAATAAATGATTTGACATTTAAGAATTGCAAAAGAATTCCTATGGGAAGAACCACAGACTAGAAATAGATAATGTTGGATGAAGAACTCTGCAAGACGCTATAAAAAATAGTGTGATAGGATACATAAGGATTTGCTAATTGGACTGGGAATTTGTGAGAGAGAGGAGTTGATAACTCTGAAGTGATTTGGAAAAGAATATCATGTCAGCATTATAATAAAATGAAAAAAATGGGTCAACATAAAATGATTTTGAAGACCTTCAGTTTTGCATATACTTAAGTGGATGCTATTTTTTGACAAAAATTGCTATTATTTTACTTTAATACATATTTATAAATTACCTCAAAAGTCCTTTATCAAGTGTCTGGAGTGAGTGTACAATGTGAGTATTTAATTCTGGCATATTCACATATAAGAGTGTGTAGGAGGAGGTGTATATGATAAGGCAAACAGCAGTGTGTCTTCATTCAAAATAAATGCCTTAGATTTTGGCTGGATTTTACAACAAAACCTAATACTTTAAAAATATACTAGAAGTGGACTTCTGGCACAAAATGATGTTGGCTCATAGCACTGCATTTGGTATCTTCTAACTTCACAATAAATGGGCATACAAAAAAAGAGATAAAATGTAGGATGATACCGTATTTACTTTATTTTGTACCACCACTGACTCAGAGATTCCAGTTTTACCACCCAGAACACTGGGCATAAGTCTTTCCTTCAATGACCAAACACAACTGAACTACTGTTCCCATCTGCCTATAAACTTCTCTGATCTAATGACATCTTCTTACAGTCAAAGAGCAAATGCCAGGTAGAAAACTTTCATTTTAGCATTGTACATGGGATTAGTAACCACCAAGAGAAACTTATTTTAGCTATGTGCAGACATAGGAAGAAAGTTGATAGCCATGGGAATTATGCTTGTTCATGGATTCCATCACTATCAGACAGGTGGACATCAGATGTAGGAATAGGTGCCATCTTAATAGAAAGACACATTAGTTGAAAGCCTGGGTATTAGATTGGAAACTGTGCAAATCAGTTAGCCTGCAGCTACAGATCTGAAAGGTGAATTCGACCATTACATAAGTAGAGTCAAAGAAGGGCCAAAGGTAATTCACGTACCCAATATCTGGAAAGATTTCACCTTTCTTACCCCTCTCATTCATTAAACAAATGTCCACTGAACCTCTATTGCCTGCAAGACCTTGATCTAAACAATGACTGAGTAAAGAGAAGAAAATGAAAATAAGTTAATTTTAGGTAATTTAAAAAAAGGAAAAATAACAATGTAACACTCAGAAGAAAAGTATAAGATTAGGAAATATTTACTGCAAGATTTAGAAAACAATTTCAGAAAACTAATTGGTATATTAAGAAGAGTGCAAATAGAAATAACCTCAATAAATAGCGGCAAATTATTCTGAAAATAAGAGAATAAGATGAGATTAAAAGGTAACAAAATAAGAACTGACTACAGAGAAAAAACATACAATGAAAATTGAAAATCAGTAGACATACAGACTGCCAGTAGGAATTGGCAAATCATTATGATTTACAAAGGAGATACCTGAATTGTACATAACCAGAAATGCTACACAAAGCAATAATCAAATATATCATCTAATACAACTTTTCTGAGCAGAAGAAAGACCTGGAGATTTGATGAACTCACTACATTCCAGATAAAAATTATTGAAAATTGACCCACACTTGTAAACCTCTTGGCAAAACACTTGAATTGCAAAAATAAAGAAAATATTCTCATTTGCAGGAGGGAAAACCAGTTTCCTATGATGGAACAAGAACCAGGTTAGCCTCAGACATCTCTATATGTTGAATTTGCATCTCTATATGCTAGATGTCAGTGAAGCTACATCTACATTTTAAAAAAGGTGTTGTCTTTGACACTGTGGTTCAAGGTTGTTTTTTTCAGAAAACAGAGGCAAGTATTCAAACTATCATGAGAATAAGATGTGGCCAAAATTAAATGTGGTTCTATCTCTCATAACAAGTCTTAGAATGATGCATCACATCAACTGTCTGTGAACAAATGTATTTTGTTGGCATGGGAACAAAAGAATTAGTCTGAATTTTGTAAATAAACTTTGGTTATTAAAATTACTCAAAACAAACCAGAATCATAACCATTAAACATGAAAAGTCAATAGAAGTTTTTGAATTAGAAAAAAATGTGTTATAACCTAAGAATTTTATACCTAGCTAAGTTGGCTTTCATGTATGACCAACAAAGATAAATTTTCAGGAGTCAAGGGTTCAAAATATTATATGACATATATTTTTAAAGAATAATTGGTTGAAGACATACTACAACCATTTAAGAGTTGAAAGAAAATTAGGTGATTAAGTATTTAAATGTGATAGCATAACAGTTAATATAGAGATGCCCAAGCAGAGGAAATAAAACAATAAAGACAAGAACTGAAATCAATGAAATTGAAAAGAAGAAAACAATAGAGAATATTAATAAAGCCAAAAGTTGGTTCTTTGAAATATTGATTATATTGGAAAATCTATAGACAGACTGACAAAGAAAAAAAGAGAAATTACCACCATCAGAAATGAAAGAGGGAGTAACAATACAAACATCATAGATGTTAAAGAAATAATACGGGAATACTGCAACAACCCTAAGAATAAAAATTCAGCAACTTAGATAAAATGGCCTAATTCCTTGAAAGCCACAAACTGCCAAAACTCACCCACAAAGAGATAGATAATATGACTAGTACTATATGTAGCAATGAAATTGGGTAGTTTAAACCCTTCCTCAAATGAAAGCTCCAGGCTTACGTAATTTCACTGGTAAATTCTAACATTTAAAGAAGTAATAGTAGCAATTCTACACATTTTTTTTTCCACAAAATAGAAGAGAATAAAAACCTTCCCAAGTCACTTCATGCAGCCAGCAGTAACCTGATACCAAACCAGACAAAGATAATACAAAAAATAAAAAAAGAAAACTAAGGACAAGTATCCCTAATGAATATAGGCAAAAAAAGCCTTCAACAAAGCACTCTTGAATCAATTCCAGCAATTTATTAAGTGACTGATACATTACCAGTAGGATTTTTTTCTTGTATGTTCCTCCAATGAAACAAGTGAGTTTTATTTTAGAAATACAAAGGTAGTTTAACATTCAAAAATCAATCAATGTACTCTACCATACAAACCTACTAAAGAATGAAAATTACATGATCATACATAAACTGCTGTGGAAAAGGCATTTGATAAAATTAAACACAAAAAAATCCTAAGACTAATAAAGTTTAGTAAGATCACAGGATAAAAGGTTAACATACACAAATCAGTTGTATTTCCGTATATTAGCAATCAACAATTGGGAACTGAAAAAAAAAATTAAATGTCATTTAAATAGCTCAAATAAAAGAGAAATACTTAGGTATAAAACTAACAAAACATGTGCAAGATCTGTATATTGAAAACTACCAAATCCTTCTGAAATATCGAGGAAGACCTATGTAAATGGAGACACTTACCATATTCATGAATTGGAACACTCAGCACAGTCAAGATGCCCATTCTCTCCAAATAGATCTGTAAGTTTAGCTCCATTGCAATCAAAACCTCTGGGAGATTTTTGTAGATATAGATGGGCTGACTCTAAAACTCACACAGAAATGCAAATCAACTAGAAAAACTAAAACAATTTTGAAAAAGAAGAAGAAAGTTGGAGGACTCACACAGAAAATAGACTCATATAAATATGGTCAATGTATTTATTTTTATTTTTTGAGATGGGGTCTCACTCTGTCACCCAGACTGGAATGCAGCGGCACAATCTCGACTCACTGCAACCTCCACCTCCTGGGTTTAAGCAATTCTCCCACAATTTACACAGATTTATACATGTGTTAAAATTTATAGATTGTCTCCAAAAAAGGTTAATTTTATGGTACTATTAATTTTATTAAATGTTAAAAATTAAAACACTAGCAGGTACTATACAAATGAATTAATAAATAAAATTTATACATAGTGTTCTAAGTTTAGAATGAAGGCCTGTTTCAATGTTAGGATATCTCTAAGTGTGATCTATTTACATTAATTTAAAAATAAAACATGCTTAAAATATATGATAAAATGTAAAACCCATTCTACATAAAATTCTTAATAAATATAATCACTCTTAAAAATAGTAATAAATTTATTCAAAGAGACAAGGAATATCCACTTAAAATCAGCAACAAATATTTTATATAGCAATGAACAAGAGTCATGTCTCTCCAAGTTAGAAATAAGATGATAGAGCCTGCATGACAGAGTGAGACCCTGTCTCAAAAAAGAAAAGAAAGAAAGAAAGAAAGAAAGAAAGAAAGAAAGAAAGAAAGAAAGAAAGAAAGAAAGAAAGAAAGAAAGAAAGAAAGAAGGAAAGAAAGAAAGGAGGGAGGGAGGGAGGGAGGCAGGGAGGGAGAGAAGGAAGGAAGGAAAAGAAAGAAAAAGAGAAAGAAAGAGAGAGAAAGAAAGAAAGAAGGAAAGAAAGAAAGAAAAAGAAAGAAAGAGAGAAAGAAAGAAAGAGAGAGAGAAAGAAAAGAAAAGAAGGAAGGAAGGAAGGAAGGGAGGGAGGGAGGGAGATAGGGTTGTTGTTACTAGGATTATTAATATTGTACTCAAAAGCACAGCCTGCCACAGGTTGGGTTTTCTGAAAGCAGATGTCACGGCAGGGCTTGGGGTAGAAGATGTTCATTATGGATCAAAATCTGTGAAGGGCAGGAGTGGGAAGCAGGACTTCTTAAAGAAAGAGGTTAGACTGTGACTCAGCCCAGCAAAGCCTTGACCAAGCTGGTGGTAGCTCTGGAGCAAGTGTTCTTTGCCTGGCCTTTCTACCCCATCTTACTTAGAGAGCCGTACAAGCTGCCTAGGAAGGTTTCCTCTGAGTGAGCTGGCCCACCCTGGAGGAGTCCTCACCAGCTGGAGACACTTTACTGACTGCACTCTCTGCAACTGCACAGCATGGGAGTTCTGGGTGGTACCTTTCTTAGTCTGCAACAGGAACCATCCAACTTTTTTAGTATGGAGCCATATAGCAGTTATTTTAGGCTTTGCTGGCCCAGAGACAACATGAAAGATATAAAGAAAGTTCTTCATAAAAAACATTTTGAAATGTGAAAATGATTCATGGGTCATACAAAAAGAGTAGACAGATGGATTTGGACTGTGGCTGATAGTTTACCAATCCCTGATCTACTTATTACACAGCCATTGCAATAAGAAGAAATAGCAATCATAGAAAATGAAAAGAGGAGGAAAAATGATTACTTCTGATGATATAACTGTCTTTCAGAAAAACCTAAGGAATTTATTAAACTATTAAAATTCAGAAATATGGATAACTATAGAATACTGCAATGCCACTAAACCTGAACCTTAATTCATTTAAAGCTAGTGGTTCTCAAATTTTTAATTTTAAATCAATTTTTAAAGTACATCTTCTGGGAAGATTTTCAAATGCAGATTCTGGGATCCCACCTCAGATTTTCTTTTTCTTTTCTTTTCTTTTTTTTTTTTTTTAATTATACTTTAAGTTCTAGGGTACATGTGCACAACATGCAGGTTTGTTACACATGTATACATGTGCCATGTTAGTGTGCTGCACCCATTAACTCATCATTTACATTAGGTGTATCTCCTAATGCTATCCCTCCCCCATCCCCCCACCCCGCGACAGGCCCCAGTGTGTGATGTTCCCCACCCTGTGTCCAAGTGTTCTCATTGTTCAATTCCCACCTATGAGTGAGAACATGCGGTGCTTGGTTTTCTGTCCTTGTGATAGTTTGCTCAGAATGATGGTTTCCAGCTTCATCAATGTCCCTACAAAGGACATGACCTCATCCTTTTTTATGGCTGCATAGTATTCCATGGTGTATATGTGCTACATTTTCTTAATCCAGTCTGTCATTGATGGACATTTGGGATGGTTCCAAGTCTTTGTTATTGTGGATAGTGCCTCAATAAACATACATGTGCATGTGTCTTTATAGCAGCATGATTTATAATCCTTTGGGTATATACCCAGTAATGGGATGGCTGGGTCAAATGGTATTTCTAGTTTTAGATCCTTGAGGAATTGCCACACTGTCTTCCACAATGGTTGAACTAGTTTACAGTCCCACCAACAGTGTAAAAGTGTTCCTATTTCTCCACATCCTCTCCAGCACCTGTTGTTTCCTGACTTTTTAATGATCGCCATTCTAACTGGTGTGAGTTGGTATCTCATTGTGGTTTTGATTTGCATTTCTCTGATAGCCAGTGATGATGAGCGTTTTTTCATGTGTCTGTTGGCTGCACAAATGTCTTCTTTTGAGAAGTGTTGGGGTCCGTGTGTTTTCTAAACAAAGGAATGAACACACAAGACAACACAGGATGAGACAAACATGGCGGCCACCCCAAACGGCACGCTTTGCTTTATTTTATACAGTCTTTTGTGGAATGTTGCCAAGTCACAAGACACATTGTTGTTTTTCTGACCTTTCCCTGACTTTCTGGATTTTCAAGATGTTTACACATAAACCAGCCCCCAGGGTCTGCTGTTTGCAGCTGGCTCCTTTGTCCTCCCTGTTTGCAGGGAAGGAACGCCCTGCTTCACTTGCGAGAGCAGGACTTTTCGGGAACGTCTCGTTTGCGAGCATGTAGTCCTCTACAGAGAAGTGTCTGTTCATATCCTTTACCCACTTTTCTATGGGGTTGTTTGATTTTTTCTTATAAATTTGTTTAAGTTCTTTGTAGATTCTGGATATTAGCACTTTTTCAGATGGGTAGATTGTAAAATTTTTCTCCCATTCTGTAGGTTGCCTGTTCACTCTGATGGTAGTTTCTTTTGTTGTGCAGAAGCTCTTTAGTTTAATTAGATCCCATTTGTGAATTTTGGCTTTTGTTGCCATTGCTTTTGGTGTTTTAGTCATGAAGCCCTTGTCCATGCCTATGTCCTGAATGGTATTACCTAAGTTTTCTTCTAGGGTTTTTATGGTTTTAGGTCTAACATTTAAGTCTTTAATCCATCTTGAATTAATTTTTGTATAAGGTATAAGGAAGCGATCCAGTTTCAGCTTTCTACATATGGCTAGCCAGTTTAAATAGGGAATTCTTTCCCTACTTCTTGTTTTTGTCAGGTTTGTCAAAGATCATATGGTTAAACAAATGGAAGCGCATTCCATGCTTATGGGTAGGAAGAATCCAGATCGTGAAAATGGCCATACTGCCCAAGGTAATTTATAGATTCAGTGCCATCCCCATCAAGCTACCAATGACTTTCTTCACAGAATTGGAAAAAACTACTTTAAAGTTCATATTGGAACCAAAAAAGAGACTGCATGGCCAAGACAATCCTAAGCCAAAAGAACAAAGCTGGAGGCATCACGCTACCTAACTTTAAACTATACTAAAGGCTACAGTAACCAAAACAGCATGGTACTGGTACCAAAACAGAGATATAGACCAATGTAACAGAACAGAACCCTCAGAAATAATACCACACATCCACCCCAGATTTTCTAATTCAAGAGTTGTGTGCTAGAGGTCCCAAGAATCTGCATTTAAAAACAAGCCCCAGTTGATCCTAACATCAGTGGTCCATAATTTAAGAAGTTCTGTTTTAATTCTTTATAGTAATCTTCTCTAAATGGGTGTTTCTTAAACTTTGGGAATTTTAAATACCTGTGAGAATTAATCTTCCCAAATTTACCCATTTATCAAGGGAAACAAATCTTCTTACTGCAATGTAATCTTTAGAGGATAGGTATTAGCATAGCTTCACTTGAATAGAGGACTTAGGCTAAATAGAAATAATGAATTATATTTGCTCAAATTTTGAAAATCAGTTGGGAGAAACTGGGGTGGGAACAGTAAAATAAAATAGAGAATTAATGCCCAGTGGTTGAGTTCAAGTCTTTTTGTGTAGACAAGTTTGGGTTTTCTGGAGGCAGCTTCCCCAATCTTTTCTCCTCAACACCACCGCCATGCCACCATAATTCATAACCACATTCATATCTCCATCCCATCTTATGCCTTGCAAATACCTTCCCAGGATTATTTGCATTTTAAAAGCTGGAAAAAGCTAATGAACTACTGAAAAGGATTAAATTCCAATGGTAGAGCTTGAAAGAGAGAGATGGGTGCATATCTCACAGGCAAGGGCACCATGTCAATGCTTTTTAAATTCCAGCATACAGGTGGGTCTACATTCTCCCTGTTCTACCTATTTTTAAGGCCAAGCATGATCCAGTTTGCAAAATTTTTTTCCTTGAACTAAATGGAATCCCATTTGAAACTGCAATGATCCAGCTCATGGATGTTGACTTCCAATGAGATAATGCATGTAGAGCAGAAAATGTGATTTTAAGTAGTTAGGACATATTCAATAAATGTTAGGTGCTATTATTGTGGATGTTGTTGATTCAACTGAACATCAGTTCAGCAGCCTACATTTAGATGTAGATCATATTCTTGGTGGTTACCCAATTTTGATGTCGACAGGTATTCTGATGTTAGGGCACAGAATTCATACTCCAGTGGACTTGTGGTCTAGAAGGGGAGAGGGCCAGTAAACACATAGGAGCTGGGCAGTGACAGGTGCTCTACTGGGGGGTTATTCTACTGACAGGGTGGCCCAAGGAGAGAATGGACAACTCAGCCTACAAGGAGTCATGGGGGAATTTGTCATCAGAATAATAGAGCTGGTTTTCTGACATAATACAGAGTTATATTTAATTGTCAAATAAATTATACAATAATTTATTACTTTTAAGGAGCAAAGAGGTAAAGATCAATTTGAAATTGTCCAGTCAAAGAAGGCCTTGGTGAAACACACAAGCACTGTGTTTTCCAAGTTTGGAGATTTTATAAAGGACTGACACTTCAAATAAAATCAAGGCATAACCATCAGCTTGACAAATTTTAATCATGCCAAGTAAGGGTTAAAAAGAAAAAAAACCAACTATAACTTACTTCCACTACTTTAGTAAAAATAAATTACATTTTAATTCTAAAAGTATAATGTTAGAATAAAAGGGAGTCTAGTAAATTGACTAGATTAAGCTTTTTGAAGAATTCATCATGTTTTTCTCACATTTCCCCAGACAAGAAAACCTCCTTGGGAGTTGGCACAGGCTTTGAGCCACCACCTGGGAAGGCTGGTCAGTGATGCGACAAGAGGGGCAAGGGTTGCAGTCTGAGTTCTGGGCTCCAGCCCTGGCTCTTCACCTTGTGTCTGTATGGCTTTGGACAATGACACTGAATTCTTTCTTGGTCTAGGTGCATTTATCTTTCCCCACAGCTACCTCTTAAAGCTGTAGGGAGGTGCAGAAGAGATTATACAAGTGAAACTGTGTTGTTAACTGCTATTTTAATTCAACGGATGATTAAGAAGAGGTAGCATGTTGCTAAGTCTGAATAGGTAGCTCATATTTGGACAGCCCAAGGGGAGGCTGGAGTATAGTTCAGCTTGAACTCCATGTACCTGGGGGCATGTTTGAGCGGTGGGCAGGTGCTCCAGGGCAAGGAGTAAGTGACAAATACAACTGGAAATTTTCATTGGGGGCAGAAAGTCAGGGGAAAGGCTTTGGACTTTATCCTAAAAATAATGGGAAACATTGAAATGATGGGAAGATTGGGGGGAGTAAAATGACAAAAAGAGAGTTTTAATGTCAGTATAATGTATTTTTAAATATGTAAAGGGACATTTGGATTTTTTACGATTATTACTTGGGACTGTGTTCACACAATCTCACAGTTGACTGAACACTCCCCTTTGACCTCTCCCTCCTTGGGGACCAACTCAGGTTTAATTGAAGCTTTTGTCTCTATCTCTGCCTTTGACAGCTGGGAGAGTAGCAGGGGTTTGGCTAATTAGCATTTAACTGTTCGCTAATGTTCCCATGGTTTTGTCAATCACAATCTAGTTTAAAATGGATTCAGACTTTTCAAAATCTTGAAAAAGGATGCTGTGTTAGAGCTGATTCCATTTTTTGAAAGGATTAAGGCAAGAATCAAATCCACCTTTATAATCTTTTCAGTCACATCTCCCAACAAAATGATATTTTGAATTGGAAATATGCTGCAATCATCTTTAGATGCAGGGGCTATGGAAGGAGAGTTAAAAATGAGTTGAAAAGTCTCCATCCATGGAGACCTGAGATCTTAGATCTTCATTTAAAGTAACCCACCAGGGACATGCTCCTCTTTGCTTCCCAGGTGGCTTTAGAGACATGAGGAGATAAACCTCAATATGCTAGAGTAAGCCCCTGAAGTTTGCTATTAATAAAAGATACCGTTGAACATGATTGCCTACTTTTATTCATTCAGGCAGTTAGTCATTCAATGAATATTTACTTTTTTGGTGTCAAGCAGTGAACTAACGCTGAGAATAGAGATGGAAAGATCTTGCCTCTAAGGAAGCTGATGTTTTATTACCTACTGGGCACAATGTCCAATATTTGGGTGATAGGTACATGAAACCCAGTCCCCACCATTATGCATGTAATACCCATGTAACAAAAAAGCACATGTATCCCCTGAATCTAAAAGTTTAAAAAAGAAGAAGCTGGCCAGGCATGGTGGCTAATGCCTGTAATCCTAACACTTTGGGAGGCCAAGGTGGGGGGATCACTTGAGGTCAGGAGTTCGAAGCCAGCCTGGTCAACATGGTGAAACCCCATCTCTACTAAAAATACAAAAATTAGCTGGACATGGTTGCGGATGCCCATAATCCCAGCTACTTGGGAAGCTGAGGCAGGAGAATTGCTTGAACCTGGGAGGCGGAGTTTGCAGTGAGCTGAGATCAAGCCGCTGCACTCCAGCCTGGGTGACAGAGCAAGACTCCATCTCAAACAAAACAAATCAAAACAAAACAAAAAAACAAAAGAAGGAGCTGACATTTTAGAGGGGAGATAGGCATCTAAACAATTACCATACTGTGCAACATAATGTACGTGTCTTATGCAATGCAACGTCTTAATAAGGTTCAGCATGGGGCAACAAGAGCACAGTAGAAAGATGTGTCCTGAGACAGCTGTTTAGCAAAGACTGCAAAAAGGAGGTAGTACTTTGACTGGGTCATGAAGGATGACTGGGAGTTTCCCAGATGAAAAGTAGAGGCAGAGAATTCTAGGCAGAGGGAACAGCATTTTCAAAAGCCTAAAACAAAATGGAAGCCCACACATATTTTATACATCATGTTCAGGAATTTAGATTTGTATTATAATAGAGCAATATGTCAAATCATGCCACTTAACTAGATGTGTGATATTAAATTAATTACCTGAGCTTTCTGAAACTTAGGATTCTCATCTGAAATAAGGGCAACCAAACATCAAAGTGCTAGCATGCTGTCTGACATAGAGAAGGTGCTTGAGTCCTATGGCTTATAAAAGTAGCTTAAACAAAATAGGCATTTATAGCTCTTCCACACAAAACAGTACAGAAGCAGGGAGGCCAGAGCCGATATGGCAGCACAGAAGACCTCAGGGACCCTGTCTCCATTATTCTAGACTATGGATGCTCTCTTCAGGATATCTTCATATCCAAAGTGGTTATTAGAGCCCTCTAGCAGCAAGAAGAAAGGGCACAGGAGAGAACTTATCAACTAGAGCAACTATAAGCTCTTAGCAGCCTTTCTGGAACCTCCCTCCCACCACTACCATGCTTTAACCCTTCCATCTCATCATATCAGCTTTTGCATGGGCATACTTTGCTTCAGGAAGCCTGGGGTATAGAGTCTTTTAGGGGGGCACATTTCCATACCAAAACAAACCAGAGCTTTGCCGTTAAGATAAAAGGAGAGCATGAACATTGGGGGACCACTTAAAGTCACTGCCATAGTGCTCAACAAATGTTGGTTTTATTTAATCCCTTGGCAAGTCAGCACAGTTTAAAAGTGAAAAATGAGTTTTGAAGTCAAATCCACCTGGGTTCATACCCCAGATCTGGCACTCATTCACTATATAAACTTAGGCAAGTCACTTTTAGCTCTCTGAGCTTCAGGTTTACTATAAAATGAAGGCAAGAATGCTGATCTCCCAAGTCATAGAACACCTGATACATGGATGGTATGTAGTAGAGAAGGGTTCTTTCTAGCCTTCCACCCCTCTCTCCCAACCCAGCAGAAGCCTAGGGCATCAGGCCCAAGTCCAGCTCATGCATCAGTTGTCCTTCATTGTCTGTGGGAGAGCAACACCAGAGTCAGGATCTTATGAATGAACCAAACCAAAGTGAGATGGAGAGTTCCAGTTAGGCATCTGTAGGAGGCAGGCAGAGAAGGATCAAGGTGTAAGTCATGAGGATGCAAACCAGAGAAACAAGATCATAGCAAGAGGGTGTGGGAGACATAATCTAGAGACATTCCCACAACTAGAGGAGCAGGATGTGATGTCCCACGGGGGGAGGGAACTCTGATTTGGAAATACTAATGGGGAATTATTAAGTACTAGATTATGTTAAGTAAAGCTTGGATCCTGTGAGAAATGGACTTGGTCTTAAATAAAATTCTTAGGCATGTGATCTGTCTGGGAGAGGGCTGAAGGACCCAAGCACAAATGCATCTAATAGTGGTATCTAGGGTCTGGTGACCTTTGAAGAAGTCTGCAAAAAGTATGGAAAATGAGCAATTTACTTCATGAACATCTTAGTCCCTCGTATTTCACTGTGAGAAACAGAAACTCATACATACTAAGTAATTCAAATAAAATGGAAGTTTATGGAGTAGATACAGCTGGCAAGCTCATGGGCATACAAGATTAGAACAGACATGGATGGGTCTCTGGGAACACAAGGGGCCTGGACATTGTCAGGCGGGATGAAGGCTACTTCTTACTCATTCTGTTTCTCTCTACCCACCTGCTTCCTCTGCTGTTTCTCTTTGCACATTGGCCTTTTCTGATTACTCATAGCTTGTGAGCTATTTCTTAACCCCAACTCTATGCAGCATTCCATTGCCATGGTGATGACTGAAGCTCTAACTCCACAAGTCTCTTAAGTTTAAATGTTCACATCTTACAATATAATTACCAAGCCTTTAGCTAAATCTTAGAGGTTGAAAATCTTAACTTGGCCAGGTGTGGTGGCTCACGCCTATAGTCCTAGCACTTTGGGAGGCTGAGGTGGGCAGATCACCTGAGATCAGGAGTTCGAGGCCAGCCTGACCAACACGGAGAAACCCCGCCTCTACTAAAAATACAAAATTAGCTGGGCGTGGTGGTGCATGCCTGTAATCCCAGCTACTTGGGAGGCTGAGGAAGGAGAATCGCTTGAACCCAGGAGGTGGAGGTTGCAGTGAGCTGAGATTGCACCATTGCACTCCAGCCTGGGCAACAAGAGTGAAACCCTGTCTCAAAAAAAAAAAAAAAGTAAAGAAAAATTGACTGAGACTGGGTGCAGTGGCTCATGACTGTAATCCCAGCACTTTCGGAGGCCTTGTCTCTAAAAATAAATAAATAAATAAAGGAACTCTTTTGAACTCAGATTAAAGATTGGCTCCCCTGAGTCAGCTTTCCACTCCTCATCTAATCACCTGGGGCTAGAGAATAGAGCAGGGTCTCATAGTTCTGTGGAGAGCCACATTCCTTTTTCTCCTAAAGTCCTTATATGTATAAACAGTAAGATCCTATTCCTTTTTCTCCTAAAGTCCTTGTATGTAGAAAGAGTAAGGTCAAGACTTAAAGTTACAGTTGTATAGCTAAGACGTGCCCAATAGCAGCACCACACCCAACCATAATCACAAGGACTATTACCATCACCACCACCCATGGAGTCACCAGTGTGACTCCCTCCATCTCTACAACACTCACAGCACAATCACTATTACAGCAACCACTACTACCATCACCACCACCTCCATCATCATTACCACCATTATCAACATCACCACTTATAATCACCACAATCACTCTCACTACTACCCTGCCCACCACCATCCCCACCACAATCATCTGTCACTATTGTCATCACCAGCACCACTACCACTACTAATACTACTTCCTCCATTTCTGAAATCATCCACACCTCTACCATTGCCACCAACACCCCTACCAACACCATTACCACCACCACCTCCATCATTATCACTACCGCCATCCAACTATCTCTGCTACCATCACCATTATTGCTACTACCAAGATCATCTCCATCACCACTATCATCACCATCACCACCTTCCTCATAACCATCACAAGCCCCCTTTATAATTACCATCATTATCACCACCACCACCACCATCAGTTTCAATTACCTCCATTAGTACCATCACCTCCACTATTTCACCTCACATCCCTCATAATTATCACCACTCTCACCATTACTAACTAACACTATCTTGAACATTATCATCGATACTATTAACACCACCTTTGCCATCACTATCACCATATCTACCACCACCTCCATTATCACTACCTCCATCATCACCGCTATCTCCACCATCATCACTACCACCAGGCATCTCTGCTATCACTACCTATGAAAATGTAGACTGGAAAACAAGATTTCTACTATGGGTAAACTAATCTTGAAGAGAGAGGAGGTGGAAGTCAGATGGGTGCCTGTGAATTTTCTAAGTACATCAGTGTCAATAATTATTTGTAGTTATCTAGTCCTAAAAACTTAGCATCATCTTGTCCTCCATATCCAATCAGTCACTGAGTACCATACATAGTCATTTCTGATTTGCCTACATCACTTCCTACTTCTCTATTTCTGCTGCCACCATCCCTCATTTCACAAACGGATGATCACAATTTTTTCCTAGCTGGCTCTCTGCCTCCAATCTACCTATTCTCAAAGCATTTTTCATGTCCTGCCAAATTAATCTTTCTAAAATCTTGACTTCATTGCTTTTTTGCTTTGCTCAAAATCTATTGGCCAAATTTTCCCATCTAGAATGAGAAGCTCTAGATCCAGATTCCTTTGCCAGCCCTATTTCCTGTGACTCTCCTGGAACTTTGGGCTCCTGCTAGGTTGGTGTCCTCATTAGTCTTTCAAACCTAGCATGGTCTCCACACCATGACTCAAACATGTCCTCTATTTGGTCTGTCTTCTACAATCCTCTGTTTCTATACACATTCTACTTCTCAAAGCTTGACTTAAAATGGGGAGATATATGTTAAAGAATCCAAAGCAGCAGATTTGTAGGATGAACAACTCAAGAGATCTAATATACAGTGTGAAGATTATGGTTAATAAAATTGTATTGTATTTGGGACTTTTGTTAAATAAGTAGATTTTAGCTGCTCTTGTCACAGATGTACACACATGCGAGTAACTATGTGAGATGATAAATATATTAATTTGCTTCACTATAAGTGAACATTTTACTATCTAAATGTATTCAATACCATCATATTGTAAACCTCAAATATACACAATAAAATGTATTTAAAAACAAACAAACAAACCTGGGCTTAAATCATACACGTATGAAATTTAAGGGATTCCTCTTAAGCACATTAGGGAACTCAGCTTCAAGATTACAAAGTCCCCACATTAGACTCTGTATCTCTTGAGTCCTAAGATGATTAAACATCAATAAAGACATAAACCTGTAGCAGCCAAGAGAATGGGAGAATACTCACCAACATACAAGAAGTTTTAATGAATTTTCAGAAGACAGGAAGTAAATGGAGAAGCATTAGTGGCCTGCAGCAGAACAGAAGAAAGAGCAGCCTTGAGAAAGCTGCAGGAATTTGAAAGCAGCAGAACCATGTAACCCCTGGACACAGAGTCAATGCACTCAAGAATGGAAACAAGGAGCAGGGCCAAAAACCAGGGAGAGTGAGAAGACTATCAACAAAACAGTAAACATCTCCACTCTTGCACAAAGCTCAGGCCAACAGGCATTTATTCCCAGTCAAAACACATGAGCATTTTTCTCAAAAAAAAAAAAAAAAAAAAAAAAGGAAAAAGAAAAGAAAAAGAAAAAGAGAATAACCACAGGGTACCTGCTGTGGCCTGAATGTGGCCCTCAAAGTTCATGTGTTGAAAGCTTCATCCCCAATGCATCAATATTAAGAGGTGATTCGGTTAGGAGGTCTTCACCCTCATGAATGGAGTTAAACGGTTACTGTGGGAGTGGTTAGTTATCATGAAGTGGGCTCCCAATAAAAGGATGAGTTCAGCCTCATTTCCTGTTTCTCTCTCCTCTAGGTGCCTCCTTGCCATGAGATGCCTCCAGCCCTGTTAAGATGCAATGAGAAGGACTTCATCAGATGTGGCCCCTCCATCTTGAACTTCTCTACCTCCAGATTCATGAGCCAAATAAACTTCTGTGGTATTCTGTTATAGCAGCAAAAAATATTCTAAGACAATACCTAAGGTGAACTAAGGCAGCTCCTGTAGGTGTTAGCACATGAAAGTAATACAGTCCTCATTCTGGCTTTAGGGAGGCCATCAGCATGGTGATTAGCTCCTCATCTGCTCACCTTCAACAGGCCAAACCCAGAGAATTCCTCATTAGCCCTGCCATTTCCCATTCTTAAATACCAATAAACCCTCAAAGCATACCGACAGTTTAGGAAAAATAGCAGTTTGAAAGAGAAAGCCCAAGAGAAATTGAATAGGAGCATCATTCAAGTTCAGTTATTTGTTTTTAAGAAAAAAGTCTAATTAGTAGGCACACTGGGATTTAAAGAGCTATTTATTTCATAGATCAAGAATAGGAAACAATCAAAGAAATGACTAGGGTATATAAGACATTAGTTTTGGAAATTAAAAATATTATTGTGCAAATAAATATTTTAATAAAAGAGTTGGGGAGCAGCGATCTAGAAAACCTCTCAGAGCATAAAAGGAAAAGGTGAAGAGATAAAAACTATGAGCAATAAAAATAAGAGATAATAGGAGCATCAAACCAGGAGGTCCAACACCCAACCAATAGAAGTGCAAAATGAAAGATGCCAAATGAATTCAGAGGAGACAATTGCCAAAGAAACAACCAAAGACATTAACCAGAGCTAAAGGGACAAGTGAATTTCAAATTGAAAACACAAAATGGATGGAATAACAACAACTTGCACCTAGACATATTATTGCTAAAAATGATTCTTTTCATTTATAAAGTCTTTATAAAACACATTAAAATAAAACTGAAGTTTACGGGAAAAGAAGTGGAGGTTTAAACATAACATAGTTATGTATGTATGTATAAATTTGATATATAATGAATAGATTATATATTACATAAAATATATAATATATAATATATGCATTGTGTATATTACATATCAAATTTATACATACATAATTATATATAATATGTAATTATATATAACATATTATATAATAATATGTAATAAATTTATATATAATATATATTATATATTATATGTAATGTATTTATATATTTATAATTTATATATATTTTACTTACATATTTTTATATATTTATTTATTTATATTATATATTATATATGTAAACATATATATTATACATATAAAACATATATGTATTTTTATATGTATAATATATAATATATATTATTTATACATAATATATTTATATTTATATATTATATATTATTTATATAATATATATTTATATTTAGATATTATTTATATATAATATATTTTTATTTATATGTGATTTATATATAAAATATATATTTATAATTTATATATTATATTATATATAATATAAATATATTTCATATAACTATATATAATATATAATATATTATGTTATAAATATATAATGCATATAACATATATTATAAAAATATAATGTATATTATATATCATATATCATATATACAATATATTATATTGTATATACAATAATATAATATATATTATATATTATATTATAAATATATATTATATATAATACAACATATTATATAAATATATTTTATATATACAATAAAATGTCATACGCATATTATTTGTAAAATGACATAGGCATATTATTTGTAAAATGTCATAGGCATATTATTTGTAAAATGACATAGGCATATTATTTGTAAAAAAACCTGCTTGAGCATTCTAACTGGATGTGATTAACAGTGATAACTTCCAGGGAGTGAGGTCTGGGTGTGGGAGGCATGGGGTGGTTAAGACATTTATGAGGATTGAGTGAAAATGATTATACGAGTGTAACCATCTCTCAGGTCAAGCAATGCATATCGCCAGTAGCCCAGAAGTTCTGTTCGTGCCTATACCCAATCAGGACTCCCTGTCTTCTCCTCTAATCTGACTTCCAAATTTTAAAGAATTTGCTTCCAAATTTTCAATTTTCACAAAGGAAAAAGAAGCTTCTGAAATTTTGTTTGGTACTGCATTGGATCTGTAGATCAGTTGCATGGTCTAACACTTTAACATTTTAATAATATTTAATTTTATAATCCATGAACATGATATAGTTCCATTTATTTAGGTCTTAATTTCTTTCAATATTTTATAGTTTTCTGGGTAATAACCCTACACATTCTGCATTAGACATAATTCTAGGTATTTGGTGTTATTTTATTCTGTTACAAATGACATTTTTAATTTTATTTTTTGACAATCTATGCAATTGAATTTTAGAATATTGACATTGTGTCCAGTCACCTTACTAAACTACTGTTTAATTTAACATTTTTATCCATAGATTGTTTTGCATTTTCTACACACATTAACACAGCATCTGCAAATAAAGGCAGTTGTAAACCGTTTTACCTTTTATTTTATTTTCTTGCTTGTTACACTGACTAGAACACCTTGAACAATGTTGAATAGAGGTAAGATTAGTAGCATTTTTATTTCCTTTTCAAGCTAAAGGGAAAAAAAATTCAACATTTCACTGGTAGGTATGATTTTTGCTGCAGTTTTATGTAGATATCATTTATCAGATTAAGGAAGTTTCCTTTTGCCCTTAGCTTGCTGTATTAGTTTGTTCTCACATTGCTATGAAGAAATATTGGAGACTGGGTAATTTATAAAGAAAAGAAGTTTAATTGACTCACAGTTCCACATGGCTGGGGAGGCCTCAGGAAACTTACAATCATGGTGAAAGGCACATCTTCACAGGGTGGCAGGAGAGATAATGAGAGCTAACCAAACGGAAAGCCCCTTATAAAACCATGACCCCCATGATTCAATTACCTGTCACTGGGTTCCTCCCATGACACATGGGGATTATGGGAACTATGACTCAAGATGAGATTTGGATGGGGACACAGCCAAACCATATCACTTGCTAAAAGATTTTGTGTGTTGTTGTTGTTTATCATAAAATGGTGGTGAACTTGTAACTTTTTTTCTATGTTTGTTGAAATGATTGTGTGGGTTTTCTCCTTTATTCTATGAATTGATTTTGGAGTGTTCATTAATCTTGCATTCCTAGAACAAACTCATTTGGTTGGAATGTATGATCCATTTTTTTTATCACCAGGTCCAGTGTGCTAATATTTGGTTACCGTCTATTTTTCATTTTTGTACCTATTTTCAAGGATGAGATTAGCCTATAGTTTTCTCTTTTTTTGTACCAATTTTGTCTAGTTTTGCTATGAAAATAATGCTAGCCTCATAAAATGACTTGGGAGTTGTCTACTCTTTTTCTCTTCTCTGGAAATGTCTGGGTACATTGGTCTCACATCTTCCTGAAATGTGTGGGTAAAAGTCTTCAGTAAAGCCATGATGAAGCTGAAGTTTTATTTGTGGAAAAATTTAAAGTATGGTTTCTATTTCTTTAATATTTATCTGGCCATTCAACAGCTAAACTAAGACTATTTCACTTGTCTGCTAACATTTTAAATCTTGTCTTTAATATATCAACTGAATTATCTTAAAGTCTGTATCTAATAACCCTATTATCTGGATATCCTGTGGGTTTGTCTCTATTGTTGCTATTTCTCTTAGTTGTTGTTTGTATTCAGATATGCTGCACCTGGTTGGTTGTAATTGCATGCTGGACATTATAAGTGGAGAACTGTAACGATAAAGTCTAAAATGATGCTATTGTCATCCAGAAAGGTGTTTTGATTTGCCTTTAGTACACAGCTATGCTAGGGGAAATCCTACTCCCCTAGCTTTACCCCCACCACTTAAGGAAGTTGTTTGCACCCGGCAGTCAATGTTCTGCTTTCTGATGGACATTCCCACAGGTACCCACTCCAGGTCTCATCGCAAAGCTTTTTTGGTGGGATCTAAACTTCAACTTAATCCCCTGGCCACATGACTGTCTCAAAAGTTCTACTAAGTTTGACAAATTTTAACTGCCTCTTCTGAATCTGCAAATACCTCCAGGGAAAATGTGGCCCTAACTGCCGGTCACCTCGCTGAGCTTCCTTCTTCTTCCATCATCTAGCTCCATAATTCTTTGCTGAGGACTTCAGACTATTTTTCTTTTACATTTTGTCTAGTTTTTCTAGTTGTTATCAGGGGGAGCATGGTTCTGAATCTAGACTGCTATCATTGCAAGCAGAACGCCGTTATACAGTATTATCTGATTTTTAACTATGCACATGTATTATTTTGATTTAAATCAAAACCAAACAAAATTAGGAGTAAGAATTCAAGGATCGAAATTCCTGTGGACAAAGGCTTAGAAATGTACCTTTTTAAAACAAACATCCTGAGTGCCCTTTGTATGCAATACAATTTGAAAAGCATGATCTTACACCGTTACTATTCACCAATAACTACACACTGAATTTGTCTATCAGTTAAACAAGCTAGGAGCACAGTTCCAAAAATGTCTAGGCCAAAAAAGAAAGTTAGTTGGGGGTGTAGGTGAGGTGAGGGGCCTGGACTCTTCTCAGGAAAAGTGGGGGTGAGTGAGAGGGGTCATGTAAACGGCCCTAGTCAGGAGGAAGGGCCCAGTGCTTGGCAGGTGTGTGGATGTGTGGATGTGCGTGTAGATGGATGGAAAGAACTGGATTTCTATGGCAATGGCTGAAAGGATCAAGATCACAGAATCAGGTCTTGTCCCTAATGAAATGAAATCGACTCCTTGCTACACTAAATACAAAAGTCTGTAGGGAAGCAGTTTGCATAGCAATCTATACTGAAAAGAGATTCCTCTCTGGTTAGATTGAATTCCAAAAGAAAACATGTCCATGATGGGTGAAAATAGAAAACATCACAGTCAAATGAGAGTGGCTCCTACCTCACAGATGGGACCCTGTAATAATGATGTCTGGTATGGAATGGGAGCCACCAGAAACCAAAACAAAACAAAGAGCATGAACCCCAAGTTTCGGACATTCAATGAATGGAATAGAGTATTTATGCTGGTAGCACCCAGAGCAAAGCCGGTGACTGCAGAGATGGGAGCAACTGTTCATTCACTGCTTCCTGGGCTCTGTGTTATATTTGGAGTTGGCACACCCATTTCTCTGCGTTTTATTTAAAAGAATTGAAACCATAAACAAAGAGTCCCGCTCTCCTGCGTGTTTGTTTTTGCTCTGATTCTGTGTTTGACTGATTGAGAGAGTCAGGCCATGGCTGGAGCGTCACTCGCAAGCACATGGTTTCTCCAACTCGGCTCCTTCCTCGCTGGCTTGGGAACTGGGAGTAGGAGGGAAGTACTGGTTTAATGTCGGCACCAGTGGGTATTAGGTGCCATCGCATTTGCCTTTCTTTTGACTTTTTCTTTTTTTTCCACCAGGGTTCTATAGGGGAGAGCTATGGGGATAGGATGAATATCATGTTGGGTGGTTTGACTTCTATTTTTCTCCATTTGCAATTACATTCTCTCCCCCAGTGACTGAGAGGGAAGGAGTTTGCTCCACATGGCACACGGACACGGGCCGTCTGGCAGCTCACCCTAAGAACGAAGGGATTTGCGTAGGCCTCAAGGGGTTATCTGAGAGTAATGGACCCAGGATGATGACTGATTTCACAATTGATCTATGGTGACAATCCTAAGGTAAGGGTTAGAACACTTGGGTGCAGCTTGGGGCAAGCCCCTTTACCTCTCCATTTTAATTAGCTAATATGCCTGTGTTGCCTCCCTAAACAGAATTGTGAGGGTAAAAAGGATTACTATGCTAAAGCAGCGACTTAATCTCTATCAAAAGTCAGACTGAGAGGAGCAATGTTTCTGGAGCTCAGTGTACTGCATGATGAATATACTCTCTTTTTCTTTTCCCAGACATTCTTTAATTTATTCTTGAATTAAGTCATCTCATTAAAGAAAACACCTGGGCATTAAAATGTTGCTCACCCACTTCCACCTACCCCCTGTAGAGTCACTCTTGCTGAAGGATCCTTTGGCTTGGCACACAATAAGGAAACAGTATCAAAAATGGTACATAAAGCATGGTGTGGTCTCTGCTCCAGTACTAAGTAACACTGCATTCTAGTTACATGGTGTTCAGAAGAGATTTTTTTCTCTTAGTGTCAGGAATAGCTTATATTAAATCATTTTATTCTCCTGTTATTAACATTGACTCAAGGAAGTGATCTGGCTTTCACTTTCATGTTGGTTACTAGAAAGCTTAGAGCTAACTCTGGAGTAGTACCGCATAGAACATGCAAGCGGGGACATCCAAGCTGGATTGCAGAGTGAGGACTGGGGCTCTACCACTTACCAGCTGCATGATTTGGTTACCTAACCTATCTGTACTCTTTCTCCAACCGAAAATGGGGATTAGTATAGAACTAACCTCATGGGATTGCTAGGAAGTTTAAATAGCTTCACATAGAGCTTAGAACAGTGGCTGATATGTATTAGAGCTTGTAAAGAAAATAAACTCTTCAATATGTATTTTTGTATCCAACCTACTTGGAGCTGCATTATATGTCCTTATCTTTGTTTTATATTTTTTCTTTCTTCTCTATTTTACTATTTCCATGGCTACTATGCCATTATAGATATACACTGAGATTTAAAAAAAAATAATTCCTCTACTGTTAGATTGATAATTTGTAATGCCTTCTTATTATATTTCATTGCAATAGCATCTTTGCACACAATGCCTCTATATTCCTGGTAATTTCCTTGGAATAGATGCTCAGGATTAGAATGACTGCATCAAAGGATATAAATACATTTGTATCATTATATGTATTATTCTTCTATAAGCAGTAAATAAAAGTACTGATTCTTCACAGTTGCATAAACATCAAGAATTATCTTTAGAAAATAACATAAAATCAGAGGCTATTTCAAAATAAGAGTTTCTTCTAGTGTGGCCCTCAATTTTGGAAATTCCAAAGACCCAAGGTGTTCAGAACTTTTGTTTGCTCATTGAAGAAGATACATGTGATGAATGCAACAATATTTTCCAAGTGCTAGAAACTCAGTGTTACCAATCGGCTCTTAAATATACTGCTTATGTCACTTTTGTGTGCTGCTGTTTTGTGATATTAGTATATTAGCATTTTCCCACATTATTAGAAGCATTTTGTAAAAACTTCATTGTCACTAATCGTAGAATATTCCACAAGATGAATATATCATGTTTTACTTAGTCATTCCTATGTTGTCATTAAAGCCTATCCAATTTGTGATTATTATATATGATGCTGCAATAGACATCTTTGTGCATAAAGTCCTTCCTTGATCTAATCCTTTTTCTTATACTAGATTTCAAAATGGAGTTACTGGGCTAAAGCATGAATATTATCAGGGTCTTGATTCATATTGTCAAATTGTATGAAGAACATTTTAAAGACAATTTTAGAAACATAAAGTAATGTGATTGGGGAGGAGGAAACTGTGTTTCATTTATCTAAGAGAAAAGCATCCCTGAAGACACTGACTTACAGTGAAGCAGGTGAAGTATGAGCTGCAGGGCCCTCACTGGCTTGCCCCTGCCTGGGCCTTGGGTGGAACCCTAACAACATGCTCATCTGATCATCCATTGTTAGTTTATTTAAGCTGATGAGGTAAGGCATTTTAACTCAAATTTTAAGGCGGTTGTCTCTTCCTACTCCATCTACTTCGACACTCCCCTGATCAGGTCAAAGTTATAGAAAAATTCATGGGCATTTTGGCGATATGCATAAGAGGAAGTTGAGTACTTGATTTTGTTTTTATGATTTTTCTTAAAGAGAACCACTAAAAATTATGTGAGCTTTCAGGCCCCACAAAACTTGCATTTGCATCTGCATTTCCATTTAAGATAGGCAAGTTGAAAAATGCCAGGATCTGTTTATCAAGCCCTATGAAGCACATATTTCCAGCCAAGCAGAATTGGTTTTAAGAAAATCCAAGAGTTATTCTCTGGGCCAACCCTTGCATATGAGAGCAGGATGAAACCTCTTGAAACCCTGTGCTGTCGAAAGCTGGCTTTCCTGGACAAATGAAGCAGAAGTCTGCCAGAGACTGGCCATTGAGAGGAGGTGAAAGCTTCCACCAGCATCCTTGTTCTGGATTCTAGAAACAGGACCCAAATTTCTTTCATCTGAGTGGCTGTGCCCACAGCTCTTGGCACCATCCCAATGATCACCCTAGGGGCAGGGCTGGCCAAGGCACCATGTCAGGGCCAGTGTTCAGTGGCACCCATTGTGCCAAATGGAGATCAGAAATTAACTGGAAGTGGCCAGGTTGCTCAAAATCCAAGATCTGGTCCACTGGAGCCAGCCAACTCCACCTTTTAGGGCTTGGTTAGAAACAGAGAGTGCAGAAGAGACAAAAAAGCATTTGCATCATCACATACTACTCTATTTCCCTATCCAAAGTCTTCTGTTTTTCCTTTTCTCTGAAAGGAAAATGTGCACCCTGCATTGGGATAAAGATAGATTGAGGAAGAAAAAGAGATGGCGGTAGGGACATTCAAGGCCCATTGGACATGGAGGGTAAGCGAGAGACATGTAAACCTGGCCAAAGGGCAAGCATATGTCCTTGATTTGGGGGGAGCAGTCTCCATTCTTAATGTTCCTTCCTGTTGTCTTGATTTGGGATTCTGAATGAATGAGACAGATCTCTCTCCTTCACAGCTCCATCTTTGCCAATGTAAAGAAGGGCTATAAGGAGAGAAGACAAGAGCTGAGTTTGAGAGTGAAGCATGGTGAGGGGAATAAGAGGAGGCCAGGGACTTGGGAAGAAGAGATCACAAGTTTCACTGAGTGCAGGGAGAAAGCCACAACTTTCATTTTTGAATTTTAATTACATGCAAAATTTTGATACATTCAAGCAAAAATAAGTTTCAAGTTTAAGTCAAAACTCTGCATACACAATAATAAAAAAGTAAACAATAAATAAACAAGCTAAAGCTTTCCAGGAATTGATTTTAAAACCCTATCAGAAAGCAGTGTCTCCTTCAACTCACCCCACCCCTGCCCTCCAGCGCTGGGTTCCAAAGCTCCAATGCCACGTCAAAGGGAGTATCTAACCCCAGACTTGAAGGAGAGGGAAAAATCTCTCCTAGTCCTTGGAATGTAATTACCATTAAGGTTGAAAAACGAGGGCGATGAACAGTAGTGGCAGGTTTTTTCAAGTTTATGTAAACACTGGCTGCAGGGAGATGGCTGAGACGTTGGAATCAAAGCATCCTTGTCACATCAGTGCTTTAAATCTCTAAGCAACTCCTTGAAGATCATCTGGCCTCTGTGAACATAAGCAGCTGATAAAAGGTGCCGCTAAGCTCACTTCTTATCTACTCTCACAGGCAGACTGCCCCAAAGCTGCATCTTAGGGAAACCAGCCACTGAATGGTGCTTGGAGCTGCTTTCAAGCCACAGGATGGGGCAGGCTTCTGGGGTGCTTCCTGCAGGTGTACTGGTTTCAGGAAGGACCTCGTTCTCCCAGGGTGAATCACACTTGCTTCCTTAAATCTCCTCCAGGGCCACATTTGTTATCTTTGGTAAAATGAACTTCCAGGGTTACCAAAACAAACAAACAAACAAAAAAAAGCAAGAGGGATACAAGCTACCTATGGAGAGTGAATGGGTCTGCATCCTTTACTTAAAGATCAGGAATCTGTGACTTGCGCACAAAGCAAAAGCTCGGCCCAAAAGGTCTTCCCCTGGCCTTGTCCACCAGAGAACACACTGAAGTGCTCTTTTATTTATTGAAGTGAGCTCAGTACCCTTAGTGGGCCTGATTTGGTGGCCTTAGTTTTCTGGCACTGCTCTTCAGTATTAATATTAAACCATCAAGACAAATCTGAAAGGGGATGAACAGTCCCTTAGTCTCAAGTCAGCAAGCAAGCAGTGACCATTAATCATGCAGATCGTTCAGCTGAATGATTTCAGCCAGTTAATCCAATTTCTCCTTAACTGGAGGAGATTTGAGACAAAAACAACCAATGTAAACTACCTAGCATAGTGCCAAGTCATCAATAGATGTTGGTTCCTACTTAACACCTGTCTGAGTTTCTTTCATATGAATGGCCTTGGATCACCTAAGCTCAAAGGAAAGCATGGTATGTAGAGTAGCTGGAGTGAGATGCAAGCTTTCACTTCAGCTAGTGAGATAAGTATTGTTAGAAAGTTACTAAAATTAACTTTGGAAAATTTTTTAAAATGAGTGCATTGCTCCATTTTCACACTTCTGGAAAGAATACCTGAGACTGGGAAATTTATAAAGGAAAGAAGTTTATTTTCCTCACAGTTCTGCATGGCTTGGGAGGCCTCAAGAAACTTACAATCATGGTAGAAGGTAAAGGGGAAGCAAGACACCTTCTTCACAAGACAGCAGGAACAAGAGAGAGCACAGGAGAAACTGCCACTTTTACAGCATCAGATCTCATGAGAATTCCCTCACTATCATGAGAACAGCATGGGGGAAAACTCCCCATGATCCAATCACCTCCCACCAGGTCCCTCCCTCTACACATGGGGATTACAATTTGAAATGAGATTTGGGTGGGGACACAGGACCAAACAATATCAATGAGGAAAAGTGAAAATCAGAAACAATTTCTTTACAGTGACATGAGATCTATTATTCCTAATTTAAATATATATATTTAATACATATAAAATATATATTTAATATGTATTTAAAAAATATATATTTTTATATATAAAGTTTCTGATGACACTGGCAAAGCAAAACAGGCAACATTAGGTTTGGCCATGAGTCTGAGATTATGATCTGATAGATTCATTCCATTCTTTCAGTATTATCAACCCTGGATGTTGAGTGTTTAACCTGGAATCATGTAAAGAGTCTCACATGGGCCATCTTCTTACTTTCTTTAAACATGATGCCAAAGCCATACCAACTGTGTAGACTACAAACACTCTTAGGCAAAGCAATCATTCTAATTTAACCTACCAAGTCAAAATGCAATGATCACAAAAACAGTTTTGAACTGATTTGTCGATTCTAATCAAGCAAGCATTGATTCGTTTGTTCATTCACTGATTATTCACTTAATATATTCCAGGAACTGTTTTAGCACTTGAATACAGAGATAAATAAGACCTAGCCACTAACCCTCTGTTCCCCACAAGCGCACATGTAAACACACAGACACATACATGCATAGTATACTATAGTCAGAAGGGGAGATGTTCACATAAGGGAAGAATCACAACACCAGTCTGATGACTAGCTTAACAGAGTGTCCTGCTGGGCCCCTGTTAACTTCAATAGAGATGGCACCAGATTCAAGAGGTGAAAGGACAGAACCCAGAGCCAGTGAATGAAACATAAAGTTTATTTGGGGGAACTTACAGGGCAGTCCAGTGGTGGCGGGCTGGACAGGAGAACTGCGACTGCTTATAAGAAGCATGCATTAATATAGCATTTTCACTTAGCACCCTCCTCTCAGCAACCTTCATGTGGAAATCTTCATTTCTTAAGTTATTGCTGTCAAGTTCATCTACTATGCACAGAGATGTGTCAAGTGCATCTACTATGCACAGAGATGCGCCCGAAGTTTCTGAGATCACAGGAGAAAGGATTGCCAACCCATCTGGACAAGTCTTTATAGAAGAGTGGACCTTCAGCTGGCCCTTAAAGCAGCCGGTTTGGTTTGCATGTCTAAACATCCACCCTAGCCAACCAAGCAAGGACAGCCCTGGTGTCCAGGGAGAAGCTCACTTCTTGCTGGCATAAGAATGTGATGATAGAAAGAGGGAAGAGCGGAAACAGAGTCAGAGAATATGGACTGACATTTTAAAAATATCTCCTAAAGTATACTAATACATGTAACTTCCTTGGAAATACATAGAAAGGGAAAAAATAATTTTTGAATAAATAGAGGGATAGATAGATATAATATAAACCACAGAAAGTTAAATGTATTGTAGAATCTGAGTGAGTATGTGAGTGTTTGTTGTACAAGTCTCTCGACTTTTCTATATGCTTAAAATTGTTCATAGTATAATGCTGGAGACAATCACCTTGTATAAAGTTTCCCTGAACAATATGTATGGTTTTAGGCCTTATGTATCTCTCATTAGTTTTCCATAGCCATTTTAAGATGTCCATGGAGAAATACTTTTAAAGGGTTTTATTCTAATTCTTTCTCCTGAAAGCCCTCTAGAGAATAGATTGGGACTTCCTTAGTAGTGATCTCTAGGGAATCCGTGGACCCTAGAATAAGAACTTGATATAGACATTTCATTTAGAAATTAAAAGAAATTTAAATTAAAGAACTCCTGATATAGACATTCCATTAGAAATTAAAAGATAATTAAAACCAGAATCTAGATACTGGTGACAGCTTCCAGTTGCTAAGCCTGTAGAACCTTACTTATGGATCAAAACTAGGTGAAGACTTCCAGTTCAATATGACAGACTGATCACAAATATTTACCTCCTCTCTCTCCCAAAATTCATCTGAAATGACGCAAATAATATAATTAAAAAATAAATTTGCAACAGCTCGGGAAACAGGAAAGGATACTGCCAGTGGACCATATATTTGGGGGAATTTCTGGAAGTTAGAAAACTGATAAGATCAAATTGATAGAGAAATCAGAATGAAACAAACTGCAACAATAAAAAGGGGCTGTTGCAGCGAACAGAGTTGTTCTTCCCAAGGGCTGTAGAACCTCCAGACTCAGAGAACAACAGCACAGGAAGGTGGAGTAGTCCCTGGCTGCAGGGCAATCCTCAGAAAAATTAAGTAAAAGACTTCTGGCAGAGCAGTGGGGCTGCTGTTCCCATGCACCTCTGCATGTAGATGAGAGGCCAATCTTGGCATCTGCCAGCTTCCCGTGGAGGCAAGACCTCTCTGTTGGGAGGGGATGGAGAGGAAATGTTTGAATTTGGAAAAAGAGAAAAGTAGAGCAGAGCTCCAGGAAATTCTAGTCCTGTATAATGGACCATGCAAGGTAGGTGGATAGGGAAGAAATGTGGCTCTTTCAGGAATGAAAGCACTAAAAAGATTTCTAATAGCAGGGTGAAGTCTTCCTTGCTGTGGCAAGGTTATAAGACCCTGACTTGCCTCCCTCTTTTACTGTAAAAGAGAAACATGCCCATTATGAGGCCAAACCTTTAGTCATTCCTTCCATTCGGGGAGAAATCTGGTATGAATACAAATATGCCCAAGAAAAATGCAATCCATGCATTTATAAATAAAAATGGCAATTAAAGATTACTAGACCTTTGAGAAACACCAACACCAATGAAGAGAGCCAAAGTGAACAAACAGAAAACATGTTGAAGAAATTGAAAAAAGCAAAAGATACGAAAAACAGAAGAGAAATTTCTAAATAGCATCCTCAGAAGCTCTCAGGAGGATGTTTTATTTATGGAAAAAGAGCAAGGTGCTATTTTTAAAGTAGAAATAAAAAAATAAGAAGCAATTGGTCAAAAGAAGTGCTAAAATGTAAAGTAATAAAATGGACCATCCAAGGACCAAATTGGAGATCTGGAATATAAAGAAAAGAAATTCCCCAGAAAATAGAATAATAAACAAAGAAATTTTAAAAATTACAAAAAAGGTTTAGGGAATATATTTAGAAGATTCACTTAATAGAAATTCACTAAAATATCTACTTAACAGAAGGGTAAGAAAGAAAAGGCAGACTGGAGAAGGGGGAACAAAATTAAAGAAATAATAGAGGACAATTTTACTGAAATGAATAAAGATTTTAAGACTTCACTATTGACTACTGAACAAAAGTGATGAATAAAGAAATTTACCTAATTCCATACTATATTTCCAAACTAATCTTGAAGACGAAAGAATGAGTTATTTACAAAGGAAATAGTATTTGACCAATGCCCAACTTTATTTTTGCAACACAGAATGCTAGAAGACAATGAAATTGTTACTTAGCATGTGGGCTAAAGTTAATGTGTTTAAAGAAAGGCAAGGACTTTAAAAGTTCATCATACATGTGCCCCTTCTGAAAAAAAAATGCAAGAAAATTCCTCAGCAAAACAATAAGTAAAATCAACAAAGAGGAAGAATTCAAATAAAAGTCTTGCTGGTAAGTAAACATAATGGCAGAAGATTAACTAGGTCTAAAGAATTGTAATGTGGTTGTGATTTTGATGCCATTGTTAGTAATATTAAGGCAAAATATTTTAAAAAGGTGAGCAGTCTTGAAATAAATTAGATATTATTTCAACTACACACAAAATTTGTAGGGGCAGAGACTAAATATATTATACCATATATAGTATAGCCATATTTATATAGAAAATTATATGTATACTTATTTATGCATCAGTAAGTTTGAAAGTATATTTAGTAATGATTGTCCCAGGGGTGTGCAGACTTCCACGTTTACTGTTTAGACTTCTACATCAATAGATTTTTAAACAAGTTTGTGCTGCTTTTATAATTTAAGTACGTAATAAATAAATTTCCATGTTTATAAAAATTTTAAGAACAGTCACTCAAGTAATTAAAAGATAGTGCTCACCAATGAAGATTTACAGATGGCAAAGAATTGTATGAAAAGGTGCCCCACATCGTATGTCATTAGGGAAATACCAATTAAAACAATACATACCTATTAGAATCACCCAAATCAGAACACTGACACCACCAAATACTGGCAAGGATGTGGAGCAACAGGAACTCTCATGCATTGCTGGTGGGAATGCAAAATGGTATGTCTACTTTGGAAGACAGTTTGATAGTGTTTTTCAAAATTAAACATACCTACCACAGTCAGTTTCCTTGGTATTTACCCAAATGAGTTAAAAATTTATGTCCACACAAAAAAACTATAAACATGGATGTTTATAGCAGTTTTATTCATAATTGCCAAAACATGAAAGTCACCAAGATGCCCTTCAGCTGGTGAATGGATAATATAAACTGTAGTGCATTCAGGCAACAGAATATTATTCAGGCTAAAAAGAAATGCGCTATCAGACCATGGAAAGACTTGGAGGAAACTTAAAGGCATATTACTGAGTAAAATAAGGCAATCTGACAATCTGAAAAGGCTACATACTGTATGATTTCAACTATACGATATTTGGGAAAATGCAAAACTACAGAGACAGTAAAAAAAAAATTCAGTGGTTACTGGGGACTAAGAAGCAGAGAGGGATACATAGGTGGAGCACAGAAGGTTTTTAGGGCAGTGAAATTATTCAGTGTGATACTACAATGGTGGATACCTGTCATTATGCATTTGTCAAAACCCACAGAATGTATATCAAGAGAGAGTCCTAATGTAAACTATGGACTTTGGTTGATAATGATGCATCAGTGTAGGTTCATCAGTTGTAACAATGCACTACTCTGGTGGGAGTTGTTGAAAGTAAGGAAGGCTGTGCATGTGTGCAGGCAGAGGGCATACAGGAACTCTGTACCTTAAATTCAATTCTGCCATGAACCTAACACTGCTCTAAAAAATGAAGTCTGTTTATAAGGAAAGCAAATAGTGCAAATTTAAACTCACCTAACGGGGAAGAAAAAGAAAAAGAAAACTCCATACAACCAGTAAACACAAGAAAATGTGAAAATGGCAGAGGCACATGGTAAATAGAATACATAAAATAACATCGAAGTAATTAAGTCCAAGTATATTAATGATCAAAACAAATATGAATAGATCAAATTCCTATTTTAGAAAACTGTCTTATGCTATAATACAACTAAAATTAACTCATACAGAGGAACTGAAAATAGAATGATAATCAAAGAGATGCAAAGCCAACATTAACACAAAGAAAACAGAAATGACAATTTTAGTAGTAGACAAAATAGATTTAAAGACAAATGGCTTTAAATAAAAAAACGAGATTTTTTTACAATGCTAAAAGACAAAAATTCAAAATGTAGATAAAATACTTGTGTACAAAAAAGTATTGCATTGAAATATATAATGATGCTGATGGTAGTATTAGCACTAATTCACAAAATTACAATAGTAGTGGAAAAACTTTGATCGACTTTTTAAAACTAAGTAGACAGAGGATTTGAACAATTTAGTTTGATATTTGAATATATATGCAGATATATATCTACATATATCTGCATATATGTAGAATTTCCTATCTCCATATTAGAAAATTCTTTGCAAATATCTATGGGAATAAAAATTGATTGTGTATTAAGCCACAAGAAAGCCCTATAAACTCCACTAACAGAAGTCATTCAGGTCATATTCTTTGACTACAAAGCAATGAAATCAGGATTATTTTAAGTTTGGACACACACAAAAAACTATCCACTCACAAATGTTTAAAAACTTCTAAATGATTCCTGCATTAAAGACACAAACAAAATTGAAATTCTAAACTATTTAGATAATGAAAACATAATATTTTGATAGCTATGAAATGTGTCGAGAGTGCTCAAAGAAAAATCAATAGCCTGAAAACAAATAAACTAAACATTCAATAAATGAAACTAAAAAATTAAATGAAAAGGTGTTTTTTGTTGTTGTTGTTGTTGTTTGAGATAAAGTCTCACTCTGTCACCCAGGCTAGAGAGTGCTAGTATGATCATGGCTCACTGAAGCCTCAAACTCCCAGGCTCAAGTGAACTCAATTCAGCCTCCAGAATAGCAGAGGACTACAGGCTCGCACCAAAACCCTCAGCTAATTTTTAAAAATTTTTTATAGAGGCAGAATCTTGCTATGCTGCCCAGGCTAGTCTTGAACTCCTGGCCTCAAAGGATCCTCCTGCCTAGGCCTCCCAAAGTGCTGGGATTACAGGTGTGAGCTACCACAGCCAGGCTAAAAAAGAAATTAATTAAAAATAAGAATGTAAATTAATAAAATAAAAAATCTACAAAAAGAATAGATCATCATAAAATTAAAGGCTGTTATTTTTAAGGTCAGTTAAAGTTAAAGTTCTGATGCGTCCAGTCAGGAGAGAGACAGAAGAGTGAGCACACGTTTGCAAAAATTACAAGTGAAAAAAAAAATACAACTACAAGTAGGAAGGAGGTTAATTTTACCAGTAAATGCTATGTACAGATACCACGTAAAACGTTAAATTACTAAAATTGTTGTAAAGATTTGAGAGGCACTAGATAATGCACAAATACAAGAACAACTGAAAAGTATATCAAGTTGGGAGTTGGGGAGAGACCAAAGTGTTTTGTTTTGCTTTTTGGGGCAGAGTTTTACTCTTGTTGCCCAGGCTGGATTGCAATGCACGATCTCGGCTCACCGCAACCTCCGCTTCCTGGGTTCAAGTGATTCTCTTGCCTCAGCCTCCCAAGCAGTTGGGATTACAGGCACCCCACCACACCCACCTAATTTTTGTATTTTTAGTAGAGAGGGGATTTCTCCATGTTGGTCAGGCTAGTCATGAACTCTCGATCTCAGGTGATCCACCCACCTCAGCCTCCCAAAGTGCTGGGATTACAGGCATGAGCCACTGCACCCGGCCCCAAAGTGTTTTTATAAACAAAAGCTATAATTGTCTAACAATTGTTTACCTAGAACATTCAAGAAACCACTTTAAAAAGTATTAGAATTAAAACACAATTTCAAGGAGGTGGCTGACATAGAACAATGTGGAAAAATTAATAGTTTTACTATGCACCAGTTCAAAAATGTAACATTTAAATTTTTAAGTCTCAATACTGAAATCAAAGATACTATGAGAAAACTACAGATCAATATCTCCCATGAAGGTAGATTAGAAAATTCTCAAGAAAGTATTAACAAATCAAATCTTGCAATATATAAAAAGAATAATACAGCACAACCAAGTGGAGTTCTTCCCAAGAATGCAAAGGTAGTTTAACATTTAAAAACCAATCAATGCAGTTCATTATATTAGCAAAGTTAATAAGGAAAAGCATATGCTCATATCAATAGATGCAAAAAAAATTAGACAAAATTCAACATCCATTTATGATAAAAAGCTCTCAGCAAACCAGAAATAGAGGAGGATTTTCCTAATTTGATAAAGAATATCTACAAAAATCGTGCAACTAACATTAGACTTAATAGTAAAAAACTGAATGCTTTCTCCCTAAGATTGGAAACATAGCAAAGATGTTGGTTGTTTTGTATTCTTTTATGAGATTTTCAGATAGGTATGAAAGACAAAGGAGGGATTGAGAAAGGCAAAGTTTATTATACTCTCAGGTCCTAGAGATAGGAGGCATGGCAATCCATGCAGGGTCACATGGGAAAGGCATTGGAGTAGTCAGGAGGCAAAAGATAGGAGAAGGGGAAAGGTTTAGGCCACTGCCTTCATTGGGGTTTTTGAAGGGAAGGCAAGACAGAACAGGGTGAACAGTTTAGGACTGGCTACCTTAAATAATTTTGGCAGGCTTTAAGCCACAGGGGTGGTCCCTAGTCGCCCGGAACCTGACTCTCAGATGGTTAAAACAGAGGACCATTGCCATCTGGGGTGTACAGCCAGTAAGAGGAGATGTGGTCGTGAATTAGTGAGTTTGTGTGTCAAAGGAGTGCTCTGGAATAAATTGACTAGCCCCAGGAGGGGCAGTCTGGCCCTGGTCAAAAGGGGTTTTTTTTTTGTTTTAGGATATGAAAACATTATGATAATATACAGGAAATTTAAAAATATTTATAATATATCAACTTTTGCCACTCTTATTCAATATAATACTAGAAGTCCTAGCCAGCACAATAAGGTAAGAAAAGGAAATAAAAGACATATGAGTTGAAAATGAATAAATAAAACTTTCCCTATTTGCAGATTAAATGATTGTCTACATAGAAAATCCCAAGAATTCACTGACAAAAATCCTAGAATTAATAAGTGAGGTTAGCAAAGTTGCAAAATTCCAGAATAACAAACAAAAATCAACCATGTTTCTATAGAAATGAATATGCAAAAACAGAAATTAGGAAATGTAATACCATTTATAACTACTCCAAAAAATGAAGTAGTTACATATAAATCTAACAAAAAATGTACAGGATTTGTATGTTGGAAATTACAAAAAGCTGATGAAAGAAATGAAAGATTGAAATAAACAGACATACCATTTTCATAGATTGGAAAACTAAACACAGTAAAGATGTTATTTCTCCCCAAATTGATCCATAGATTGAATGCAATTTCTATCAAAATCTCAGTAAGATAATAAGACAAACTTATTCAAAAATTTGTGTGAAAAGACAAAGGAATTAAAACTTGAAATACAAGAAAAAAGTGAAAAAAAAATCCACTTTATGGACTTCCTACCTGGCTACAGTAATCAATAGTGTTTTTCTCTGAAGATTATTTTGTGGATTATAAGAGATAATATGTTAAGAATGTAGATGGGTACCTTGCACACAATAAGTGTTTAACACATGGTAGGTATTAATCAAATATTTTATAGCTCAGGAAGTGACATTTGAGAGATGTAAAGTAAAATGTCCACTCTTATATAGATAATCAGTGTTAAAGCCAGAATTTGAGCTAAGACCTCTTGATTCCAAATCACAGGCTACTTACCACCACACTATAAACATTACAAAAAAGAAATTACCATTCTAAACACCACTCTAACCTTCCCACTCATTGAGTCTTATTTGTCCATCAATGATAGAAGTCCAAGATCTCTTCAGAATATCCCAATTTACAAATAGTGGAATCATTTGTGGTACCAATTTTTCTGGTATTCAAGTTATTTTATTTTTATTAGTGTTTTTTCTTGCCATGAAGTCAATCCAGTGGTCACACTTGACTCCTTCAATAATGGTACTCTGATACATATTTAAGGATCCAAAAATCCCATTCTGTAAAACATAAAATGCCTTGTCCTTTTCCTATAAATGATTCATCACAAGTATTATTATCCCAACAAGCCCATGATCGATAGGAACATCTTCATTTGTGTGTAAATGACGCCCGTCTTCTCGGGCCAGTGCTTTCTCTCACTCCTGCACCTGCAGAGACTAAAAGAGATTAAATGGGTCTCCTCAATACATCCCATGAAATATTGATTAAAGGTCTAGTTAAATAAGTGTATTAATGTAGACTTAAAGCACTCAAGTGAGTAAGAACACCCCAAGGGGAAACGTTTCTACCAAGAAAGTGGGAAAAAAATTGGATACTTTGAAAATGGTGAGAATGTTCCTGGGTACACAGATCCTTTTTGCAATCTCACACAGAAAAGCAGAACTTTTATCAAAAGATCCCAGTGATAAAAGCCTGGCCCTTGGAGGGAGGGCTGAGGTGGAAGAGGGGAGACGTTAAAAATGAAATGAACAGTATAGGCTAGCAATGACATTATAAATTATTTATCATCCAACTCACTTAAAATTATAAAACATTTTTACTCTCCCCTTTTATTTGATCTCCTTCACATTCCCACCCAATACAAATAGAAATGAGCCACTATTTGGGGAAGGAAAAAAAAAATAAGAAGGAAAAAGATTCTCATCAGCCCCGGAGGAGCCACAGTGCCTATAATTCACTGGACATTACTACTCATGTTTAGTTTCTTTGCTAATCATTTCAGACTTAACTTTTTCCTATGGTTTTTGGGGGTGCACTTAGTCGTCTTTTTAGAATCCAGAGAGTCCATTACTATTTCTTTTATTCAGACATTAAAGAGCCAAGGGATATAAGAGCTGAAAGAGATTTCATAGAACTTCCAATCCTTTTAATTTTCCAGATGAAGAAATAAAAGTCTACGTAGGTAACATGATTTGTCTAGTGACTCACAGTCCATTACTAGCAAAGCCCAGTCAGGTACAGGATTTTTGAACACCTACCAGTGGCCCTAGATGGAGGACAGCATCACCCCTGAGAGAGCACTGTTACACAATGACTAAGGAGGTGCTACTGCCCTAACCACTAGGCATACTAAATGTCTTGCATTGTTCAGGGCACTCCTCAGAAGAAAAGTTGTCCTCCCAAAGATGCCAACACGGTTCCCATGGAGAAACACTGACATTAGTAAACCTCCCTCCACCATACCATGCTGATTTCTTGTGACCATTTTCCCCTGGTATGTCTGTGGGCACTACTATTATCAGTTTTTTAAAAATATAATCTTGCAGCTTCTTTGTAAAGCTCTGCTAACATCTCAGTGCCCAAGATCAATTTCCCTTTCTTCTCTAACTCCAGAATGAATTCCTTTCCTCTAAATGCCAGAAAAGGATGACCTCCCAAATAGTGCCTGTGGCTGAGACAGCCTCAGTTCCATACCAGGGAGGAAGGCCTTGAGAGTATCCCAAAACTGTATCAAATATGTGGTAGTTCTGTCCTGCCTCTTGTGCCTTGCTTTAGAACATATAAGAACTTTCCAGATTTATTTTTTGTTTCAACCATGGGGATGTGATATCAATTTATATTCTACTAAAACTAAGTCCCCAACATCTACCAGCACTCTATGAACTGAAAACTTAGAATGAATCATGTTTATACGCCCAAAGCCCAGAGCACATCTCAAATTATTAACAATGATCTCATGATTCTCTCAGACGCCATTATTCAGAAAGAGCTGCCTTTGTCCATTTGGTTTCCAATAGTCCTTCCCCATTTGCCAAGCAGCTATCTTCATCAGGGCAGAGTCCTCATGGATACTATGATTGTTTTGTTTGAAGGGGCACAGATCTCAGTTTATAATTTAAATGCTTAGAGGAGATGTTGAGCCTCCTTCATGTTCAAAACGATGTCAGTCAATAGCTGGAGAGTTTGCAATGTTATTTTAGATGATATAATCTTGCTTTAAAGCATCTTATGTCTTAAAAGACATTTATCTCCTACCTGGCAGGAAGAATTGAGCCACAAGGGCTTAAGATTCTTGGTGACACATCATTCTACTGAAAACTGAACATCATGGAGATTTAACAGACACAAACCAGGCAACTGCCATATTGAGTAATTATCACTGCCAACTCCTCTCAGAAGGAAGAAAAACACCAAGAGCTGCTGAGAAGAATTTAATGAAAAAATAGGGATTTGCATTAGAAACTAGGGGCAAAAAAATGACATAGTTTAAAACTTGAAGTTATAAATAATAGTTAAGCGTGTCTTACCTCTTAATAGAAATCAATTCCCAAAGAAAAGTCTGTGAATAGATGTGAAAGAATCTTTTATCTCATATTACTGAACTCTTCCATACTACCAATAAGATACCTATTGCCTAGATTATTTATTCAATTTTCATATCACCATCATTTGATGGCATGCCTGGATATAAGGAAGATCAAAGATCAACAAGAGGCAGTCTTATTCATCATGCTCAGAGTCCACATGGAAGAAACAAACAAGTACAAGTTCATAAAAATAGTATAGTCAGGACTATGCAGGGAGCTTTATCAGACCTAACCTTGAATAGGCTACAGAATGAACTGGAATCATGTCAGCAGATTTTTAAAATCTGGGATAGAAGTGGGGAAAAGGTTGTGATCCCTCAGAAGTAAATTATCCTTAGATAAATGTCAAACATAGAGAAAAAACCCTCTCCCACATCACAGTCCCAAATGTGCATAGAAGGTTGAGAATCTGCACATGGCCACTTTGCTGCCAGTCACCAGGGACGACAGAAGGAACGGAACAGCCCTCAGGGCATTCCACGTGTGAGGGCAATCTGGCCTGACATTTCTCGTGTGTAAGGAGTCAGGGTGAATAGGGCTGATCTGGCTGACTAGGCAGGTCTCCCCTGCCTGCCATCTTCTGTGCTCCATGTGATAGGATGACTGTCTCAGAAGCAAAAAACAATGCCCCAGAGGACCCTGTCTTTTCTTCTGACTTGTGTGGGTACCATCCAGAGACACAGGAAGGGCTTTTCCAGCCAGTAGCTCAAATAAATCATACTGTCTACAACCCCAAGCCAAGCTACTAACTGGGGTCTAACTTTCTTCACAAGTTTAATTTTATTACCCTAACATAATAGCTTTCACTGCATAAATGGGTCAAATGCTCCAATTAATGGACAAAGATGGTCACATTGGGTTTAAGAAAAAAATGATACAGTATGTAATTTATAACATGCGTGTCTAAAACATAAGGAACAAAAAAGATAGAAAGTGAAAGATGGTTATATATAATATATATAACATCTTATATATAGTATTTACATATATTCTATGAAAACAATAACCAAAGGAGTGTTGGTGTGACTACCATGTCAATATTAAACTAGGTAAACTTCAGGACAAAAAATGTTACTAGAGATTAAAAACATGCTAAATGAAATAAAAGGTTTATTTGACCAACATGTATACACCTAAAAGTATGGCCTCAAAATATGTAAAGAAGTGTTTACAAAGCAAAGAGAACCAGACAAATCTACAGTCATCTCTTTCAGAAACTGACTGTTATTTGTGATTATGTTATTGAAGTCTTCTGTATTCTTATAGACAGATAAACATCAGGAAGAACATAAAAGACGTTAACAACATGATTATATACTTACCCCAATAGGCATATAAAAAAACTCTACCAAATTCATGTCTTTCTATCACAAATGAAATATTCTTTAAAAAGGAATATATGACAGGTCAAAAATAAACTCTCATCAAATTTGAAATGATTGAAATCATGTGGAAAATAAGAAAATATCCATATGTTTGGAAATTAAGAAATCTACTCCTAAAAAATATCTGTAGACCAAAGAAGAAATCATAATGGAATTGGAAATTAAGTCTGAATGTAATGCTAACAAAAAATATACTTTTAAAACTTGTGGGCTGCAGCCAAAGTAGTTTGTAAGAGGGAAAATTATAGCCTTAAATGAATATATTAGAAAATAAGAGCAACTTTGCTTGTTTCTCTTGATCAGTTTTGCCAACTGATTTCTTGATCAATTTTGTTAGTATTTTCAAATAGCAAACTTTTGGTTTTGTTTATCCTTTTTATTTTATGTGTGTTTTCTATCTTAATAATTTCTACTCTCATCTTCATTATTTCTTTCCTTCTACTTTATTTGGATTTATTTTGCTGTCCTTTTTCTAACTTCTTAGAATAGATATTTGTTTAAGTCAAACTGCTTTTCAATCTCCCCTGAAAATTATGCTGCAGTCCCTGGAGGAAAGCCAATTGCAACTCATCTGTCTGGGAACTGAACAACATGTCAATTGGCTCAACTCAAGTTAAAAATGTTCATCAAGAACTTCATCTTTCTGGCCAGGTGTGGTGGCTCATGCCTGTAATTCCAGCAATTTGAGAGGCTGAAGTGGGTGGATCATGAGGTCAAGAGATTGAGACCATCCTGGCCAACATGGTGAAACCCCATCTCTACTAAAAATACAAAAATTAGCTGGGCACAGTGGCACGCAGCTGTAGTCCCAGCTACCCAGGAAGTTGAGGCAGGAGAATCTCTTGAACCCAGGTAGCAGTGAGCTGAGGTTGCGCCACTGCACTCCAGCCTGGCGACAGAGCTAGACTCCATCTCAAAAAAAAAAAAAAAAAAAATTCATCTTTCAAAAAAATTCCAACTTATCCAAGAAAACAGTGTAAAATAAATGGCATGAGAAGACTAACAGCAAGTCATACTGTGTCCCAGTCTGAAAATTTTTTAAATCAGAAATACATGTCAGAAAAAAATAACAAGGACCAAAAAGAATTCACAGGAGACATCATTAAAAACCTCAATGTTTGAACTATGAAACAGGATTCAGTCTTTCTGGCACAGTAAGGTATATCAATGAGTCTACCACAGTGGCTAGAAGAGTAGCAACATTTTCTTCATCTCTCCATGAACATAAAGTGATATGGCTGTAGGGCTCATTCATGATTTTATATAGAGAGGCCATCCAGATCTGAGTATGAGGTCAACACTCATTCAACAGGCCAGAGTCGAGTGGAATATTCCCCTCAATCATTAATCATTTCTTAATCATTTTTCAAGCAAATAATAGGTATAAAAGCAATCACTAAAAACAAATGAGCCTATCTTCCCTAAGCAGACTGAGTCATTTCCCTTGATTCCTGAGAAGTGTTCAGAGGCATCTAAATATTGCTAAATTTCTCCATATCTTCTAAGCAATTAAAAAAAAAAGAGAAATCACAGTTCATTTCACATTGAGTAATTGCCCAACTATCCGTCAGCTCTATCTGAAAGAATAAAAATACACGCAACTGTGACATACAATGAGAACTCTTGAGTAAGACCTATTAACATGGATCATTCCTGCCTTGCAAATGTTAAATTTTCCCTCTTCTGGAAGGTTTTCAATTAAAAAAAAAAAATCCCTTGGGGTCTTTGGAGGTAAATAATTCTGCCTAAAGGATGATACATACTTGGGATCAAGGACAAGATGTTAGAAGTGTTGGGTTTAGCTTTGTCACCACCAAATTATGTGACCACAACACTGTAAATGTATATTTTTCACTCACGTGTCTAGCCTTCCCTGTGGTATTTCAGGGATGCCAGTTCTTTTCATCTTGTGCTGCCATCTTCTAGGATTTCCTGAGTCTTTCACAGGATCGTCTGCATTCAGCTAATGAGTGAGAGACGAGAACTGTGCTGAGCTTAAAATGACTCACCTCACCTTTGCCCACATCCCATGGGCAGTCATATACTCTAATCTAACCACGTTTGGGAAATGTAGTTTTCCTGGGCTCCCAAGACAAAGAAATGAGACAGATGAGCATCTAGGCAGTCTGCCATAGTGAGGAAGCACATCAGTCAAGCACTCTGGCACTCAGTTTCATTATCTAAGATGAGCTAGTGGAACAAAAGGATCTTTAAGTTCACACCCATTTCTGGCACTCTGTGATTCTCCAAGATGAGAATATCCCTAGCTTGGGTTCATACATCCGCTAGGTGTCATAAAAAGGGTATTACTACTCTGCTATTATCTGAGACTTTTCTTCAACTTCTTGATATGGCATTTGTCCTCAACTGCCATTCAAAAAATTAAGAGAATATTGGTGATAACGCCAGCTGGGCTATCACCAGCAAACCAAGAGTCCCTCTTAGCCCTAGTATTCTATCATCCATTGAATCATGCTCTTCATTTGGCAGAGAAGTTATCTAAGAATTCCTGGGATTAGAAAAATCATGTAAGTTTTTTCCCACGGTCTTGGGTAGCAGTGATTTTACACAGGCTGAGCTCCATGGTTACTGCTATGGTTGCAGGAGAAAAGAGGTTAATGATGTTACCAGGTTTAATGTGTGTGTTTTTCTGAAGATCTCCGAAACCTGATTATCTCCATGGCTGAGTAACATTGCAGAGATGAGCATAAATTAATAATTTGACATTGATGTGTATCTGAAAATTACTATCAAGATTTGAATACGCATTTAAATCAAAAATAAATGTGAAATAAACTGGTTAACTACCAAATAAATCAGCCCTATGCAATTTCCCCTGGTGTTTTATTTTCTTTATTTGTTTTACATTATTAAGATAAGAGATAGAGAATATCAGTCCTAATGATTTTTTCCACTTCACTTTATCATAATAATTAGTCCAGCTCTCTTGTTTACATATTCTAAAAGTCAATCTGAGAAAAGGTTTAGATAAGATAACACATTTTTCACCTAGGATCATGTGAAAAGCAACAGGTAAGTGCATTTTTTAATAGATATCAGATGTGGTGTTTTCACAGCTAGAACTGCAATTGTGTATCAGAAAAAGATTTTTTATATATCAGTATTTTATGAAACTTTAGTTAATAAAGGAGAATTTGCAAAAGAAAAATGCTAACATATGTTTTTAAAGCACCTTTTTATGGTCTCATTTTATAATTTAACCTTAAAAAAAGCAACTGTTTCCGTAATATTTGTTTGTGTATAAACTGAAATTTGTATGACAGAATTTTCCTTAGAAGTTCCTCTCTGGAGATTATTAAATTCTATGCATGCATTACTGAATATTCAAATAGATTATCAGTTGACTAATGTCACCTTGAACCAGAGCTGGGCAGTTTGATTATCTAATGGGAACTAAAGCACCCTGATAGGATATGGTGAAATTCTCATTAGCACAAATCTGTTTTAAGTGTTTTTTGTAATATATACATCTAACTACAGTCAGCTGAAAGCCAGTAAGTGTATTAGGCTGAAATTCTGAAACCAGTTAATGCATCACACTATACCATGACCACATTACAATTATCTTAAAAATGTTAAGGGTCATTTTATCAATTAATATAATTTTTAAATTAAAAATTCGAAGGAGAAAAGATCAGGTGATTATCTCCCATAAAAGACAAAAAGAATTTTGTTAATAGTTAACAACCATTCCTGTTTTAAGCTCTTTCAACACTAGAAATAGGAAGGTATTTTCTTAATGTAGTAAAGGAAGCCTTTCCAGATCAGCAGCAAACATCAAATTGAGGCGAAACGCTGTAGTATTTGTATTAAAGTCAGAAGCAAGCCAAGGATTCCCACTCTCACCACTGTTATTCAACACTGTCCAGTGACTTTTGGCCAAGAAGTAAGTCAAGAAAAAACTAAGTTTAAATGTTAGAAACAAAAAGAATCAGGCAGTAGAGCATAGTCCAAATTAATGTCATCTCCTTTTTGTTTGCCCTTGTTGTTATAACTACTTCGCTGGGTTCATAGTTTAAATCACAGGTCTAACTCCTAGCCTCTTTTATACTTGAGTTTTTTTTTAATGTTTTCCTTCTTTTTAAGTGGCTTAGTACTGGAGTTGGAAAATAAAGACATAATGCACTTGGGCTTAAGTCTCCCAAACTGGGTTTCTTGGAATGCAAGTATTGAGTATGCCATGGAAATGGGGTTCTATGACTAAATAAGTTGAGCAAATTCTACATAAAACAGGACTCTTTCCCTGCAGGACTTTTCAGAGCCTGTAATATGCAACTCTCTGTTCTGAATATCCAAGAGCGAGTATGCCAAATATATCGGATCACAGAGCCACCACTCCCTTTTCTGAGAAGTGTCTCAAGGGATCAGTGTTCCAAGAAACACATACTGGGAAACGTGCTTCAAGGCTCATCCCCCCATTTCACAGATAGAAAACTGAGGTCCAGGGAGAGGCTGTGCCTTGCTACAGGCTTTTCTGCCCGTCGATAGCAAGACAGAGACTAAAAGCCTGCTCACTCCTCTCAGTCGCATGCTGTCTCTACCACATCCTGCTGCCTTTCCGTTTGGGAGGCTCCTGTATCAGCTTGCGGCCCCCAACCCTGCCTGGTATACTTAGGTGCTGAATTAGTCTGCTCTGGCTGCCATAACAAAACACTACAGACTGGGTGTCTTATGCCATGGAAACTTCTGTTCTCACAGTTCAGAAGGCTAGAAGTCCAAGATCAAGGTGTCAACAGGGTTGATTTGTTAGGTGGGCTCTTCCTTGGCTTGCGGATGACTGTCTTCTTGCTGTGTCCTCACATGGTCATTCCTCAGTGCACACACCTGTATGTGTTCCACTCTTCTCTTCAACAGGACACCAGTCATATGAATTAGGGTCCAACCATGTGGCCTCATTTTACCTTAATTACCTCTTTAAAGGCCTTAACTCCAAATACAGCCACATTGTGAAGTACTGGGGGATTTAGGGCTCTTCATTTGAATTTGGAGGAATACGATTCAGCCCGTAACAGGTGTCATTTCTCAGTGTCTGAAGTGCCCAGTGCCTCTCTCAGATAAAGCACAGAGCTCAGCAAGTATGTGTGAATATGATATCTGTCTCCCCTTGTAATCTATGAGCAATTCAAGAACAGAAACTGTGTTGATATCACTATCAACAATTCTAGTACAGATCCTAGAATTTGCTAGATGCTCAACGCATGTTTATTGAATACTGAGTACATGAATTGTGAAGTCAGAGGACCTAACTCCATCCAATCTGTGTTCCACAACAGTGTGATCACCAAGACAAATGGAGATAATAAGTACCTCCCATAGTTTTGGTGAAAATTCAATAAAATATACCCCTGGCAAAGTGCCTAGCACATAAATAGAGCTCCATAAATGTTAATTGAATCTGAGGTTATATCTTCTTCCCAGGTGTCTATAAAAAACTAATTAATAATAGTGATTGCAAATGCTTAGTAATGAAATTGCTTTATGAAAACAGTAATATTGATGCATGCTAATCCAGGCCACACAGATACATAAAGGATTTGTCATCAACAACAATATTTCATAACTTTTATCTCACAGGTTGAAGCCAATTTCAAATCTGGGTAATTAAAAGCCTCTTAGCCAAGGACTCTGTTTCCTCCTGACACACTGTGGAGGATACCATGTGACACCTTTTTAGGCAAAATGATGAACAACTCGCATGTTTCTCTGCCTTCTAGGGAAGTGGAATGTTGGGTCTGTGGCATTTTTGTTAGGATATTTCCAGTTTAGGGACTGCAGTCAGCAGAGAACTTTTTAAAACTTTGATGTTATTCAAGGAAAATTTCTGCTCTAGTGTTAATCAAAGAGGCATGCTTGGTGAAAAGAGATCAAGCACAGGACACAATAAAAATCCCTGAAGACTCAGAAACCTATTTGCTCCACAGAGCAGTTCTCTATTGCCCTAATAATGCTGCATGGCAAACTACCCTGTGCTGCTCAGATCTTCTGCTGAGGGGACTAATGGTCCAAGCTGCTACCCTTCTGAATTCATCCCCAGTTTCCCATGGAGGCCATGCTTTCCCAAGGCCGCTTCCAGCCAGAGACTGAGCCCAGTGAGGCCAACATCTGTGATACACAGGGCTCCTCAGACAGTGACTTCCACTCAAAGACTACCCATCAGGTTGGCCAGAATTTTCTTAGAACTGTGCTGCAGTCTGAGACTCTTCTACTCAATCCTTCCTTTCCTGTCTTTTTTTTTTCACAGAAATAAGACCTGCATCTCAAGCTGAAGGTTCTCCTCCCCTCTCTCTCTTTTTCCGCTTTATCCTCCACAGGCATTTCATCCAAAAAATCTGTTGCACATCCAATTCCATGTTGGCTGGCATCTGCCTCTCAGATGACCTAAATGAACACTTGCCCTAAAGTTAAATCACTTAAAGCAATAAGCATTGCTTTTTTTCCCCAGAGACAGGATCGTGCTCTGTCACCCAGGCTGGAATGCAGTGACACAGTCACTGCTCACTGCCGCCTCAACCTTCCAGGCTCAAGTGGTCCTCCTGCCTCAGCCTCCTGAATAGTTGGGATCACAGAAAAGCACCATCATACGGCTATTTTTTCTTTTTCTTTTTTGTAGAGACAGGGTCTTACTATGTTGCTCAGGCTAGTCCTGAACTCCTGGGCTCAAGCAGTCCTCCCACGTTGGCCTCCCAAAATGTTGAGATTACAGGCATGAGCCACCTCACCCAGCCATCATTTCTTTTTTTTCTTTTCTTCTTTTTTTTGGTAAGTCTATAGGTTGGCTGGGCAGTTGATGTTGGCTGGGCTTGCTCATGCATCATAGTCAGATGGTGGGTCAATTGGGCACAGAATGGTTGTAGATGACCTCAACTGGGAGACTTCAGCCTTTCTGCATATGATTTCTCATTCTCTGGTTTGTACACATGACATTATCTCAAGAGATAGACTATAAGTGCTCAGGCCTCTCAAGATCTGGGCTTGGAACTTACATAAAATTACTTCTGCTGCACTCAAGTGGTCAAAACAGGAGGCCAGCCCAGAAATAAGAGTGAGGAAACATCTCACCTCTTACTAGAAAGAGCTACAAGGCCACGTTGCAAAGGGCATGGCTATAGGGAGGGAGTTGCAGCCATTCTTGTAATCAGTTCTTCACATCCCATTTCCTGGCATTATTCCCAAACACGTTGACCGTGTCCATTGCTAGTAACTGCCTTGCCCTTTGAAGAACTGTCTAAGTGGACTTGGCCAGTAAGCTTCTCCGTTCTCTTCACTTGGGCTTGGGTGCTCATCACAGGGGCTAGTGATCTCCTGGGCAGAACTCCAGCTGATGTGAGCCACGTTAAGTGATAAACACAGCCCTCAGGAGCTGTTTCTAGTGTTCCAGTCTTCCTTGTGGGGAACTTGAAAAGGTTTACTCTGAGTGCAATGAATCTCTTTCCCGTTTGTTCCCTGTCACCCCGCATCAGTTTCAGGTCAGGAATGCTAAGAGAAAACAGGCCACATTAGCATTTGAACTCAACCTTACTTTCCAGAGGAGCAAACTGACAATTAGGACCAGGACCTGCATCAAAAAAGAGCAACCCAGCATGAAGTCTGTCTAATTAGTCATATGAACGGAGAGCTTCCCCTCCACTTCCTCAAGAACATACGCTTGTCAGATCTTATAAGGGAGGCTTTGCTCCCTGACATGCTATTGAAAGGGGATTGGGAACAGGTAGTTTCACATTAATACCATGAGTGCCTCTCTCTGAGCCATAAAACATTCCTCTAAAAATTACTTTCAAATTTTTCAGGGTGCTTCTTGAGTTGCAAAGGAATTTGTAAAGTGAGGCTTTTCATCACCCTGCAAAAATGAACCTATGAAGAAAACCAAGCACACTGTTCAAAACCCCAAACTTTTGAATACCTTGTCTCATGTTAATGGAAAACTGAGCAAGATGAAGGATTCAAGACGAAGGCTGGACATGGGCTGCTAATCCTGGGGACTGGATTGTTTAAGCTTCTGCACTTTATATATTTTTTCCCTTAAAAAGTTTAAGTGCCATTAAAGGTCACCAGACCTGTCGTCAGAAAAGATTAGAGAAGATGTCCATGCAGCACCTTGCTGAGGCAGCTCCAGGCGTTGCCGAAACAACGCTCCGACTTTGGAGGGGCCATTGAGACGCAGACCTCGAGGAAGACGAGCTCCGAGTGGGTATGATGATATCTAGTTACTGCTTCAATTCTCACAGTGGGATGGCTTGACTTTCCACGGTGCATTTGTGTTTTATTCCTTTCAAGCCTCAGCTTTCTGGGCAAGCCATATCTCTCTCTGCAGGCAGCTCCTGACCTCAGCACATTATGATCACATGACTATTAATGCCATTTTAGTCACTCATTTTCTTATTTGGAATTCATGCTCATCACGTATAAAATGACTCTCTTTCCTGAGCCACAAGTGGACAGACACAGTTTATTTTTGCTTTAAATTGCTAAGCAAAGATGCATACAGGGTGTCCCACAGTGTGAAGAATGAGAGGCAGAGCATAAGAGTCCCTTCCTCAGGGACCTCCCTTCACTTTCCCAACTCTCTCTTTCACAGCTGGATAAAGCCACCCAATAAAGAAATTCTTGCCTCACCAATTCTAGCTGGCTTTGTGGGTTAGTTAGCTAGGTTGCAAACTCCTAGGAAGCCTTCCCAGGCAACATTTCCACAATACCTTCCCCATGTTTCTAGTGCATAGTACCTTAAGGTGAACATTTCCTTCCATGTCAAATTCACCTGTGGGTCCAGAAGATAGAGCCTCTGTGGTACCAGCTATGCAGCCTGGGACACCTGGAGGCAGTCACTACATTTGCCCAAGAAAGGAAAAGAGGGAAGCACAGATACACATATGTGGACCTAATCATTGCTACAAAAGAACCGAACCTGTACACTCGGAAGCTCTTCCATTGCACTGCCCAGATATTTAGTTTTGATGGGGCCACCATGGGCCTGCCCTAAGAGGTTGAGTTACCCAAGTGCTGAAAGGCTCTCCTCATAAAGTAGCCTGGCGAAAGAGCCTCTTGGGACAACATTAAAATGGAGCTCCAGGGCCTCAGCATGGCTCTCTATACTCCAACCCTGCTGTCTCACCTGCCCCAAGAAAGTGGTTTGTGATTGGGATGAAGCTTCTGACAGAGGGAGCTCACACCTGCCACTCCTACTTGTTGGCAAACGCCACACTCACTCCCACCATCTGGCTTCCACCTGTTCTCTCTAAGGTCACCAGTTGCCTCCCTAATCTCTAAATCTTTGACCCTTTTCTTTGAGCGTTTGCTGCTGGTAGGCATCCTTGATTGTCTTGAAATGTTCTCATTCCATTAATGTATCCTTCCCCTAGAACCCTCTCCCTCAGATGTCTAACCGGCTCATGTGGTTTCCAGCTTTTGTCTCTTTGAGCCTGCCTCTCTGTGTAGTAACTTACTTTAAAATATTTCTGTATGTATATGTCTATGATGCATATGCATGTGGTTAGCTAGCAGTTGAAGAGCTTGAATGAAGAATTCACACCCTTAGTGAAGGAAGTGGAGTGAGTGCATGACAAACACTTCTAACATTGTTATTAAACCCACATTAGAGGGAGTACTGGTTTGCACAAGGGCTATTAAAAATCATTTTAAACCTGTGGAAAAAGTGGCATATAAGATTAATGGTTGGCTAGAGAGATTTTATGGGCTCTACTACCCTTGCAGGGAATAAGTACAATGAACTGTCTGGCTGACCCTCAGTCTACCTCTCTGCCCGCCCTGCATCCATCTCCACACACATTTAATAGATGACTTTGTTGCCTGCAAAAACAGAGTCCAGAGGGTGGCTGCTCCTAGCATCGGAATGTCATTGCATCTACCTCATAAAGACGTTTTTTAGTGCCTAAGGACAGAACAGGGCTTCTCCACGCTTGCAGGAAAAGTCTTTATAATTGTTTTGCACCTGCTTAAATATTGAGATAAACCTATCTGAGACTTTACTTTCGTTGTACCATTTGTACCATACCATCTTAAAGAAGGTTGGGGGGAAGAAGGAGAGGACTATAATAGCCTTTTCCCACCGCTAATCCTCAGAGATTACCCCAAAACACTGACAACTCATTTCTACTCTGTTTTCATGGCTTCACTGCAGTCCCACTCTAGCTTGTAGTTCATCAGAACAGATGTTCTGATTAACACACACTCACAGACTCTCATATCACACTCACCATTTTTCCCACAAATGGCTCTCTATCCTGACTTCATGTTTCTATGCATGGTAAAGCCATTCTTCTACTCAATGAGGTACAAACACTGGGAATTGTCTGGACATCTACCTCTCCACCTTCCCTTCCTTTCCCTTCCAGACCTCACCCCACTCCCCAAAAATCATCTTTGTAACCAAATGTTTGTTGGTCCTTCTTTAGAGATTTCTCCCTCATCTGCTTCTTGTGTGGCCCCAGGTCCTCAAATCTAGACCACCAAACAGCCCCTGTTCCCGACCCTCAGTTCCCACTCTATCCCTCTTTTCACCTGCGCTGGGTTAAAACCCGTGAAGTTCACAACTCTATTCCAACAGGATAAAACTCTCTCTATAAAACACCCTCCTTCCTTGATTATCTTCAGTCTGACTTTTTTGCCTTTCGATGCTAATGTCCTTCTCTGGAATTTCTCCTTATTTCTCTTCACCCATAAATCCTATTCATCCATCACTTCCAACTTAACTCCACTTGTGATCTCCCTAGCCTTACTCCTAAAATTTTATCACATTCTACTTTTATATTGCTAGGTGTTCAATGATACATCCACCAAGGGCAGGAGCAATGTCCTACCCTTCTTTCATTTCCAGATGCCTAGTACATCCATCAGTTATGTATCATTCACTCAGCAAACTTTTACTGAATACATCCACATGCTGGCACCTGAGATGCAGCATCTGAGGTGGAGTTTGATTTCATGTAACTCATGTAATTCCAGATTTATGTAACTTATATTTGTGTTAACATAATTCTTCAAATGCTGACACTGCATAACTCTGGATTATCCCGAGGGCATGCCTTGTAGAGTAACAAGTTTCATGCTCTAGGGCTGCTATCATTTTCCTCACTTATTAATAAGCCACTGCTATTCATCTGACAGAGAGGTGGAGGCATTTCACTGTGATGGGTGTCCTGTGGCTAACTTGTCACCACAAATTCAAGAGCCAAGCACATTCAGGAGAACTTTCTTAGCACTGATTTTCTCTCAGCAGCATTTGCAGGATTACATTGACTGTCCTGAGAGAGTATTATTCCAAGGAATGTGAAATAAAAGGAAGGGAAAAATCAAGTCAGAAATTCATCCTGAAGCATAGCTGGGCTACCACATTATTAGATAGTATCTATAAAACCACAAAGGACATTAATAAAACATTTTAGATACTGTAAAAATATTTCTTGTGTATGAAACAAAAAGTATAAACCATAATTATATTGTGAATAATATTACGGCAATTATTAGCATTATTAACGGTTACCATTTATTGTCTTTTGGATGTCGGAGACTGTATGTATATTAAATAGTTTTATTCATCACACAACTCTACGAGGTAAGTCCTAGTATCCCCAATGTGCAGGTAAGACACCTGAAGTTCAGAGAGACTAAGTAACTGAGTCACAGAGTTTCCACAGCTAGCAAGGGAGGGAGTGAGGATTCACACTCCACTATATCTGATTTCATGTTCTTTTGAATGTGTTGCTTATTATGGCTAGTTATTGTATTTTTACATTATAGTATGAGGATATATTGAATATGAGGGTGATCTATCTGGAGCATATATTGCCCTGTTGATTAATAAGATTGGTTCATACAAGTAAATTATATTATCACTTAACACAAGCTTGTTTTACAAAATACCTTTCTTGACCACCAGAGTTGATTTACATAAGAACATTTTGGATATTATATTATTTATTTACCAAGATCACGATATTAAGCAAAGTATACCAATCTGCATTAGATCAGTTTACAAGTCACATACACAAACAAGTGATTCCTTTAATTTATAATTTTATCTCCTTTTCAATTTATTAAATATGTGTTGCTGGTTACAGAAATAAGGTCTGGATCCAATTAAGTGGACTCATTTTATTAGCAAAAATTGTCTAACTTTTCATCAGAAACTTTAGATATTAGAAGACAACAAAATTGCATTATCATGGATATTCCACTTTCTAATTTCATCCAACATTGCAATGGAATGTTGAATGAAAAAAATACCCTGACCAACCTAGAATTTCATAGCTAGTGGAAATAACCTTCAAAAATAACAATGAAACTGTCACAGCCACGTGAAGACTAAGAATTAGGTTTAAATGCAATGTGATATCCCAGACAGAATCATGGAAGAGAAAAAAAATTAAGTAAAAGCTGAAGAAATCTGAATAAAACATAGACTCCAGTTAATAACATATTAATAATAATGTTTTAATAATGGTTAATTATTTTTAATAAAATTTACAGTACTAATATGAGACACAATAATAGAGGAAACTGGGTATGGTATATTTAAGAACTCTGCACTTTCTTTGCAAGTTTTCTGTAAATCTAAAACCTGTTCTGAAAACTAAAGTTTGTTTTACAAAATAAAGATGCCATAAAGACAATGTCAGACAAACAAAAGCTGAAAAAATACATTGTCATCAGACCTGAACTACAAAATTACTAAAGGAAGTTCTTCAGACTAAAGAAAGAACCTCAGATGAAAGTATGGGACTTGGGGGAAGAATTAAGAGCACTGGAAAAGGTAAATGTGTAGGAAATTGAAAAATAATGATTGTTTAAAACAATATCAATACTACTGTCTTGGGTCTGTGACATATATAAAGACAGATCCAGTCTTTGGCTTGAGGGGAAAGCAAGTCCCACTGCCATAAGTATATATTGTAACTCTTTCTTCACACCTTTCCCAAAGGGACCTATGACCACTTAATTTAGTGACAATGCACCAGGAATAGAAAAAGTAACAATAACACCAAGACCTTTCAGAAGTTATTAGACACTGGCTTTGAGTTTACATTAATTTCTGGGGACCCAAAATTTCACTGTGGTCCACTGGTCCAAGTGAGAGGTTTAGGAAAGTTAACCCTAAGGTAATAAATGAAGTTTGGGTCCTAGTCAGCCTTAGAATAGACCTAGAGGATCCACCACTTCACGCATATTGCATAGTTGGAGACATAATACTAGGGAATTGGAGACTATCCTTGTTGGCTCCCTTGCTTAATGTAAGGGTTATTGTGGTAAGAAGGGCCAAGTTGAAGACCCTGAAACTATCCCTTTCTGCCAAAATAGTAAACCAAAGTAATACTAAATACCTGGAAGACTTGCAAAGATTAATGTCAACATCAAAGAGTTAATAGATGCAGAGATGGTGATTCGTTATACATCCCCATTTTAACCCATCATTTTTTTGGCTTGAGCAAAGGCCAGAGACAGAATGACTCCATTTGGAGAATGACTGAATTATCCTTAAATTAATAAAGTGGTGTATTAGCTACAATGAAATTCCAGATGTGTATATACATCTACACTACCCCTATTGGATGAGCAGTTTGCAAATATTTTCTCCCATTCAAGATGTTGTGTCTTCATTCTGTTGGTTGTTTCTTTTGCTATGCAGGAGCATTTTAGTTCAATATAGTTTCAATTGTCTATTTTGTTGTTGTTGCCTATGCTTTTGAGGTCTTAGTCATAAAATACTTACCTGGACCAATGTCTTTAAAAGAGTTTTCGCTATGTTTTCTTCTAGTAGTTTTATAATTTTGGGTATTACATTTAAGTGTTTATTCATCTTGAGTTGATTTTTGTATTGGTGAGAGACAGGTCTAGTTTAATTCTTCTGCATACAACTATCCAGTGTTCCCAGTACCATTTATTGTAGAGGATGTCCTTTTCCCAGTGATTGTTCTTGATGACTTTGTTAAAGATCAATTGGTTGTAAATATGTGTATTTATTCCTGGGTTCTCTATTCTGTTCCATTGGCCAATGTGTCTATTTTTTTTTTTTAACCAATACAACACTGCTTTGGTTATTATAGCCCTGCAATATATTTTAAAGTCAGGTAATGTTATGCCTCCAGCTGTGTTCTTTTTGTTCAGGATTATTTTGGCTATTCTGGCTTTTTTTTGTTCCATATTAACCTTAGGATGAATTGTTTTCTATTTCTCTGAAAAATTATATTGGTATTTTAATAGGGATTGCATTGAATATAGATTTCTATTTCTATTGGCAATATGGTTGTTTTATCATGGGTTGGAAGAATATTAGTTCTTGGAATGTCTTTTCATCAGTTTGTGTCATCTATAATTTTGTTCATCAGTGTTTTGTAGTTCTCTTTATAGAGATCTTCCATCTCCTTGGTTAAATGTATTCCTAAGTATTTTTTGTAGCTATTGTAACTGGGATTGAGTTCTTTATTACATCAATCACTTACATTAATCGCTATTTGTGTATGGAAATGTTACTAATTTTTGTACATCGATTTTGCATCCTGAAACTTTATTGAAGTCATTTATCAAATCATATCTAGAAAACTTTTGAGGATGCCTAATATAAGTTTTCTAGGTATAAGATTCTATCATCAGCAAACAGATAATTGACTTCCTCTTTTTCAACTTGGATATCTTTTATTTCTTTCTCTTGCCTGATTGCTCTGGCTAGGACTTCCAATACGATGTTAAATAAGAGTGGTAAAATGAGCATCTTTGCATTGTTCCAGTTCTTAGGAAGAATGCTTGCCATTTAGGAGGAATTTTGCCAATTCAGTATGATGCTGGCTGTGGATGTGTTATATATGGCCTTTATTATGCTGAGGTAGGTTCTTTCTATGTCTAATTTGTTGAGTGTTTTTCCCAAGAGATGCTGAATTTTATCAAATGCTTTTTCTGCATCTGTTAAGATGATCATATTTTTCCCCTTCATTCTGTTGACATGATGTATCATGTTTATGATTTGTATATATTGAGCCATCCTTGCATCCCTGATATGAATCCCATTTGATCATGGCGCATTATCTTTTTGATATGCTGTTGGATTTTGGTTTGCTAGTACTTTGTTGAAGACTATTACATCTATGTTCATCGGGATATTAGTCTGTAGTTTTCTTTTTTTGTAGTTTCCTTTACTGGTTTTGGTATCATAGCAAGACACAATTAGCTTTCACTTGGTAGGAGCAAGAGTATAACTTCACTGTCTTTCCTCAGGGCCAATGCAACTCTCCTGCTCTCCATCATAATATTGTCCACTAGGTCCCTGATCATTTTGACATTCCAGAGAACATCATACTGCCCCATGACATTGATAACACCAAGTTGACTGGATCTGGAGAGCAATAAGTGTAAGTATCTTAGTTGCCTTAGTAAAACATAGGCATTCTAGCAGGTGGAAGATAAATCCCGTGAAAATTCATAATTCCTGCCAGTGTAAGATGTTCAGGAACATGTTGGTGAAAGACAGTGGGACATTTTGGTGTAAATGAAAGACAAGTTCATTCACCTTGCGTGGTAGTAAAAATGCTTCGTGGGCATATTTACATCTTGAAGGCAGTAGGTCCCCCATTTAAATTTGATGCTTCAAGTCTTTTACTGAGTTACTTGTAAGACTGCTAGTTTTGAGAAGCCTCTTTAGTTTGTCCAAGCTGGAGTGTAAGCTGCTCTGCAATTCAGATCTTCTGAACTTGCAGATAAAATAATGCTTTAAGCGTCTGTTGCAAGTTAGGATGCTATGTGGCCCTTTGGCAAGCCACAACAGAAGGATCCTATATAGATCCTAAATCTTGGAACACAGCCATAGTCCTATTCTGCTGATATATATATATTTTTCCTTTTGAGAATAGCTTCTCACTTGCTAATGGGTACTAGAAGAGACTGAATGCTTAAGTATAGGACACCAATGACTATGCTACAGAGCCACTCAAATTGAACTGAAGTGTTGTATATCCCATGAAGCCATAAACTGGGGAGGGCACAAACCCAGTGCACCATTAAGTGGGAATGGTATATACAGATTTGAACTTGAGCAGTTCTGGAAAGCTCAAGTAAAATGCTTGATCAGGTAGGTGTCTTAGAGTACCTGGGCACTTATCACCACTTCTTTAGTACATTTTATGGTTACATGAAGAGTTCCCTATGGCCAGTCATTGAAGGAAAAAAACACTTGGGCCTGGTCTACATATAAATCTGCATGATCAGCTGTTTCCAACTGGGAGTTCCAGCTGAGACATTAATGTTCCACTCTAGGGTGACCTTCCAGACAGTGAAGAAGGGAACTCTCAGTGGAAAAAAAAAATTAAGCAGTACGTTCTGTTGTTTACTTTGCTTGAGAGATATCCTGAGGTATTGGTCTACTCTTACTCAAAGGCAGTGGCAATATTGCCCAATTAATCAAAGGCTTAGAAAGAATGAGATTAACTGCAGGAGGCATATGGAAGAGGTGGTTGCATTACTTAGAATGACTATAGAGTATATCACCTGGCGATTCTACACTTTGAAATGAGTAGTCATGGACTTTGAAATGACTGATGCGGCTTTGCGTTTCCCTTTCAAGGGAGGGTAAGAGTCATCATTGGTATGAATGATGGAAGCGTGTCTGGGAAATAAATGTAGATAGGAATGTGAGAACAGATGCTGAGTAGCAGAAGAGGCAGATGGTGATGCTCATTTGTTTGCCCTCTGATCCATTTCCCGCCCTTCTCCTGCTCCGTTTCACAAGGGGGTGAATTTGGCATATTACATTTCCAAGGTTCTCTTTATAAATGGATTCTGGTTAGTTGACCAATGGTGGAGACAGGCAGAAGATTAAGCCACCTGTGGAAGAATTTCTCCCCGTCTCCCTCCAATTAGGGCAGCATCTCCAGCAGTGGCTGCTTCTCTGTGCATTCATCTCTAGTCTCATAGCTTTCATTGTCATTCCAGTCCCTGTCACGTGGCTCACCTAATTTCTCCAGTTACAGAAGTAATAGAAGCTTCTCATTATTGCTAATCTGGGTTGCCTCCCCATTCCCTATTTGGCTTTTGACTTTTTCAATCTCTGTGTCTGGATCCCCATGTTAAATTCCCTCTATTGAGTTATTGTATGAGCTCTGTGTTCCTGACTAAAGCATAGCTAAAACATGAAAATATGTTGTTCCTCAGTGAATTCCACTTCTCATGCTGCACAGTAGCCTTGACTGTGTGCTATGATTCATCGGGGCAATAGCAACATCAAAACATGTCATTAGTTTAAACTACTATCTATTGACATTTTGCCTCTCAAATCCTTATCATAGCTAAACTGATGAGTAATGAAATATATGCCCAATAGGCTTTCTTGGTCAAGTTCTTTCTGGTCAAAAGAATTTATCATCTGCATTTTTGCCATTTTCTTTCCCTGATAGAACCTATACAAGTTATCTATTGCTGTGTAACAAATTATAACAAAACTTAGCAGCTTAAAATAATAAACATTTATTGTTTCATACTGTCTTAGGATCAGGAACCTGGGTACAATTTGCCTGCTTGTTTCTAGCTCAGGATCTCTCATGAGGTTGCAGTCAAGCTGATTGGCAAGATTGAAATCATCTAGAAGCTTGACTTGGGCTGGAGGATCTGCTTCTAAGTTAGGTTACTGGCAGGAGACTTCCATTTCTAGGCACGTGGGCCTCTGCATAGAGTAGCTCATAATACGGCAGATTGCTTCCCACAGAGGCAGAGATGAGAGATGGAGGGATATATATATATAAAAAAGTTGCAGTATTTTATAACCTAATCCCGGAAGTGACATGTCATCACCTCTACTATATTGTTTTGGTCACACAAACCAATCCTAGTATAATGTAGGGGTGAGGAGGCTGCACAAGGATGTCATATCAGGAAGTGGGTTCATTGGCGTGATCTTGGAGGCTGGCAACTACAGAACCTATAATTAGTCATCAAGAAAGATCCATCTCTAAGCCTTTTTGACATTATATATAATTTTTTATATCAAGAAAACTGAGGCTAGTAGGAGAAAGAGAAATGAAACCTGCTTTGATGTCAAAATAGTCATGTAAATTCTGTTAACTAAAGTTTCTATATATCTATTGTAACTTTCCAAAATATCCTTTGTTAGCATCTATAATTTCCAAAGGGGAACTTTATATCTGTTATCTCATTTGTGCCTCACAAAAGTGCCATGAACTTTAACTACAATTAATTTTTAAAATACCATGAGGAAGGCTATGCAGATGTTTTTCTCTGCCTTTCACAGATGAAAAAGAATAAGGCTCCCAGGCCTGCTCGGGTCACTCAGAAGGAGCCAGGAGAATCCCAGTTTTCTGACTCCTAGTCTGGCAGTCTCTTTACCACACTTTGCTACTTTATCTTTTAAATGTAAACAGATTTCAAATTTGTTCGGTTTTTGTTTTAAAACAACACCCCACAAAGGACTCAAGGTGGTTCTATTTATTGGCGTAAAATCACTAATGTAAAATAGGACTCGTAATTGGCCTCCTGGATTCTCCTTCCAAAGCGATAGTTAAACTGGTTATCTCCCTGTTAAGAGGGCCAGTCTGTGTACTTAGCAAATCCACATAATTTATTCTCAGAGGTCTAAGGGGATTTTCATTTTCAGGTTTCTTTTACTCTGAGGCCTTTTAAGCCGGAAGGCTAATCATTCTGCATTGTGGTAAGCATCAAGTCAAGAATAGAAGACTCTCTGTACTCGTGATTCCCAGCCCTGACAAGATAGGGGTGTGTGTGTGTGTGTGTGTGTGTGTGTGTGTGTGTATGAGAATATTACTTTTTCGCTATCACCAACTATTTGAGAACATTCAAGATAGTCTTCCCTTTCCAAAGGAAGACTGTCATCATTAAATTTCATCTACCTGACTTTCTCTTTTCCAAAGAAATTCTGCTGATTTAAATGAAAATAAAAATGCCTATGAAGGCCTCATCTGAAGTAACTAGAGCCTAGATTAATGGTAGATTGGTAATTCCTCAACATGCCTTGAACTTCTATGTAGCCTCTAAATAAAATGTTTCCCTCCACTTACCTTCTGTCGTGTAAGAAGCAGATGGTCCTTACAGTCCCAGCTTACACAATCAAGTGCACAGTTCAACGAGAGAGCTGGCTTTCAGTCATTAACAACCATAAAAAAGAGGAAAACCGATAGTGCTTTTCCAGTCATGTGATCCACAGCATCACGAATGTGGTTTGAACAGGGTGTCTGACACATCACACGTCACAATGCAGATTCCCCACTCAATTAGGGACATGAGTGTTCTGTTTCCACAGCTGCTCAGTTCTTCATCCTTCCAGGTTCTCAGGCTGTCTGCTCCTTGCTGTAACTGAAACCAAAGTTTTGATTCACATTCTGTCAACCCCAAGCCCCATGTTCATTAATGGCCCTTCATTCTTCTCTTTCTTAGCTGTAATATAAGAGTTGCATGTTTTTGAAAGGTTATTTCTTCAGAAGTTTTCCACAGTTGGAAATAAAGATAAAAAATTTGAGATAATTGTCCATCAAAGAAATGAGAAAATGGGGGGAGGAAGGAAAGAGAAAGGAAACAGTAAAAGGACTTAATGGAGTTTTATAGAAAGGATTGGTTTGCTACTACATGGAGGATATAAAACCCAATCTCTCCTCTTTAAACCTATTTATCCATGAATAGATCTGGCAGGTCCTAAATGCACAATTCAAATGGGAAAGATGGTATCAATTTGCTTGCAATCAGCATGCCTAAGTCACTGCCTTCATGTAAAATCAAGATGCTATAAGCAGCATTCATTCTCTGGAGATTAACCAAAGAATAAATAATCCTTCAGCCATAATAATTAGATGATTAATGACTTTTTAAAATATGCTATTAATTCTTTGTCAAACAAAAGTTACCTAAATCCCATCAGCACCAAGGTTAACTGTCTAGCTAATAATACCCAGTCCTCCATGAATTTGTCATTGAATCTCTGTTAAAGCATCTAGATCAGTCGGGCGTGGTGGCTCACGCCTGTAATCCCACCACTTTGGGAGGCCAAGGCGGGTGGATCACAAAGTCAGAAGTTTGAGACCAGCCTGACCAATATGGTGAAACCCTGTCTCTACTTAAAAAATACAAAAATTAGCTGAGCGTGCTGGTGCAAGCCTATAATCCCAGCTACTCAGGAGGCTGAGGCAAGAGAATCCACTGAACCCGGGAGGTGGAGGTTGCAGCGAGCCGAGATCATGCCACTGCACTCCAACCTGGGTGACAGAGCAAGACTCCATTGCAAAAAAGAAAAAAAAAAAAAATCATCTAGATCAACGTATCAATGGTTCTCAAAAGAATCAGAGGAGAACTTATTTCACATGCAGATTCTTATCCCCCTGCAAAAATGATTCTAATTCAACAAGTGGGGATGTGCCCAGAGAGGAGATACTCTGAGGTGTTTGATAACAGGATATTAGAAGAGTAAATGAAAAATCCTCCAAATGCAGTCCGTGGACCAACAACTCAGCATCACCTGAGAACCGGTTGAAATGCAGAATCTCTGAACTGACCCAGACTTAGTCTGCATTTTAACAGGATTCCCAGGTGCTTTGCATGGCATGTAAATTACAGTTTAAAAGAACCCTTCTAGCATCGGAGTCAGCAAACATTTTCTGTAAAAGGCCAACTAGTAAATATTTCAGGTTTTGTAGGCCATGTGGTCTCTGTCACAGCTACTCAGCTTTGCCACTATGGTGCCAAGGCAGGCAATACAACAGGAGCCTGCAAAGCATGGCCCATGCAGGCCAATTCTGGCCACTCACCTGTTTTTGTGCAGGTTACCAGCCAAGAAATGTTGTTGCATTTTTAAATGGCTGAGAAAACATCAAAAGAAGACTAATACCTTGTAATATTTGAATGTTATATGAAATTTAAATTTCTATGTGGCAAATTAAATTTTATCAGAACACAGCTATATTCATTTGTTTACATATTGTCTATGGCTGCTTTTATGTTACAAAGACAGAGGCAGACAATAGTGACAGAAATCACATGGCTTGCAAAACCTAAATATTTACTGTCCGGCCCTTTAAAGAAAAGGTTTGCCAGTCCCTCCCATAAAATTGTATTTGTGGACACTGATGTTTGAATTTTGTATAATTTTTATATGTCACAAAATATTAGTCTTCTTTGGATTCTTTTCCTAACCATTTGAAAATGTAAAAACCATTTTTAGTTCTTGAACTGTACAGAAACAGGCAACATCTGAAGCAACCTGTGTTCTGCAATGGTCCACTTGAGAAATCCAGGTTTCCTGAAAAGAAAAAAAAATATTTTTATGCAAAGTTTCTCAATCTTGGATATGGTTGTGACCTTCCAGAGCCTCAGATTCTTTTAAAACGAGTTTGACATTAGATTATCTCTATTTTATTGATGGATTGATTGATTGATATGGAGTCTCGTTGAGTCACCCAAGCTGGAGTACAGTGGCATGGTCTTGGCTCACTGCAGCCTCTCCCTCCCAGGTTCAAGCGATTCTCCTGCCTCAGCCTCCTGAGTAGCTGGAATTACATGCACATACCACTACACCCTGCTAATTTTTGTATTTTTAGTAGAGACGGGGTTTCACCATGTTGGCCAGGCTGGTCTCAAACTCCAAGCCTCAGGTCATCCACCCCCCTTAGCCTCCCACAGTGCTGGGATTACAGGTGTGAGCCACCGTTCGCCCTACACCCACCAGATTATCTCTGAGATCCCTTTTCAGCACAGACATTTTCTCTTCCTACCACCTCCCCCACCTTGCTTTAATTCTCAGCCTCCTAATTTCTCTCCTGCTAGCAAAGGGCCATTTAAAGTGTTCCGGAAATAAATAAGGTTTGGAGGACAGAATCTGCTGTGATAAATCCTCACTGACTGCCATTTTTGGTCATTGTGGGGATGTGCATTGTGTCTGTTACTCCAGCCTTTTTTACAAAAGCTGGAAATTATGCTGGTGAATAAAGATATTCCTTCCTGCCTTTCCCACCTCCGTTGCACGTGCTGGTTAACCACTATCGATGGTCTCCCCAGGACCACTGTCCCTTCTCTTGTCAACAGTGATCTCATTTCTCCTAAATGAATCCACTCCTTGTCTGGTCTCAGTCCTGTGGTTTTGGAGGACTTCCTCTATCCCAGATTCTAGGTGCGGCACTGATTTGATTTGATCTCAAATCAGGGTTGATAAGATGTAAAGATATGTTTCTTGGATTCCTTTCTCTGCTGGTGCTTCTGTGAGAGAGGAACTATTTTCTGATGGGTATAAACAAGGAGAAATATGGTCATGAGACCTGCTGAAGCCATCTTGTGACCCCAGAGAGAAGCCTAACTAAAAATAGCACCAACTCCAAGAAGCCAGAGATGAGAAATAGAGAGGATTTCCTTTGATCCTTGGATCACATTTCACCTGAAGCTATCTTTAAACTACTTCAGCTGATGGACCAACAAATTTATTGTATTATTCAAACCAGATTGAAAACAATATCTTGCTCTTCACAATATAGAATCCTAATTGATGTACACATTATCTCAACTAACTCCTCTTCCTTAAAAGTTTTGTTTCAAATACTCACATTTTATGTGATCACATGTAAGTGTTGCCTCATTTTCTCCCCTCCAAAAGAGTGAATTCCTAGTGGAGTTCTGGCAAACTTAAAATCCAAAGATGACTGTGGTACAACCCAGATGACAAGAAGCTCCACCAGAAGTTGAATCCTTGAAGGCAAGCAAGGACAGGACTCCAAATTTTCTTCCCTGCTCAAGGCCAAATAAAACCATGGTGCAAAATTCAGTTTCAGTTCTCAGAGCAGTTTTTCCATCTTCACGATCATCACTAAAAAGCCCAATATGTGTAGGCCACCACCAGGAGAGGTATAGTTGCACAAATTAGGAAACCAGAGATAGAAAATGAGAGAGCTTTCTGCTTTTCCCAAGGAGAGCTCACGTAGAAGGGCTTATGTCAAGCATTAATTTGAAGTCAGGATTCAAAGACCTGACCAACCATATGACTTTGAACTTGTCACTTCCTGACTTAGGTTTAAATTTGCAATTTCCTCATCCATAAGATGAGAGGTGGGGTGGATTTTAGTGACCCTTCCAGTCTTTTCAAACATTCTGAAATGTCTTGGTCCTTGCTCTGTAGCAAGACAAGCCAAGGAGAGTCACCTCAACAGTCCCCTCTATGTAGAGTGAATGGGGGCAGGGAACGGGGTGTTCTTCGTAGCTTTTCTGCAGTCATTCATGCTCCTGCAGTATCCATTCTTGAGAGAAACAGCAGACATATCAGAACCAGAAGGCACATTTTCGGGTTAAGGGTGTGATAAGAAATGATGAAAGTTACAAGTTGCAATGTGGTGTCTTCTGTGTCATCCCAAAAGCTTCTCAGCAGAGTTGGGAAGTTCCTGTTTCTCTTTTTCTCTAGTCAAGTAGAAAGCTAAGTGTGGCCAGTAGGAAGACTATAGTACCATAAGGAAGACTCAGAGTTCATCAGCCTCTTTTTTTTTTTTTGAGATGGAGTCTCGCTCTGTCGCCCAGGCTGGAGTGCAGTGGCACAATCTCGGCTCACTGAAGCCCCTGTCTCCTGGTTTCAAGTAATTCTCCTGCCTCAGCCTCCTGAGTAGCTGGGGTTGTGTATTTTCAGTAGAGGTGGGGTTTCACCATGTTGGCCAGGCTAGTCTTGAACTCCTGACCTCAGACGATCCACCCACCTCTGCCTCCCAAAATGCTGGGATTACAGGTGTGAGCCACCACACCCGGCCAGAGTTCAGCAGCCTCTTAGGGGTGCTTGGTTAAAATGTAAATTCCCCCCACTCTTTACTTCAACTCCTAGGGCCCAGAGTCCAGGGGCTCTGGGTGGAGCCAAGAAATACACAAAATTCTTAGGTGTAGTGGATTCAGATAGACCTCGAATGACGCATCGAAAAATCACTGTCCTGAGAAATGTATTTCTTCAGAATTTTAAGAATAAACAGTAGTCATTTCTAATAAATTCTGTTCTAAATACTTACAAAAATGTGGCTCATTGGATCATCCTTGCAAAGTAGACAGTATTTCTTATAAAATAAAATTTATGAAATTTATTTGAAAATGAGATGATGTATATAAAAACCCCTCCTACAGGCTTTGATATACATTAGATCTCACCAGATGTCAGTTATATGATATATTTAACAATTATACAACGTAAGAATTGACCCAAAGGTAAATGACAAGAAGTCATGCTGACTAGCAAATGTCCTCAGACCCTACCAGGTATGGTAGCCTCCACCCCTAGGTGCCTCGTTAGATGCAGAGGAATGTTCTGAGGTTTTCTGTCTGTTTTCCTGCCAAGTAGTTGACTTGCCATCAGTTTCAAAGTATTTTCGGGGTGCAGAAGAGTAGGGGCTAATAGAGCTGGGAGATAGGAACATAAGAACCTTGGGAGAAAGGCAGACATTAATTTCAGTCTGTGTTCCACTGCGTATTTGCTGTGTAATTTACAGTAAGTTACATGACATCTCTGTGCTTTAGTTTCTTCATCCATAAAATGAGGAGCATCAGATGAGATAATACAGGAAAGGCGCTTAGGCTACTTCTTGACACATACAAGCTCTTATTATTATAAGTTTCATTTGCTTTACATGTCAGAGGGAGAGAGTCAATCCAAAAACAGGGCTAGGCTTTGGGGGACACTGGAGAGCTGGAGCCAATCCTGGCTCAAGCTGAGCATGACAAGAATCCCCAGGCAGTTCCCAGGGTTGGGCCCTGTGCCCACCACATCCCACTTAAGGACCATTCACAAACATTCACTACTTAGAAGGTCACTTTAATAATTAGCCCTGCTTTACTAATTACACTTTACTGATAGAAGCTACCACTGACAATACTGGGGTTGCTGTGAGTGCTTCTTTCTTTCTTTCTTTTTTTTTTTTCAGACATCTGAAAATAATAGTGACTGATTTTGATGCTAAGCTTTTATCTTTAAGTGGGACACCAATAGGGCATTGCGCTGGAAATGCAAAGAGAAAAATGGGGACCAGAAGATGCTGTTGATGAATCGCACCCCCTTTCCTCTAAGCCTAAAGCTGGACGATCTCCCCTTCCTGAGGTAAATACTCTTTAGGATTAGGAGGCAAGTTGCCTGCTCGTAGATCTTTCAAAAGTCTGATGTTGGCCTGGAGCGGTGGCTCATGCCTGTAACCCCAGCACTTTGGGAGACTGAGGTGGGTGGATCACTTGAGGTCAGGAGTTGGAGACCATATGGCCAACTAGGTGAAACCCCGTCTGTATTAAAAATACAAGAAATTAGGCAGGCGTGGTGGTGTGAGCCTGTAATCCCAGCTACTCCGGAAGCTGAGGCAGGAGAATAGTTTGAACCCAGGAGGCGGAGGTTGTAGTGAGCCTACATTGTGCCACTGCACTCCAGCCTGGGCCACAGAGTGAGACTCGTCTTAAAAAATAAATAAATAAATAAATAAAATAAAAAAAAAAAAGTCTGATGTTTGTGGTTTGTACAAACGTTTTGCTAATAACACACATGGAGAGCCCAATCTGTGCTCAGCATTCTACTGTTCTACTGGCACCCCCGTGAATCTTGCACGACGGTCCAATGAAGGTCTAGTGCTCATCCTTTGAAATGCCTTGCCCAAAGTCACACAGGTAGTGGATGCTGGGGGTGAAATTTGAACCAGTCAGTTGTGGGGAAAACCCGCAAATCCTTAACCACTGGACCTCTTTGAAACATTTGACTGTGGTCTTTCTCTTCCCTTCCTTTTTAATTAAAAAGGGAGACCTAACAAAAAAAGCAGATACAATGCCAGTGCGTTGGTAGTAGTAACACCATTTAGCGCGCCAGGTCCGCCGCATTACACTTCAGATGCCTCATCTTATTTAATCTCTACAACCTCGAGTTATGTATCTATCCAGACCAGTTTTACAGATGAGGAAACCGAGATTCAGACAAGTTCAGTGATTTGCTCCAGTGGCACAGAAGTTGGCCAGGGTCAGATGCGAAGCTAGAAAATAAAATTCTAATAACACGTCAACCCGAGAGTGGCCGAGTAGAGAAGGCCGGAGCCGCCAGGCCTGCCTTTCTCATAGCTCCCCAGAAACGCTGCAGCTGGAGGGGACCGGCGGTGGCCTCAGGACCCAGCCCCCAGCATGCCCTGTGCTAATGGGGGTAAAGCTCGGCCGGCGCCATCCTGCAAGCCCTGTCTGATAATAGCTCTGATTAAATGTCGGGGCAGCCAAAGGAAGGCCCCCGCCGCCGCCAGCTACACCGTCACCGCGCCGACTAAGCAGGGACCAGCAGCGGCGGGGCCTCTAACTCGGCGTCTGTGTCCCGACCCCAGGGACTGCAGCGGCTGGAGCCCAGAGCACTGTCCTGGGTGACAGGCTAGAGCGCCGCCGGCAGAGCAAAGGGTTTCGTTCTGCCCCCCCCACCCCCCACCACAGTCAACCGCTTGCAAGGACCCTGATAGCGTTGGCTTGGGAGCGGTCTTTAGAAGTCAGAATCCACTTCTGGATCCTGGCGTACCGCGCAGTAGTCCCCTGGGCTCTGGGCCGCCTTGGCCTCTCCAAGGTAGGGGTCTGGGACCGACAACGGCTGCTAAGGATGGAGTGGGTAAGCGGGATAGAAAACCCACGGATCCCCGACCCCAGAGGCGAGAGCGCGCCTTGTAAGCCTTCGGGCTCGGGGTGTCGGCGCCTCTCCATTGCAGAGGAAAGTGTCTACCTCCCGCCATCGCATCGACCTAACCGGAGCAGCCTGCACGGAGCGCTTGGCCAGCACCTGGCACCATAGAAGACGCACTTCACATCCTGCCACCGAGCAATCGGCACAGCCTTTCGGAGAGCTCCAGGCCATGGTCACACCCTCCTTCTTCACAACTAGGGAAACTAAGGCTCCGGGCAGCTCAGATAGCCTAGGGTCACATAGCTCGCAAACGACAGAGCTGGCTTCGAACCCTAACAGTTTGCCTACAAAATTTGAGGGTAACGCGGGAGGCCATGGGTGCTGCGCGAGGGGCGCACTGATCTGAGCGCAGGCCAAGTGAAAAGCACAGACCGGCCCTGAGCGATGCGCGATCCCCCTGACCACCTTCTCCCCTGCCCCGCGACAGTCTGTTGCACCAGAGGAACCTGCAGAATAATCATAAGAAAAGAAAAAAGAACATTACAAAGGCCGCCCGGGCCCGCTGTCTACTTGCGGCAGGGAAAGACCTTTACTTGGCCCGCCTTCTTCTTCCGCTTTGCTCCCCGGGAGAGTGAAGGCTGAAATTGGGGGGTCACAGCTGCCTGTGTTCTTCTAAAGTCCAGGGTCCCTGTGGGCCGACAACAAAGAAATGCACGTGTTTCTGGGCTCTGGGACTGCTAATAGTATTTACAAACTCACCAAGAAAATTCAGCCCTCTCCTGCGAACAGCTTCTTCTAGAACAGAAATCTAACCAAGTTAGTACTAGAAACCGAGAATAAGATTAATTGAGGTTAAGAGAGAAATGGAGGTGAAGATTGAGGAGCGAACAGGCTTGGGTCACACAGACCAGGATCGCTTCCTGCTCCACCCTGAAACTGTCTCTCTGTGTGCCCTTTTAAGCAAGTGAGTTCCTTAGCTGTCTGAGCTTCATTTTCTGCAACTTAAAAACCCACACAATAATGCTACCCGACTTATATTATTATCAACATTATACATTTCATGGAAAGCCTGTAGTGCAGTTTCTGGCACATGCTAAGCGTGGCTCAATGCTCTCTGTAATGCACTGAAAAGCTGGCATCAGGACTTGAAACGCACGCAGACAACCTCAAAGTACATGAGTTAAAGAAGGAAAATCCAGCCGTGAGGCCTCTTGTGGGCCTCCAGCCGTTCTAGCCAGGGCATTCACAGAAAACGGCCCCACTGTCTGTGCATCTGCATAAAGCTGCTCTTCTACTTAGTGGCACACGGTTTTTCCCCCATTGCAGAGCTTCTGAGACCAACTTACAGACCCCAGAGAAGGCTGCTTCTCAAACTCCTTGAGTGCAGGGTTGACATTGTGGCTCTTGAACACACCTCCTTGATAAGATCGAATTTATATCATCCCTAAATCAAAACGGAAGCTTTCCCCAGTTCCAGGGTTGGCAGATAGTAGTGTCTGTGAAGTCCCTTGCCCTTACACGGGGACATTGTTTCATTTAATCTTCACAACAAACTCTTTGATGTAAGGACATATGACTGTCAGCAAACATATTTTACAGATGTAAAAACAGAGGCAGCATAGCCTGGTGCTAGACCCCAACATCTTCTTCCACAAAGATTTTTATTAAAGTTGTTTATTTCCATTAAGCCATTACACCCCATACAGTCTAAGAGTTCTTCAGCAAAATGTTGAGGGAAATGTAACGTATGTTTGCCATATGGACACTTTTAAAATACATCTCCCAGCTAGGCTTTGAACTCTTAAGAGGCAAGGATTATATGCAAATTGTCCAACTCTGTCCCCACTCCCAATGAGCCAGTGCCTGATGAATGAATGCCAACAAATGTGAATTCCTTATGTCTGTTCATATTTTCCTCAAGTCTTCATCACAATTTCTAGTTCTTGTATTTGTTTATATGTTTATTATCAGTGTTTCCTACCAGACTGTGAGTTGCACAATGCAGGAATTTTAGGGTCCAGATCTCTATTCTATTCTATTCCCAGAGCCTAGCACAGTACCCAGCTCAGAGTAGGTGCTGTGCAATGCTGGATGACTGAACAAATCCTCTGCATTCGTTATCTTTTATTACACGCATATATCTTTGTTTCCTTGCTTAGGACATGTTTCAAGTCCTCTGGAGCACGTCGACATTTGGGAATAGGCATCCAAGTGCTTACAGTACGAATTTTGCCACTGTTGGGAGTAAGATGAGGTTCAACCAACTGCTTCTGGAATGACTTACTGTGGGAGCTAGTAGCAGAGACCTTGCGGGGCTGTTTCCTGCGTGGGTCTTCCCCACCTTGATCTCTCAAATCTCCTTACAAAAACAGCTGACTCTGGCTCCCGAAAATCGAAGGTGAGAGGTGAGTACAGGATATGTGGAGATGCTCTAGCAGGCACTAGAGGGGACAGTGCACAGTTGCTGGTGGAAGACTGGATCATTTTCCCAAGTGAAGCGATTCCAAACTGAAACTCTCACTTAGTTTGAGTTTGTTTTTAAACGCCGGAGGAACTGCATCTCAGGAAGCGCCCTTGAGCCGCCTGTTTGGCTGCAGCGTGCACCATCCACGCAGGCCCCACGCGTCCGCCCGGGCAGGCCAGGGCACCCAGCCAACAAGGCCTTCATCTCGAAGCAGGAAATGTGTCCTTTGTCCGCTTTTCTCCCCCTCATGGGGTTCCAGGTTAATAGTCCCGTGTGCGATGTAACGGTAGGAACGACGCTTTCGAAGCCACAGATTTGCATTGGAAGCCCGGTTCTACTGCTTATAATCTGTGTAATTTCGATTAAATTCTTAACCTTCCTGACAAGTCCAGGACCGGAGTGTGAACCCACAAGTTAGATGCCAACAAACTCAGTTGTCAAGAAAATAATATTTTAATGCAGTAATTCTGAAAGTCAAAATTCATACAAAAATCATGATGTACAAAATAAATAGTATACATGAGCAGCTGGGCCCTTGGAAAGGCGGCGATGGCCCAAGAGGAAGGTTGCAGAAGGAAGGTGGGAGCACGCATGGCGGAGGAGGAGGGGAAGGAGGAGAAAGGAAGGTGCAGGGGTGTGAGGAGAGTAGGCCTGGCTTCCAAGCCCACAGGATCAGAAGAGATTTTTCTTTTCTTTTTTATTTTGCAGTTCTTGATCACGCTGCGAGTTTTGCACCCAATGCTAGCGCGCTGATTCTTCCACTGCCGGGAGGAGGCCCGGGGCTCTGAGGGCCGGTCTCCGCGGTAGTGAGCTCGTGGGGAATGAACGCGGAGCTAATGGCCGCGGGGAGGAGCGAGAGGGTCGCAGCCCCGAGGGCGGTCCTGTGAGCAGGCTGCGGGGCCTGGCGCGCGGGGACCCGAGGAATACCCTAAGAGGCCTGGAGGCGCCACGCCGTGGGACCCGGAGGAAGCCCAGAGCGGACACGTGGGGTGGCCTGGGGTCCCGCGCCCACGTAGCGGGACTGCTGAAACTACATGTGTCCTGGGCTGCCCGCCGTCCTGAGCCCGAGGCTAGGCGGGTCAACGTCGCAGCACCGCGGACTTCCGCCGGAAGGACATTTCCCCTCACCTCTTAGCCACACCGGCCTTGGAGATGGGCGCGATGCGCCTTACGCCCACACGACGTTAATTTCTCCGCACTATAGCTGGGCGCGACTGAGGTCTCGGGCGGAACGCGCGCACGCACACCCCACCCACGAACTTCAGGGGCACTGAGGGGAGCTGGCTCTTTGCCCTTCGAGCAAGACTTGGACAAGGGCGCCTTGAGCTCTCTGGTCCGGAGGCTTACTGGGTCGGCCTGAGGCCTGGAGGTTCCCGGCACTTTTTGCAGCTTGGCTTTGAGGGAGCGCCTCGCCGGGACCACTGTGACTCGAGAAACTAAAACCCGCGGGGTGTGCGTCGGAAGGATCCTCGGAGGAAAGGCTCCGACCCGCCCTGCAGCCTCGCGGTGAAATCCGAGGCCGCGCCGCGCGCTCCCCATGGGGCACGGAGCCGCGCGCTGCTCTCGGCGCGCCCGGGAACGCGCCGCAGCGGCCTTGGACGGACTGCTGCTCCTCTCTCCACTGTGCTTCGGAAGTCTTTCCTGTTCCGTAAACCTAATTTAGGAATCCAAAGGCATCAAAGCCCGTTAATGTCGCTTTTAAAGCGTCTACCAGAAGGAGCTGGAGGGAGGCTGCGGACGGGAATCTCTGGCCATGTTCGGGAGTAGACAGATGCCCTTGTGCTGAGAAGCGGGTCTCCCTTCTCCCCTTCTCTCCCGCCGCCAACGGTGGCTGCCAGGCTGTGCCCTCCGCTTGGCACCCCGCCCCACCGTCTCGGCCCTGCTTTCGACCAAGGCGCCTGCGGACGGTTGGTTAGACCTGCTGGGACCGGTCCCCGCAGCTCCCAGCTAAGGGAGCATTCGTTAGCATTCGTTAAGCGAGGGACCCTTGTCCAAAGCCGGAAACCGATTACTTCCTGGACAGTTTTGGGGGTCGACTGTCTTCTGAGTTCCGGGAGCTACAAATGAGAATTTGAAAGAGTGGTGTATATAAGGAGACATCTTCCAGTCTTCCATATAATCAAATTCCATATAACCAAACTCAGATGTATAACAAAATTTTACATTCTTAGGCTCCAAAGTTTAAACGGGATGTAAATAACAATCCAATACCCTCCTGTGGCCCCAATGCTCTGTATATATTCCAAAACTAAATTATATATGAGCACCCGAGAGACATGTCTCTCCGATCGCGAATTTGCAGTTCAAAATTAAATGTGATTAAAATTCTATATTATGCTTTACTTATGTTGGGTTTATTGTGAGTGTTATATGTTAGGCTTTTTATACACATTAGGGCATTAATCCAAAGGAATAGCAAATTTCAGGTAGGAATGAGCTATTGGCCCTATTCTAACTTAGATGAAGAAACTGAAGCTTTGAGAGGTTTAGTAACCTACACAAAGTTTCCGGGCTAATGCGTGTGTTCAAGTTAACATTCAGACTTCAGCAGCCTCCGCTGCCAGCAGTCAGCCTGAGAAGGGCCTAGAGAGGTGAGTTAACGTGCTTGTTTTGTTCCAGCCCCCGGGTGGTTTTACCTGTTAACCTGCGCTGTCAGTGGGGTTTTGAAGGGACCTCAGAACTCCCCACTCTCCTCTTTGGGAAGGCTTTGAATCATCCTTCCACAGCACCTCTCTGCCCAGAACCGGTTCCCCGTTTTATGGCATCATATTGATTTGCAAAGGCAATAAATCTAGGAGGAGGGAGAGTGTGCTCCCGATAATAATGTTGCAGCATATGTTTTACTGCCGAGGTTTCAACACCAACAAGATGCATAGCCTAGAGATCCCCAAACGGGTCACCCGGATTTGTTTAAAGTGGCCTTTTCAATACCTCTCGTTTGCCGCCTGCCCCCTAAAGATCACTCATCTTTTCTTGTATAGTGTTTTACCTGTAGTAGGATGAGCAGTCGGGGGTTCCTGCACACAAGAGACACAGAGCTGGGCTAAGGCCGCGTAGGCACTTGGAAAGAAGGAGGAAACAGATTCGTGGCAATTCAGTTTTCCCCTTGCTTCATCAAATTTTCTGAAAATGTTCCTCTCATGATATTATTCAGATTCCAGTCAGAATCATTAAGGTAATTAAGAAAGGACACAGTTTTCCTCTGTATAGAAAAACAATCGCAAGGTTTTTTTAATGAAGTATACTTTTGCGGCAAGTTTTTGAAAACTAAATTCAGCTAACAAGGTTTGTCACGCCCTGTTGAAGCATGTATAAAGATCTAGACTAACCATAACATCCCCCCACCTCCCCAAATCCCCACTTCTTGAGGGAAATCTTTCTTTCTGGACAAATCCTAAGCATTTGCTATAGGAAAGGAATCAGTGTGCTCCTTCCACTCAATACAAAGAAATGTCACTTACATTGAGAAGGTGTGTCTGGGGAGAGACGGGTTGGGGTGGGGGACTTTAATAACCAAAAAAGGGGTCTGGATTGGGTCTGGGTTGTCCAAAACCAGCAAAAAATTCAAGAATAGAAACGGATCCTCAGACGCATCCTGCGGTTTAATCTGAAAGCCCTCTGCTTGCCAGACGTCGTTAACTCTACTTTGGCTCTTCAGCTAACAGCCCAGCCACAGCTGCAGGGCCAGGGACTGATCAGGGTGGGGCCCGGAGTGTGAGTCCTGCCCTTCCATCTGCTTTTAGCCGCTGGAGTGGACTGGGGGGAGATGCGCGCTCTGCCACGTCGGGCCCTGTTTTTCTCTCTCAAACGCACCTGGAGACCGGCTAGACGACAGCGTAAATTCCTTCCAGCACCAAAGTCTATGGTTTTACGAATTTCCCCAAACATTTATAAATCGACACTTCGAACTTCTATAGTGATATCAGGATGCATTTTTTAGTCACCTTCATCCAGCACCTTGTTAAAAACTATTGATACACGATGACCAAGACAGGCTGAAATCACGACTCTTCCAGATGTCATTTTGTTCACACAAACTTTTTCGACAGCTATTTTAACTTGCCGTTTTTCCCCCACAAATTTATTTCAGGAGTAAGGGGTGATGCAGTGAAAAGTTGGGGTTTTAAAAATTATTATTATTATTATTAAGATCCACGAAGAGGCTTCTAATAGCCAGACCAACTGGCTGGAAAAGAGAACAAATATTTACATGTACCGCTTGAGTGTGTATGTCAGCCTGAGTTTACACGGCTCCAAGCGAAGCGGATTACCCTGCGAATTCAGAGAATTTGAGTTATTCAGGCTGAGTAGGGCTAATAGGACGCCCTCCAACAAGGCCGTGGGAAGTCCTGGTCACAGCCGCCTTTGTAAAACCAGAGGGGTCCGTGTCCGCTTAGTCCGGGCGCTACCATAAGGTTCGCACTCTCCCACGGCGCGTCGCGTGGTCACTGTAGGGCTCCGCGCCCTGACCTTCGCCTTCCTTTCGGCAGCCGCCCCATTTTCCAGGGTCCCTCTAGGGAAAAGAGGAGCCCCAGGTTAGAGACGCACTGGTGAGGAGCAGAAGCAACGGTTCTGAGAGCAGCATCCTTTGCCAAATGCCCGCAGCTCTCGCTAAGCTTATCTTTCTCAGGGCTGCATTTGCTCAGCCCCACTGTCAAGGAGATCAAATTTGGGACCATCGAACGAGAGTCCCAGCCCTGGGATCTGCCCCGAGTATGGACCTGGCCAGTTGGCGCCGGTTCAGAGGCGCCGGATTCCGCTCTAGTGAGCGCTTCCCTACTTTTTTTTTTGGAACTTTGAGCGCAGGTAAGAAAAAGAATGGAAAAAGCGAGAACTCCCGAGGCTTCCTCTGGTCTGGTCATAGCTTCCCCAAGTGGGCCATGCCCGGATCGCGGGCGTTAGGCCGCGATGATGGGTCCTCTCCTGACAGCGCGCACCGCCCTCCCGCCCGGGGCTGCGAGACCAGGCGGGGGTGTCCATGGCCGCTGCGTCAGCCTAGTGGAGGTACCCTTTTCTCTGAACCTGTGCGGGGCTACGGTACAGCAGGGGCTACAGGCCACGCGGACGCCGCGCCCTAGGCGCGTCTTCAGCACCCGGCCCGCGGCCCCGCCCCCGGCGGCGGAATCAGGAAGCGGTGACGTGGAACTGCGCTGACTGGCTGCGGGCCTCCGGGATCGCCGCCGCCAGCAAATTAAGGCGCAGGGCAGCAAGCGCCAGCGCTCAGTATCGGTGGCTCCGCGCCGCGCTCCCCTCGCTAGCGCCCTAGCAGCCGCGCTCGGCTGGTGGCTACCTTAGCCTGAGACATCCCGGCTGTCCCCAGCCCCAGAGAGAGGAAGGACACGGAGGGAATGCTCCAGGACCCCAGGACTTTGTGCAGTTGATGCTTGTTTCCGCCTTTGGGCTGTGCAGACTGTCGTCCTGCCGAGCGCCCCGGGGCGTGCGCACCCGCTGTAGTGCTGGGTGGGCCCTCTCCTCTCCGGCTGCCCTCGAAGTCTCTGCGGCTCTGGGGCTTTGCGGTGGGGGATAGAGGCCAGTGTGCAGCTCTGGAGAGATTGGAGCTGACACTTCTGGAGCCCCTGGCCCCGCTGTAACTGGTCTCGGAAACTTTGCGCTGTGTTTCGGGTCTTTGTCTCCCTTGGGGAATCTGGACGGCAGTTCGGACGACCCAGTCCCTGGCCAGGACCGCGTGCTGGGGATCATGGAGTTCACGGCATCGCCCAAGCCCCAACTCTCCTCCCGGGCCAACGCCTTCTCCATTGCCGCACTCATGTCGAGCGGCGGCTCTAAGGAGAAGGAGGCGACGGAGAACACAATCAAACCCCTGGGTAAGTTGGGCTACCCGGCTGTCCGCCGAGGACTTGGGGTGCTGCGCATCCGTCTCTGCCCCTGTCCCCTGGCTGCAGGCGGCTCGCAGCAGCGTCTGATGCTCAAATCATGAGCCATACATCGCGGGTGGGAGATTTTTTTCTTTTGGGTCCAGGTTTTCTTTGGAGGCTCCAGTCTGTTGAATGCTATGGGTGTGCATGTTATATCTGGGCCCGTCGGGCTCCCCAGTTTCTAGAATCCGTATATCAGATCGGACGTATGGTATGTGTGTATGTTCGTTGGCATAAAAACATTCAAGGAAAAATAATAATAAAACTGCTTTTAAGGCTCAACAGGAGTTACTGTGCATGTAACACCTGCTTGTGCGTTTGAAACCAGGGAGACGCTAAACGACTTCATAAGAAACCAGTTTAATTTTGGTTTTCCTCTGACTTGAATAGACAAAACAAAGCAAGCTCTTTGAAGCCACTGTAAAGCAGAAAAAGCCAGTTCTCCCTGCACGAACCATTTTATTCACTGAAGCTCTATACTTATCACCAAGACATCATTTTATAACTCGTCATTTTCAGTTGAGGTTGGCAAAAACACTAACCAGTAACCATTTCTCACATTTCTCTACTTTTAGTTATATTGTTTGTTTAACAACCTTTACCATTTATAGAAGACACTAGGTTAGGAGTAAAGGGAGAATAGGAATTATGTTTTTCTTAACACTAGTGAATTACATGGAAGAGAACCAGCCCAAGGTAAATATTTAAAAATCTCTTTACAACTCAGAGAAAAAAAGCATTCTCATCATTGCCTCATGGATCCTCAGGAAATAATTATTACACAGCCTGATCATCTGGTATCCCTACAATGTGAAAATCAGATAGCAAACTTAGTTTTTCTTTTTTAACCCTCCCCAATTTTTCTTTTCTTCTCTCTGTCCTTCCCAATACGTTAACATATCACATCCAAAATAATGATAACATGAAGAAAAGGAAGTATTCGAGATAAAAAATAAGGTGCTTGGGCATAAAGAGAGAAGTAAAATTCCTGTAGCTACTTGAAACCAAGGAAAAAGAAACTAGTAGATTTCTAGAAAACAGAATGTCAAAAAAATAAAAGTAAAAAATCTGTCTTCCAAGTTTTCACTCCCTTCCCCTGGTTCTTCCCACTGACCTCCCATCTAAATATAAACCTGCCAAAGAATGGAGACAATCAATCAAACAAACTCCAATTGTTCAGAAAAATATAACTAACAATTTCAAAGTTATATTGTGCGACTTCTCAACATTATGCATTGCTGTTTAGGGGCCCCTGAATACTTTGTAAATATCTCAGTTTGTTACATAGCAGGAAAAGAGGATTTCAGGTGACAATTCCTGACAGAAGTGTAGACAGCAAATTGGGAAACATGCCAGGCCCAGCTGCACTGTCATTTCAACATTACTTCCTTCTCTCTTTATTTTTCTGAGAAAAACCACCTTATATCGAAGTTTGTGACTCTTGAACTTTAAAGCCATGCCCAGCTGACAACTCCAACGCCACCCCCATGCCCACACACACGTAGGCACTAGTCTATAAAATGCGTATCCCTCTCCTGGCTTTTGAGATGGGCTCTGAAAGAACTGGTGTTCTTGTTCCTTACACTGGCCAGTTCAACAGAGGTGACTGCAAGCCAAGGACTCCAGCAAGCAAAACACCTAAAAGTTCTGTTAAGAGAGAATGTGGGGCTTTTGTTGAAGCAAACTATAGAGTGGGGAGGGGGATTCCAGTGTGTCCCAGGATTGCCCATTTAAACATGCAAAGTCTATTTAAAAGAACAGCTTCAGTCCGCTGAATCATTTCTATTTCGTTTTCTTCCTTTCCTATTTCCCATCCTGATGCATTGGTCAGTCTGTGGCTTAGGGAGTTTGCCTCTTTCAGTTGTCAGCAAAAAAAAAAAAAAAAAAAAAAAAAAAAAAAAAAAAAAAATCATTAAGACTACTTCTTAATTCTCTCCGAAGACATTATGTGAATGTGTTTCTGAAAATATTAGTAGAAAATAAGATTTTGTTATGGTATGGTTTCCTTTCTTTAATCTGAAAAAAATCAGGATGGCAGTTAATTTGATTATTCTTAAGTTAAAACATTTTCATTGGTTGGATTATCATTGCATGAGAAGTAAAAGTAAAACCATTCTGTTTCCTGTTTTCTTCATGCAAAGATGTGTAGGAAATAAAACACCTTATGATCTGTGCGTGTCCCATATGCCCACACACATCATATACATGCACATACATACATTTAGAACTGGCTTTGATTTCTTGAGGACTCTTAAGAGATCAACTTCACATTGCAAATTCAAGTAGTTTCTTTTTTAAGGGATGGAAGATAATTGGGACAATTACAAAAGTCTCCCTGTATTCCATCAAAGTGACTGGTGTAGTCCGAGGCCCTTATCAGCTGTGGGGGAGAATGTTTGGTTCACAGGCAGCAGTATTCCAGCCTGGTGGTGGATGGCGGAGCATTCTTCTCACTTTAATACACTGCTGGCTTGGGTTTGAGGTGGTTTTCCTCACTTCTAGGACCTTTTTGGGAGACAGAAAAATTTTATACATCACCCCTCAAGTAATTCTTCTAAGCCTCTTCTGAAAATGGCCCACAGAACCTGCTCCTGTGATTTAGCAAGTTGTACGCTAACATCTTTTGTAAGATCTCGGGCTGGGAGGAATATTACAAAAATGTTCTAACTCTCATCATAAAGCTTACAAAACTGAAAGTCAGGCACAGAGGTGAAGTGACTAAACATTCCCCATTTTTCTTTCACCCTCCTATCCTCCTTTCCTTTTCTCTTATGGAGAGAGGGCTCCAGGAAGGAAGGGAAAGTTCCTCTCCAAGTGAGGAAGGTGCTGATCTCTTTGCTCCTTTGGTCTCTCCATGGAGAAAAATTTCTCCTGGTTGTCAAAGAGGCAGGACTGGCATCAGTTCCATGAGCTACAAAGTTCAGAATTTGGGAGAGATGACAATAGGAATATTTGCTTTGCATCCTTCATGCTCATCACCTTTCCCTCATGATCATCACCTTTCCCTTCTTCCTCTCTTACATTTTTGTTTCCCAAAGTCGCTTGCAGTACTGGTGGAGACAAGTAGTCATTCTAGAACTCACCAATTTGGTCAGGAAACACTGGGCATGCTACTCTGTGGGAATCCCAGGTAATTTTATACAGTATACAGTGATACGTCATTCCTGGAGCCCTGCTTGGAGTTTCTGAGCTTAACTTTTCCTGAGTCAAATCCAAGTGACCATTTTGGTTATGCTGTTCTTTCCAGATCGTTCCTTGTTGAACAGTGTCAGCTGTCATTCACAATTCTCTTTGCCTCCAGAGCAATTTGTGGAGAAGTCGTCCTGTGCCCAGCCTCTGGGTGAGCTGACCAGCCTGGATGCTCACGGGGAGTTTGGTGGAGGCGGTGGCAGCAGCCCGTCTTCCTCCTCTCTGTGCACTGAGCCGCTGATCCCCACCACCCCCATCATCCCCAGTGAGGAAATGGCCAAAATCGCTTGCAGCCTGGAAACCAAGGAGCTTTGGGACAAATTCCATGAGCTGGGCACCGAGATGATCATCACCAAGTCTGGCAGGTAGTTGGGACTTGGCGGTTGGGGGTAGAGAGTCAGGACACTCCCTGGGGAGCTGAGGGTGCTTCCAGGAACTGGATGAGAGCTGGCTGGTCGTGGAGCAGAGAGAGAGCTGAGCTCCAGGGCAGCTTCTTTCCACCAGCTTGCATTAAGAGCTACAGGATGTCTAGTCATTTGCGTTCTCAGGATTTGGTCATGGGAAGTTCCACCCTGCCTTTGTTGAGAAGGGCACAGGGACCAGGGAGGCACACTAAGCCTGAAGGGTGTGGTCTGCTTTCCCTGGAGCTGGAGAAGGTTTGGTGGGTGGAGGGTCGGGATCTGGAAGGAGGAGGAATTTGTGCCAGGGGTGCCTGGTGAGCTGCTGGATGCTTCTAGATAGGTGAGTAGCTTCCCTTTTATCAGCCTCAATTTGCAAAAGCTGCCAGCTCCCATTAAAGACTGAAATTAAAACCTGGGCGGAAGAATGAAATTTGAAACGATAAAATTCCCTGTAGGAAGGAGCACTGCTCGGGGCCTCTTGGCGCCAGAGCCGGGCGGGCTTTGGCCAGGCAGGAAGCTGCAGGGCTGCAGGGAGGTTGGGATGGGGCAGAAGCCGGCAAAACTTGGTGGCTCTAGCTCTTGGGACTGCAGAAAATACCTGCAGGGTCTCTGAGAAATCCTTCCCAGAAACCTTGGCTTTTGGCTTTTGTTTTGCAAGAGCAGAGTTTTCTGGCTGGGATGCGGGTAAGTTGTGTGACTGGGCCAGCTCCAGGGACCTCGGTTCCTTGGACACTTAAAGTGCTTGATCGTTAAAATGAATAGGGTTTTCCCTAATCACAGACCTTCTGGTGTTAAAACATACCCCCACCTCCACCCACACCTTTTCACCTAGCAATTAACACTTGCAAAGGTGACTCTTAAAATTATCTAGGCTTGGAAGAAAACCCTGTCTCTGTATTCACTTCTCTGAGGCTGTAAACAAAACAAAAGAGGGGTTTGTGGACCGGATAGAGAGGGGAGTCAGACCCTTTCCCTCCCTCCCTTCCTCTCTTCCTAATTCAGGCCAGTTTATTAGGCAGCATAAACAGGGCCCATTCTCTGTCTCTCTCTGTCAGGAGGATGTTTCCGACCATCCGGGTGTCCTTTTCGGGGGTGGATCCTGAGGCCAAGTACATAGTCCTGATGGACATCGTCCCTGTGGACAACAAGAGGTACCGCTACGCCTACCACCGGTCCTCCTGGCTGGTGGCTGGCAAAGCCGACCCGCCGTTGCCAGCCAGGTTCGTGCCTCCGGATTTTTCACCGAGAAAATTGTTAACGCTTCTGTCAGAATGTTTCTGGCTTGTGTGAATTTTAAGCAAGTGTGTTTTTAAAGCAGCGGGCTCTGGCAAGAGAGCATTCCAAGCCTGGACACTCCAGGATTGACTACACAAAATATGGGCTAGGCTCTGAGAAAGGTAGTTTGTGCATAGAGAAAACACTATCTTTAAGTTTATGTTTCGTTAGGCAGCAATTCATTTCAAAGTTTTTCTTAAATTTCAGTTAGAAATGTGGACCCATTTTGTATAAATATAAATATAAATATAGACATCCTCTAATTGCTGCTTAAAACCAGAGTGAATAAACCTACTGATGAAATGGTTGTCCTAAAATTCTTTTTAGAAGAGTGTATGTTAGTAAAATGGTTGCTTATAGTATTTGTTAATCATATAGTTATAACTGCATATAATAAACACCATTTAGGTAAAATTCAGTTGTTTTTGACCAATAAAGGTTCAGAGATTTTTAAGTTAAAAAAAAAAAAGCTAAGTTTTATTTTCTCCCTTTATAATTTTAGCGGATGAATGTAATTCAATAACAGGTTCTTTTACATGAAACATTCCTCAGTTAACTTATTAGGGATCATGCATATTTACTCTTGTGAAATTCATAGCTAATACAGTTTTTCCAGGAGTACCATCCTTAAAAAAGCACATGCAAACCTTTACTATTATTGTTTTAACCAAATGAGCATTCTAACAGGAAAACATACACTTGCTTATATGAAGAATAATAGATGAAGTTACAGGAATGTAACTGCCTACTTTAATACAAAACAAAACATATTTGCTGACTTTATATTTGGGATTTTAAAACCCAGCTTCATAACTTTTCTTTAATGACTAATTTTTGTTGTTTATGTTTAATGAGTAATTTTTGTTGTTTAATGACTTTTTGTGATTGATTGAAAGTTTATATCAGAGCTAAGAATTTATTTAAATGTACAGATTAGGGAACTGTTAAATTACGGCTGGTACTTTGTGTCTAGTCTGGAGTCATAGTCAAGACAGAGAATCAACAGACAATTACACATATGGTTCAGATAGAATATTCAGCTTAATTAGTAGTTTATTGTATTATTGAGCTTATCATATGCTAAGTGCACTAGAAAAGAGATTAAAAGCAATCTCTCAGAGTTTTCCATTCTCGGAAGAGACTAGAAAGGGCGTCTTCCCAGCCCTTTCAAATCAGTATATTAAATAACTGTCAAGACTAAGAAAATCTAAAAAACAATTGCTGCTGGGTTTTTTTTTTTTAGTTGAGTAAGATTCACCAGTTTATAATAGATATTAAAATTAATAAAATTAGTGTTCTTTTCTATTTACTATTAAATAGTTTACTATTATTCTTGAGCTTCCTTCCAAACTTTTCAATATCATTTTAAACCGGAGAGAGTATTTTAGCAGATTCCTAACCATTTTGTATAAGCAAACCCTCCTTTTTTTTTTTTTTTTTTTTTGCCTTCCAGTCTTTCCTCTAAGAAGTTAATCACTCTTATTAAACATACATTTTCTTCCTATCTGAAGGTATGGGGAGCTGATGCAGGCCAGCAGGACTTTGGAAATATGACATGCCCTGTTTATGTTACTAATCTGCTCTGGTTGGAGAAGAAAAGTGTGTACCAATACACTATCTTAACTGAAGCATGTTTAAGCTATTGCTGGAATTTTAAGTCCCTGGGGGACTTGAGAGGAGGGGCTTCCTGTATATTTTTTTCATTCATCCTAGTTCAGCTTTTTTAGATTGATATTAAATAAAAATGTTTAGCTTATGGGATAAAAATATTATAGATAATTTAGCAACTATTTATTATTATTAAAATAAATAGTTTGCTATTTATCTGTCTCCATAAGAGAAAAGCAAAGAACTTGGGAGTTGATAAGTTTTGTACTGATGACAAAAATTTCCCATGGTTTTAGGACTTTGAAGCGTTTTATTTCAGGCTGAAGTTCATTGGTCAGTCATTCCTAATCAGAAGAAATAATGCTTGACAATATCAATTGATTGTAATAATAAGCAAGATATTACTTACAATCTAAAATAATGTTACATTTTCATATAGGACATCTCCTTTTCTTTAAAGCACATAATATTTAAATACATTAATATTTTATTAATAGCTATAACATGGTAAATGTGATCCTTAAAGAGGGAACATTTCATCAACTTTAAGACTTTAAATAATGTTGAATTTTTTTAGAGGGAGGAATGTGGTTCTGATCAGTAAAACAACTGCACCTATAAAGCTATAGTCTTGGAAGCATGGTACTTGAAAAGTGATTGTGTTATCAAAGAATAATTGAAAGGCAACTGTGAGCACTCCTCCTAAAAACAGTGGAATTAACAGGCAGGCAAATGCCTGAAGCCTTTACAGTTTCTCTGTAGGTCTGGTAAGAATCTTTGGTGCTGTCAACCTTTTTGTGCATTGCTCCTGGCGGACTTTGTGAGTTTAAGCATTTGTATAGAATTCTTCTATTCTTAGTCTTCTGTATGACAAACCATGGCACAGATTTCTTGTTCTTTACATGAATAGTACAAAGAAGATTTTATGACTTCTATCCCTTGCTTTTGCCCTAGTAAAAATATTTATGTTTAATTGTAGTTATAAGGATCCTATATAAAATTTAGGTGTAAATAACCTGTTACGTGGATAAAGGAATTTGTCCTATAAAATCAAGGATTTTGCTTCCCCCTCATTAGTTCTGTAGTCTCTCTCTGACTTCAGAAAGACTTAAGTCAAGAAGATACCAGGATGGGGACTTACAAAGAGCTGGATTTAAGTCGATTATCACAGGTAGAAAAAGTGACCTGCATTTAACTGTGAGTGAGTAAAAGATTGCCTTGCATGTAGCAACTGATCAATAAATGATAAACAAATTTTTCCCATCCAAGTGAGAGCTTTTTTTGGCTTGCACTGTTTACAAATAAATAAATTGAATAATGTAAAGTGTGTCTAGCTTGTTTTAACTCTCATTCAGTGAGCACATAAACAGATAATGGTGAAAGTGGTAGTGTTTAATGTAACAGGAAGAACAGAATGCCAGCTGGCCTCTGGACTACTGGAAGTTCTCCATGTCCCTATATTAAAATTACTCCGTCTTGTATTTACTAAGAACACAAACTTTAAACCTTCAAGTTTAAATAAATAGATTCTCTAAAATTATTTTCTCGTTTAAATTATTTACGTTTTCATTGTTATTTAAGAGACGTTTATAATAGGAACTTATGCAATTAGTGTAAGCTAGTTTTTCTTTTGAAAGCACTTTCAAAAAGAAGATATTGCGTTTGATCGAAGCAGACCAGTAGTGGACTAGATAGATGAACACACACACACACACACCCCTTTAAAAAATGGCTTGCTCAGCTTTTAATAGAAAATTTGTTAAGTATTATCTCATTTAGATAATTGGTACATGAAGAAATACATTAGACATTTTAGAGTTGTTTTGACATTGCAACAGTAATAAATTTGACATATATGGGGCGGTAAAATTTACCACTTATACATGGTTTATGTGTTCCCTTAGAATTAGAACATTTTATAACCCACAGAGACAGACTTTTTAAAAAAGTCTCAATAGTTTTCTCCTAACTTTCTTAGGCTCTATGTGCACCCAGATTCTCCTTTCACTGGGGAACAACTACTCAAACAGATGGTGTCTTTTGAAAAGGTGAAACTCACCAACAATGAACTGGATCAACATGGCCATGTAAGTACCGTGCTTTGGACTGTGCAGGTTCCCTGAGATGGAATGGACAAGTCACACAAAACTGTCTCTCTCTGAGTCCCTTCCTGCCTTCCCTCTCCCCTTCCCACCTTCTATCTCTGAGTCATTTTATGGGAACATTTATGTGTTCTTCAGGGGACTTTGACTGATTTTGTTAATAGGTCATTTATAGGGATGCTATGCCGTATGCCATTTCTATGCAAGAGGGTCAGGGATCTTCTGTCCCGTGGAACTCCTAGGCTTCTGAAATTGCTGTACCACCAGAGCCAAGTAAACTAAGGGAATATACATTTTTTGGAGGCTACTATAGCCTGTTGTTGGGTTAAGCATCTAATTTCTGTCAGCTGCATATCAGATAATAAAACCTAAAGAGAATAGGGCTAGGACCTCTGATGGGGGTTTCCCAAAGTGTGTTCTATAGAACATATAGATGAAATAACAAAAGGATTTTATGTCCAGATCAGTTTGGGAAAGTGCTGTTTACTCATTATGTAACCTTTTTTTTTTCTTGGAGAGTTTCATGAATATTAAAGCATAAAGAAGCCCTGTATTAAAAACAAAACAATTTGATTTTGTGTCAGTATAAAGTTTATGAATGTGGAAAAAAGAAAAGTTAACTCTGTGTTCTTATCAGTAGTTTAATAGAACAAATAGTCATTGATGCAGGTCCTTACATATTTGATAAAATGCCTTTTTAAGGCACTGCTGGGATGTTACTTCATGCTCTTAAATAAAGATTCACATAAAAATTCTGTCTTAGATTTTATGCTAAGAGAACTTTAGATAAACTTCCATAATTTTTTCTTCTTTTAATAATTTTTAATTGATACATAATAATTGTATGTATTTATGGGGTACATGTGATATTTGAATACATATATACAATGTGTAAGGATCAAATCTGTGCAATTTAGAGGAAGTGTTTGAAGACCTTCTCAACAAAGATGGTCATAAGTAGACAATAAGAAAGTTCCAGGTTTGGTTTCAAATGGTTGGATTAGACCTGGAACCAAATAAATCACTTTAGGTGCTAGCACTACCCCTCTGCCCACAGGAGACCGTGTTTATTAAAACCAAGTCAGGGTAGCCACTTAACTCAGGACTCTGCTGGTGGTGCTGTTGGGATATTGGAAGTAGCTTAATATGCTTCTGTTTTTTTATGCGTTGAAAAAGAAAGTTGATCTTTATCTTTAAGGTTATTGGCATAATTTTCTTTTCTTTTTTTTAAATATGCTTCCACTTATAAATTTTTTTTTACAGGTTAAAATTTATGAAGTATGGAGTGATTTTTTGTAGGTCAGTGATCATTCTTAACGTCATTTATATTAAAATTTCTTGAACTTTAATGGAAATTTTTGCAGGGATAAATGAAATTCTTTTACGATTCTAGAATTTTCTATATATGAAATTTTTAGAGGAATTATTTGAGTCTTTCCAAAAATACTTGAGAGCCATTTTGAGATCAGTTGTCCATAATTGAAATGCTTTTCTTTTAGCATCAGCTTCGTTGGGTAGTAATAGCTCTAAACTAGATTTCAGAAGCTCTAGGGTCTAGCCTGGATATACCAAGATTATACCTTAAAAAAACTGGTTAGTCTTAGATGGTTGCTTATATGCATTTTAGATTTAAAACTTTTATACTGGTCAGGCACGGTGGCTCACACTGTAATCCCAGCACTTTAGAGGTTGAACTGGGAAGATTGCTTGAACCACGGAGTTTGAAACCAGCCAGAGCAATGTAGAGAGATCCTATCTCTATGAAAACGAAACAAAACAAAAAATTAGCTGGATGTGGTGGCATGCACTTCTAGTCCCAGCCACTTGGGTGGCTGAGGTGGGAGGATCACTTGGGCCTGGGAGGTCGAGGCTACAGCGAGTTGTGATTGTGCCACTGCAAGTCAGCCTGGGTGACAGAGCAAGACCCTGTCCCCCCAAAAAATTATATTTAATATAACCCTTTATCACCAGAATTAGTGTATTCTGAAAACTATTAATACAAGGAAAGATTTTTAGATCCTGTGTTGTTAAGCTAACTTCTTTGAATAGGTTCTGAAGAAGCCTCTCTTACAGATGCAGTTTTAGTTTCAGAAAAGGAAACTTTTTTATTCTCAAGAATTATTTCTTGAGTGAAGCAGAGTCTACATTTCTATTAGTGTTCCTTAGTCCTCAAGTCACAGGAGGGCTTGAGCAGAGAGTCAAGGAGCCCTCGTGTCTTAGAGGCTCAGTCTGGTGTCTGAGTCTGTCCAGTAACCTTCCCCAAAGGAAATTAACATTCAGGTGGTAGAACTGGCGGAAGAAGAAGCTTATTTAAAGCTTAGGGCATATTCCATTTTGGTATGTGTATGTATGGGTGACTGGGTATGATGTGAAAATTCTTCCTATCTTCTCAGTAGAATATATGATGAATGTTAATTTTTTTCTTATTTTAGTGATAGGAGGAAAATATTTGGTTTTGTTACTTCAACTTTATTCAAGCATTTGGCTGAGGATCAATCGCTTGAAATCCTTGGAATAAATGCATTAGACAAAGAGATCATATTATCATTCAAAAACATTATTTTGATTCATTTAAAGATCTCCTTTGTTTCAGTTATTCCTGTTCCAGTTTGAGATCATAAAAAGGCAGCATGTTCAAAATTCAATTGCAGTTGAAACCCTGTAACTTTAGGTTGCCTTACACCTCAGCATACAGAGCGAGCGATTATATATCAGTTATCCCACAGTGACTAGTATTCAACTCTGCTAAAGTCAATTGGCAGAAACACTCATGCCCAACACCCAGGTTAGCCAAGAAAGCCAGGGAGCCATCAGTTGCATGACTAGCAGCAGCAACCAGCAGAGTGCCATTGGTCCTGCTAGGCTGTTTATCGTGTGATGTCACCTGAGAGTTGCGCTCTCTGCTAGCTCCTTGGAGAGGAGGGCATACAATGTGAGCCCTCTTATCCCCAGAAAGACATACCCCCAACTTTTGCAGACTTAGATAGCTGTCTGAATGGCAGGAGGGAAGATGTGAGAAACCTTTTCTATCTGAAATTGAATTTTATTGCCCTGATGCATAATGGCTAGCTTTTATATTTTATTTAAAAGATATATGAAAAATACTATCTCTTGGCTGCCTTGTTAACGAGGGTGTGTTTATGATTTCTGAGTACTTGGCAACTTTTACTGGCTACAGAATGGAAGATGGCTATCATGATTCAAGTTTGGTTTAATAACTGGAAGTTAGAAATCAAGGAAGCTGTCAAATACTCCTTCTATTACTAATAATAATACAGTTCACATTTACTGAGCACTTCCTGTTTCCTGTGTGCCAGCCCTATGAGGTTAGTACTGTTTTTGCATGTGAGAAAACTAGGAACTGGGGAGATGAGATTACTTGGCTCAGGATTAAAGCACTAGAAACTGACAGATTCAAAATTTTAACCCAAGTCTGTCTAACACCACACTGCTTTTCTAAACTCTTATTTTTTTCTCCATAAATAATAGTCTGGCCTCTTAGAATATATGATTTCTTATTCTAGAAAATTTAGACTTGCATCCTTTGGTCTAACTTGACTAGCAAACCAAAAGTATTTAAAAGACTATTTTTAAAAATAGGTGAATCTTATCCTTCAGATGACCCCTCCCCCTACCATTTTAGAAAGGACACTTGAAACAACCTGTGTGGTTTGCAGTTGTTTTGGTAAAATGTGATTCACAACAATGACTCTGCAGGATCTTGTGAAAATGATTTGCCTTAAGGCTGGAAAGGGTAGATCCGTATCTTAAAATTGACTTTGAAATTGTAGACTATTTGGTTCGTTCTTGCCTCACTGTAATTTCGCCTGTTTAGCAGTATAAGTATGTAAAATTCAGTACTTGCCATCTTTTTGTTGTAGATAATTTTGAACTCAATGCATAAGTACCAGCCAAGGGTGCACATCATTAAGAAGAAAGACCACACAGCCTCATTGCTCAACCTGAAGTCTGAAGAATTTAGAACTTTCATCTTTCCAGAAACAGTTTTTACGGCAGTCACTGCCTACCAGAATCAACTGGTGAGTGTACAGTTCACAATTTAGTTCCTGCATAAGAGAAGGATTTAGGAGGTTCTTACATTTTCTTGGAGAGAAGAGATATCCCAGTACCCAAAATGGATGTTCTCTTTGCAGAGAGCTATTGAGTTTCAGTGCTAGGACCTCTAAGAGTGTGTTGAATGACTGTGTATTACGCTATATTTTCTAGAATCTCTGTATTATGGGTGAGGTTTTTAACTGCCCACTTCCCCACCCACACTCATCCCAATCTGCTTTCTCACATTTTCTTCTCCAGAAAGTTACTTGCCTCTTTTTCCTCCTTCTGGTAACATGTATAACCATGTTCTTGTTGCTTCATAACATTTAAAGGCTCAGTTTCTCTGCTGAATTAAACACACCTATTCTATCCAACTGCCCAAACTGCTGATACTTGAGATATTTTGTGAGGTTTATTCAGCTATAGTTTAGGGTGAGATAATTCTGGTAAAATGACTTTAAGTGTCTTTTTAGATAGTAAACTATAGTAGTACGTAACATCAAGATATCTGATTTATATTATTGAATTATATGCAAGGTGAGTATCCCTAATACAAAAACCCAAAATCTGAATGCTCCAAAATCTGAAACTTTTTGAGCATTGACATGGCACTCAAAGGAAATGCTCATTGGAGCATTTCGGATTTTAGATTTGTAGATTAAGGATGCTTAACCTGTAAGTATAATGTAAAATTCCCAAATCTGAGAAAATCTGAGATCCAAAATACTTTTGGTCCCAAGCATTTCAGATAAGGGGTACTCAACCTATATTTTTTACTCTCTGTTATACATCACATTTAAGATTAACGCATTTCTGGCCAGGTGCGCTGGCTCACGCCTGTAATCCCAGCACTTTGGGAGGCCAGGGTGGGTGGATTACCTGAGGTCAGGAGTTCAAGACCAACCTGGCCAACATGGTGAAACCCTGTCTCTAGTAAAAATACAAAAATTAGCTGGGCGTGGTGGCAGGTGCCTGTAGTCCTGGCTACTTGGGAGGCTGAGGCAGGAGAATTGCTTGAACTTGGGAGGCGGAGGTTGCAGTGAGCTGCACTCCAGCCTGGTTGACAAAGCGAGACTCCACCTCAAAAAAATAAATAAAATTTAAAAAGGTAAACTTAATGCATTTCTTCATCCATAGGGCTTATTCCAACTTAGTAAATATTTATCAAGGCCATACTAAGGGCCATGTACTGATAGACACTTCCCATACATTTTCTTCTTTTGTGCCTAGCGTAAGCTTACGGGGCTGTGGCAGTACTAACACTCCATAGGTGAGGAAGCTGAAGCTAAGGGAGGGTGAGTAACTTCTCTCCGTCAGAAAGGACCAGCAATAGAATTCCTTTTCATACGCTTCAGTATAAAAGGAAGTCACATGCTCAGTTTACTTGACACATTCAGTTGTTCATGACCTCTCGGTGCCTTTGTGTCTTGTGTTTGTTTCATTGGTCATAGGTAGCCAAGACTGTTGCTCTCCTCTTGTCTTGATGTTGTTAGGTTTTGGGTTCTGATTGAGTAGCTGTTAGATGCTGCCTGGCAATGGCTCAGAGTCCAGAGGGGGATGGTCACCTGGAAGCGAGGTGGTGTGGAGACTCTTGGGAAAGGCAAGATGAAGCTGACATCACAGCCAGCCTCACACAAATGAGATAGCAGAAGCCTGGAAAAGGGATGTGGGCACATGGCCAGAGTGGATGCATATAAGGCTTACTCTCCTAGGATTTCTGTACAACTTTGAGTAGATTTCATTTCACCAGTGGCTGCTATTTTCCTTACCTATATATTAGGGCCAAGAACTGACCAGACCATTTTAGGGGATTGCTGTGAAGATCAAACATAGTGGTGTGTGTAGGCTTGTTCCAAACAAGCCTTTGGAAGCTGTGGGAAGTTGCTCTGTAAATAAGGCATGTGGTTATGATTGGGCTATCTCAGAAATGTCAAAAGAGAATTTGTCACTATTTGGATTTTAAAATTTTAGTGGCATATTAGTTAATGAGATAAATTAAGGCATAACTGTTATCACGCTGGTCATCTTATAGTAAAGACAAGTATTGTAACCTTTGAATTATCTCCAACATGGTAACACAGGAGTGGAAACATTCACAGAATGCCCAAGCTAAAAGTTGGGGGTTAGATGGAAGCCTTCGAAGGCCTAAAGCACTAATGCTATTTCTCTGAGAATCTGGAACACTGAAACCAGCAATCCTGTTTTTAATTTATTTGAGGGCACATGGAATGCAAATATCATAGGCTCCAAAAAGATTCCTAAAACATTCCATTCATTTTACACTAATGGATTTCATAGCTTTTGTAATATATACTATGCTAATATAACAATTTAAATTTATGCTAACTTAAGAAACCTTATTGATGTTTGGGAATGACATAGACACTTGTCATGTGGAAACCTCATTCCTTTTATCATAATTCTTTTTAAAGAGGGCCAAAGCAAGAAGAGGTAAATTGTTTTCTTCTTTATTTTTTTAGTGAAAATTATAGAGACAAAGAAAAATTAAAATTTCTAGTAAACTTTAAAGTATAATGCCTGAGATTTGGTTTAATAGGTGAGACAACAAGCCTGCCTAAGTGTTGGTGGGACCTCTCATATCATAGGAGGGTCTTATTTACATAATACAATAACAATAACTACCATTTGGGTGCTTACTATGTGCAAGACAGTACTTGAATTCATAATCATACTTGATCTTCTCAACGATATTGTGAGATAGGAACAATCGTAATTTTATTCAGCATCATACAGTTGGGGTAATTGAGGGACGAGTTAAAATTTAAGTCATATGAAGTGACCTTGCTCCTCCCATTGCAGATTTGAATTCAGGTGGTTAAGATTCAAGAGGGGGTGCCCTTAACCTCTAAGCTGTGAGTGAAGAAGCAGAACTTCACCCCCTCTCAGCTCTTGGCCCTGATAGACTCTGAGATGTCAATTTTAGAGGGCATCAACTCTTTATGCTCTTTTTTTTTTTTTTTTTTTTTTAAACAAATGTGCTGCTCACACCACACATCAGCAAGTGTAACACGATGATGATCATCTTAAACAAGAGGTCAGAATATCTGCTAGTACTCACTGCATCCAACTGGAGCCACATCTTTAATGACATTTTCTCATTCTTGTTTTTCCACTCAATTTTTTATTTAGAACAAATTTCAGATATACAAAAAACTAAACAAATAGTAAAATGAACCTCACATGCCTTCCACCCCGATTCAGCAATGCCAAATTTGCTTTTCCCCCAAATTTTCTCTTTCCTCCCTCTCCCTCTCTCTATATGCATATGTACTTCCCCTCTTCCTTCCCATTTTCTTCCCTCCCCTTTTAAAACTAAGTTGCATGCCTTATGACACTTCTAAACACTCTGTAAGCCTATTCTGACAATTAGGACATTATTTTTGTAATCCCAACATCTTTATCACAGTTAAGAAAATTTATAAGAATTTGTTCTTTATATCACCTAATATTCAGTTTATATTAAAATTTTCAGGATAGACCAACTGTCCCCAAACCCCCTCTGAACTAGGATCCAGTTAAAATTCATGGTTTGGATTTATTACTTTTAATTTAGAAAACTCTTTCCACATTTTTTTCTAAACACCTCATTCAATTCTGACACTGATGCCTTGAAGAAGGCCCCACGAGTCCCGTTTTGTAGAATTAGAAACTGAGGTCAGTGTGGTGAAGACATTCACCCAAGGTCACAAATCTGGTAAGTGACAGAACCAGTATGAGGTTTTGATCTTCTGGGTTTTAATTCCATCTTTTTGGTGACATCATGATAGATTGCAAGGCCAAGGAAGTGGTGACCACTGACAGTGTCATCGAAAACTGACTTTGAAAATGTGGGTAATGGAAATAGGTGAAGATACTAATACACACATTTCAACACAAGTTGCTCCTTTTGCAAAGGTTTATTTCTAATTAATATCATAAATGGCATCAAAATCCAGCCATCAGTGCCCAGCTATTCTTTCTTGCATTAAGTATAAATATGATTAGTATGTCATTTCATTGCTGAGTAACCACAATGAAAGTGACTAAATTCAGAATTAATTTTCTCATAGATACTACTGTGTCTGAGTTTAGTTTTCTATATCCACCTTTAAAACCATAGCCCCTTGCACAAAGCCATATGCGTTTAAAATAGAAATCCAGTTAATAGTCAACAATTTGATTAGGTGTCCTAACAGGCCAGTTTTGCAAATGGTTTATAAACCTCATAAGACCAATCAAAATTCATCTTGTAGGTGCTCAGTAAACATGTGTAGTGAATAAATGAACTTGTGGGTTAGCATTTTCATTAGTCCTGTGTCATTTTCTAGAGTTATCCTTGACTCTTTCTAGGCCTTCTACCATCTACTTTGACTTCACTGCTCTACCAAGTTTGTGTAGTAATTTTCCTATAACATACAATAATTATCCTGCAGCATATAATAGCCTATAACATATAATAAATATATAGTAAATAAAGTAAATATATACTAGGTATAGTATTAGAATTTTCTCACATAAAAAGAACAAAGAGGGAGGAGAAAAGAGAGGAAGATTTAAAAATTCACATTTAGGACCACTTTCATATATCTTAAGCTTTGGATATGACTGCTGTTTTTATGTCTATTGAAATCCAAGTCAGAGTTTCCAAAACAATTTGTGAAAAAAATTCCTCATTTATTGTGCCTTGTAGTTTCATTTATAAGTAATGAAAATAGGACCTTTTATTTGCTGTTTCTTTCTCTGGTTTTTGCAAGCGAATGATTGCATTTCTTTACATTATTGGATAAAAGCTAAATACATTACACTTTCAACAAACTATTTTATAATTTAAGATTGAAAGGTCATGCATTGTTTTTGAGCAGGCAGACCATTGCTGTAGAGTTGAAGTGTAGGTCAAGTTTCATTTTTAAATGCCTTTGGTCAGATATTTTCCTGATAATTGGAGAAATGGTCTCTGAGGGCCAGTTTTACCTTGTGGCTGGGAACCCTAGCTGGATCCAACCCTAGCTGGATCCAGTGATACTATACAGAATAACCACGGCAAAAGGTCCCCTTCTCTTTTGCACAGCAGGTAGTGTCACAATCTGCCCTCCACACATTTGTTTAAAGATAATAGAGATGCCAAAAGAGTGAACATTCTGGTTAGGAATTGCAAATAATACATGAAAAAGCAGGGTTGTATTTTAGACTGAATTAGTAATTTGGATATATGTAGACCCACACTAAACAGCAGCATTTCTTAAGCACATACTACTAACCATGCTTGTTAGTGTTTTCTCTTGATGAAGTGAGAAACTTTGCTGCTTTTAAGAATTTTTGAGTTATAAAGAAGCCATACCTCTGGTTTCTGTACATTACAATGTTTGGTAGCTGATTTATTTTTGATACTTCTTTTAGGATTACGTTTGATACAGGTGATTTGTTCAACAGCATTACAAGCTGCAGGCATCCTCTCTTCGGACATGAATGAAATGTTGTCCAACTGAAATCACTGTGTGTAACTCAATTTCTTTTTCTCATCACTTCTCAAGTGTTTTGTTTTTTTTTTAGTTATCCCACATTTCATAAAGAGATGTAAAACTACACCTTAAAAAATGAATTTCTTTATAGCTACTGGCCTTTATTTAAATATGGTGGCATAAACTCTACGTCTGACCTTTTAAAATGTATGATTACCTAGAATGTTAAAATTTTGCTATTTAAAAATTATTTTATCTTTAAATTTAAAAAATGAAATACTTTTCCTGTAAATTCATGGTTTCACTTAGTTCATAATTGGTGAAAAGGTGAGATCATATTTCTGACTGTGCTTGTTCTTGAGGTAAAGCTCAACAAATATTTGTGGGGTTCTTATTGTAGACACCCTAGTAGATTCAGAGTCTAGTGACAGTGGGCTACAAGGAACGTGGTGGGCTCACAAAGAAGTTTAATCCACAATCTCTGTGCTGCTAATTATTAATACCCCATAAAAGCTGTTCAGAAATGTGTAGCATCAACCCAGAACTCCCATACGATTTTAGTGATAATAAATCCATTCAGGTTTTTTCTGCTCTCATGTGCAAAAGCAATCATTTTCCCTAGAATTAGATTAAGTAGAAATAGAGAAAGTAATTGTTTTGAATTCTTTTTCTAATTAGTACACTAAAATTAAATCATTGCTGTAGTTAATTGATAAATCTGGGTGTATAAGAGCACCTTGTACTATTCTTGCAACTTTCCTGAAGTTTGAAATTATATCAAAATGTAAAGAAATTTCCACTGATACTCCTAGGAATTATGAAAGTTGGATTAAAATGATATTCGAAGTAGATAATTCTCATAATGAGAGAAAATTCGAAGAAATCTGAAAACTCATGTTGAATTTAAGTTACTCCTTTGCTCAGAGTATGGCAGTATTATTAGATATGGTGACACATCAGTTGAGCAACACGTGTTTTGAGAGTATGTATTTTCTATGGTATTAAAGCACTGAAGAATTTAAGATAACTTCTCAATCATATTCTGAACCAATATCTTTATCTTTTGAAAAAAGAACAAGAAATGTGATTTTCAGAATTCTTTTCAGAGATAAAATATGTCAAAAGTCCATCTTTAATCATTAGAACAGATAGGTAATACCTTCTACCCTTTTCGTTTGTAAAGACTCAGAAAAAGCTTGATATATTTATGTCTTAGAGAGATGACTGTAAACAGTTCTTTCAAAATGATTTTTTCATCAGATATATTATCTGTTATATGTAGAAAATTTTATCCATTGGCAAGCCTGTTTACTTTTCAATTTTATAAATGTGCTATTTAAAGGCAGCCTTACCTTTATTGCTCCACCTCACAGTTTCAGTTTGAAATTTTCCTGTGGGTTTGATTCGCCCTTAATGTCTCTAACTGTGTGTTGGAGGTGGTGCCACCTTCTTTAACAACATTTAGAACCAGTTCCAGCTCTGATTAGCTGTGCGTGTCATCCCGACATCTAGCGCAGTGCATGTGCATGGTGATTAATCCTCATTATTTGCTGATGAATTATTGTGAAAGCATATTAATGAACTATAAAGCCCTTCAGAAGTAGAACGTATTTTATATATAGTTGTTCATTACAAAGAGGCATAGCTCATGTCCTGGAGGATTTTAAAATCTTGTTGATATTTGTAATCGTAGACTATATTGATTGCCTGGGCTTTAGAAGATGTTTGTAATTTATTTCAAACAAAAAAAATATTTTCTCCTTCCCTCCCAAAACTGACCTTCAAAAACAAGTCCTAGTCGGAATGAGTGGATGAAACAAGACTTCCTTACCAATGCCGTAGCATAGCTATTTTCTTTAGCTGCTCGACAGTGAATGTTCATGGGCTAAAAATGAGCATTTCTGAGGCAAATGTATTTTTTTTGTTTTGTTTTGCTTTGTTTTGGAGGCGGAGTCTTGCTCTGTTGCCCAGGCTGGAGTGCAGTGGTAGGATCTCGGCTGACTGCAAGCTCCCTCCCGGGTTCACGCCATTCTCCCACCTCAGCCTCCCAAGTAGCTGTGACTACAGGCACCAGCCACCATGCCCAGCTAATTTTTTTGTATTTTTAATAGAGACGGGGTTTCACTGTGTTAGCCAGGCTGGTCTCGATCTCCTGACCTTGTGATCTGGTCGCCTCGGCCTCCCAAAGTGCTGGGATTACAGGCGTGAGCAAATGTTTTTTAAAATTAATATTATCAAAGAGTTAATCTTATAATTTGCCAGTGTTATTGACAGAGGAGTCTTTCTGGCTGGGTTAGTATGGGGGGTTTCATTTTAAGCAAGGCATAAATAGTTTCTTTGCAGCTTGTGCCTTGGTTTAGATCACTTTCAGAAACCATAAAAAAGAAAAAAAACACATTTATTTTTTATTTTTATTTTTTTACTTTTATTTATTTATTTATTTTTTTGAGACGGAGCCTATATCTGTCACCCAGGATGGAGTGCAGTGGTGTGATCTCAACTCACTGCAACCTCCGCCTCCCGGGTTCACTCCATTCTTCTGCCGAGTAGCTGGGACTACAGGCGCCTGCCACAACGCCCGGCTAATTTTTGTGGTTTTGGTAGAGACGGAGTTTCACCGGGTTAGCCAGGATGGTCTCAATCTCCTGATCTCATGATCTGCCCGCCTCGGCCTCCCAAAGTGCTGGGATTACAGGCGTGAGCCACTGCGCCTGGCCAAAAAAAAAAAAAAAAACAAAAAAAAAAAACCACATTTCTTTTGAAATGAAAAAAGAAATTCCTCATGTGTTAACAGTTTAAAGTGTTCTATAGATATACTCCGACTGGGGAGGAAGTTGCTTTTTGGCAAGAGTATTTCTTTTCTTCTTTTTTTTTTTTTCTTTTGAGAGAGAGTCTTGCTCTTGCTCTTGCTCTTGTCACCCAGGCTGGAGTGCAGTGGCGTGATCTTGGCTCACTGCAGCCTCTGCCTCCTAGGTTCAGGTGATTCTCTTGCCTCAGCCTCTTGAGTAGGTGGGATTACAGGCACATGCCACTATGCCTGGCTAATTTTTTATTTTTAGTAGAGACGGGGTTTCACCATGTTGGTCAGGTTGGTCTTGAACTCCTGACCTTGTGGTCTGCCTGCCTGGGCCTCCCAAAGTGCTGGGATTACAGGCGTGAGCCACAGTGCCCGGCCTGGCAAGAGGTATTTCAAACTATCTGTTTAGATTGTGTACTCCTTACTTTGAAAGAAGAAGACATGCCTGTAACTTTTTTTCCCCATGTTAAGAATCTTTAGCATGCATTTCTCTCTAAAGGTGACCATGGGTTCTAATTTTGATACTGAGAAGCTATGACTCCTTAAAGGTTTTCTTGGTTCTAATTAAGTTACTGACCAGCTGAATCTTGGCCCTCGTGCTCTTTGAGTTTGTGTGTGATTATCTGTCGGATAAGACCGTGGGCTAGATGGTCTCTCAGCTTCCGTTCAACTCTAACAATTCCAGTATTTTTCATGTTGAGTATCCTTTAATCAGTGTTTCCTGTATTTTTTCATTGCCACTTAATGTATTCTCCTTCAGAGGCATGGTGCATACAATTTCATGGATCTTTCTACACTAATAGTAGTACTATGGGAATTCTGAACACCACAGCATGGACATTTAATATTTCAGAGTGTGATTATTATTAGAATGTATTTTTCCATAAAAACATAGAATTTATAAATAACATTTCATGGAAGGATAACAAAAGATGGACTAATTTGATTCTGATTGAGTCAAATGGAAAGGGAAATAGGAGAAAATTTCTATTCAGAAGGCTTTATGTCATGTATATCAATATCATATTGAACATGAGGCTATTATTGGCCATTTTACCTTTTATCTATTATGGTATGTATATGTACTCACAGTACTAAAAAAGATGTCACCAAGTCAAATGAAACTGCATTCTTACTTTTGTTCCCTATCAGTGCTGGAATTCTGCATAATTATCCCATTTAGGTGGCTCTCCCATTCCTCAGTTCAGTCCTAGCCTTTGACATATTATATAATATATTAAATACTACACACCCCAGTTCACATCTACTTTTGCCTCAAAGGCTCCCATCCCTAATTGTATCTATCTGTCGACCTCCAGCCTGTCCTTAATACCTCCTCTATGAGACCTTCCCCTCCCATCCCACCTGGGTGGGATTTGTCCCTCGTGAACATGTGTAGCACTTTCCACCCTTCTCACGACATTGAGAAACATTAAGATATTCTTGGTGTGCTATAGAGAATGAACAAACTATTTCTGATTTTACTTCCTTGACCTCAGAAATGATACTATTTTGTACCCATTCTTTCTCCAGATAACGAAGCTGAAAATAGATAGCAATCCTTTTGCCAAAGGATTCCGGGATTCCTCCAGGCTCACTGACATTGAGAGGTAATGAGAATTTTCTGTTTACTTTCTTGTTCAGATAAGATCAAGAGAAGAGGGAGTTTGTAACAACACACTCCTTTCGACACCAGAGAATCATAACCTTACTATGTATAGTCTTCTATTCTCTGTGCCCCATTCCTGGTACATATGCAACTGCTTAAGTCTGACAGCTACTGTGACTGGATCTATTATATGCTTAATTTCTGAGTGAAATAGTTTCTTTGGTCAGGACATTTATTCTACTATAAAAAATAGGGCTTTGTTGTTATTAAAGACTTAGTGCTCTTGATATTCTTAAGCTTCATGTCTCAATGAGTGGCAGTCTGTAGAGAAACAGAACCGTGATAGCCTTTTACCTTCCCAAGTAGATATATTTGCTAACACAAAGAGTGTAAGGGTAGTTTGGAATTTTAAAACAAGGAGATGTAATTTAGTTCAAGGTCACATAATTTTACCAATATAGTAGACTGCTTATATTTAATAGGAGAGACATCAGGCAGGCCTCAGGACCTCTAAGAAGACAAGTGAAATCATGTGCCTGTAACTTACCCTACTTTTTACTCAATTAAAATGGTTCATGCAGTTTGAGACCATTGAGGTGATGAGTAATTACTATATGGAGATACATATTTTGCCCAGTGTGAACGTCAAAAATTGTTTTTCAAAGAGAAGACTTTTAAACCTGACTGATTATTTGTACTTCTTAAACACACTAATTCTTTTATGTGGCCCAATGTCTTGGTTGACCGGGGAAGTTCCCTAGCCACCAGAACCACTGATTTACTTTATCTCTACATCTTTGTGTAATTTCCCTACTAACTGCTGCACATTTCTGCTGCACTCTTTGTTACCCACATAGCCACATCTCCTGACCTCAGCACTTCTGTCTAACCTATCTTGGCAACTCAAATTAAGAGATAATTACGTATTTTAACAACCGCTGTCTCAGCCTTCCTAAGCCTTCCCAAATGGCAGAATGTGAGGTGGAGGTTTGATTTAGGGGAACAGCCTTAGAGGCTCAGTGGGGAAACAGAGGAGCTAGCAGGAGAGGCTGAATGTTGGGCAGGAACTATGGGATTTGAGCAGAAAAGAAAGATTAAATAGTTGGAGAACTTGACAAGTTGGTTGAAAGTGTTGAGATCAAGAAAAGAAACTTGAGCTTGTGATTGAAAATCCATTGCAAAGTGCAGAGAGAAGGCAAGTGGTAACTCTCAGATTAGGTGGCATACAAGTCACTGAGAATGTGCTACCAGCAGTGGGGGTAACAAAGGAGTCCACTTGCAAAAGGCAACTTCATTTAGTCGTGACTTTATTTCCTGTTTCTGAGGGCCAGAAGCCCTGCTGCATTGGGTTTATGCAGTGGGGATTGTTCTAAGTGAACTTTTTCTCAGTTTTATTCAGGTATGAAGTAAGAATGGAGACAGTGATGCAGTGGGGTGATAGTGATCTGCTTTTATAGTGTGTGTCATATTTTTCTGTCTCAGACCATGGGGGTACGTACGATATATTGGGAGAAAAAAAAGTTAGGGCTTAGAGTCTCACCTCTGCCTTCTCCTGGGTGAGTGACCCTGAAGAAGTCACCAGACTTCCGAGTCTGTTCCCTCATCTAGAAAATGGAAAAAATAACCCTGCTCACCTCAGAGGTTTATTCTGAGAATCAGATAAACTGGCATTTATGACAGCATTTTATAAATCTAAAAATGTAAAATAATTACAAGTTCTTCATCTTGTTATATGAACATTTCATCTAACAACTTTTATCCCACGTAACTCTATGTTTCATAGTCTTAATAAACTACTCCTAGAGTAAAAATAGCCTTGTAGTTGCACATGGGTTTACAAGATAGGAGGTACTCAGTCTGACTGCTCTTTAGAACGGCAGATTTGATAATGCATGCGGCCACATTTTCCACTTATTGAATAAGCATCCTGATGTGGGAGCACTCACATGTACACGAAGCTAAGTAGCTTTCAATGGTCTGAGGGCAAAGACAGCACTCTTTACATGACTAGCTGAAAGTTTGCAAGATGACCTAAGTAGTGTGAAATTGGCCAAGGTTTTGGATTTCATTTCCAGATATTTAAGTCTGAATTTTTCATAAACAGCCTTTGGGGATGGGACAAATCAGATCAATTGATCTTTAGAGACCTAAAGAAATTAAATTAGTCTGGAGTCAGTTACTGCACTAAACCATCTAGTAATTGAATTGCTCCTTGTAACTGATTGAAAACAGCCCTATCCTTAACAATATAGGGAGCTTTTCTTTATAAGAGATCTGAGAGAAAAACACATCTTTTTATGACATGATGACAGATATTGCACTTTTCTAACCTAATTGAATATGATGTTATAAATATGTGACCTTAATGATTTCAAGTTTCCTGTTTCAGATTTACAACTTAATGTGTGGGACACCCAAACAAAAATGCCTTTAGGATTGGATCTGTTTGCCTGTACCTCAAAATTCACAGTTTTAATCCTTCTACAGCTACACAAGCTTTTGGGATACTCTTAAAGGTGTTTTAGTTTTCTTGCTCTAATCTTATTAGGTTCCATTGAGGTACTTGAATGTCTCACTTTGTGTGTAGCCTTACTCTTCAGGGACATCGTCTTTCTCATTTCTAAAAGAAAACCCACCTCACTGGCAAAAATAGAAAGTATTTTCATTACTGCTTTGTAATATACCTACCATGGTCAACCAGGAAGCAAACCAAAAGCCCAAAGGGATATCTTTATATAATCTAATGTCTAGTTTCTCAGATTGGGAAAACAATTATTGGCTGGTTTCATATAATAAGCTTTAGACAGTCATTCAGTTGGCATTTTGTGTTTCTTTTTTGGGGGGAGGTGCGGTTAACTTCGTCCAGTACACTTCTGAGAAAGGAAAAATAACTGGGAGGAGTTATCTATGTTGTATTCAAAATTAAGTTTCTTTCATTAATTTTTTTCTTTCTACTAAAAGAGTTTGTGTGCATTGCCAAAAAATCAGAACATATGGACAAGTAAGAAAAAGAGCATAAAAAAGCAGTGAAACCCCATTTTCTTAGAGATGACCACTGGCAAAACCCATTATATATTCTTTCAGATACTTTCTTATGCATATGTGAACATTTACTTCCTTTAAAGTTTATCTTGCCAACTATATTATTTTTAATTTTCCCCCTTAATATAAATAGATATATATCTGCAGTATACTTTTTATTGGCTTTCTAATTTTCCATTATGTGCTGTAATTTATTTGACTAATCCTCTGCATTAGTTATTTAGGTTTCTGATTTTTCGCTGTCACAGATAGTGCCAGGAGGAAAATACGTATCTTTATACATCTTCTTAATTATTACCGTAAGATAAATATCCACAAAATTAAAATGCTGAGTCAAAGGATTTTTTTTTAAATCATAGTATTATTGTTAATTGTTAAAAAATTTGGAAAAAGAACCCAAATATTCAATAATAGGAGAATGGTTTAATAAACTTCATAGCCATGCAATAGAGGTTTTAGAAATTGTGGTAAAATATATATAACATAAAATTGACCATTTTAACCATTTTAAAGGGTACAGTTCAGTGACATTAAGTACATTCATGATGTCGCAAAACCATCACTGCTATCCGTTTCCAGAATGTTTTCATCATCCCAAATAGAAACTCTGTACCCATTAAAATAACTTCCAATTTACTGTCCCTTTGAGGCCCTGGTAATCTGTATCCTACTTTCTGCATCTATGAATTTATCTAGTCTGGGTACCTCATATAAGTGGAAAGATGTATAGTCATGAGTCACTTAACAGGAGGGCTGCTTTCTGAGAAATGCATTGTTTGGAGATTTTGTCATTGTGAAAACATCATAGAGTGTATTTACACAAACCCAGATGGTACAGCCTACTACACACGTAGGCTATTTGGTATGGCCTATTGATCCTAGACTACAAACCGTACTGTGTTGCATGTTACTGTACTGAATACTGCAGGCAGCTGTAATGCAAGGGTAGGTATTTATGAACCTAAACATTAAAAAGGCATAGTAAAAATACAGTATAAAGCATAAAAAGTGGTACACCTGTATAGGGCACTCACCATGAATGGAGCTTAAGGTCTGGAATTTGCACTGGGTGAGTGGTCAGTGAATATGAAGGCCTAGGACATTACTGTACACTACTGTAGACTTTATAAACACTGTACACTTAGGCTATACCAAATTTATAAAGAATATTTTTCTTTAAGGATAAATTCACCTTAGCTTATTGTAACTGTTTTACTTTCTAAACTTTTTAACTTTTTGACTCTCCTGTGAGAGATTAGCTTAAAACATACACATTGTACAACTGTACAAAAACATTTTTCTTTATATCCCTATTCTGTAAGTTATTTCAATTTTTTTTTTTTTTTTTTACTTTCTAAACATTTTTATTAAAACCTAAGACATCATCAGACACAGCAGGCCTACCGTGGGTCAGGATAATCAATATCACTGTCTTACACCTCCACATGTTCTGTCACTGAACGTCTTCAGGGGCAATAACACACATCTCCTGTAATGATAATGCTTTCTTCTGGAATACCTGCCAGAGGATCTGCCTGAGACTGTTTCACAGTTAACTTTTTTTTTTTTTTGATAAGTAGAAGGAGTACACCGTGAAATAATTATAAAAATTATAGCATAGTACATATACAAACCAGTAACATCATTGTTATCACTATCAAGTATGATGTACTTTATACAAACGTGTGAGTAACGTGTTATGCTGCTGCATTATGATGGCTGTGATGTCACTAGGTGATAGACGTTTTTCAGCTCCATTCTGATGTTAGGGGACCACTGTCATATACATGGAATGTTGTGAGCTGAAACATTGTTATGTGGCACATGACTGTATGTGTTTTTAAGGCATTTTATGCATACTGCCAAGTTTCCTTCAGGAAAGGTTGTTCACAGCAGTTACCCATTCCTTTATGCCTTTGTCAGACATGATCATCGTCTTTTCATCTTTGCCAGTTTCATAGGTGAACATTTGTATTTTCTCCTGGGAATTGGCCTGTTTATGTCCTTAGGTCTTTTTTTTTTTTTTTTTTTTGATTGTTCACCTTGTTCTCTAAATGAGCTATAAAAGCTACTTATGTATCAAGGGTATTAATATTTTATTGTTCATGTATGTTGGAATCATTTTACCAGTTTGAAAATTAGCTTTTTATTTATGCTTTTGGTACATAGATGGTTTTATCACCAATCTGTTGCTCTTGTTCTTTGATTTCTATCCTAGAAAACTTTTCTCACTCCAAAATAATAAAAACATTTACTATAGATTTTCTAATCACCTTACTGCTTTTTAGTTTTTCATTTAAACCTTTGACTTGTGTAGTATTTATTTTGGTGAACATTATAAAATAGACATATAACTTTATGTTTTTATAAGTGGCCTGAATACTATGAATATGTATTGACTAATGTATTCATTTCCCACTTATTTTTCACTCTCCCTTTGTCATATGCTGTACCAAATTCTTATGCATATTAGTTCTTACAGTCTGTTTGTTGAGCTGCCAGTATGATATTGTTGTAATTTTCTTAAATTGTAAATACTTGATATTTAAATATCTGATATGGCAAATTCCAATCTTTTTTTACTTGTCATTTAAAAAATTTCTTGATAGTCTTTGATCTTTATGCTTCCAGTCGTTGAAATCCTTTTGTCAGGTTTTCTACATAAATGTTATGGGAATTTAGCTTAGACTTGTGTTGAATTTATATAACAACCTGGGAGGGAAAATTGATATCTTAACAGTGATATCAGTATTCAAAGACACAAATTCCTATTCTCATCTATGAATATGTAATATGTTTGTCCTCTTTCTGAAATCTCCTGTGTTATGTAGCAGTTTGCCATTTTCGAGTTTGTAAGTTCTGCACAGATGTTCTTAGGCACACATCTAGGCCTATGATAGCTGCTCTGTCTGATACAATAGCTGCTGGCCACAGGTGGCTAATGAGGATGTGAAATACACTGTTAAGTGTGGCAAACACACAAACAGGTTAGCTAACTACCAAAAATCACTAAAATTTGAAGACTCAATATGAAAAAAAATCATTTAAAAATATCAATTAGATATATTGTAATAATAATTTGGGTTATTGTGTTTTAATATAAAATATATTTTTAATATATATTTTTTAATGTGGCAACTGGGCTTATCTAAAATTACATATGTGACTCACATTACATTTTTATTGGAAAACACTAGAGAGATTTTTTGGAGGTGCTTACTTTTGTAAATAGAATTTTAAATTAGAAATCTGCCTAATTTAGTCTGCAAAAAGCTGTTGATTCCTATGTGTCTGGCATTCTGCCATTTTACTGAACTTAAAAAATCAGTTTTAATAAATTTTCATTTTAGTCTCTTGTGTTTTCTAGTTAAATTGCTATCTCATTTGCAAAAATTATGATTTTATCTCTTCCTTTCTAATAGTTATACTTTAAAAATCTTTTTCTTGTTTTATTACACTGATTAAAATTTCTGGGACGCCATTGAAAGATAATAATAGTTGGCATTTTTGTCTTGTTCTTGATTCATTATGTATTGTTTTTGGTGGCTGTTGGTTTCAGAAGAATATTCTTTATTATACCAAAGCAATAACTTTCATACCTAAGTTAATGATTTTTATCTTAACATTAATTGAATTTATACTAAATGATCTTTTAACATCTATTGAGATTATTTCCTTTTCTAAAATTTTAAATGACATTATAATATAGTCATATTGTCTATGTTGAACCATCCTTATATTCCTGCCTGGATTTTTATCTGTTTTCTTAAGTTACTGGATTTAAACTACTTATATTTTATTTAAGACCTTTTGTATCAGTCTCAAAACAATTATTTGATTTTGTACCTTCTCTTGTCAGTTTTTGGTATTGGTTTCTGCTAATTTGTTCAAATTAATTGAAATATTTTCCTTCCTTTTATTGTCAGAATCAGTTTGAATAGCAAAGAAATGATCATTTACCTGAAGATTTTATAATCTTGTCCATAAATTCACCTGGGTGCAGTATTCTTTTGGGGAATACTACTTTAACAACTTTCTTAGTCTGTTCCATTGTTTATTGGTCAAATATGTGTTAATATCTGTCCCACGTAATTGTTTTTGTCTCAAGTTCTACTTTAATCTTATATGGCTACCCTTTTAAAATTTTTGCTTTCTTTTGTTTACCCTTTAATTTTTAAAAATCTATAGGACTACAGCAATATTCTCTCTCTCATCAATATCCTGTCATTTTCATTAAGAAGAAACAACCCTTTCTTGACCCCTTTGTCTTTTGAATTGCTGACTTTCCCAGTTATCCACTCCTTAAAGTTCCTCAGAAAAAGTTTTGTATGTTCTCTTTTCCCATTTTTTCCCTCCCTTTCTGTCTTCTACTCTGCCTCTGAGACATTCATCCCCACTACCCTCTAGTCCACCCTTGTCAAAGTCACCAGTGACCTGCTCGTTGCTAAACCCAGTGGTCAGTTCTCAGACCTCATCTTCCTTGGCCTGTCAGCAGCCCTTGGCACAGTTGTTCATTCTCCCCTCTTTCCTTTCTGGGCTTCCTAGACCACTCAGTCTTCTGTTTTTTATTCCACTTCATTTACCATGCTTTCTGTACGTCCCTCATTGATTCTTCCTCATCTCCTTCGTCTGTAAACACCATGTGTTCCAGACCTTAGTCCTTGTACTTCTCAGTCTACATCTGGTCTCTGGGTGCTGTGTCTTGGTTTTATGCCTTTAAGTACCATGATATGCTGATGACTATTGAACTTACATTTCTGGTTCTGGTCTCTCCAGATTCAAATATCTGACTGGCTATTGCTTTTACTTTTCCCTGTCCCCCTAAGAGCACCTCAGATTTCACATACCTATACCTGGCTGCCTAACCACACTCCTCCACACCACCTCTTCCCTTACTGTTCCCATCGTAGCTGCTCATAACCGCATCCTTCTCAGTGTTCTGGCCAAAAAACTTGGAGTCATCTTTGACTCTTCTTTTTCTCATATTTTACACATCCAAACAATTAACTCATCTTGTCAACTAATCCTTCTAGTCCAGAGGAGTCCAACTACTTACTGTCTTCACTGCTACCACTCTGATCTAGGCCACTGTCCTTTCTTTCCTAGATTATTACATTAATTTTCTAACTGATCTCTCCGCCTCCACTCTTATTGGCCTTCATTCAATATTGGCCTTATTTTTATTCAATACAGCCATCAGAATAATCTTCCCAAAGAAAGGAAATTTGATCACATCACTCATACTCAGAGCCCTCCAATTCCTCACCTTTTAATTTAGAGTACAATCTAAAGTCCAGACAAGGCCTCAAAGGTTCTGTAGAATCTACCCCACCTGTCCCAGTTACCTCTCTGAACTCTACTCTCCCCTGCTTGCTGGCTTCACCACACAGACCTGCTTACATCTCTTGAATATGGCGAGGCCTGTCCCAGCCCAAGGGTCTTTAACCTTCCTACTGGATTGTGCTGCCCTGCATATCTGAATGGTCAAAGCCTTTGTATTTTGTTTCCTAACCATATCCCCAGATCCCAGAATGGTGTCTGGCACACAGTGAGCATCCAAATATTTGTTGAGTGAGTGAATGATGTGTCTTTATAAAAACAGCATACAGAGTAGCTGTATTTTTAAAGTCTTATCTAAGGGTCTTTATTTTTCAATAGAAAAACTTAACCCAGCTTCAAGCATTATGATAACTGATATTTTTGGTGGTGTTTCTTTGAACCGTTTCTGCTTTCTGTTTAATATAGCTATTGGCTTTAGTTTTTATTTATTTTTTCTGTCTTTTGTTATATTTATCGAGTTTTCTTCCCTTTATTATTAACAATAATGGCCAACACTCACATGTGCCATGTGTCAGATAATGGGCTATATATATATATATTATTTCAAAAGAAATCATCTAACAAAGAAACTATTATTCTTATTTTGTAGATGAGATCATGAAAACTTCAAGATGCTAATAATTTATCTAAATTCACATGATTTGTGATAGCTGAACCTTAAACCCAGTTTAGTTAATCTGAAACCAAAATCTTTTCTCTAATGTTCACTATATTCCTTTTTAATAATTATTGCCCTTAAATTCTAATAGAACATCATTGTAAAATTGATATTTCTCAATTTTTTTTTTGCCAAGAATTAAAGTATATGTTTTGTTATCCTATAAAATAGGATACTACTCCTCCCTTAGCCAGTAATTTTTGTTTAAATAATCTGGGACTTAAAATCAGATTTTTAGCCCTTGGTCTTTCTTATCATCTTTCTTAAATTATTTTCTTAATGAACATCAGGATTGTGATAGATTAGCCGCAATTATTTTAAATTTACTTGCAGGCATATTCATTGTTTACTGCTCATTTCTTCTCTACTCTCTTCAATTATTGGAATTGTGTTCGGACTTTATTGTCAGTTGTTGGTAAACATTGAGTAATTGGTTGAGGAATGATATAAGTGGGTCATCTTCTTTATGAGTTCTTGCATAACTGAGAGGCTCCATTGCCATTATGTATGAACCTGACTAGAGTCACAGTCCTTTTGCCTAGAACTCTTTCAACCTTCCTTTTAAGTATTGTTATCTAGTTTTGAAGTATTGTGGAATAAAAGATACCAAACCCATTGTCTTTCTCCGTTGGAAACTTACTTTTTCTTCTCTGTCTGGATAAAATGTTTCTAGAACGTTTTCTCAATCTTTGAAATTCAGAAATTGTGTCAGTATCTGTTCAGTTGTAGTTTTTTTTATTAGTATTTAAATATAATTGAGCCTTTTCAATTGAAAATTCAAGTCTTAATTGATCTCAGGGAAATTTTCTTCTTTTCTTTTTCTTTTGATATTTCTCTTTTTTTTTTTTTCTTGCCAAGACTGAAAGTGTGTATTTTGTTGTCCTATACAATAGGAAATAGAGATTTTTTTGTACTTCTCCCTCAACAAATCATTTTTGCTTAAATAATCTTGGACTTCGAATTTTATTCATTGGTCTTTCTTATCATCCTTTAGAAATTATCTTCTTAATGTTAATGTAAACGTATGTTGCATCTCCTTAATCTATTCCCCATTTATCTTCTCTCTTTAGATTTTTACTCGGAATTTTGGGAGAACTTCTTATATCTTCTAATTTGCTGATTCTGTTTTCTGCAGCATCTAATATTCTGTCTTCTTCTTTACCGAGTTCCTTTAAAATGTGAGAATTACTGTTGTGTTATTTCTAAGTGTAATTTTACATGCTCAGATTGTTTCCTTTTCAAATGGCTACTTGTCCCTATTTTATTAATGGAGGGTCTTCTTAAATCTTACTAAAATTTTAAAAGCACAAATTAGAGATTTTAAAATGTGTCCTTCTGTTTCTTGCAATAAGTCTGCTTCAGAAGAAGTCATTTGTTCTGCTCTGTTAATGACTTTTCTTCTTTTGAACTGTTGAATATTTTGTAATGTCCAATTATTTTTCTCTAGCTCATCTGTAGAATAGAATGTCTGTTTAATATTAGGAGCTGAAATTGATTCTGAGTAAAAGCCTGAGGCTGTTTGTTAGATCTTCCAGGTATAGACTGAAGAAGGGGCAACACATTTATTGTTATTTTACTAATGTGGAAATTCTGTTTAAGTTAGAGAGTTGTTACAGATAGATAAGGAAGTCGTTTCTGAAAAAGGAGTGTTGACTTGCCATTGATGTGGCTACCCTCTCTGCCTCAGCAGCTAGAAACCAGCTGGGGCAGTGCTGGTTCCCTCACCCAGCACAGCAGCCTCATGTCCCCCTCCAGAGCTGGCGATGGTGATGGCCCACACTGTTCAGTGTGCCAAATACACCATATGCTGGCTGGGAGGGCTGCCGTGGGATTCCTTCCTCCTAGACTTCAGCTGTGTAGGAACCTGTTCACAAAAGAACTGCTCAAAGATCTGCTTTCATCTTTAACCCCATTCACTCCAAGTTGGGGTTTTGATGAAGTTCCAACAGAAGCCTTGTTTGTTTCCACCCCAGGTATCTTTCTTCCTTACGTGCTGATGGATGGCATGCTGACTGGTGCTGCCCTTACTCCTTAGCTGTGTGTGGCTGAAATATTGTAATATATACTTGGCACCCTCCCTCATTTCTTGAGTTTCTCTTGTTTTCTTGTTCATATTAGTAGGTCAGGGAATTAAATATAAAGGCTTATATCACCCTATTGGTCTAAGATTCATACTGAAAGTCTCTATAAAAGTGATTTTAAAACCACTTGCACTGAATAAAACTTTCAAACACATGAAGTTTGGGCTTAAGCCCAGTGGGATATGGCCCTTTTTGTTCGGAGCTCAAGTGTTCTCTATTAGTTTAGGTGAGGAAGGAGACTTAAGGAAAGCAAGTTGCAAATCTAATATTCTGGGAATTTGTGGGAAATTTGATCTACGTCAGCATAATGAAGAAGTAAATATTTTGGCGTAGTTGCTAAAGAAGTTCATGGTTTGTGAATAATTCCTGGGTCTTTCATAATAATTTAGGGTGCTCGAAAGAAAGTGGTGTTTGGTTCTAACACAGCGTTGGGTTGGGTTGTAGAGTTTTCAAAGCATGTTTCCTTAGGAGCAGTGCAGGGTCAGTGGGGCACACATCTAATCAGGTAAACAGCCTAGAGCAGGGGTTGGCAAACTGCAGCCTGGCACCTGCTGGGTACAGCCCAAAGCTAAGAATGGGTTTCACCTCTTTAAATGGTTGGAAAAGTTTTTTAAAGTAATATTTCCTGACATGTGAAAATAATATGAAAGTAAATTCTATTGCTTACCAATACAGTTTTATTGGAACATGGTCTGTTTTTGTTTTGTTTTGTTTTGTTTTGTTTAAGTATTGTATGTGGCTGTTTTTGTGTTATGATGACAGTGTTGTATGTTTGACAGAGACCATATGACCTGTAAAACTTAACATATTTACTATCTGGCCCTTTACAGAAAAACGTTTGCTGCCCCCTGCTCCCACTAACCCACAGTGTTCCCCTTGAGACCCACATTCTGTAAGAGGAGTCACAGAGCAGACTAGGCTTCTGAGACAGAGGAGGACAGCTGCATCCCCTCTGCTTGGAGGGATGGGATCCAGGAATACAATGGTGCTTAGATGTATCCTAGTTCATCTGGGCTGTTATAACAAAAGACCATAAACAGGGTAGCTTCTAAGCAACGTTTATTTCTTACAACTCTGGAGGCTGGAAAGTCTAAGAGCAAGGCACTGGCAGGTTTAGTGTCTGGTGAGGACATGCACTCTGCTTCATAAATGGTGCCTTCTTGGTGGAAAGGGCAAGTAAGCTTCCTCAGGCTCTTTCATAAGGGCCCTAGTCTCATTCATGAGAGCTCCACCCTCTCATCCTAGTCACCTCTCAAAGGCCTGACCTCTCAATATTGTCACATTGGTGATTAGGTTTCAACACATGAATCTTCAGGGGACATAAATGTTCAGACTATAATAGATGTCAGAACAAAGAGACAGAACTCAAGGAGTGAATTTTATTTCTGGAAAATAGAGCAACATATTATAATATTACAATCCTGTAAAAATGGAAATAACTTTATATTTAATTATTAGTATGTGCTTTATTCTTTCTCACATATAAAATAAATAGTAAAAACATATTTTAAAATTATATACTAAAGCATACCCTGGTATTTTGATTTTAAACTTCCAGACTACAATTAATTGGTTTTCTAGGAAGTATTTATTTTGAAGTTAGAATGAAATTCAGGAGTTGCCTAGTTTATCCTTGTCATTATAACAATGCAGCGGTTAGGGCCACAGGAGCTCAAGTGATTTGCCCAGTGCCACACAAATAGTAGAAGACATGGGTCTAGGACTGCAGGTTTTTTGCAGTTAGTACTGGGATTTTTCAAAACAGCTGTTTTAAAGTGTTTACTTTTGTTTATATATTTACAGATTTATAAATCGTTAAAACCATAGTAAATCTTCAAGATCATCTAATCCATTCCACCACGTCTTTATTTTATAGAAGTTGCTTACTGTATAGAAGATGCCAAAGCCCAGATATAGATAAAGAATCTGAATGCACAGCTTCTTGGGAAAGAAAGAATTTTCTTTACATCTTTAGCAAAGATAGACTTAGTATAAAAGTCTGCATGCATATAATGGAAGCAGATTTGTTTGGTAGCCAGATTAAAGTCTGCTTTTGGGCCGGGCGCAGTGGCTCACACCTGTAGTCCCAGCACTTTGGGAGGCCTAGCTGGGTGGATCACCTGAGCTCGGGAGTTTGAGACCAGCCTGAACAACATGGAAAAACCCTGTCTCTACTAAAAATACAAAATTAACCTGGCATGGTGCTGCATGCCTGTAATCCCAGCTACTCGGGAGGCTGAGGCAGGAGAATCACTTGAACCGGGGAGGTGGTAGTTGCGGTGAGCCGAGATTGTGCCATTGCACTCCAGCCTGGGCAACAAGAGCGAAACTCTATCTCAAAAAAAGTCTGCTTTTAAATAAAGTATGTTAATTTAATAAAATCAAAATCCGTTGACAGCAATAGCAAGAAAGAAGGAATGGTGTTAAACAGAACTAATTTATTTTCAAATTATAGAAGGGGTCACCACAAAATTTTTTAGTTAGCAAGATGTGTTTCTGCACTTAAAATGCTACTCATTTATCCACAGCTTTTTAGAGGAAGCATTTATTTTATAAAATGGTATGAACTGAAGGTGCCAGACCAGTGAGTTTGATAGAGTTATTCACAATTAACTTATGGTTGTAAATTATCCCTTTTTTCTTGCTGTGTCTTTCTTTCTATCTGTGTATGAAGAATATTTGTTGCCTGCCTCACAGTTTACTGATGTTTTTTCTGAGCTGAGTAATCTGTACTTTGTCAGACTTTTTATTTGGTTGTCATAGTCATACAACTTAGAAAACTAAGCATAATAATTTTTGGGTTTTTTCAGTGGTAGAGTTTACTTATTTAAGTTTCTAATGATAATACAAAACCAGAAATGTATATTACTGAAAAGAAAAATCAATAAGATTAAGTCAAATAATTAGAAATAAACTAAAACCTAAAAGCTTTTTCAAAGATTAAGTTAGAGTCATTTTGTTTTTCCAAAATGTATTGTATATTTCAGTTCTCAAATTTAAATTAATGATTTATAATACCTCCTAAATTGTATTATCTAAAGTTTTCATTTATTAAGTATTTTGTGGAAGTTATGAATATTGATACATTGTCTTCCAGTAATTTACAATATATCTGCATCAATCTTTAGAAAAATGTTGTGACAAGGAGTTATTTAGTCTCAGTAAGATGTGATATAAAAATGAACAAATTAATGACCAAAAACAACTTTATATATTTTGTTTTTTACAAATTATATTTGATTTTAATGGATTTGACATTTTCTCCTTGAACACAGTTTTGCCAGGTCTATATTTAGGAGAGAAATGTAAATTGAAATAACACTTAATATTAATTTCGTCTCTGGCGTGTATAAGGAAGGAAGGTTTAAACAAAGCATGGCAAGTTATAGAGACTGGTAGTCTCAAGTTCATCTAAAATGATTATGATCATGTAAGCAGCTTCTGGAACACGTGATCTTGATGCTCAATAATAACAATAAAGATAGTTTAATTTTGTTATCTATAAACATTTATTGGCACTTATGTGTCAGGTACCAATTAAGCTCTCTGTGTATTAATTCACTTAATCTTAGTAACTCTAAGAACTTGATCATATTGATATCCTTATTTTACAGATGAGAAAAGGGAGGCATGAAAAAGTGAAGTAATTTGCCCACGAGCACACAGCTGGCAAGTAGCTGGGCAGGGTTCAAGATATGCAGACTTGCTCCAGCAAACATGCCCCTAACCACTTCACTAGGGCAGTGGTTCTCAGCAGCATCAGCAGCACCTGGAACATATTGAGAAGCACCTTCTCAGGCCACACCCCAGACCTACTGAGACAGAAACTCTAGGATAGTGCTTGACAATCTGTCCTTTGATGAACCCTCCAGGTGCTTCTAGTTCTCAGACTTTAGTCTGAGATCTGCCTAGATCAAGAAAGTATTATTATTATTTTCAATCAAGGACCAGCAGCGTAGTAGTGGAGACAGACCTGAAAACATATAATTGCCATCAATCTAGTAATTGCAGTAAAAGAGGACTGTGTTAGGAACAGTGGTTTTGCAAAGGAGAATGTGAGGGGAAGGGAAAGTTTTGCTTTTTGAGCATTCAGAAATTTGCACTTTAGTTTCAAAGATAGAGGAAGGGCAACCGGTTTCAGTACTGATAAGAGTGCTGGTTTTGCTTGTCTAGAGTTTGAATAAATAGTCCAAATGACTTCAAATGGTTCTGAATGTTTTGGCAGAGCACGATAATCATTGTAGTGATCCTGTTTTGCCAATTTTCTGGCCATGATTGTGTCTCTGACATGTGTACTGTTTCTGAAATTGATGGTTACAAAGTAGTCAGAGGAGATGTTTTAAAGATCAAATAAGGTAATGATGCACTTTTTTTTGCCTAGAAAAAATATTTAGCATTAGATGTTAGAAAGACTGACTTTCAATAACAGTACCCATTTTATCTACCTATTAAATCCAAAGGTAAGTCTACTAAAACTACTAAAAGTCTACTAAATCCAAAGGTAAGTCTGTTCCATTGGGATGTGACAGAACTAGCATTACAAGATACTGTCATAGCTTGTGATACCAAAATCACTTGACCTGTTTGGTGAGTCATCCTCACTTTTCAGGGTACAGCATTTTAGAAATTCTCACAGTGGGCTTCTAGGCTAAACAAATTCTTTGCACTTTTCGTTCTGCTGGAAACAGGGATTAGACATAAAGTAAACAACATGGCCTGACTTCTCTTTGTAACATCTTCGAAGAGATGGCCCTGATATGCACCACTGTTTTCAATCACTTAAAAGGCAATAATTCAATTATGCCCTCCTTTATGTAAGAACTGCCATTGCTTTCAGTTCACTTCCAGGCCTGACACAAGTAAATCATTTCAATAAAATCCCTCTTTTTCTCCTCCTAGAGACTAGCATAAGTAATGATACCAGTGATCTAGCCAGGGAAAAATGAATATAATGTTCTTATAGAAAAGCAAAATGTTTCACAATGTTTCACTGTATTACTTGTGAAATTATTTGTCTTGTGTTATGTGAAAGATATTTAAATGATCTTATTAAGTGTGCTTTTTAGAGATGTAACTATTACACTCTTTTCTAAAAAAAATATTAAGCGCATGAATTTAGTAGTTATATGCAATTTGTGGGAAGAGGAATACCCCTTAGAAAAATACCATCCAGAATTTGGGCCCATGGACAGCAAATCCTTTATAAATGTACAAAAAAATACCTTCCAAGATGTTGAAACAAGTTCCTTTGCATGTGAAAACAACCAGCACCTAATTCTTTCCTATGTTCATGTAAAATTTTGTTAATATGACTTATGGTTCAGACTTAAAGGACATCAGCTTGAATGTATGTTATAGTTGTCGTGTTACTAGGGGTTGCTCAGCTCACTTGACTTTCTTCTTAATGACCTCAAAAGATAGTCACTCTCTAGTATGGTAGTAAATTAAGCCTGTGAGTAAATAACATCAGCTGTTTAGGCTGCTGGGATTCAACATTATCAGGTGTTTGTATATAAAGATTAAAATATATGGCAGCTGGTAAATTAATTAGGGTCCATGTTATGCCAAATTATCCTCCCCATTAACTTTTGCTTTGAATATATTCACCAGTACCTCTCAGTGAATGATAAAATGTTTTCACTTCAACAAGCGTAACTCATGGGATTCAGTAAGTCTGTTCAAGGGATATTTAAAAATAGGTTACACTTTTAAACAAGTGATAATGGACTCACTAAAGCTTAACATTTCTCTTTGATGTCAGATACAGTTTTGTAATAGAACTGCGAGTAATATTCTAGTCAATTTCTCCACCAACTTTAGCATTCAGTCACTGAGAAAAATCCTCTTTTTTGGACCACATTATTCTGAATTAGGATTATACAGACAGGTAGAATAAATCGGAAAAAATATAATCTAAGAGGATAAAATATTTTTGCCTGTTTTAGATATATGTTTAAAGGCACTTAAATTTACTGTCAGTTCTATGTGCCAGACACTATTTTAGATAATTCAAATGCATTTTCTGATTTAATCCTTATAGTAATGCTTCTTATTGTTATTCTGTTTTATTTTTATTTTCCATAGCACTATTATCAACATCTAATATACTGCATGTTTTTCTTATTCTCTCCCCCACTTTTCACCCCGACTCCCAGTTTTCTCTTTACCCTCATCACTCATTAGACAGGGATTTTTTTTTTTTTTTTTTTTTGCTATCTCTTCAATTCCTTGTTCATAGTAGTGACTCAATACCTTTTTTTCAATGAATGAGTGGTCCTATGAGGCAGATGTTACGCTCCCCAATTTGCAGATGAAGAGAGGTTAAGAAAGTAACAAAGCCAGAATGTGAAAATGGTTGTAGATGATCCACCTACTCATCTATTCATTCATGCATTTGATAAGTGAAATTAAAGCCCATGATATTTCCAAAATATTGCACAGCTTACCATACATAAATTACATTGATTTAAAAATCAGCATAATTATATTTTTTAACCAACTCATAATAGGTTCCCAAAGTACCAGTGTTAGACCAGCAGTTATTTTGTTTTTGTTCATTGGTGGGTTATCACAGTCTCATTTTGTAATGTGAAATTAATTTTAAATAAATAATACATATATCAAAAATTGAAAAGTTATACAGGAGTATATGGTGAAAAGTATCCATCCACACATCTATCTTCCATTTCTAAACTTGCCTGCTCATTGGAATCACCAAGGGGGAATGTTAACAATTACTGAAGCCTGTGTCCCACTCCCAAAAATTGTGATTTAATTGGTATGGTGTGTGGTGTCGGCTTTGGAATTTTTGGAAGTTCCCCTGGAGAGACATTGCTTTTAGTAAAGGTAAAGCTGCAAAGGCCGAATATACCCTGTGGCCTGAAACAACTAAGAAACATACAAAATATGCAAAACAATGCTTTTTATGATACTGGGTATCAGGCAACAAAAGACAATAATCTCTGAGGGATGGGAAACAAATGAGGGCAGTGGTGAAGAATACAGGCAGAGTCCACCAGACTCCCTGAGTTGAGAGGTTGGAGCTGAGTTTGCAGAGACCAAGACAGTGAGAATTCATAGGAAGGACAATAGGAGAGGTGAAAGCTGCATGGAAAAAGCACTCAAAGATCTACAGAGGATCCTAAAGAACTCCGAAGATTTATAGAGGATCCCTTTTGAGTGTTCAGCTGCAATTTGCTAAGGGAATCCATATGATGAAGCTATCAGAGGCTGCAGGGAAGAGCACCTGAAAAGATTAGGGGGAAACAAACAGTACCTTGTGCTCGCCAAGAGATAATGCCTGTTGTAAGCAGTTGGACTGGAAAATCTTGTGATTTAGAAGGCATTTGGTAGAGTATTCAGAAGGGTTTTGCTTCAGTAGTGAAGAAAAATTAGCCCTCAACTAAATAGTGTTCCAGTCCTACTTAAAATATCTTGAAAGCAAACTCCCAAAGGATCAAATTATTTCCAGGTAACTTAACTATATCCCAAAAGAAACCTCAACACATGTCTTATATTTATGTCTTTATAAATAGAATTTTAAAAATTCACTACCTGACAAAATTGGCAATGCCTCGTATCTAATTAAAGATTACCAGGAATGCAAAGATGCAGAAAAATATGACCTATAATGAAGAGATAATCAGTTGAAATTAAGTCAGAACTCACATAGCTATTCTAATTAATAACAAGGACATTCAGACACTTTTTATGATTACATTCCATACATTCCAGAAATTAAGGAGATGTAGAAGATTTACCAAAAATCAAAGTCACAATTCTAAAGATGAAAATGGCAGTGTGTAAAATGAAAAATATACTGGATGGGATTATTGGCAGATTAGACATGGCAGATGAAAAGATTAGTGAACTTGAAAGACATAGTGATAGAAACTATCCAAAATGAAACACAAGGAGCAAAGATAAATTTTTAAAAATTGAAAGCACGTCAATTGTGGGAAAATTTTAAGTGGCCTAATATCTGTGTAATTGGAGACCTTAAAGGTAGTTGGGAGGTGGGACAAAAAATATACCCCCCAAAAAAATCTAAAAATTTTTCAAATTTAATGACAATTGTAAACACAATCCAAAATAGCCCAACAAACCCAAGCTCAAAAAGCAAGAAGAAATAATACCAAATTATGTTATAGTCAAATTACACAAAACTAGTGATATAAAGAAAATATTAAAACAGCCAGAGAATGATAGACATATTACATAAGAGGAACAAAGATAAGGATGAGAACAGATTTCTCATCAGAAACAAAGTAAATGAGGAGATAGTGAAGCAACATTTTTAAAGAACAGGTGCTATTTGACTAACAATGGGGTCATGGTTGGATAAACCCATCATAAATTGAAAATATAAGTCAAAAGTGTCTAAGTCCAGATATAACACCATCATAAGCCGAGGACCGTATTGAATGCCTACTGCTTTTGCACCATTGTGAAGCTGAAAATTTGTAAGCTGAACCATTGCAAGTTGGGGATCATCTGTACTGAAAGAGAAATCAACTCTGTTAACTAGAATTCTTTACCCAGCAAGAATATCTTTCAAGAAAACAAAAGCAAAATAAAGATTTTTTCAGACATACAAAAGGCGAAGAATTCACCACCAGCAAACTGCGGTACAGATATGTTAAAGGAAGTCCCTCAACCAGAAAGAAAATTATACCAGATGTCAATGTGGATGTAAACAAAAGGCATGAAGAGCACAGGAATAAGAACTACATGGATAAGTAGATTAATTTTTTATTATTAATTAAATATTTTAAAAAGATAGTTAACCTTTTAAACAAATATGATAACAATTAGAATAGTTTATGTAAAGAATAAAATGTTTGACAAGAATGGCACAATGGCTGTAAGGGAGAAATGAAAATATATTATTTTGAGGGTCTTATACTAACTTGAAAGATTTAATATCACTTGAAGGCAGATTGTGACAACTTAAAGATATTTACTATAAATCCTAAGTCATTTATGAAAATAACAAAACAAAGTTATAATAAACCAACAAAGGATATGAAATGAAATCATTTAAAGAAAACCCAAAAGAAAGCAAGAAAGAGGAAAGATATAACAAAGAACAGATGGGACAAATAGAAAACAAATAGCCAGACTTCAACTTAACTATATCAATAATCACATTAAATATAAATGCACTAAATATCTCAAAAAGCAGAGATTGCTTTGAATTAAAAAGTAAGACCTGATTATATGCTGCCTGTATCAAATATGCTTTCTGTGTAAAGACGTAAGTTGAAAGTAAAGCAATGAAAAAAAGTAGCATATTAACAATAATTTTGAAAAACTTAAGAGTTATTGTGTTAATATCAAAGTAGATTTCAGAGCAAAGAATGTTACTAGGTATAAAGTAGATAATTTAATACTAATAAAGGGCTCGATTCTTCAAGGTAATATACAGTCCTACATCTTTATGTCTGACAGAAGTATAAGAAAAAACAGACAAATATGCAATCCTAGTTGGAAATTTTAATATCCCTTTCTTAATAATTGATAGAGCAAGTAGAGAGAAAATGAGTAGAGACACAGAAGATTTGAACAACAGTATCAACTAACTTGACCCAATTGATGTTTAGAAAATATTATCTAAAATTAGGCCAGGTGCAGTGGCTCGCGGCTGTAATCCCAGCACTTGGGGAGGCTGAGGCGGGCAGATCACGAGGTCAGGAGATCAAGACCACCTTGGCTAACATGGTGAAACCCTGTCTCTACTAAAAATACAAAAAAATTAGCCAGGTGTGATGGCAGGCTCCTGTAGTCCCAGCTACTCGGGAGGCTGAGGCAGGAGAATGGCATGAACCTGAACCCGGGAGGCAGAGCTTGCAGAGCCGAGATCATGCCACTGCTCTCCAGCCTGGGTGACAGAGCGAGACTCCATCTCAAAAAAAAAAAAAAAAATTATCTAAAGTTAACAGAATATGCCTTCTTTGCAAGTATACACAGAATGTTTATAAAGATCATACACTCTACGCAAAAAAAGTCTCAATAAATTTAAAGGCATTCAAGTCATACACAGTGTGCTCTCTGACCATAATAGAATTATATTAGAAAAAATAACAGGAAGATATCTTGAAAGTCCCCAAATATTTGAAAGTCAAATAACACATGTCTAAACAACCCTTGCGGGAAGGAAGATATCAAGAGGGAAATTAGAAAATATTTTGAACTGAATAAAAATGAAAATACAACATATAAAAACTTGCAGGATTCTGCTGAAACATTACTTCCAGGAAATTTATAGTGCTACATCTCTACTTTAGAAATGAAAGGTCCTAAATCAATAACCTCATCTTCCATCTCAAGAAACTAGGACAAGAGTGAATGAAACCCAAAGCAAGTAGAAGAAAGAAAATAATAAATATCAGAGTAGAAATTGATGGACTAGAAAACAGGGAAGCAGTAGAGAAAAATCCATGAAACAAAAAGCAGAGATTAATAAAATTGACCGTTTGCTGGTCAAACTGACCAAGAAAATAAGGGAAGAAAATATAAATTACCATAATCAAGAATGAAAGGAGTAATATCACTACAGATTCTACGGGTATTAAAAGGAAAGATAATAAAGGAATATTGTGAACATGTACGCTTAAAATTTTAACAATTTAAACAAAATGGACAAATTCCTTGTAGGCAGAATCTACCAAAGCTCATTCAAGAGAAAACAGATACTCTGATAATTTTGAATTTGTAGTTAAAAACCTTTTACAAAGAAAACTCTACGTCCACATTCACTGGTGAATGATACCAAACATTTAAGGAAGAAATAATGATGATTCTACCTGAAATCTTCTAGAAAATTGAAGAGGAGGGAAGAGTTTTAACTAATTCTATGAGACTAGCCTTATCTTGATACTAAAACTAGAGAAAGATCAATATTCTTCATGAATATACATGGAAAAATTCTGAAGAGAATTTTAGGAAATTGAATTTAAAAAACAATAATATATGACATAAATAACTAGGGCCTAGTTCAGGAATGGAAGGTCGATTTAACAGTTGAAATTCAATGGATGTAATGATCATACTGACAAACTAAAAACTATATGATTATCTCAGGAGACACAGAAAAAGCATTTAACAAAATTCAACCTCAATTCTTGAAAACTCTCAGCAAACTAGGAATAGAAGAGAACCTTTAGTCTGGTAAAGGTTATTTTTAACCTTTAAAATTGAATGCTTTCTGTAAGATAAAGAACAAGTCCATTCTTTTTTCCTTTTTCTTTTTTTGAGACGGAATTTCTCTCTTGTTGCCCAGGCTGAAGTGCAATGGCTCAATCTTGGCCCACCGCAACCTCCGACTCCCAAGTTCAAGCAATTCTCCTGCCTCAGCCTCCCGAGTAGCTGGGATTATAGGCACACACCACCACGCCCAGCTAATTTTGTATTTTTAGTAGAGACAGGGTTTCCCCATGTTGGTCAGGCTGGTCTTGAACTCCTGACCTCAGGTGATCTGCCCACCTTGGTCTCCCAAAGTGTTGGGATTATAGGCATGAGCCACTGTGCCCAGCCCTTCTTACCACTGCCAATTCAACATTGTACAGGTAGTTTTAGCCATTGCAATAAGTCAGGAAAAATCAAAGTCATTGTGATTGGAAAGACAGAAGTAAAACTATCTTTGTGTACAGGCATCATGATTATCTATACAAAAACCCCAAATTTCCAAAACCCACTAGAACAAATAAGTGTTTGGCAAGTTCACAGAATATAAGATCAATATAAAAAATAAATTGTATTTCTATCTATTATAAATGAGTATCAGAAATTGAAGTTAAAAAGCAGTATTTACTATAATACAAAGTAGGGATAAATCTGGCAAAGGATATGCAAGATGTATGTACTTAAAACTACAAAAACATTGCTGAGAGAAATTAAAGAAGACCTAATGAAATGGAAGGATATACCGGTTCATAATTTGAAGGATGCAATATTAAGATGTCAGTTATGCACAAATTGATATGTAGATCTAAAATAATCCTGATCAAAATTACAGGAGTCTTCTTTGTAGAGATTGACAAAGTAATATTAAATTTCACATGGAAATGCAAAGAACTAGAATAGCCAAAACAACTTTGAAAAAAAAGATAAGAGTACTAATTCTAATGTCAAAAGTACTAACACCTTTATTCAGCTAGGATAATCAAGACAGTATAGTTTTGGTGTCAAGTTCCACAAACACATCAATAGAATAGAGTCCAAGAGCAGACCCACATGTATGTGATGGAGAAGGGACAGTCTTCTTAACAAGTAATGTTGAAATAATGGGATATTCATAAGCACAAAAATGAACAATTGATAACTCATTCATATATAAAATTAACTCAAGATGAATCATAGACACAAACATAAAACCTCACACTATAACACTTTCAGAAAAAAATTAGGAGAAAACTTTTGTGGTCTTGGGTTAGGCAGAGATCTTAAAATATGGCACCAAAAGCATGATCCATAGAATTATAAATGGATAAATTGCACTTCATCAAAATTAAAAACTCTGCTTTTAGAAAGAAACTGTTTAGGAAGGAGAAAAGACAAGCCACAGCCTAGAAGAAAATATTTGCAAATCATATATTCTATAAACACCAGTGCCCAGAATAGAAAAAGAAATCTAAAAACTCAGAAAACAACCTGATTTTTTAAATGAACAGAATATTAACAGCTAGAAATATGGAAGCAAGTAAGCACAGAAAAAGATGATCAACATTATAGTCATTGGGGGAACACAATTAAAAGTATAATAGAATACCAGCATATGCGTATTACAATAGCTAAAATTAAATGTTGACCATATCAGGTGTTAGTGAGAGTATAGAGGACCTGGAATTCTCATACACTGGTGGTGGGAATGCTAAATTGTATGACTACTTTGACAAATAGTTTGGCACTTATAAATTGCACTTATATCTAACCATGCAATTTAGTCATTTCATCCTTAGGTGTCTTTCCAAGATAAATAAAAGTATATGTCCATTTATTAAAAAGTATGCATAAATATGTGTAGCAGCCTCATTTGTAACATTCAAAAACTGAAACAAGTCAAATATCCATCAATAAGTGAATAAACCATAATATATCCATGTAATATAATGCTACTCATAGCAAGAAATATTAATGTATGGCCCAATATGATAAATCTTAAAATCTGCTGAGTAAAAGCCAGATAAAAAAGAATATATTAGATAAGATTTCATCTTTATAAAAGTTTAGAAAATGCAGACTAATCTGCAAAAACAAATTATATTAGTGGTTTCCTTGGAAAGATTTGTTGCAATGGGGACCATGGAGCATAGGAGCTTGAGGAAGCTTTCGTAAGTGTTAGATATTTTCATTATTTTACTTGTGGCAATGCTGTCACTGGTGCGTACATATGTCCAAACTGATCAAACTATACACTTTATTTTTATTTTATTTTTTTAAGACGGAGTTTCACTCTTTTGTCCAGGCTGGAGTGAAGTGGCGTGATCTCGGCTCACTGCAACCTCTGCCTTCAGGTTCAAGCAATTCTCCTGCCTCAGCTTCCTGAGTAGCTGGGTTTATAGGTGCCCAGCACCATGCCCAGCTGATTTTTGTATTTTTAATAGAGACAGGGTTTTGCCATGTTGGCCAGGCTGGTCTTGAACTCCTGACCTTGGGTGATCTGCCCGCCTGGGCCTGCCTAAGTGCTGGGATTACAGGCGTGAGCCACTGGCCCCGGCCCCGTACACTTTAAATATGTGCCACTTTCTGTATTTTAATCATATCTTAATATAGTTTTTTTTTGTTTGTTTCAAGATCCCTAGTTGATTCAAACATACACACAAGTTTGAGAATCACTACTCCAATCCTTCAGGTTCCTGGTTTCACCCCGCAGAGGCAACCTCTTCTAGGCAGTTTCTTGTTCTGGAAACTGGAACATTCTAGAAATCCTATGCACGTGCAGCATATGTGAACATACATATCCTGTGTTCTAACTTCACAAATGGTAGCATACTTTACATATCATTCTGTATTTTACTTTTTTCACTTACTGCATCTTGAAAATTATTCCATATCTGTACATATGGAATGACCTCATTCTTTTTGACACCTATGTGTTAATGCTGTGTTATTTTGACAATATGAGGTGGTGCTTTCTTCTTACTCTAAAACCGTTTGAGAATAGAAATATAACTTAAATAGTTGCAGAATTAATTTTCCTTTTAGGCATATCCTTAAGTCCTCATAGTCATACTATATATTATAAAATGCCTTCATCTATGTGGGTATACAAGCTTTCTACAACACCAAATTTACTATGAATTAGGTAGTAATTTTTCGCAGGTAAAGTTTGCATATTTATGTGAAATGTTGAGAAGTGTTAACATTTTAAAAAGTTATTATGACATTTTATTTGCTGTGCTTATTCCCTCAGTATGAAATGTGGTGTTTTGTTTGTCCTTCCTTATTTAACACGTATTTTATAAGTCCTCTTTTGTCCTTCGGTGGTCAGTTTGGCATTGGTCTTTGGGCCACAGCTGTTCCAGAAATGTGTGCCATGCAGACTAATCTGTTATCAGTATGCAGTTTTGGCAAACAAATTGGCTAAAATTGTACTGTCTTTTTTTGTTTTTGTTTTTGTTTTTTAAAGCAGAAGGTCAAATTGTCCAATGCCAAAATAATTTTTTATTTTTTAAAGTTAACCTTACTCTTTGGTTGATAGACTATGTTACAGGAGGAAGACCATCTACAAAACAATGTACCAATTTACCTAGAGGCTAAAACTCCTTATTGGCCATTTGTGTTTTCTTCATGGGTTTTTTGTAATTTTCAGTCTTAGAGCAACAAGGATCTTAGTGTTCATTATCCATATTGTACTATAATCTATGAATTTGTTTGATTTCTTGGTGCGTATTAGAGTCTTTTGATGACTAATGAAAATTTGAACTTTTTGCTAACATTTCATCAGTTGTTGGATCAGTGCAATTTGTATCAACTGAGTATTTGTTTTGTATTTGTTAGCTGATGAAGTCAGTAAGAAGAGTCATTGCAGCTCCTTGTAGTAAATTCATTCACTGATTATTTTTCACATCATGGAATTCCATATTCCTGTGGTCAGGTTTCATAGCTCCTGTTCACCCCTTTGTCCTTCATTTTAAAGTATTTCAGGGGATTGTCCATGTCCTAGTCAGTCATGTTTGCTTGCAGTCATACACCTGAGGTCATGTCTCTGAGGAGTCACTGTACAGTAGAATAAATGTACATGTTTTGAATTTCATCTTTCTGTGCAGTGGTTGCTTTTTGGCTGAGAAAATGGCTTTACTGATTAGTGAGTTACCTCTAAGACCTCTCTCTATCTCTGAGTCCTTTACATTTTAGTTAACCTGTGATGTGTCACTCTAACCTAGGGAAAGTGTGGAGAGCCTGATTCAAAAGCATTCCTATGCGCGCTCACCCATCCGTACCTATGGAGGAGAAGAAGATGTCTTGGGGGATGAGAGTCAGACAACCCCAAATCGAGGTAAGGTAGCTTCCAAGGCCATGGAATTGCTGGGAGCCAGAGCACCTAAAGGAGAATGGGGGCAGGTCGTTGATGAGACGGCCAGTCCTCAGAGTACACGATGCCCGGAAAGGATTTCAGGAGCCTCCCTGGGAAGGAAGAGCCCCTATGCTGATTCTCACACATTTCATTATTTTGCCTTTGAATCATAGGCGATGATGCTGCCTGCAGGTTTGTTTTTTTTAGTGAAAGAAACTGAGCCTTTGAGTCAGGGATCAGGAGTTACTTGTCCATGATTTAGTACATAAGAGCTGTTGAACTTTGGGGTCAGTCCCCAAGTCCTTCTGAACCTCAGTTTCATAATCTGAAAATCAGGGAATATATCTGTTCCATCTGTGTCAGGAATAATTTGTTAGAATCAAAGACCAAAATAGAAAACACTTTTAAAAGAGGATTTTCCTAATGAAGGATATTACATAGAGGCAGTGGCCCCAATGTTGACAGCAGAAACTGAACAAAGTTTCTCTGTTCCCAAGGCTTAGAGAGCAGCCCTCTGCATCTGGGAAGAGAGTCCAGAGAAAAGAGCTCAGAGGTGCTCCATTCTGGGAACAGGGAAGTTCGTGTAGGGAGAGAGTCCTCTGTCATTGTTTTATGTCCTTAATATGAAATTATATAATCCGTGAAAACATAGGACATTTCTTATTACTCAGTCCAAGTGAACCACTAGTATTACAGTTGACTCTTGAACAACACAGTGGTTAGGGAACCAACTCCTGTGTGGTCCAAAATGTGCATATAACTTTTGACTTCCTAAAACTGAACTACTAATAGCCTACTGTTGATCAGAAGCCTTACCTGTAACTTAAACAGTCAATTCACACATATCCTGTGTGTTACATGTATTACATTCTGTATTCTAATAAGAAATCAAGCTAGAGAAAAAGTTATTAAGAAAATCATAGAAAGGAAATATATTTACTATTCCTTAAGTGGAAGTGGATTATCATAAAGATCTTCATCCTCATCTTCACACTGAGTTGGCAGAGGAGGAAGAGGAGGGGTTGGTCTTGCTGTCTCGGAGGTTGTAGAGGCTGAAGAGGTGGAGGAGGTGAAAGTGAGGCAAGAGGGGTCAGGCACACTCAGTGTAAATTGTATTTAAAAATATCTGCATGTAAGTGGACCCATGCGGTTCTAACCACTGTTGTTCAAGGGTCAACTGTGTACAGTCAGAAAATTCAGTGTCAACTCTATTCTACATTTCTGGATGCTGTGGTAGGAAAACTTACTTTCTTAGGTTCTCACAACAGTTTTGGAAACCAGACAGCTTGGAAGAGATTTAATACATTCAGTCTTCCTTATGACGTTACAGAGGTCAGAACAGATATCAGGTATTTGCAGTTTCTTTTAAGAGAATCAGGTCATTAACTGCAGGCAGGGTATTAATGTTTTGGCCACTCTGTGGGAGGCTGCAGGCTATCCAATGAGTTGTCTTTTTCCATTTAGTAAATTCTCTATTCCATGGAGGTGTAAATATCATCTTCTTATCTAGAAAGGTGGATTTGCCTCATGACAGATCTCATGTGTGTTTGTCTTTCTAAATTACAGATGTATTAAATATTCTTAAACACAAATGGATCTTTACAGATAATTTAATTCTTGATCTGTATATTGACACAGTGTTTCCAGTCTAATGAGTATTTTTCCTTACAGGGTCAGCCTTTACAACATCTGATAATTTGTCTCTCAGCTCCTGGGTATCATCTTCTTCCAGTTTTCCTGGGTTTCAGCACCCACAGTCCCTGACTGCTCTTGGCACCAGCACAGCATCCATAGCAACACCCATTCCTCACCCCATCCAGGGTTCTCTGCCACCATATAGCCGACTGGGAATGCCTCTGACCCCATCGGCCATTGCCAGCTCCATGCAAGGGAGTGGCCCCACATTCCCTTCATTCCACATGCCGCGATACCATCACTATTTTCAGCAGGGGCCCTATGCTGCCATTCAAGGACTACGCCATTCCTCTGCTGTGATGACGCCATTTGTATGACTCTTCTAAAAATGGAGACCCAGAATGCGCAAATGGGTATGGAAATATAGGACAGGGCTGGGTGGGTGGGATGTGGGGTATTGGAGCAGGGGCTTTCCAGGAGACACAGGACCTATCAAAGAGAAGAGCTGGACTCACAATAAAACCTACCACTGAGGGAATGCACCATGGACCAGGATTCATCTGTAGTTGAGGGACAGCTCTTGGGTTCAGGAGAGAATCCATGTAAAGTTCTCAGCCAGCCTGAAAGTTTAATAATACAAGGCTGATGAATCTTAAAGTGCATTATTCCTCATGGTTAAAACGCTGTGTTGATGCGGTAATGTATAAAATCACTGTGTATAGGGTTTCTTTCTGCTTTTCACAGGATAAAAGAATCTTCAAAGAGGCCATACTATATAGCATACTGACCATAATGACTAACTGAAGTCAATTTATCCCTGTAGAAAAGGGGAGCCAGTAGAGAAATACTTGTAGTGCCGTAGCATAAGCATGTTTCATTTTCTTTTGTGTTAGTCTGCTGGGGAAGGAGCTGAGATAATGCTAATGCATCCTGTTTTGTGGATGAATACATGGTAATGACCTCACAAAGTTCTATTTGTAATACTGAAGGGCCAGTAACCAACAAGCTTGGTTTTCATAGTCTTCTTTCTTCCTAGTTTTCTTTATTGCAAATACTTGCCAGAGTTAGGTTTGGGGCTAGGGTTATGGAGGAAAAATCTTCCATGTACAGTTTTGAAGCAAGAGCCTCTCTATATTACATGGTAAAACTGAAGTTTGATTTTTCTGGGCTGCGTTCTAAACACACTACTGACGAATTCACTGAGGAACACTCCAAAGCCTAGGCATGATGTTATGTGAGGCTTGCTTTCACTTACAGCTGCAACAGAAGGATGGTGATTCTATTCCAAAAGGATTTCTCTGCCATTAGTGCCAGAGGTCCCTTCATTTTCCTTTAGTTTTGGGAAACCTTGTGGATGTTAAAATGCATCTGGACAAATTCTCATTTTCAGTAAATCTGCCTTGTTTTTGCTGCCACTGATTGACAAGGATTTGAGAATGACCATTCTAAATGCCAGGATAGCCATGATTTAACCTGTGCTCCTGAGTGGAAACGTGTCCATACATCTAATTTGGCCTTTTTCCTTACTGTGTTACATTTAGTGACTCCTTTACCATTTTGCTAGGTCTGTAATCTTAAATTGCTTGATAACATAATGGCTTCATAACTGAAATGTTGGCAGTTCTTATAAGTCAACTAAAGCATTCTTCTACTTTATTTTCAACTTTTGCTATCTTCTTAAGCCTTCCTTTAATGTTTATAATAGCAACAAATTATATTTTAGTTATATATGACCTGTATATTGTTTTTGAACAGCATATATAGATATATATATATATAAGCATTTACAGTCAGGGTAACACATTTGGCATTTTGCAACAATTTATTTCCCTAATAACATATTTAATGAAATTAATAGTTTTTCAACTTCAGATTTAATGCACTTCAACTACAGGATGTAACCTGTCGTCTTAGCAAATTTCTCCAAAACTCTAATTTAATTTTTTGTATGTAATATTCATTCTACTCTTCTTGCTACAAAATTATTGAATCTGTTAAAAGAGATGGGAAATATTTCTACTGACAGTAGAAGTGTATTTTGGGGGAAATGCAATATACTTATCACATCAGACTCCCGTGGGATTTTATTTGGTGGTTTTAATATTAGCCTTTTCCATATCACATGCTTTTGTGGGCACTTCCAGCCTGTGAAACAAGGCATCATGGCACAGCCTGTCTAGGTGATGCTGTTGTTGGATTTTGCACTTGCTATTCTCCACTATACTCTGAAGTTTACTTACAGAAAAGCATAGGCTGTGTTAACAAAGCATCTCACGATCCTACAGCAAACACTGTGGGCTAATTTTTAACTTGTTGCATGTTATGCTGTAGTATCCACAGGTAGTTTGTTTTCAAACAAAGTACAGGTGTCATTTCTTTAAAAAACCTGTTTTGAGTAATGTTTAAACTATCCATAGAGCTAGGATAGGGGTTTACTATTTAATAGCTGGCCTGTTGCCAGTGCTCTTTTGAATATAGAGTACTGCTGCTTAAAGCAGGAATAACAAAAGATGCTGTTTTACATAATGCTACTCAATACCTTGATAACTTACTGGTCTACTAAGGTGAAATCTGTGTCTGAATTTTATTTTCAAACAGGATGAAAAGATTGTTTTAATACATACTGTTTTGATACATACATTTAATACATACATTTCTGCCAATCTGCATGTCTCAAAGATATTTGTGTGTTTTTGTTAAATATGGTTTTACACTAGTATTTCCTGACTTCATAATTTTATTTTGTAATTAAGCAATATAAGACTATAAATAAGAGTGCTTAGAGAAAACAAAGACTAGTCAGACCTAAAATCTAAATTGGATGTATATTTTTAAGTATTATCCGAACCAGAGAAAAGAAGCACAAGTGAAATAGAGCTTAACCTCATCAGAGTCACTTGAGTCATGGAAACCAAGGGGTAGAAATTTCCCCTCCCTGGGCCTTTCTGAGGTATCCTGGTGGTTGATTCTTATTAAACCCTTGGGAGTTTAGTATTTAAAATTCCAAAGCCCATTCTGGCAAAAGTAATTTCAAGAACTACATATTTAATGGGAAAGCCAATTGAATAATAAAGGCCATGAATTATAATATATTTGGCATATATTCAGGGTTCCTCCCACCTCTCTCCCCAAGCCATGAGTATATTATAGTGTCAAAAAGCATGGCTAATGGGAAGTGCTGCTAAAAAGAGGTCCTGCCAGACGTGCTTTATCTAATCCTGAGGAATTAATTCAGAACTTAATAGGTTTTGCAGTTGTGGTTTGTTTTTAAAATATCAATAATTCTGAAGATTCAATTTTTTTTTTTTTTTTTTTTTTTTTGAGACAGAGTCTCAGTCTGTTCCCAGGCTAGAGTGCAGTGGCATGATCTTGGCTCACTGCAATCTCTGTCTCCTGGGTTCAAGCAATTATCCTGCCTCAGCCTCCTGAGTAGCTAGGATTACAGGCAAGCGCTACGATGCCCAGCTAATTTTTGTATTTTTAGTAGAGATGGGATTTCACCATGTTGGCCAGGATTGTCTCGATCTCTTGACCTTGTGATCGGCCCACTCAGCCTCCCAAAGTGTTGGGATTACAGGTGTGAGCCACCGCGCCCAGCCTCAATTTTTTTTTTTTTTTTTTTACTAACTTAGTCTTCTCCTCTCCTCTGTCTACCCTTAGCAATATGTAGGTAAACATATCCAACTTGTCTAACACATCACAGATTATTAGTTAACAAGATGTAGATTAATGAGCTTATATTGTATTGCTGGATCTTTTGAGTTAATAACAATGGTAACTTGTCCAGAAGGCCTACCGTCATTCCTAGTAGGTGGGCACAGAGTAAGAGATATTAAGAAGCTTCCTGATGAATCATCATCTAGCAAAGGCCCTGTGTACAGCTATATTGTAGGAGTTACACTGACTTCTGGGGCATTCCAAGGTCTCCCCTCCTTATCCATATCTCTGTCATTTTGCTTCTCCAGCCACAACACACACTTTCCTCTCTAACTGCTCCCTTCCCACCAAAAAAGAAAAAAAAAAACCCTCTGAAAGGCCAAGGAATAAATATTCTTAGAAGTAAAGCATCCTTATCCCATGCTGCCTTTTTCAAAAGGATGTTGGGATAAACAGCCTGAAAGGCTGTCCTGCTTAAATATAAGCTGATTTATATTGAGAAAAATCACTTTTGAATAAAGAGGATGAAATGACTTTACACCCCATTAAATACTCAGTCAAGCTTAGCCATGACTCAGTAACTAAAAAGTTCAAAAAATCCAGTTATGTAATGTGCAGAGTAACAAATTGCAAGAAAAACAACTTAATCTTCCAGTGACTAAGTAAGAAAAACTGTTGTCACTATTAAACATGTAGGAAATTGATAATTATTACAAACAAAGCAATACTTTACCCTAAATCTAGACAAATCACTGGACAGATGATAAGATTTTCAGCTTTCTCCTTTAAAGAGCTGTGCCTGGCTGGAGGATGGGTTTTCTAGAAGTTTTTATGTTATTTTAAAATTACAGATTTTTTTGTAAACACGCAAAGGGAAGGTTACAAACTCCTTAAACTTTAGAAAACCATCAAATCCTTTCTTTGCTACTTATATTCTATGCCAATTATAATATTCCAAGACTTACCTTTCTTCAGAATGCTTAAATATGGAAAGGTTTATTTATAAATATTTGATCGGCAAATATTCCATATGTATTTTCTAGCCCTTCTTTCTCTGTCCTTCCCTCAAATAACTTCATTACCCTCTCCTTTGTAAATGAAATATCTTGATAAGAAAACAAAATCATTTTTGTGAAATCATACATATGGACAAAAAATACAAGTTGTATTTTACTTCTAGTTCATTAAAATATTGTGTTTAGTTGGATTTTTTCCTCCCTTATTTTCAGAAACGTAAAAGAAATTGTTTTATTTCCTAATGGATAAAATTGGATATAGCCTCTTTAGTAGACACTATCACAGTTCTGTTGTTTGCTGTGTTCATTTGCTTAATGAATTGCGTGAGAACAGTCACTGTAATGAAATGTGTGTGCTGGGGGTTGGGGGAAGGGCATGGGAAATGTTTTATGAAAAAAGTTATAAGCCTAATACTATGAAGTAACATCTAATGCAGTTCTTTTTAAGTGCAATATATTTATTTCTGCTAGAAATATATTATCAACCTTATGTAATATTTGAAGCATTACATATTATTTGTAAACAGCTTAAAATTATATATTACCCCAATTGTACATAAGTACAAATGTGTGGATATTAGTTTCTTTCATTAAAAATGGTGTTTTTTTTTTTTAAATATATATGCACCCATTTACACCTTTCATTCTCTTACACTGTTTTATGATGTTTGGTACCTGTTTCCTCACCTGACAAAAAGGATTAGATAAGATTGTGGGTTCCAACTGGCCACTCACAGGCTGGACACAGCCTGGGATTACTGCACAGTGTTTTGGGTTTGTCTTTAGTCGCATTTGAAAACATTTGGAAAAGACATTGCTCTCAAGTTCTCACCATTTTCCATTTTCTGCACTCAGTGCCCTTCACTCGTGTATGCTACCCAATGAACCCTCAGAATCACATGATTTTGCACCTCTCTGTACTGAATTATACTGAAGACTCCATAAAACGTAAAAACTCCTGTATCTTATTTCAGCCATGAGCACTTGGATATGTTGTAATGATATTACACAAACCAGAATGACACCAAATAAGATTAGCCAAATTATAAGTCTTAATCCTCCTTCCACATGACAGCCCTTCAAAATATTTGATGTTATCATACCTCCTGCTTTCAAAAGTCTACTCTATTACCCTTAAATTTTTTGTGCATGCCTAACAGCAACCTTTTAGAAATATTTTATTTGAAAGAATTTCATGCTTATGGAAAAGTTGCAAGAAGACCGTAAAGAAACCCTGTACACCCTTTATGCAGATTCACAATTGTTAAGCTTTTGCCCCATTTACTTTATCGTGTGCATTTGCAGTGAGTAGTGTGTGCATAAACACACATGCACCTGCATAGATATGTAATATATACAAATTATTTTTCTGAACCACTTGAGAGTAAGTAGCATGTCATGCCCCATTATCTCTAAATAGTTGAAAGTGTATTTCCTAAATACAAGATTTCACTAAATAATCACAGTAGAGTTAGCAACTTGAGGAGATTTAACAATGGTACAATACTGTGATGTATCATCTATATTCCAGATTTATCAAATGACCCAGTAATGTCTTTTGTAGCATATCTTTTCTTCAGTACAGACCCACTTCAAGATCACATATTGCATTTAGTCATCATGCTACTTTAGTCTCCTTAAATATAGTATAGCTCTTCAGCCTGTCTTTGTCTTTCCTGACAGAAGGATTCCCATTGTGTTAGAAATCATGAATTCATACTGATACCTCCAATTCCAATGCACTCCCACAGAGTCCTCTTTTCTTGCTTTGCCCCATTCCATATCTGTATGGAATACAGTGGAAGAAGGCTCAACAATTACCTCTACATATTTATTTACTCAACTCTACCATACACTTAAAACTAATTTCGGATTGCTTCACCTGTACAACTACAATACACAAACCTTCTAAAAAGAGGTCAGGGTTTGTTTGCATTGTTTCTGTACTACTCAACTACGAGTATATAGCCAAATGATATGTTGAGCAGTTACTTTGATTAATTCATTTTTTTGTCCTCCTGGATACTTATGTTACGCATAATACAAGTGGGTTTATTTGTTCGGTTTGTTTGGAGTTTTAATGGATCTTTTCCTTCCTATTTTTTATTGATTTTTTAAAAAATAGAAAATAATGTGCTTCCAACAAACTCATAGATCTAATAAGTGATTATGGCAAGGTTGAATTATAGCAAGGTTAAAGGATACAAGATTAATACTTAAAAAGACTTTCCTATATACCAGCAGTGAACAATTGGAATTTGAAATAAAGTTATATCATCACTAAAAAAAGAAAAAAGAACAAATAGGTATAAATAAAATTTTCACAAAAGCTATATAAGGAAAACTACAAAACTTTGATGAAAGAAATCAAAGAAGATCTAAATAAATGGAGAGATAGTCCATGTTCATGGATAGGTGGACTCAATATTGTGAGGATGTCTGTTCTTCTCAACTTAATCCATAGATTCAATGCAAACATAACCAAAATTCGAGCCAGTTACCTGTGGCTAATAACAAACTGATTCTAAAGTTTATTTAAAGGCAAAAGACCCAAAATAGCCAACACAGTGTTGGAGAAGAAAGACAAAGTCAGAGGACTTATGCTATCCAACTTCAAAACTTACTACAAAACTATAGTAATAAAGACAGTGTACTATTAGCAAGAGAATAGACAATTACATAAATGGAACAGAGAGCCCAGAACTAGGCCCATATAAATATAGTTAAATGACCTTTGACAATGGAACAAAGGCAATTCAGTGCAGAAATAATAATCTTTTCAACAAATGGTACTAGAACAACTGAATATCCACATGCAAAATAATAAGTCTAAACACAGACCTTAAATCTTTTGCAAAAATTGACTTAAATGGATCATAGCCTTAAATACAGAATGCAAAGCTATAAAACTTCTAGAAAGTAACAGGAGAAAATCTAAGTAGTTTTGGTTTTTTAGGTACAATACCAAAAGCACAATCCAGTAACAAAAAAATTAACATGATGGACTGCATGAAAATTAAAAACTTCTGTGAAGAACATAGTTAAGAGAATAAAATGACTAGCCACACTCTGGGAGTAAATATTTGCAAAAACACATATCTGATAAAGGATTCGTATTTCAAATATACAAAGAGCTCTTAAAATCCAACAATAAGGAAAGAAATTATGGGCAAAGGATCTCTCTAAACAGATACTTAATCAAAGATATACAGATGGCAAATAGGCATATGAAAAGATGCTCAACATCACATGTGATTAGGGAGTTGCAAATTAAAATATGAGTTACAACTACATACCTATTAGAAGAGCTACAATTCAAAACACTAGCAACACTAATGCTGGTGAGGATGTGGAGCAATAGGAACTCTCATTCATTGCTGGTGGAATGCAAAGTGGTACAGCCATTTAAAAAGATAGTTGGCCAACTCCTTTCAAAGCTAACATAGTCTTATCATATGATCTAGCAAGTATGTTCCTGGGTATGTACCCAAGTGAGTTGAAATTTTATATCCACTTAAAAATCTGCACATGACTGTTGACAGCAGCTTTATTCATTAATTGCCAAAACTTAGAACTAAGATGTCCTTCAATAGGTAATGGATGAACAGTCTGTGGTACATTCGTTATCCATACAATGGAATATTTTTCAGCAATAAAAAGAAATGCACCATCAGCTGTGAAAAGACTTGGAGGAATCTCAAATACATATTGCTTGTAAAAAAAAGGGCTATATGCTGGGTGGTTCTAATTATATGACATTCTGGAAAAGGCAAAATTACAGAGATGGTAAGAAGATCGGTGGTTTCCACGGTTTGGGGGGAGAGAGGGAGAAATGAAGGGATGGCTCACAGGTGATATTTAGGCCAGTGAAATAACTCTATGATGCTACTGTAATAGTAGATACATGAAATCATGCATTTGTCAAAATTCATGCAACTGTGCAACTCAGAGTAAGCCATAATGTAAACTATGGACTTTTTAGTCAATAATGCACCAATATTGGTTCACCAATTGTAACAAATGCACTACAATAATGCAATAGTTTAATAATAGGAGAGACTGCCAGGGTGGGGGAGAGGGGATATATGGGACTTCTATATTCTCTACTCGATTGTTCTGTAAACCTAAAACTGCTCTAAAAATAGCCTCTTAGTAAAACAACAACAACAATGAGATACCACTTCACAACCACTGCAATGGCTATAATTATAATTATAATTATATATATATGGAGAAATTGTAACCCTTATATATTGTCAGTAAGAATATAAAATGGTGCAGTCTGGCAGTTCATGAAAAGGATAAACAAAAGGTTACTTACTATATGACTCAGCAATTCCACTCCTAGGTGTACACCTAGGGAAAATGAAGAGATATGTCCACACAAAAACCTGTACACGAATGTTCATAGCAGCATCATTCATGATAGGCAAACAGTGGAGACAACCCAAATGCCCATCAACTGACAAATGGATAAATAAAATGCAGCATATCCATATTATGGAAGATTATTCAGCTATAAAAAATGAAGTACAATAAATGTTACAGCATGGATGAACCTTGAAAACAGGATGCTAAGAGAAAGAAGCCGGTCAAAAAGGACTACATGTTATATGATCCCATGCATGTGAAATGGCCAGCATAGAAATATCCATAGAGACAGAAAATAGATTAGTGTGTGCCAGAGGCTGGAAGGAGGGAGGAATGGAAATGACTGCAAGTGGGTATGGGGTTTCTCTTAGGAATAGTGGAGATTTAAATTCTGTTTACACTTATAACTGAGACACTGCACTAGCCCTTTAAATATATCCAAATTTTAATTTTTTAAAAAAAGTCTACCTTGCTTTTATTGAACCCAGGTATACAGCCTTAATTAGGAAATATAAAAGCTGCAAAACTCAATGGTTTTTCTACTAATGGATTATAAATTGTCACTGATAAGTATCTCAAAAAGAGTTTCAACAGATGGTAGCAAAGATGAGGAGAGCATTTTAAAGTTCCATATTTATCATTAGGAGATGGGTCCATATGTGTGTGAAAGCAGAGCTCTGCTGCCCCTAAAAAATCTGGTGGTCTTGATATAAATACTTACTATTTATTTAGGGCTGTCTCACTCTCCTTATTCTCTAGTTGCCATTTAGGCTGCTAGTAGATAGAAGTAATCAGAAAATAGGAACAAGGAGGCCCACCCTACTTAGAGACTGGGCAGTGCAGGTGAGAAGGAATCAGAGGAATAAAGGCAGGGATAAGGGAGAGGCCAGGTTGGGGCTGGGCGGAAGAGATGAGAGAGAGATGAGTTCAGCCCTCTGGGTGGGCAATGACAAGTGTAGGTACTGGAGGACAAACTGCGGGATAGATTGCAGAGTAAGACCCTCCGGGTGGAGTCTCAACACATAGCTGGAGGCAGAGGAGGAGGGAAGGGAAAAAGTGGTAAAAAGAGATCTTAGTACTGTATGACTCAGCAGGTGCATCTACCTAAATATGTGTACAAATACCAACTAGAATCAAATAAGTTTAAAAGACCTTATTTAGGCCATGTCATCTAAAGTATTTTATAGTTGAGGAAATCAGAACTAGAGAAACAAAGTAAATTACCCAAAGCATACTGGGCCTAGTCTAGTGATATATCTTCATCTCTATATTATAATCAAAGTTCAATCTTAAATCAAGCTAAAATATAATGTAAAACACAGCACACAGATTCATTATGTATCATTGGCACTTTTACTATGTTTTACATTTAATATGCCGAGAAATACTCTGAAACTCATTCTTTAAATCATTTCCTGTTTGCTCCCAAAATACTTGTCTCTAATCCTACTGTAACATCATCATCTACATTTCTGTTACATTAGGATTAGAGACAAATTCTGTTTATAAATAACTCCAAGAACAGTTTTGTTTTGTTTTTGTTTTTGTTTTTGTTTTTTTTGAGATGGAGTCTCGCTTTGTCACCCAGGCTGGAGTGCAGTGCCATGATCTCAGCTCACTGAAAGTTCCGCCTCCTGGGTTCAAGCCGTTCTCCTGCCTCAGCCTCCCAAGTAGCTGGAACTACAGGCGCCCGCCACCACGCCCGGCTAATTTATTGTATTTTTAGTAGAGACGGGGTTTCACCACGTTAGCCAGGATGGTCTCATCTCGATCTCCTGACCTTGGGATCCGTCCGCCACGGCCTCCCAAAGTGCTGGGATTACAGGCATGAGCCACACCGCGCCCGGACAAGAACAGTTTTTATATTTTACTTTCATGTTGAAAATCAGTCAGATTTGCGTCAGCCTCAAATAAAGTGTTTATGTAAAATTAAATGAGCACTGGCAGCAAGCTGCACTTTTTTTTTTTTTTTACTAAATGGGGAAAATGGACTAATATAGTAGAGGCTTTTGCTTATTAATATTGAATGTAGTAATTCTTATATTAGTTACTTTGGTGGTAAATAAAAATAATCTCAATATGATGGAGTTTGTACATGGTATATTACCATCAAATCCAGGGAAAAATGGATTTTGTAGATTTGGGGGGCATGGTACATGTATATAAGTATAGTTGTGTATATGTTGGTTAAGTCATTTAACAGTGATAACTGAGTACCAATCTGGTTCAAATGAATGTGCATATAGTATGCAATTCTGCAGTCTCTCTACTTGGAGCTGAAAAAATCTCCCAATTAATTTATGGATCACCTCCCTCCCTTTGAATAAGACATGCCTTTATGAGGCATGTCTTATCTGATAAAGGCTTGGAGTTGTTTATAAGGTATGTCTTATCTGATATAGGCCTGGAGCACTACATGACCAGGGCATGGGTGGCTTACAGAGCTCTAGTTTTTTGGTTTTGAGTTTTTTTTTTGGGGGGGGGGGATTAGGAGTGGGGAGTGGATAGCCCCCTCATGGACACAGAAAATAGATTGGAACTCTTTGAAATTCCAACTTGTTATTACAGATGGCTTTCTCCCATAGTCCAAAAGACAGCTAAGTGCAAAGTATTACTTACTTATGCATTTATATCTAAACTTGCTGTATGCTTCACGGCAAGTTGGTGTCTTTCCACTTTCTCCTTGATGAAGCACCTGCATCCAATATGAATTTAAAGAGGCTCTGTAAAGTAATTCAACAGCAGCAAATATGCTATTTAAAAATGAGACAATCCAAGATATGTAAACCCAAGAAGGGTTTTAGACTGAAGCAGTTGTTTTATAAAATAAACATGTCCAAAGACACTTTTTTAGTGGAGGCAACTTGCTGAAGAAGAATTTGAAAGGATCTTTTAACATTTATAAACAGACCAATTTGAAATTACCTAGAAAATAAGTAAGCTCCTAACTATCCTAAATATATATGCACCCAATACATGAGCACCCAGATTCATAAAGCAAGTCCTTAGAGACCTACAAAGAGACTTAGACTCCACACAATAATGATGGGAGATTTTAACACCCCACTGTCAACATTAGACAGATCAACGAGACAGAAAGTTAACAAGGATATCCAAGAACTCAACTCAGCTCTGTACCAAGCAGACCTAACAGACATCTACAGAACTCTCCACCCCAAATCAACAGAATATACATTTTTCTCAGCACCACATCGCACTTATTCCAAAATTGACCACATTGTTGGAAGTAAAGCATCCTCAGCAAATGTAAAAGAACAGAAATTATAACAAACTGTCTCTCAGACCACAGTGCAATCAAACTAGAACTCAGGATTAAGAAACTCATGCAAAACCGCTCAACTACAAGGAAACTGAACAACCTGCTCCTGAATAACTACTGGGTACATAATGAAATGAGGGCAGAAATAAAGATGTTCTTTGAAACCAATGAGAACAAAGATACAACATACCAGAATCTCTGGGACACATTTAGTGTGTAGAGGGAAGTTTATAGCACTAAACACCCACAAGAGAAAGCAGGAAAGATCTAAAACTGACACCCTAACATCACAATTAAAAGAACTAGAGAAGCAAGAGCAAACACATTTAAAAGCTAGCAGAAGGCAAGAAATAGCTAAGATCAGAGAAGAAATGAAGGAGATAGAGACCCAAATATCCCTTCAAAAAATCAATGAATCCAGGAGCTGGTTTTTTGAAAAGATCAACAAAATTGATAGACTGCTAGCAAGACTAAAAAAGAAGAAAAGAGAGAAGCATCAAACAGACACAATAAAAAATGATAAAGGGGATATCACCACTGATCCCACAGAAATACAAACTACCATCAGATAATACTATAAACACATCTACACGAATAAACTGGAAAATCTACAAGAAATGGATAAATTCCTGGACACATACACTCTCCCAAGACTAAACCGGGAAGAAGTTGAATCCCTGAATAGACCAATAACAGGCTCTGAAATTGAGGCAATAATTATTAGCCTACCAACCAAAAAAAATCCAAGACCAGACGGATTCACAGCCAAATTCTACCAGAGGTACAAGGAGGAACTGGTACCATTCCTTCTGAAACTATTCCAATTAATAGAAAAAGAGGGAATCCTCCCTAACTAATTTTATGAGGCCAGAATCATCCTGATACCAAAGCCTGGCAGAAACATGTTTGAATTTGTAGAAAAAGTCTTAGAGAGGTATAATGAAAATGAATAAAATTACTAAATAAAATAACTATGAGATCCCAAGATTTTTGCCACCATCTTTGAGAATAACTAATGCTGATAAACTAGAGACAAATACTTTGGTGCCAGTTCCAACTCCTTGCACTGTACAAAGGGGGAAAAGTATCTTAATGCACAAGAAATTATGAGACAGCACAAATAAAAACCAACCTTTTATGCATAAAGTTTCAATTAAAGTGAAATTCATACTTTAAATTACCAAATTGTAACTGGAAAAGTTTGTAATGTTTTCAAAATGGTCTTCACTGAAATACCTCTATCTAGCCTGGAGGCTAGAGATGGAACTTAACTATCCACTTAAATTTATATCTATGTATTTGTGCGAAGTTAAAACTTTAATAAATTTTCTGAATCAATTAAAACAAAGTCATTATTATTTGGAAAACTAAATCTTGGCCATGATGAATATCTTAATTATTTTGACATATGATATATGCAATGTAATTTTTATGTGGGGTTACATTTGGAATTTTCCTGCATTTCATATTTAGTAAATGGATTTATTATAAGAACATGATTTTTTTAAAAAAATGAATTAAGTAACTGAAAGTTTTGAAATTTTCATTTACAGATCATTATTGCCATCTGCTGGTTACATAGTTTAATTGCATTTTTTAAAATTCCCATTTACTAACGGACAAAGGAAAAACTGAGGCAAGTTTTAGATATCCATAACTGGATTAGAGATCTCTGTGTAAGACAAATAATTCGCAGCCAGGTGCAATGGCTCATGCCTGTAATCCCAATATTTTGGGAGGCAGAGGCGGCAGGAGTGCTTGCGGCTAGGAATTTTAGACCAGCGTGGGCAACATAGTGATACCTGTCGCTGCAAAAATAAACAAATTAGCTGTGTGTGGTGGCCTGCACGTGTAGTCCAAGCTACTCAGGAGGCTGAGGCAGGAGGATCGCTTGAGCCCAGGAGTTCAAGGTTGCAGTGAACACCATTACACTTTAGCCAGTGTGACACAGTGAGACCCTATCTTGAGGAAAAAAAAAAAAAACTAAATCATGAGGCATCTCTGTTTCAAAGATAAGATAATGCAAGAATATATTGCATCATATCTAATTATAATGTGCTATTTTAATTGTTAATTCATCATAGATTAAATTATCAGCCTAACTCCTTTAAGTTATTGTCGTTAGTTATTATGCAGCTAAAATGTGACTCAAATAACCATTCAAAATAACAAAGTCAAAATAAGGGACCACTGTTAGAGAAGCTGTAAAAACATGAAAACATCCATGATTCTATTTAACCGCACATAAAATTAAGTGTCAGGATTTCCCTCTTATACACAAACCTACTCCTCTCCTTAGTAGGAGTAGATACATAATTATTTAGGCAACTATCTCTCAGTTAACTAATGAACCTAAAACATGTATTACTGTTCAATAATTACTAACATATCACTGGATGACAAAGAAACCAAGTAAGCAAAATATTAATTGGAAGTGCTGGCAAAAATAGCAATTACTTTTGCACCAACCTGAAAATACTCACTAGTGCCCTATAGGATGGCCAGTCTAGAACATAATAAAGGAACATTTGTTTAAGCACGTGCTGTGTTTTTGATGCTTCATAAGTATTCATTCATTCAACCATACCATCAGTAAGACAAATATAGCTGTCTTCATTTTTCAGATGAGGAAATTAATCCTAGAGTGGCTAAATTACTAGCTCAAGGTCATATATTGGTAATATTCCTATATGAGTCCTCTATACAGTATTCTTCCTATATGAGATTTAGAGCAGCATATGGCACACAGTTAATTTTATGTGTTCACTAAACATATGAATCATAAAATATATCCTGCTTTTTTCCTTCAACACTACTGTGTCATGACTATTTTCCTATTTCATTAAATATCCATGCAAAATGACTTTAGTGGCTGTAATGCTTCACTATATGAATGTTTCATAACTTAGTGTTTGACACTGAGGCCATTTCTATTTTTCAACGATATAAATAATAGCACAATGAACATTCTTATAAAAATATTAATTTTTTAAATGATAAAAATGACCAGATTTGTACTTTCAAGGGCTAGACCATGGGTAAGAGCATTTTATATCCCACCAGGACACCAAGAGATGCAAAAGGCAATTGGAAATTCCAGAAAAAACAAACTGACCAAAAAGAAAAACAATCACTCCACTTTATTAGCTGTTAAAACTTGGGCAAATAACTACATCCCTGATGCTTGATTTTAAAATGTGCATATAGTTATTGCATGAATTAAGTGAGAAAACATTTTGAGCACCAAACACAATGCCAGGAATGTAGAAATGCTCCTTGAAAAAATCTCCTAAAACAAAATATGAACAGTAATAGCACTTACTGAATTTAAATGAGTGACAAGATAAATAGTACTGTCAGTTAAGTGCTCTAGACCTTCAGAAAAAGCATAATTAATATGGGCTGGAGAAATGGGCTGGGGCTTGGAAGGTGATAGCATTCAGATGGGCGGGGAGAAGAGGATGTAAAAGCCAAGGGGTGACTTTTCCATGTGAGTAAAGGAATTCAGCAGTTATGGTGTCTCAGGCTGTGGACCTCACCTGAAATGACTGGGATGGAAGATTTGTGCCCGAGAAAGTGGGAAATTAAAGTTGAAAATGTATATGGGGCAATTATTGAAGGCATTGGTGAGCAAGCCTAGGACTTGATTTGTGGGCTATGGGGAGCCATGAACATTTTTGTGCTGTGTTGCATCAGGAAAAAATTAACCTGACCACGATGAGCCATGATTTAGACGGGTCAGTTAGGATATGGGAGTTCAATTTGATCCATCATCAAACAGATGGGAAGTGAAGCGGTGTGGGCTCCAGCATGGGGCCGTGACAGAGGACACGGAAAATGTCAGCGGTCCCAGTGCGTCTGTGCCAGCCGCTTTGGCCTCCTGAAGGGCTGCGCGGTGACTGGGAGCTAAGCGCTCCCCTCTTAGTTGGTCCTGGCTGGTGCTGAAAGTGCTTGAGCACACCGCTCCTAGGGCTGACGACCTCTCGGAACCTTACTGGAAAAGCATTTTGCTTTAAGATTCAGTAAACGGTGTCCGGTGCCAAGGAACTGGCGTCAACTTGAGGCTCTGGGGTCAGACCCACCGGACTCAGGCCGGCTCTGCCACGTGTCGTCCGCAGTCTCGGCCCGTTCCCTCAGCGTTGACAACAGGCACTGACTGTCCGATACCCCCGCGATCGTAGGAGAGCAGAGACGTTCCTAATGCCGGGTGCACCACGGGCGGGTCCGTTAGCTTCCCTGACACACTTCCTACAGTCATTTCTTGCAGCTGAGACCTTCCCCTTTAATACCTCGTTAATTAACGTGTAACCTTTTGGTTAAAATGTCAAAGCTAAGACTAACCCCGAAGGAATGAAGCCACGAGAAGTTTTTCAGACTTAGTCGCGCAAGGTTATGGCCCGAAGCGGCGCGCGGGGAAGCGACTGGCAGAGCTGTGCGCACACGGGGTGCTGCGGGCGCTGGGGAGAGTGTGGAGAGGCTGCGTGGAGCTGCACGCTCGGGGTGGGGGGCGGGGGCTGCCCTCCAAGTGAAGCGCTTGAAGGGCGAGCGGTGATGGGTTCTGCGCCAGGGGGGCTGGCAACGTGTGGGGAGCTGTACATGGAGCTGCGCGCAAGGTGGCGACTGCACGTGCGGGCTTGGGGACTGGGCGCACTGGGGGCTGCAGGCGCTGGGGAGGGTGTGGTGGGCTGTGCGTGGTGCTGCCCTCACCCGAGGCTGCACGCTCGGGAAAGCGCGGAGGCGGGGGTGCTGCGAGCGGTGGGGAGCACGTGGGCGGACACGCAGGGACTGCCAGCGCGAATGGCTTTGACCGCACGCGCCCCACCCCACATTTCACAGTCGCTATGGCGACCGGGAGGTCCGCAACGGCTGCGAGGATAAGTCCGTTGAGGCTGCCAGGCGAGTCAGGCCTTTCTGAACCTCGCCCGACTCGCCTGGGCTGTGCCTGAAATTGACCCAGCTCCACCAGGGATTATGAGAAAACAAGGAGTAAACTCAAAGCCGCTACAATCTTCCCGCCCCAGCCAGCCTAAGCGGCGGCGCGGGGCCTCCCCCTCCCGGGAGCCGGAGGTGGAGGAGGAGGTGGGAAGATCGACGCTATGCGGCGGGAACCTGCCAAGGGGCGCCAGGAGGTCCTCCCCGCGGAGGATCCGAAATCTGAAAGCGCGAAAAGGCTTGGAGCTGGAGGTGATGGCCAATACATTTCTTCTCGGCCCCTTCCAGTTCGTCCATAATTTCCTGGCGCAGCTCCGGGAAAAGGTGCACGAACTGCAGGCGCGGCGGTTCTCCAGCAGGACCACTCTCGGCATCGGTGAGGAGAAGACAGGAGAGCCCTAGAGGGAGCCGCATGGCGCTTTTCTTGAGTCTTGAAGGAGAGCAATTTAACAAGCAAGGGTTTGTGGGTGCCTAGTAGTAAATAATAGCAAGGTCCGAGTAGAAAGGAGTTGGCCAAAGATCTTGTCGCTGAACAAGGGGAGAGAGAGAGATGGGGAGTATATTAGTTTGACGGGCTGTCAGATCGCAGAGTGTTTTAAGGTCTAGGAGTTTTAAAGACTGAGGGGAAGGATCAAGGGAAGAGGATGAGATGAAGATTCCAAGAGAGGAAATAATTAGCGGAGCAAAGGTTGGAATACTTGGGAGGGTAGAATTAAAGGCACAACTCTGAGAAGCTAACTGTGGAAAAGAGGAGAGAGAATTCCTTTTCTGAGATGACAGGAACTAGAAAAGCGAGGATTACTATACGGAGAAATGTTAAAGTGGAGATAAAAGAAGTTGGGAGTGCTGGCGACTCAATGGTCTGTTTCAGTGAAGTATGAGGCTGGGTCACCTTCCGAGGTGAGATTGATAGGATGCCCGGGTCCAGGGGACATGCTTCTGTCACAGCTTGGAAAAGGCATGTGATAAGCCCTTCAAGCATTTAGAATACTGGCATCACTACACCGTATCCTTTTTTTTCAGATGTGTTATGTGGGTTAAGGGAGGGAGTGAGAGACACAGAAAGATTTTGAGCATCTTTGGAAAGCTGGATGAATTTCGTAGTATATTTGACCTTTTCCTTATATATCATCTGAAGAGTTTTTGCCAGTGTATATAATTGTTAGGAGAATTAGAAATAGGATACAAATATAGTTGAATAGGATAGTCTCTGTATATTTTAAAATTAATGAAGCCTAATAACAGTTAATGAGCATCTTTACAACTTTTTACAATTTTCAACCTTTTAAAAATTATAGCAACCGCACTTGCAGACAGTCCAGAAATACACCATGGGCCATACTTTGCCTATCTTGATATAAAACAAGTAAATCTGAGAAGTATTTAAGATAATTCCAGGACAGTTAGTGATGTAGGAAAAGATCTGGATAAGCATGGTTGAGAATTTCAACATTGCAATTGTTTAATTTTTAAAAATTTAATTTCTTCAATAATTATTGAATTAATTTGCATTTATTTTGTTAGCCAAGTGGAGTAATTTTTGAATTTTTAAGAGGCTATTATTGGTGGTTATAAGATGACCTGCCAAGTATATTTGGGATAACCATAAAAAATACCATTATAAAATCTCAGAGGGGAGGTAGGACTTCTGGAATAGCCAAGGAAATGCACTCCTCCATGACGACAGTGAAAATACTTGGAAAATTATCAAAATCATTTTCTTCAAAACTTTGGAAATTAAGCAAAGGTTTACAACAATCTAAAGGGCATTAATTCAAGAAAAGCTGCTGAACCTCTATAAGAACAGCAAAGTTTGTGGTGTTTTAACTTGTTCTATTCCCCACTCTTCTCTTCCAGCTCCATGGTACCTTTGAAAACAAGCAATTCCCCAACCAAACAGGGGCACAGGCTGCGTTTGCAGCTCCTGTAAAAGCTCCATACCCAGAGCAGTGTCTCCCAGCTCCCTGTTGAAGTCTTACGTATACATGGGGCCCTGGCACAGGTGACTCCAGATTAGTCTCCTAGGCCATCTAGTAGCTCCTAGGTCTGGGCGCTTGCAAAGAGCTTGCAGTTCATCAAGGGTTGAGTTGCACAATGGGGCTTTTAGATGTGCTGCTGAGGAAGTGATTGCCTATATTTAATCGTCTTCTGATGAATGCTAGGGAAACTGATCTAGAGTGGCTCCTCCTGGTTAGAACTAGTGAAGCATACTGTATATATTTACTTCTTTTAAAAATTTCATATAAAGGAATAGAAAATAATACTGAAAAAAAACACCAAAAAAGTCACAATCTTCCATAATTCCATCACTCTTACCAATTACCTGAAGTAAAAAAACCCTCTCAAGTCTTTCCCTTTGCTTGTCAAGCCCCGCTGCAGACCGGTAAGCTCTGTTCAGGATTTACTTTGTGTCTTGGATTTTTTCCTATGCTCACAGAGACAGGATTAGCTGGCCATCTTGCTTTGTGTGCTATATTTCTAGACATGTAAAATAATACATTTGAAATACTTGTTTAAATGGTATTTTATAATAAAGCAGCTTTTAATAACTTTCCTTTTTTTCTTTTTTCCAGCCGTCTTTGTGGCAATTTTACATTGGTAAGATTTAGTTTCAGTTTGAAATATTTAGAAACATTTGAATTAAAAATTGCCATCACTCTTTGCATACAGTAAAACAATAACTTCTGGCTATAGTTGTAAAACATCTTTATGTGCACCAATTTATGCATATATTTTGCTTTTTTACAAACTTATATGAAGCAGCATTTACAAAATAGATGCATTAGGGGACTAGTAACTTATGAATTAAAATATTTTTGCTTTACCAAATAATTCACTACATGTTTCTTTAAATATCTAGCTTTTCTAGTGTATTTTGCGTGTGTAGTTCATTTAAAACCCTCCTTTATTTTATGGTAATTATATGTTGCTAGTGAAATAACTTTTTTCTTTTTCTTTTTTTTTTCTTTTTTTTTTTGAGACAGAGTCTTGCTCTGTCTCCCAGGCTGGAGTGTGGTGGCACAATCTTGACTCACTGCAACCTCTGCCTCCCAGGCTTAAGTGATTCTCGTGCCTCAGCCTTCCGAGTAGCTGGGATTACAGGTGTGCGCCACCACACCCAGCCAATTTGTTGTATTTTTAGTGGAGATGAGGTTTCACCGTGTTGGCCAGGCTGGTGTCAAACTCCTGGCCTCAAATGATCCACCTGCCTCGGCCTCCCAAAGTGTTGGGATTACAGGTATGAGCCAGCACAGCCAGCCAGTGAAATAACTGGTGGTAAAGTTTAGTAACACCTGCCAATTGGAAATCAGGTAAAAAAGAAGATAAAGATTCTGCAGTGGTCATACAGAGTTAAATGGCTTTGAGTCTTTCAGTGTGCAAGCCTGTGTATATTATTTTACAAAAGTGTTTTAAAAACTTCGTAAAATAATATTTTCCTCTGGAATATTTGATTTTTACCTGTACTCAGTGATTTCTACCCTTGGGAGGTATGAGATCTGCCTCTATGTTCTGTAAACACAGTGCTGCTCTAGACATTTAGTCTGCAGGGAGATTTTGATGTTAGAACTGAGGCTGCAATGGTAGGGAATATTCCTGCAGTTTTTGGTACCCTGGCATATGTCCTACATGTAAAGAAGTGTTGGTGGAAAACAGGGTTAATATATGGCACTTTGCTTTATTTTCAGCTTCACTGGCAAGTACTCACTACATAAGTTAGCTATAGCATGATTGTTGACTGCAGCTAATTTTGTTTATCACATATGCTCCTTTCTTCACTGCCTACAGCTGTTGATTCACTACTAAAATGTCTTCAAGCACACACCTGCATTCTTTGGCACTTGAAAGTTGATCCCTTATATGATATTACACTTATTGTAAGTCTGCTTTGATCTAAAGTAATTTTATTTAAAATTATATTTTGAACCTTTTTCAACAGTTATGGAGGTATTTCCCAAGGCTGGTAGATTAGAATCACTTGAAACTTAAAAAACAAACAATAACCTGCCTCTGTTCTTATTTAGAGGCCTGGGATGGAAGGAAGGGTGAAAAAAGCCACATGAATTTTAGATGTACAATTAAGGTGGGTTTTTTTGGAGACAGAATCTCACTCTGTCGCCCAGGCTGGAGTGCAGTGGCATGATCTCTGCTCACTGCATCCTCTGCCCCCTGGGTTCAAGCAGTTCTCCTGCCTCAGCCTCCCTAGCAGCCAGGATTACAGACATGCACTACCATGGCTGGCTAATTTTTGTATTTTTAGTAGAGACGGGGGTTTCACCATATTGTGCAGGCTGGTCTTGAACTCCTCACCTCAAGTGATCTGCCTGCCTCGGGCTCTGAAAGTGCTGGGATTACAGGCATGAGCCAACGCACCAGGCCACAATTAAGCTTAAAAACCACTGAGTTAAGGAATTTCAGGTGTGTGCCATACTGGATTATAAATGCTTAAAAACATACAAGTTAGTAAGCAAATTATAAAATTACTATTATAACAATTTATTGTTTTCTTTTTATGGCTTTCTTACTTATCACTTATTTTACTGTTGGGTTTAAAACTTGTTCTTATTGTAATATGATACTTCATTTTTTTCTAGGTTACATTTAGTAACACTTTTTGAAAATGATCGTCATTTCTCTCACCTCTCATCTTTGGAACGGGAGATGACTTTTCGCACTGAAATGGTTAGGTTTCTTCTTCTAACGAATTAATTTGTGGTTTAAGAATAGCGAGACTATGAGGTAGAAATGTATTAGGAATTGAAACGAACTTTTGGTGAGCTGCACTGTTTCATAAGCTATAACCCAGGTTTATTATTTAAATAGTAAAGTGTTTGAGATTATTTTTCTGTTACTTATTTCATTATCTTTCACTCTTTCCTACTGCAGACTTCTTTTTAAGATAATAAAGATGAATTATAATAGGTGAGGAAGGAGGTCAGAGGAAGCATTGAGGAAGTGATAAAGCGAAATGAAATGAGATGTTATCAGAAATTGCTTTCTCTTTGGCTACAGTTGGGAGATCCCATGTTTCACCTGGGTCTTTTAATGGTGATGATTATTATTTGGCTGTCTTTTGATTTCAAGATAATCTCTTTTAAGAGATAACTTTTGATATAATTTTTAAATAATTTTCTGTTTTTCGATACTTAATCTTTAAAATGGAGTTTTCTGCCATACACATCTCACATAATTATTGTGAGGAGTAAGTGGGATAGCGAATGCCAAAATTGCACAATTTTACATTTAGAAGACACTACAACCGTCCATCTTCCAGATCTGCTTGCAGCTGGTCGGGGGCCTAGTGAAGCATTGAAACTGGCTCTCCTCACTCTGGCCATTGCTTTTTGTTTAAATTATGGTAAAATTTAGATTTAAATTTGTAATAAAAAATTTCAATGTTTATCATTTAAGCGTACAATTCAGTGACATTAAGTACATTTGTGATGTCTTGCAGATATTATCACTGTCCACATCCAGAACTTTTTGCTATCCCAAACAGAAACTCCACCCACTAGACACTAATCACACCCAACTATATTTTCTGTCTCTATGAATTTGCCCATGCTAGGCCCCTCAGTCACTGCTTTTTAATTTTCATCCCTATATTGCCCCTATAAAGTTTCAAAGCATTGGATACATTAACATATGTATGACATTTGAACATTTTAAAGGTATTTCCAAAGACAGAATATAAAATACTATTAAATAAAGAGTGTAACTGTGGCAGAGTCTGGACTTTGGTGACAGACTGCTGATTCTAATAGCAGTTCTGTGCTTTCCTGTATGATGGCTAGTCAGGTAACCTCTCAGATTCTCAGTAATTTCATCTGCTCAATAAAAACAATGCCAACCTTAGAGGGGTTTAGGGAAAATGAAGGGAGATAGTGAATGGCAACACATAGCAGAATACTTAACACAAAATAATAGCTGTTATTAGTAACTTATATTTTTAATATTTCCCTAAATATAGACTTTTGCATATTAGGTATCCTTTAATTCTTGTATTGTTTTGTTATCTTCCTAAGCAGAAAGGAAAATTCTTTATGAACTCATATTTTGCCAATCAGCTATGAGGTAATGGCCTTTCAGACATCAGCTAAAACAGACCTTTAATTTAGCAGTTACTCGTGTTGGATGAGGCAGATATGATTATAGCATATAGCATTTTTTAGGGAAAGTGCATTTTAAACAATATGGCCCTTTTTAGCTTTTTGGATTTTAGGAGCGAAAGCAAGAAACTGATGGGGAAATAAGACACAACATGCTGTTGTTAATCCATGAATTTTAACTCAGCAGCACTTTTACTATCCTAATGAAGCCTTTATTTTATATGCTGAAGTGTAAGACACTAAAATAATATGCTTTTTAGTATATAGCATTTGTGAGCAACAATAGTCAATCGACATTGAGCTTTCACCTTGCACAGAGGATTTGATGGAGCTATGAAGTAAGCTAGAAGCATTGGATTCCTTGCTCATGATACTTATGGTCATTATATTTTATTTCCTAAGAGCATGGGAAAAAAAGAAGTAATTTTCTATATGCAAAGTTGTACAGAGGCATGAAGGCATCCCTGTTTATAACAGAATTAATCAGATGTGAACCTTCAAGCATCTCAAATGTGAGGGATAAAACCAGATTTGGGAAAATTAAACATATACAGTCTACACCTTTTAAGACATTATTAGAGAAACTCTTTAAATCGTTTGACCATCCCTCCAACTCTTTAGTTTGAAAGCCTATAGAAAATTTGAAAGTATAGTACAGTGATCACCTGAAAATACGTGCTTTTTAAAGTCCAAGAATGCAAAACAGCGAGGAGTAATTAGGAAGTCTTATTATTGACCTTTTTTTTTCGGAAAAAAATGTTCTATAGAAGTGATAAAAATAATTATTTTAAAGTTTTAATTACATTGACAATATGTGCTTTTTTTTTTTAAAGGGACTTTATTATTCCTACTTCAAGACCATTATTGAAGCACCTTCATTTTTGGAAGGACTGTGGATGATTATGAATGACAGGCTTACTGAATATCCTCTTGTAATTAATACAGTAAAACGCTTCCATCTTTATCCAGAGGTGAGTCATCATTGGAGACAAATAATATTTGTAGAGTGATCCTCTTTATCAGATAAAAATAGTCAGCACAATCTTGTTAAAAAGAAAGGGAGGGGAGCTTTCAAGTGAATTAATTTTGTGTATCCTTACAGTTGAGCAGAATATCATAAGTTCCTCTCGTAAAATTTAAAGACCTCAGAAACTGTTGTCTTATGAACTCAAAGAATGAACCTTAGTGTGTAAATAATGGCCAGGGTAATAGACAAGCCAAATGGAAAAGAGAGTCATGGGAGCCAAAAAGGTTCTAAACGGGCATGGGCTTTTGGCTTTGGACACCTCATAGGTGGGCACGATGACCATGCGAAGGAACAGTGAGAGTGATGAGCTTGAATAGTGATCTTGGAGTTAGTACGGTAAGATTTCTTTAGTCACACAGCCAGAAATCTATTACTATCTTCCAACACTTAGCCTAAAAGAGTATGGTTGTTATAGTAGTCTACAAATACTAAAAATTTGAAAAATGGAGACAAAATTAGTGAATTCGGTTTGTGAATTCAAGATAAATGCTAAATTTGACACCATGGTAAATACTACTGTCGAGTTTAAAGTTGTCTCAGAATCCAGCATATTAATTAGAAGTTTATTCATATTTTTATAGTATTTTAAAATTATTCTTCTTTAGATTTTGAAATGCTTAAAACTACAGAGACTTAGAAAATAATATTCAAATGTGTGTGATCAACCATCTAAAATAAATAAATGCTGATCTTTGTCATTTTTGCATCAACTATTTTACAATAATTAAAATATTATAAATACAGTTAAAATCACCTTTATTCTGCTTCTAGTCCAACATACCTTTATTAAAATTTGGTGTGTGTATCCATCCAATTTCTGTTTTCAGAGATTGTTTTATTATGTGCTTTAAGTCCACATAAATGATCTCACACTGAATGTATCACTGTAGGATTTTTTCTTCAAAATTATATTTTTGAACTTTCTGTATATATATAATTTCTCTAATTTTAACCATTTTATAATTCTAAAGTTTATGTATTTCCCCATCTTAATATATTATTTCCAATTTTTCAATTACAAGCAATGTAATCTCAAATGTGCACTTCTGTGTGATTTTCTTCTGTATATGTGCAGTATTTTGTCTAGGATATATACCTAGAAGTGGACTTGCTGTTATAGAGTGTGTGCTTTTTCAGCTTTACCAGATATTGCTAAATTGCTGTCTGAAGCAAATGTAGCAGTTCACACTGCTGTCTAGAATTTTCTCATATCATTATTAGATTTTGAATTGTCTGACCCTGTGATTTTTACTCTTATGATGACTGTGATATGCTTTTTGTTTTAATTTGTACTTCCCTTATTATTTATGGGGATAAATATATTTCCATGTTTAATAAGCATTTGGATTTGTTCTTCTATCAACAACATATATAAATCTTTGTCACCAACTCAGCTTTTTTGAGGTATGACTTACATGTAATAAAATGTGCCAATTGTGAGTGTACCATTCTCTGAGTTTTGACAAAGGTATGAAGCTATATATCCATCACCACAATTGAGTTACAAAACATTTTCAGAATGCCAAAAAATGCTCCATTATGGTAGCTGTCTTTTCCCCCATTGAATTAATTGTCTCGGTACATTCGTTGAAAATTAATTGACCACATCATGTGTGAATCTGTTTCTGGACTCTATTATTCTCTTGATCTATAATTATGCCAGTACCACACTGTCTTGATTACTGTAGCTTTACAATAAATCTTGAAAGTAGATAGTTCTCTCACTTTGTTTTTCCTTTTTAAAATTGCATTTCTATCTAAATGTTAGGGTCAGCTTATTAATTTCTCAAAAAAAAAACCTACTGGGATTTTGGTTGGGATTATGTTGGATTTGTACACATATTTGGGAAGAATTGACATCTTAACAATATTGAATTTTCTAATCCATGATCATAGTATAGATCTCCATCTTGTTGATTATTTTTAATTTGTCTCAGCAATGTTTTGTATTTTTTCAATGTACAGTCTTCCCCAGTACTCTTTTATTATAAATGGTATTATTTTAAAATTTTTATTTTTCCACTTTTTGTTGCCTTTGTATAGAAATATAGTTGATTTTGAATATTAACTTTGTACCTGCATCTTGATGAAGTCAGCGGTTCTAGTAGCTTGTTTGTAGAATCCTTTGGATTTTACTATGCACATGATGATATAGTCTGTAATTAAAAGCAGTTTTATTTTCAGTAGGTATACCCTAAGTGTTTTTAAAACAGCTTTATTGAGGTATAATTGACATATGATAGCTGGTCATATAGATGAAGTGTAAAGTTTGATTAGTTTTGGCCCACCTGTAAAACCATCACCACAATCAAAACAATTGGCACATCCCTCATCCCGAAGTTTCCCTGTGCTCCTTGGTAATCCCTCCTTCCTTCATCTCTCTTTGGCCACATCCCATCCCTAGGAAACCACTGATATTCTCTTTGTCATTATGGTTTAGTTTGCATTTTCTAGAATTTTATAGAAATAGAAACAGAGTTGTTCTGTGCCCAGGTCTTAATTTATGCGATTGACTGAGTGATGACACAGATAGATCAGTGCCACCAAAAGAAGAATTTATGATTAATACTTCCATGGAGAAGAGGACAAGTCACATCACACAGAGCCACAGGAGAGATACAGTTTGGTCAGGCAGAAGCAGTACTGAGGGTAAAGCCTAAGTTGGGGTTTTTATTGGGGTTTCTGTGGGAAAGGCAAAATGGGCAGAGTTTAAAAAACAAAATAAAAAAACAAAATCGAAAGACAGTTGACACACTGGGAGAAGATATTTGTTTGGTTTCTTTTTGTTTGTTCTGAGACAGTCTCACTTCATCGCCCAGATTGAAGTGCAGTGGTGTGATTTTGGCTCCCTGCAGCCTCCTCCTCCCAGGTTCAAGCGATTCTCCAGCTTCAGCCTCTGAATAGCTGGGATTACAGATGCATGCCACCACACCTGGCTAATTTTTGTATTTTTAGTAGAAACGGGGTTTCACCATGTTGGCCAGGCTAGTCTCAAACTCCTGGCCTCCAGTGATCCTCCTGCCTTGGCCTCCCAAAGTGCTGGATTACAGGCGTGAGCCACCATGCCCGGCCAGGAGAAAATATTTGCAATATACCTCACAGATAAAGGGCTAATACACCTAATATATAAAGAACTCTTAATTCTTTATATATTTAGCTTCTGGAGGCTTCAGGTGTCAGTTTGGTGATGAAGAGAGCGGGAATGATGACACTCTCATTCCTACAACAAGGAAAATAGCTGGACAAACTGCAAGATAACACCTTTTCTTAAACCCTTCAGAAAACTGAAGTCAGAGGACAACCAACGCAGAATTTCAAGGACAGGTGCCTGCAGAAGGCAATAGGAACTGAGCATTCTGGGATAGGAACTGCTTGACTGAGATAGATGCTTTTGAATGCCATATAAGCTGGTACAAAGATTAAACCAGAAATTTTTTAATGAACTGCTACAGACTTGGTGTGAGCTGGCATGAAATGTGAAGGTGAGCAGGCTCTCTCAGGGAAGATTGGGGAAGTATTTAGAGAAAACTTTCCTATGGTGCTGGCTAGGGGACAGGAAAAGCAATCATTGCTCAGACTCTGCACACACCCATGTTGTGAAATCTTTCCTAGGAAAAGAAAGCCATTATCTGCAGGGAGAACGGTATCAAACCCATTGTCTGAGGACACTGGTGGTTATCCAGTGAAGCTGGTGAAAGAGAACAGGCAGGAAAAAAAAAAAACCCTAAATGTTAAAAAACAGTCATATTCCTTGAGAAGGGAACATTTATGAAGGGTACAGCCCCCAAGTCCCAAATTCACAGTACCTGCCTAAGATTGAGGCTTAAGTGGAACATCAGAAAACCTGTCACTCTTCCCCCATTACATGAACAAACCTTTGGTAAAAATCACAGTGGAATGTGACCAAGTGAGTTTTGCAAGGCATTTTCTTTCTAGGGAGCAGCACAAAGGAAAACCCAAAACCAAGTTCAAAACAAGGTACCACTACAGGAATTTGAAATCGCTAGTGTCCATAGCAGCAACAAACTCCAGCTTTAGTAACTATAGCAATTACAAATTTCAAATCCAGCCCACCATAACTAAATTAACACAAATCCTTACAATAAAAACCTAACAGTAAGAAAGATGTTCTTATTTTCAAGCATAAAAATACTGACCTCTGTGTCTACTGTCTTATACAATATGTCTAACTTTCAGCAAAAATTATGAGGCATACCTAAAGGTAAGAAAAAGCACAGTCCAAAGAGACAGAGCAATCGTCAACCAGATCCAAAGAAGATACAGATACTGGAACAACTGGACAGATTTAAGTCACTATGATTAATATTTTAAAGACCCAAGTGGAAAAGATAGATGATATGCAAGATCAGACAGATAATTTTAGCAGAGAGATAGACACTATAAGAATCAAAGGGAAATGCTAGACATAAAAAAAAGAAGTAAAAAATGCCTTAGATGGGCTCATCAACAGACATAGCACAGCAGAAGAAATAATCAGTGAGTTTGAACATAGGTCAATAGGAATGCAAAGAGAAGAAAAAGTGGTGGAAGGAAACAATAGAGCATCTAAGAGCTGTGACACCATATCAAATATTCTAATATATGCATAATTAGAATCCCGGTGGGAGAGGAAAGATGAGGAAGAATAAATATTTGAAAAATAAATGACTGAGAATTTTCCAAAATTAGTAACAGATACCAAACCACAGATCCAAGAAACTCAGAGAACGTCAAAAAGGATAAATACCAAACAAATGCATGAATGAATAGATAGATAAACCAAATATGCATATACAAACCTAGGGGTAAATGTAAACACATTAAAGAGTATGAGACAGAGACTATCTCACAAAGCCTAAAATACTTATCATCTGGCTCTTTATAGGAAAAGCTTGCTGACCTCTTATCTAAGAGAATGAATAGACTAGGGATATAATGTGAGTTTCTTGTGCAGCACCAAGGGCTTCTTTTGAGGTTGATGGTGTTGAACTGAGAACAAAACCAGCCAACAGATTTGTGTTTCTCCAGCTATAATCAGATTCCCAAGTATGAACACAGAGAAAATGGAGAGTTGGATTTAATCATGTTGGGTCAGCTTTCCCTTGGATGTAGAAAGCCAAAAAGAACATTGCTCGTGGCCTTCCAGCAATGTCAGCAGCAAGAACAATAAAAGCCAAACAGTCTTCAAATTTACAACTTTTCCTGAAGCAGTCAGGGAGCTGAGATCACAGGGCAATCAAATAACCCAAAATAAATTAAAACGAAAAAGCACATGCAAGGAGAACAGAAACAAGCATTTAATTACGCGGGTCGTGCCACTAGACACAATGGTAAGGAATTCAACTCAAATTGTTCACCAGTCAGTCAGTAAATGCCTAGTATGGGTTAGCAAGGGAATTTGCAATTGTTTACAGACATTTTTACACAGATCTCATAAGGTGCCGACAAAAGATTAGCAAGAGTGCTCAGAAAGCATCCTCCATGGTAAAGCCTGGGAGAACAGGAGCCACTTAGAGAAAGGCATGAAACCCACCCACCCGCTTCTTCCTTATCTCCCCTGTAAGTTTTAAACTCTCTTATCTTAAACTGCTGGGGGAAAGGTAACAAACACTGTCCTTTTCACATTACTGGTACAAAAATAGGCCACAGATCCTGATATGGTCCTTGAGCCTTACTTTTACTAACCCCTTGATGCCCGTTTCATATCTTCTCTTTCCAGTTATCCCAAACCTCCTCACCCCCTTTCATTCTCAGCAAATGACCTTGTTTTCTCCTGTTTTCCTGTGCCCATTGTATATTTCCCAGCTGTATCCTAGGTGCCTACTTCCTGGAATATGGAGTTGATTCAATATCATATTTGTTGAATGAGTGAAACTGTGCAAATTTCCTTGTGCTACATACTCAGTAGTCAATGGATACAACCTAAGCACAACCAAAATTAGGTTTATCTGTATCCTCACCTGCATTTGGTATTGTCACTATTTTTTATTTTACTCATTCTAACACATACGTAGTGATATATCATTATAGTTTTAATTTGCATTTCCCTATTGACTAATGATGATGTACATTTTTTTGTGTTTATTTGCCATCTGTATGTGAAACGTGTCTTTATGTATTTTGCTCCATTTCTATTTGAATTGTTTGTTTTATGAATTTTGGATCTTAGGATGTTCTTTACATATTATAGATGCTAATTATTTTTCATATATATGGCTTGCAAATATATTTTCCTAGTCTGTAGCTTGTCTTCATTCTCTTAAACAGGGTCTTTATCATACTATTGTTGAGTTTGTCTCAATTTTGGGGGAATTTCTGTCTAGTTCTATCAACTAAAATAACTAGTTGAAAATACTAATTCTAGTTTTTTGACAGAGGGATTCTGAAGTCTCCTAGTAAAATTATTTACTTGTGCATTTCTCCTTTCACATCATCTGTTTTTCTTCACATATTTTGTAGCTCTATGTTTGGTGCATATGCATTTAGGATTGCAGGGTCTTCTTGTTGGATTTTTAAAAAAATAATTTAACGATGACTTTTTCTTCCTTCTCTGATAATTTTGTTTGCTCTGAAGTGTGCTTTTTTCTGATAACGGCATAATCACTTCTGCTTTCTTTTCATTACTGTGTGTATGATAAATTCATCATTTTCCATCCTTTCACTTTCAGCCTGACTTTATTCTTATATTTGAAGTGAGTTTCTTTAAACAGTTGGGTAATATTTTTAAATCCAATCTGTCAATGTATGTCTTAATTGGTATATTTACCAGTTGGCCACTTATATTTAATATAGTTATTAATATGTTAGAGTTTAAGTCTGAGATTTTATTTTGTGGTTTCTATTCGTGGTTTTCAATTTCTGTTTTCTTTGTTTTTAACCTTCTTGTGGCAGAACATTTTACTTGAACATTGTTTAGAGTTATATTTTGATTTATCTATTTTTAAAATATATCACTTTACAAAGCTTTTTTTAGTGGTTCTAGTGATTATATCAACACTATTTATTACAATCTGTTGCTGCTGTCATTTTACTGTATGTTTTAATCATCAAACTTATTTTAAACTCAAGTTTTACACATATTTTATAAACTCAGGAAGAAAGTGAAGGCTTGTTTTATTTTATCCATGTTTTTTATTTCTTCCTCTTTGATGTTCCAAGATTCCTCCTTTTATCATTTCATTTCAGTTTAGGGAATTTTCTTTAGCTATACTTTTAGAATAGATGTCTGTTCTAAAAGTTCTGCTGGCTGCATTTTTTTTTTTTTTTTTTTTTTTTTTTTTTTTAGTTTTTCTTAACTCAGAGAATGCAGTTTCTTTTCATTACTGAAGGATATTTTTGCTGGACATAGGATTCTGGGTCAATAGTTCCTTTCTTTCAGCATTCGGCAAGTGTTGTGCCATTTTGTTCTGGCCCTCCATAGTTTCTGATGAGAAATCCACTGTTAGTTGAATTCTTTTTCTGTTTTAGGTAAGATTTTGTTTTTCTCTTGTTGTTTTCAGTATTTTTTAAAAAAATTTAGCCTTCAAAAGTGTATCAAAGTATAATATTCAAAGTTCAAATGTTTTCTAAAGTATGTTGTGTTTTAGTGTGGATTTCTTTAGATTTTTTCTGTTTGAGATTTGCTCAGCTCCTTGAATATTTAGGTTTATATCTTTTGCCATGTATGGGAAGTCCAGTCATATTTCTTTTTCTTTCCTTTTTTTTGAGATGGAGTCTCGCTCTGTCACCTAGGCTGGAGTTCAGTGGCCAGATCTCAGCTCACTGCAAGCTCCGCCTCCCAGGTTCACGCCATTCTCCTGCCTCAGCCTCCCAAGTGGCTGGGACTACAGGTGCCCGCCACCTCGCCTGGCTAGTTTTTTGTATTTTGTAGTAGAGACGGGGTTTCACCGTGTTAGCCAGGATGGTCTCGATCTCCTGACCTCATTATCCGCCCGTCTCGGCCTCCCAAAGTGCTGGGATTACAGGCTTGAGCCACCACGCCCGGCCTTTCTTTCTTTTGTATGTATGTATGTATGTATGTATGTATGTATGTATGTATGTATGTATTTATTTTGAGACAGGATCTCACTCTGTCGCCCAGGCTGGAGTGCAATGGTGCAATCTCAGCTCACTGCAGCCTCTGACTCCTGGAGTCAAGGGATCTGCCTACCTCAGCCTCCTGAGATGGGCAACGACCATACCTGGCTAATTTTTTTGAATTTTTTGTAGACGTGGGGTTTCACTATATTGCTCAGGATGGTCTGAAACTCCTGGGCTCAAGCAGTCTGCCTACCCTGGTCACCCAAACTCTGGGATTACAGGCATGAGCCACCGGGACCAGCCTTAGTAATTATTTCTTTGAGTTCTTTTTCAGCCCTGCCTCTTTCCCGTCTCCTTCCAAGACTCCAATGACATGAATACAGGATCCTTTGTTAAAGTTCCACAGGTTCCTAGGGCTGTTTTTTTTTTTGTTTTTGTTTTTGTTTTTTTAATTCTGTTAGCATTTGTTTTTTCTCTTTTGCTCAGATTAATTTCTATTGTTCTGTCTTCTAGTTTACTGGTTATTTTCTTCGATCTCTGCCATTCTCCTCTTGTACCATCCATTAAGGTTTTTTATTTAGATTATTTTATTTTTGAGTTTTGAAAATTTTGACTTTTCTTTATGTCTTCTGTTTTTCTGCTGACACTTTTTCTTCTTCCAACTTCTGTTTTAGGTTCATGGGGTACATGTGTGGGTTTGCTATATAAGTGAATTGCATGCAGTGGGGATTTGGTGTATGGAGTATTTTGTCACCCAGGTAATAAGCATAGTACTCAATAGGCAGTTTTTCAGTATTCACCCTCCTCCCACCTTTCACCCTCAAGTAGGCCCCAGTGTCTGTTGTTCCCTTCTTTGTGTCCGTGTGTACTCAGTGTTTAGCTCCACTTATAAATGAGAACACGCAGTATTTAGTTTTCTGTTCCTGCATTAATTCAGTCAGCTTACTGGCCTCTAGCTCCTTCCATGTTGCTGCAAAGGACATTATCTTGTTCTTTATAATGGCTGCGTAATATTCATAGGGTATATGTACCACATTTTCTTTATCCATTCCACTATTGATGGCATTTAGGTTGATTCCATGTCTTTGCTGTTGTGACTAGTGCTGCAGTGAACATACATGTGCATGTGTCTTTATGGTAGGCTAATTTATATTCCTTTGGGTATATACCCAGGAATGGGATTGCTGGGTTAAATGGTAGTTCAGTTTTATGTTCTTTGAGAAATTTCCAAATTGCTTTCCACAGTGTTTGAACTAGTTTACATTCCCACCAGCAGTGTATAAGCATCCCCTTTTCTCCACAACCTTACCAGCATCTGGTTTTTTTTTACTTTTTTTTTTTTTTGTTTTGAGATGGAGTCTCGCTTTGTCACCCAGGCTGGAGTGCAGTGGCGCGATCTCAGCTCACTGCAAGCTCCGCCTCCCGGGTTTACGCCATTCTCCTGCCTCAGCCTCCCGAGTAGCTGGGACTACAGGCGCCTGCCACCTCGCCTGGCTAGTTTTTTTGTATTTTTTAGTAGAGACGGGGTTTCACCGTGTTAGCCAGGATGGTCTCAATCTCCTGACCTCGTGATCCACCCGTCTCGGCCTCCCAAAGTGCTGGGATTACAGGCTTGAACCACCGCGCCGGGCCCTACTTTTTAATAATAGCCATTCCGATTGGGTTAGTGTGGTTTTGATTTGCATTTCTCTAATGATTAGTGATGTTGAACACTTTTTCATATGATTGATGGCCACATAAATATGTAATTTTGAGAAATTTGTGTTTATGTCTTTCACCCACTTTTTTTTCGTGTTTTAAAAAAGTGACATTGTTTTATTACTATCCACAGGTGAGGTCTGCATGATGTGGTGGGTGTGCTGGGCTTAGGGGACGTGTGGGCTGTGAGGAGGAGATGATGACAGAAAGGCTGGAAGGAAAGGGGGTGGGTTTGAAGGCCAGGCCCAAGGGGTCCTCAGGTCCATTTCTGGGAAGGGACAGCCTTAAGGAAGGAGTCATGGCAAGCCACAGCTAGGCCACCAATCAGATTAAGAAATTCTGGGAAATCTAACTGCCCATTCCAGTTTCTTCATGCGGTCAAGGGGTCCTTCTGGTTCTTTGTGAAGACAGCCAGCTCTGTATTCATGAAGCTTAGGAACTCCGTCTTGGAGAGACTGCAGTTGTAACCATCCTTTCCAGCCTACTTTTGGAAAACAGCAGTCAGGGACTCAATGCACCACTCAGTGTCTGTAAGGCTGGAGATTTTTGCCATGTTGGAGCTGAGCGATGTGCAGGAGGCTGTGACTGGGAGTGGCACGGAGTACCCATTTTTTAATGGGGTTGTTTTTTTACTTTTGATTTGTTCCTTATGGATTCTGGATATTAGACCTTTGTCAGATGACTAGTTTGCAAATATTTCTCCCTTTCTGTAGGTTGTCTGTTTACTCTCTTGGTAGTTTCTTTTGCCATGCAGAAGCTCTTTAATTTAATCAGGTTGCATTTGTCAATCTTTGTTTTGTTGCAATTGCTTTTGGTGTCTTTGTCATGAAATTTTTGCCGGGGTCTATGTCCAGAATGGTATTTTCTATGTTTTCTTCTAGGGTTTTCATTGTTTTAGGTTTTACATTTCAGTCTTTAATTCATCTTGAGTTGATTTTTGTGTATGGGGAAAAGAAAGGGTGAAGTTTCAGTCTTCTGCATATGGCTAGCCAGTTATCCCAGCATCATTTACTGAATAAGAAGTCCTTTTTCCTGTTCACTTGTTTTGTCAGGTTTGTTGAAAATCAGATGGTTCTAGGTGTGTGACTTTATTTCTGGGCTCTCTATTCTGTTCCATTGGTCTATGTGTCTGTTTTTGTGCTAGCACCATGCTGTTTTGGTTATTGTAGCCTTGAAATATAGTTTGAAGTTGGGTAGTATGATGCCTCTGGCTTTGTCCTTTTTGTTTAGGATTGCTTTGGCTATTTGAACTATTTTTTGGTTTTATATGTTTTATTTTAATTAATTAATTAATTAATTTTAACCTTATTTACATTGAAGGAGTATCCCTATAAGTTTTAGAATAGTTTTTGTAATTATGTGAAAAATGTCATTGGTAGTTTGATAGGAATAGCATCGAATCTGTAAATTGCTTTCCATAGTATGGTCATTTTAACAATATTGAATCTTCCTATCCATGAGCATGGAATGTTTTTCCATTTGTTTTTATTGTCTCTGATTTCTTTCAGCAGTGTTTTGTAATTCTCATTGTAGAGATCTTTCTCCTCTCTACTTAGCTGTATTCCTAAGTATTCTTTTATAAGTTTTTTATTACTTTTTTGTGGCTATTGTGAATGAGATTGCATTCTTGATTTGGCTCCCAGCTTGGACATTGTTGGTGCATAGAAATACTACTGACTTTGGTACATTGATTTTACATCCAGAAAGCTTGCTAAAGTTTTAAAAAGACATATCTAGGAGCTTTTAATTAGAGACTATGGGGCTTTCTAGGTATAAAATTATAGTGTTTAGAAAAAAGATAGTGTGAATTCCTGTCTTCCTATATGGATTTATTTTCTTTCTTTCTCTTGCCTGGTTGCTCTGGCTGGGACCTCCACTACTATGTTGAATAGCAATGGGGAAAGTGAACATCCTTTTGTTGTTCCAGTTCTCAAGGCAAATGCTTCTAGCTTTTGTCTGTTCAGTATGGTGTTGGCTATGAGTTTGTCATAGATGGCTCTTCTAATTTTGAGGTATGTTCCTTCAATGCCTACTTTGTTGAAGGTTTTTAAAATGAAAGGATGTTGAATTTTATCAAAAGCCTTTTCTGCATCTATTTCGATAATCATGTGGGGTTTTTTTTAGTTCTTTTATGTGATCGATCATATTTATTGATTTGCCTATGTTGAACCAACCTTTCATCCTAGGAATAAAGCCTACTTGATCGTGGTGGATTAGCTTTTTGATGTGCTGATGGATTCAGTATGCTAGTATTTTGTTGAGGATTTTGCATCTATATTCATCAGATATATTGGCCTGAAGTTTTCTTTTTTACATTGTGGCTCTGCCATGTTTTGGCATCAGAATGATGCTGGTCTTATAGAATGAGTAAGGGAGGAATCCCTCCTCAATTTTTTGGAATAGTTTCAGTATGATTGGTATCCACTCTCCTTATATGTCTGGTAGAATTTGGTTGTGAAGTCATCTGTTCCAGGGCTTTTTCTGGCTGGTAGGCTTTTTATTGGTGATTCAGTCTTGGAACTTGTTATTGATCTGTTCAGCGTTTTCATTTCTTCTTGGTTCAATCTTTGGAGGTTATGTATTTCCAGGAATTCAGCCATTTCTTCTAGGTTTCCCAGTTTGTGTCCATAGAGTTGTTCATAATAGTCTCTCAGAGTTTTTTGCTTTTCTATGGGGTCAATGGTAATATCTCCTTTGTCATTTCGATTGTGTTTATTTGGGTCTTCTCTCTCTTTCTCTTTATTAGTCTAGCTAGTGGTCTATTAAACTTACTTGTTCTTTCAAAGAATCAACTCATGGTTTTGTTGATCATTTGTATGGTGTTTTGTGTCTCAATTTCATTCAATTCATCTCTGATTTGGTTATTTCTTATCTTCTGCTAGATTTTGGGTTGGTTTGCACTTACTTTTTTGGTTCCTCTAGGTGTGATGTTAGGTTGTTAATTTGAGATCTTTCTAACTTTTTGAAGTCGGCATTTAGCTCTGTAAACTTTCCTCTTAACACTGCTTTAACTGTGTTCCAGCAATCCTGGTATGTTGTATCTTTATTTTCATTAGTTTCAAAGAATTTCTTGATTTCCACCTTAATTTCTTTGTTGACTCAAAAAGTCATTTGGGGCAGGTTGTTTAATTTCCATGTAATTGTGTGGTTTTGAGAGATGTTCTTAGTATTGATTTATTTTTTTTTTTTTTTTTTTTTTTTTTTTTTTTTTTTTTTGCTGAGACTTTCTATTTCTCTGGCAAGTTTTTCAATTTTTCCATTTGTTTTAAGCATGCTCATTAGAGTATATTTATGACTGTTGCTTTAAAATCCTTGATAATGCTAATATTTCTTTCATCTCAGTATTGGAATCCATTTATTTTCTCATTCAGTTTGAGACCTTTCTGGTTCTTGATGAGTCATTTTCACTTGAAACCTAGACATTTTGAGTATTATGAGACTGGATTTTATTTAAACCTGCTATTTTAACTGGATATCTCTGGCATCACTCAAGCAAAGGAAGGGGAAAAAGGGGGAAGGCACCATCTTGTTGCTTTCAGCATCACCTGAGGTCAGGAGTTTGAGACTAGCCTGGCCAACATGGTGAAACCCTGTCTCTACAAAAGATACAAAAATTAGCCAGGCGTGGTGGCAGGCACTTGTAATCTCAGCTACTTAGGAAGCTGAGGCAGGAGAATTGGCTTGAACCCAGGAGGAAGAGGTTGCAGTGAGCCAAGATTGCACCACTGCACTCAGTCTGACTGAAAAGAGTGAGACTCCATCTAAAAAAAAATTTAAAAAGAAAAGAAAAGAAAAAGAAAAGGCCCAGGGAAGGTGGAAATCTAACTTCCCCACTTGGCCTTTGTTTATATGGTAGGGGTGGAACCACTTTTTTTTTTTTCTTTTGACTTTTTTGGTACTTTTTGTATATTTGTCTTAGTCTGTTTTGTGTTGTTTGAACAAAGTATCTGAGATTAGGTAATTTATAAAGAATAGAAATTTATATCTCACAATTCTGGAGTCTAAGAATTCTGGAGTCCAAGGAAGTCCAAGATCAAGGCGCCAGCAGTTTTGGTGTCTGGTGAGGGCTGCTCTCCGCTTCCAAGATGGTGCCTTGATGTTGCATCTTCTGAAGGAGAGGAACCCTGTGTCCTCACATGGCAGACCTGTAAGAGGTGTCCATTACCTCTTACAGGTCCCATCTCTTAATACTATCACATTGGCCATTAAGTTTCAACACCTGAATTTTGGATGGGACACATTCAAACCATAGCAGTGCCCATTGGCGTTTCTGGATTGCCAGCCTCTTTAACTCCAAATCTGAGAAAATGAGGCACAGAGAGAGCCCATGGAACTCATAACCATGTTGTTCTTTGGGTCTCAAGTCTGTCTTCTCTCTACTTTTCAGAGTCTTCTTATGTTTGATTTGCATATAGCTCAAAGGGTTTTCAGTTGTACTTCAAGGGAGTAATCAGGAAAAGTACATCCACTCCGTCTTCCCAATAGCAAACATTTGTATTACTTAAATATTTATATATTGTATTTTCATTTTCATTCAGTTCAAATTATTTTCTAATTTCTCATGTGATTTCTTCTTTGATCCATCAGCAGTTTAAAATTGTGTTATTATGGACACAGGGAGGGGAACAACACTCACTGGGGCTTGTAGGCGAAGGGCAGGGCAGGGGAAAGCATCAGGGAAAAGAGCAAATGCATGCTGGGCTTAATACTTTGATGATGGGTCAATAGGTGCAGCAAACCACCATGGCACACGTTTACCTATGTAACAAACCTGCACATCCTGCACATGTATCCCGGAACTTAAAAATAATAATAATTTTAAAAAATCTTCTAGAAGCACACACACACACAAATAACAAAATAAAATAAAATCATGTTGCTTAATTTCCAGGTACTTGGAAAATTTCTCAGATTTTGATTTCTGTAAGTGTCTAATGTAATTTGTAATAGTAACAATTGGATAATATAGATCTGCCTAAGATTAAAGCCGCAGTTTTCTGTACCAACTTTCTCTGCATCCCTGCTTACTCTTTGGAGGCACTCTTCTGTTTTTATTTACTCTAATGGCTATCTTCATAACTCTAATGTAAATGCAAAAACCTATTTCCTGTATCTTCAATTTCAGTTAATGTTGACTTTCTCTGTATGTATAAAATGAGGGTTTAACTTATTACAATAGCCCCATTTCTCTGTGTTTGATACTTAGTATTTTTAATTTTTGGTTATACCTGAATCTTAATTATACAGTAAAATTCTCTATTTCTTGTTTCATTAATTTCGGTATGGTCTCAGTGACAACTTTCTTTTTTACTTATTCAACAATATTTATTGAATAATTAGTAAGCACAGTTTTCAATTTCTTCTTTGACATTATCAAAAATGTCAAAAGTAATTATAATGTAGTTCAGTTGTTTTTAAAACTTGAGAGCATTATGAAGAACAGGACTTGTTCCCAGTCTTTTCACATCACAGAGATAAAAAATTGAGAGGATCTAGATTTACCCCAACACTACGTAGTACTGCAATGTTGAATTTTATGTTCATACTTACTGTGTTCACAGGAGATAAATTTCTCATTTACAAATAAAAATGTAAGTTTAGAACAGAATGTTTTAAAAAGGTAAAAGCATTCACTGCATACTATGTGCCAGCACTATACTTAGGACATATATGACTGTATATGTGAGCTCTTATCTCACTTCTCTTGTAGAATAGTTATTATTAAACTCATTTGAGAGATGAAGTGATTGACAGCTGTTGAAGGATTACTTGAGACCGTAGAAACTATAACTTGTAGAGTCAGAATTTGAGTTTAATTCTGATATCAAAGCTATGTTTTTCCTGCTATATCAGGCTGCATAATAAATCTACACTTGTGAGACATGGAAAGATGTTTATGATGTTTAGTGATGTATATTACATTAACATTGATAATGTGATCTCATTAGGTAGTATTGAGTAACTCTAATTTCATGTTTTAAATGCCTGGGGGGGAGGACTGGAAAGATAATCACCAACTTTTTTCTTTTCTTTTCTTTTTTTTTTTTTTTTTTGAGATGGAGTTTCGGTCTTGTCACCCAGGCTGGAGTGCAGTGGTGTGATATTGGCTCACTGCAGCCTGTGCCTTCCGATTTCAAGTGATTCTCCTGCCTCAGCCTCCTGAGTAGCTGGCATTGCAGATGCCCACCACCACGCCCAGCTAATTTTTGTATTTTTAGTAGACATTTGGTTTCACCATGTTGGCCAGGCTGGTCTCGAACTCCTGACCTTGTGATCCACCCGCCTTGGCCTCCCAAAGTGCTGGGATTACAGGCATGAGCCACTGCAACTGGCCAATCACCAAAATATTAAAAATGGTTAGCTCTAAGAGGTGCTTACTTTCTCTTTTCAACTCTTTATTTTTTGACTTTTTCCCCCAGTGATCTCACGTTAGTTTTCCAGAATGTATAATGTTATTTTTAAAAGACCTCTGAGACATGAACATTCTGTTGGAATTTTTTTTCTCTTGTTATTTTTCCTTTGTCTTTGAACTTTTAAAAATAGCTTGCAGATTGGAAAGAACTGGTCAATTAAATCTTCTGCTTGGTTAAAACTGTAATGGGCACAGGAGCTATTATTCCATTCTGTTCCAGTTTTTATAATATATTTTACATTTTATGAAGAAATAAATTCAAGGTTCTAAATGAAGTGAATTATGAAATGTTTCTGTAAATCTTTGTATTTTTCTATTAATCACCATATTTTAATTATATACTTTGATATTGACTTACAGTTATTATTATTTATATTACAGAATTGGTTACCACATATATAATATCTTTCTATATAGAAGTATAATGTATAATTTTGAAGTGACTGATTCCCAAGTGAAATGATCTAAATGAATTTGTCAGAGTTCATAATGTCTAAGGCAACCATCACAAAATCATATTTTGAAAAGATTATTATTATGAAGAGAATGTATTTTCCTTCATTATCTCTTTGTTTTTATCTTTTTTAAGGTAGTCATAGCCTCCTGGTATCGCACATTCATGGGAATAATGAATTTATTTGGACTAGAAACTAAGACCTGCTGGAATGTCACCAGAATAGAACCTCTTAATGAAGTTCAAAGCTGTGAAGGCATGTTTCTTCCAAAAATGCTGTCATTTGTAAACATTCATCAACATTTAATAATATTATGATTCACTTTTAAGAATTATTGTAAAATACTGTTGTTGATTTAAAAAAATTAGAACTGACTCACCTCCATGAGTATTTTACATTTTAAAGTAGTTTTCTGAGAAGGCTGTGTACTTACAAATTTGAGTACAAATTTTGGAATTTGAGTATTAACATATCCCATTGTAAGGCAATCTTGACTATAAGTCAATCTTCTCTTTCAGAATGCGAGATACAGAAAGATGTTTTTTGGGGTAGCTTCAATATATAAATTTTGGGGATACATTAGTCAAATATCTATTTGTAATAGCTAATGTATAAATTTATGCATACATATTTAAAAATCAGATATGTAATAATAGATAGATTTAGAAATATTACTTTTTTATATATGTTCATAGTCCATTAGTATTAATAAAACTCTTCCTATTTATTTTATTATTTATTATTTATTTATTCCTATTTATTTGTCAAAGAACCACTTTTGGAATCATCTAACAGCTTTTCAGGATACATAGTGGTCACTTCCATTTAGGATGTTTGCATTTCAGCACTTTTACAATTCAAGTACCATGCTGTCCCTTGAGACTGTTGTTCAGAGCCACATATATCTCTTTTCATAACACTAACACTGTTGTTTTTTCTTTATTTCTTCAAATTTTTAACAACATGACTTACTATATTTTATGAATGAATTTTTAGACTTGTTTGTAACAACATTCAACTCTTGGAATATAAACTAAATCTATTTTCCTTGCATTTTTTACTGATTCCCTCAGTAAAAATAGAATTGATAAGGATGTGTGAGGGGCAATTATACTTTTTTGTGTACAATGTAAAGGATTGGAGAAAATGCCTCATAAAATGAGAGACTTTGCAATGATTCAGTCAGCTGGAAGGTGTGACCCTGTCTGAGTGGTGAAAATGATCCCCCAAGTATGGTGTTAGTTACATTCCCGATAAGTGATAGGTTTGTGTTTGGCACTTGGGACACAGAGATGAACCAGCTAGACGTGGAGGCTTGCCCTCATCGAGTTTATGCTGTAAGGGGGCTATTAGCAGTTACAACTGTGATGGATATTACAAATAAGAAAATAAGGTTCCCGACATTAGGAGTAAGAGAGGGTAAGTATTTTAAGAATAGGGAATAGCATATTCAAATATCCTGAAGCAAGAGAGAATTGAAAGAAGGCTAGAATTCCTGGAAACAATGGAGAAGAAAAATGATATGAAATGATGCTGGGAATATAAAGAAGGATCAGATCATGAAAGGCGTGCACTGGCAAAGGTTTTTTTACTTTATCCATTGAAGAATTTTAACAGATTTTCATTTTAAAACATTATTTAGTCAATGGTATGGAAAGAATATTAGAAAAGGGACAAAAGTAGGTTCAGGGAGGCCAGGCAGGAGAGTTCCTCTATTCTCAGCAAGTGACTGCAGGAAAGATAATGTGGAAATGTCTGGGTGTGAGAGAGATTTTGGAAGTAGAATGGACGAGACTTGGTAATTGTTTGGTAAGGGAGGGGAAGGTGAGTGAAGAATCATGTGAAACACAGTTGGGTTTCTAGCTTAAGTAACTGAGCTCCTTTGAATGGTAAGAAGCATTTGAACAGCAGCAGGTTTGTATTGTTATGTTTCATTGTGTATGCATTAATTTGAGGTACTTGAGAGACCTCAGAGTGTGGATATCAAGTGGCTATCTGGGTATCAGAATAAGGAGAAAGTTCTGGATTAAATATAGAGTTGGAGTCATCTGTATATAGATCATTGGAGCCATGGATGTGGAAGAATTTCTTTATGGAGAATATGCAGATGGAGAAATGAAGGGGGCATTTGACAGAGCCTAATGTGGTCCAGTATTAAAGAGTGGTAAATAAAACAAGAGAAGTTACTGGAACTGACTGAAAGGAGTGATCAGAGAGGCAGGGGGAATCAGAAGGCCAGCCTTCAGACCTTGGCTCCAGCCAGTTAAAGTGAAATAACCTTTGACAAGTTGAATATCTTATGTTCTGTTTTCTTGACCATAAGAAAAGTATTTTTATACCAGCTAATATCATAAACTTGTTCTGAGAAAAATGTGGGATGATTGTAAAGTACATACTGCCACACACATGCACAATCTTCTATATGGAATATACTAAGATTCTAGCTATACATAATAATGGATCAAATGACTGGATCATTTCATATAGACTAAAGCTGTACCCTGAAGTCAAAACCATATCTTAACTCTTCCTACAGCCTAGCAAAAGATGCAATGGTTTTTCTTTTGTATTCATTAAGTGGTTCTACAGACAGTTCCAGACACTGAACACTAGCAGCATCAGCTAAATAAATGTGAATCCCCAACAAATCATTACAGTATAATAGTAATTCCTTAGAGGAAAGTACAAATGCAATTATAAAAAGTATAAAGTGTAAGTGTAACTATATAATACCTCATTAAGAGTGAGCTTACATATGTGTATGTATATATATACACACACACCTATATATATATACACACATATATATGTGTCTGCATACACACACACACACACACAAACTCTTATAAGGGCAAAGAATTAAACACAGCAACAATCTGGAAAGCAAATGCTTTCAGCAAATTCATGAGCTCTTGATTGCAAAGCACTGAGATAATTATGCCCAATTGCTTTAGAGTCATATATTCATTAAACTCTGATTATCTGTATCTTTTCAAAGGATTGGGAGATCCTGCTTGCTTTTATGTTGGTGTAATCTTTATTTTAAATGGACTAATGATGGGATTGTTCTTCATGTATGGAGCATACCTGAGGTAAGACTACTACTGAATTAAGAGACCTTCCAGTGGGCTTATACAGACTAGCTGATATTTGTTGATTAAATGAAAAGGAAAATTAACAAGATTAGATTCATATCAAGAAAGTTTGTGGATTTATTTGATTTTTCAGAAGCTTAACCAATATCGTGTAACCAGAACTGGAGATGTCACTAAAATTCTATCTCAAAATCATCCCTTTTATACTGTTGTTTAAACATATTTCCTAACAAAGGCTTTAATGGAATATCTCCTAGTTCATGTGTAAAATTAATAAATAATTGGAGGAGATCTTTGGTTAGCAGTAATAGCAGCTTATTTCTAATTGTATTCTCTAAGGATGAAATTAAGAAAGCAGTAGGAAAAACTGTGTATCACATGTGGTGGGCACTTACATCTGCTAGCCTGTCTTACCTTGATAAGAGTACCACGGGAAGCAGCAGTGAGACCTGTCTCAGGTGTAAGTTGAAATTAATTTCAACAGTCATGTGTTTTGCCCCCACACTTAATTGCTCCCTGAGATAAATTGCTAGTTTTTGTCAATGAAAACTAAGGTGAAGTCAGTTTTGGTTACATCTAGGAAAGTATCTGCCTTTCTCACAAAAGGACAGACTTAGCTGCCCCTTCTCTGTTTCTTCCTGCTTTCATTACACTAAGATGTCATGCCCAGAGCTGCAGCAGTCATCTTGTGACCATAAGGGAAAGGCCATAAAAATAGCAGATATATCTGACCTACCATCCTTCTGCTGCTGAACCAATGCCAACAGATACTTATCTTTCATTTTCTTGTTGAATGATATAATAAACAACGTCCATATTGTATAAGCCACCTTTGTTAGGTTTTCTGTTTCTTTCAGTGGAACATATTCCTAGCTGAATCATCAGATTTCTTTACAATGTTGTTCTTGTCGTGCAAAACATTTAAAATTAAAATTAATAGTTTTACTCTTTCAACAAATATTTATTGAGTTTTCATAGTGCTTATGTCAACATGGAGATTAATAAATATATACACTCTTTGTTTTAGGAAGTTTTCAGCATAAAAAAGTCTAGCATAGAATCAATGAAAACTAGTGACATAGTCAGTGTTGTACCAGGGATACTATCCAGCACAGTACATAAAAAGAAAAGTAGTAATAAGTATAAGCATTGGAAAACTTGAAAAAAAAAGAAATAAGTGTTCTTAAAAGTAGATTACATAGTGTATCTAGAAAAATTTTTAAAGTGTATGGATATAGTATTTGCAATAATAAGAAAATTTACAATGTTACTAGATGTAAGCATTAATATTAAAATTCAAAATTATAAATTTTATACTTTAGCATCAAATAGAAAATGAAATTTTGAAAGGATGCTATTTAGAATAGCAATGGACTTCCACTTGTATGTTGTTTAAAAACAGATTAAAGTAAATCATAGTTTGATATGTATATACAAATGGTTATGTTGATAATCTCAAAAATCAGGTCAGTAGCTGATTCTTATCTTGGAGGCTGGCAAGTGGAGACTCAGTATAATCATTTCTCTATTTCAGTTAATTATATGGTGACTACATGGATATTACCTTTACAATAGTTCTATGAGCTAGAAATTTTAGGCACCTTTCTATATGCCATATAGAAAAAAATATAAGCTCAATAAAGTATTTTGAGGGAAAAGGATTGCTTTGAGATTGTTTGGGCAGGTTTAAAAATGCTCTATGTGTTTTAAAAAAGTTCTGTTTTTGGGCCGGCCGCAGTGGCTCACGCCTGTAATCCCAACACTTTGGAAGGCTCATGAGGTCAGGAGATTGAGACCATCCTGGCTAACACGGCAAAACCCCATCTCTACTAAAAATACAAAAAAAAAAAACAAAAATTAGCCGGGCGTGGTGGCGGGCGCCTGTAGTTCCGGCTACTCAGGAGGCTGAGGCAGGAGAACGGCGTGAACCCGGGAGGTGGAGCTTCCAGTGAGCCGGCATTGCACCACTGCACTCCAGCCTGGACAAAGTGAGACTCTGTCTCAAAACTAACTAACTAAATAAATAAGTTCTGTTTTTCAAAATAGTTTGTATTTCTTATCCTTTTTGTTTTTTAATATGGAAAAATGTTACAAAACAATGACTAAAACTTTTAAAAATCAGTATATTTCATTGGGAGGGCTACCAAAGAGGCGCTAATTTCTCTCTAAATTGGTTATATAGTCCTGGAATATAAAATACACTATTAGGCTCTATCTAGCCTTTAAGAAGGATATACAGATTCAACCAATATTGACTGTAGAGATGTAATCAAAACTGTGAGGACACTGGAAACTGGCATTTGAGGAACAAAAGAAATAGAAATTTGTGGAAAACGTTTGTATTTGTTACCATGGCTACCCTCCCCACTGACACTAACTGGGAAGGCAGATTACTTCTGTTCTTTCGGTGGCTAACCATAAAATGTCAACATACAGATATAATTTCTTCAAGTATAAAATACATTGATATACTTCTCCTTCTTCCAATCAAACAAGGAGTTTTGGAATGCTTTTCTTCAAAACATCCTCTCATATCTATTTTTTTTTATTATTATACTTTAAGTTCTAGGGTACATGTGCACAACATTCAGGTTTGTTACATATGTCTACATGTGCCATGTTGGTGTGCTGCACCCATTAACTTGTCATTTACATTAGGTATATCTCCTAATGCTATCCCTCGTCCCATCCCCCACCCCATGACAGGCCATGGTATGTGATGTTCCCCACCCTGTATCAAAGTATTCTCATTGTTCAGTTCCCACCTATGAGTGAGAACAGTGGTGTTTGGTTTTCTGTCCTTGTGATAGTTTGCTCAGAATGATGGTTTCCAGCTTCATCCATGTCCATACAAAGGATATGAACTTATCCTCTTTTACGGTTGCATAGTATTCTGTGTATATGTGCCATGTTTTCTTAATCCAGTCTATCACTGATGGACATTTGGGTTGGTTTCAAGTCTTTGCTATTGTGAATAGTGCCGCAATAAACATGTGTGCATGTGTCTTTATAGCAGCATGATTTATAATCCTTTGGGTATATACCCAGTAATGGGATAGCTGAGTCAAATGGTATTTCTAATTCTAGATCCTTGAGGAATCCCCACACTGTCTTCCACAATGGTCAAACTAGTTGACAGTCCCACCAACAGTGTAAAAGTGTTCCTATTTCTCTACATCCCCTCCAGCACCTGTTGTTTCCTGACTTTAAAGATCACCATGCTAACTGGTGTGAGATGATATCTCATTGTGGTTTTGATTTGCATTTCTCTGATGGCCAGTGATGATGAGCATTTTTTCATGTATCTGTTGCCTGCATAAATGTCTTCTTTTGAGAAGTATCTGTTCATATCCTTTGCCCACTTTTTGATGGGGTTGTTTTTTTTTTTTCTTGTAAATTTGTTTAAGTTCTTTGTAGATTCTGAATATTAGCCCTTTGTCAGATGGGTAGATTGTAAAATTTTTCTCCCATTCTGTAGGTTGCCTGTTACACTGTGATGGTAGTTTCTTTTGCTGTGCAGAAGCTCTTTAGTTTAATTAGATTCCATTTGTGAATTTTGGCTTTTGTTGCCATTGCTTTTGGTGTTTTAGACATGAAGTCCTTGCCCATGCCTATGTCCTGAATGGTATTGCCTAGGTTTTCTTCTAGGGTTTTTATGGTTTTAGGTTTAACATTTAAGTCTTTAATCCATCTTGAATTAATTTTTGTAAAAGGCATAAGGGAGGGATCCAGTTTCAGCTTTCTACATATGGCTAGCCAGTTTTCCCAGCACCATTTATTAAATATGGAATCTTTTCCCCATTTCTTGGTTTTATCAGGTTTGTCAAACATCAGATGGTTGTAGATGTGTGGTATTATGTCTGAGGGCTCTGTTCTGTGCCATGCTGTTTTGGTTACTGTAGCCTTGTAGTATAGTTTGAAGTCAGGTAGTGTGATACCTCCAGCTTTGTTCTTTTGGCTTAGGATTGTCTTGGCAATGAGGGCTCTTCTTTGGTTCCATATGAAATTTAAAGTAGTTTTTTCCAATTCTGTGAAGAAAGTCATTGGTAGCTTGATGGGGATGGCATTGAATCTATAAATTACCTTGGGCAGTATGGCCATTTTCATGATCTGGATTCTTCCTACCCATAAGCATGGAATGCTCTTCCATTTGTTTGTGTCCTCTTTTATTTCATTGGGCAGTGGTTTGTAGTTCTCCTTGAAGAGGTCCTTCACATTCCTTGTAAGTTGGATTCCTACATATTCTCTTTGAAGCAATTGTGAATGGCAGTTCACTCATGATTTGGCTCTCTGTTTGTCTGTTATTGGTGTATAAGAATGCTTGTGATTTTTGCACATTGATTTTGTATCCTGAGACTTTGCTGAAGTTGCTTATCAGCTTAAGGAGATTTTGGACTGAGATGATGGGGTTTTCTAAATATACAATCATGTCATCAGCAAACAGGGAAAATTTGACTTCCTCTTTTCCTAATTGAATACCCTTTATTTCTTTCTCTTGCCTGATTGCCTTGGCCAGAACTGCCAGCACTATGTTGAAAAGGAGTGAACACAGAGGGCATCCCTGTCTTGTGCCAGTTTTCAAAGGGAATGATTTCAGTTTTTGCCCATTCAGTATGATATTGGCTGTGGGTTTGTTATAAATAGCTCTTATTATTTTGAGATACGTCCCATCAATACCTATTTTATTGAGAGTTTTTAGCATGAAGGGCTGTTGAATTTTGTCAAGGCCTTTTCTGCATCTATTGAGATACTCGTGTGGTTTTTGTCTTTGATTCTGTTTATATGCTGGATTATGTTTACTGATTTGTGTATGTTGAACCAGCCTTGCATTCCAGTGATGAAACCAACTTGATCGTGGTGGATAAGCTTTTTGATTTGCTGCTGGAGCCGGTTTGCCAGTATTTTATTGACGAATTTTGCACTGATGTTCATCAGGGATATTGGTCCAAAATTCTCTTTTTTTGTTGTGTCTCTGCCAGGCTTTGGTATCAGGATGATGTTGGCCTCATAAAATGAGTTAGGGAGGATTCCTTCTTTTTCTATTGATTAGAATAGATTCAGAAGGAATGATACCAGCTCCTCTTTGTACCTCTGGTAGAATTCAGCTGTGAATCCATCTGGTCTTGGACTTTTTATGGTTGGTAGGCTATTAATTATTGCCTCAATTTCAGAGCCTGTTATTGGTCTATTCAGGGATTCAACTTCTTCCTGGTTTAGTCTTGGGAGGATGTATGTGTCCAGGAATTTATCCACTTCTTCTGGATTTTCTAGTTTATTTGCGTAGAGGTGTTTGTAGTATTCTGTGACAGTAGTTTGTATTTCTGTGGGGTTGGTGGTGATATCCCCTTTATCATTTTTCATTACTTCTATTTGATTCTTCTCTCTTTTCTTCTTTATTAGTCTTGCTAGTGGTCTATCAATGTTGTTGATCTTTTCAAATAACCAGCTCCTGGATTCATTGATTTTTTTAAGGGTTTTTTTGTGTCTCTATCTCCTTCAGTTCTGCTTTGACCTTAGTTATTTCTTGCCTTCTGCAAGCTTTTGAATGTGTTTGCTCTTGCTTCTCTAGTTCTTTTAATTGTGATGTTAGGGTGTCAATTTTAGATATTTCCTGCTTTTTCTTGTGGGTGTTTAGTGCTATAAATTTCCCTCTACACACTGCTTTAAATGTGTCCCAGATATTATGGTATGTTGTGTCTTTGTTCTCATTGGTATCAAAGAACATATTTATTTCTGCCTTCATTTCGTTATGTACCCAGTAGTCATTCAGGAGCAGGTTGTTCAGTTTCCATGTAGTTGAGCAGTTTTGAGTGAGTTTCTTAATCCTGAGTTCTAGTTTGATTGCAGACCACAGTCTGAGAGACTGTTTGTTATAATTTCTCTTCTTTCACATTTGCTGAGGAGTGCTTTACTTCCAACAATGTGGTCAATTTTGGAATAAGTGCGATGTGGTGCTGAGAAGAATATTCTGCTGAGAAATATATTCTGTTGATGTGGGGTGGAGAGTTCTGTAGATGTCCATTAGGTCTGCTTGGTTTGGAGCTGAGTTCCTTGTTAACTTTCTGCCTTGTGGATCTGTCTAATGTCGACAGTGTGGTGTTAAAATTGCCCATTATTATTGTGTGGGAGTCTAAGTCTCTATGCAAGTCTCTAAGTGCTTGCTTTATGAATCTGGATGCTCCTGTATTGGGTGCATATATATTTAGGATAGTTAGCTCTTCTTGTTGAATTGGTCCTTTTACCATTATATAATGGCCTTCTTTGTCTCTTTTGACCTTTGTTGGTTTAAAGTTTGTTTTATCAGAGACTAGGATTGCAACCCCTGCTTTTTTTGCTTGTTTCCATTTGCTTGGTAGATCTTCCTCCATCCCTTTATTTTGAGCCTATGCGTGTGTCTGCACGAGAGATGGGTCTCCTGAATACAGCACACTGATGGGTCTTAACTCTTTATCCACTTTTTCAGTCTTTGTCTTTTAATTGGAGCATTTAGCCCATTTACATTTAAGCTTAATATTGTTATGTGCTAAGTTGATCCTGTCATTATGATGTTAGCTGGTTACTTTGCTCATTAGTTGATGCAATTTCTTCCTAGCATCAATGGTCTTTACATTTTGGCATGTTTTTGCAGTGGCTGGTACCGATTGTTCCTTTCCATGTTTAGTGCTTCCTTCAAGAGCTCTTTTTTTGTTTTTTTTTTTTAAATTTATTTATTATTATTATACTTTAAGTTGTAGGGTACATGTGCATAACGTGCAGGTTTGTTACATATGTATACTTGTGCCATGTTGGTGTGCTGCACCCACCAACTCGTCATTTACATCAGGTATAACTCCCAATGCAATCCCTCCCCCCTCCCCCCTCCCCCCCTCCATGATAGGCCCCGGTGTGTGATGTTCCCCTTCCTGAGTCCAAGTGATCTCATTGTTCAGTTCCCACCTATGAGTGAGAACATGCGGTGTTTGGTTTTCTGTTCTTGTGATAGTTTGCTAAGAATGATGGTTTCCAGCTGCATCCATGTCCCTACAAAGGACACAAACTCATCCTTTTTGATGGCTGCATAGTATTCCATGGTGTATATGTGCCACATTTTCTTAATCCAATCTGTCACTGATGGACATTTGGGTTGATTCCAAGTCTTTGCTATTGTGAATAGTGCTGCAATAAACATACGTGTGCATGTGTCTTTATAGCAGCATAATTTATAATCCTTTGGGTATATACCCAGTAATGGAATGGCTGGGTCATATGGTACATCTAGTTCTAGATCCTTGAGGAATCGCCATACTGTTTTCCATAATGGTTGAACTAGTTTACAATCCCACCAACAGTGTAAAAGCGTTCCTATTTCTCCACATCCACTCCAGCACCTGTTGTTTCCTGACTTTTTAATGATCGCCATTCTAACTGGTGTGAGATGGTATGTCATTGTGGTTTTGATTTGCATTTCTCTGATGGCCAGTGATGATGAGCATTTTTTCATGTGTCTGTTGGCTGTATGAATGTCTTCTTTTGAGAAATGTCTGTTCATATTCTTTGCCCACTTTTTGATGGGGTTGTTTGTTTTTTTCTTGTAAATTTGTTTGAGTTCTTTGTAGGTTCTGGATATTAGCCCTTTGTCAGATGAGTAGATTGCAAAAATTTTCTCCCATTCTGTAGGTTGCCTGTTCACTCTGATGGTAGTTTCTTTTTATTTTTTTTATTTTTTTATTATTTATTTATTTATTTATTATTATTATACTTTAAGTTGTAGGGTACATGTGCATAACATGCAGGTTTGTTACATATGTATACTTGTGCCATGTTGGTGTGCTGCACCCATCAACTTGTCATTTACATCAGGTATAACTCCCAATGCAATCCCTCCCCCCTCCCCCCTCCCCATGACAGGCCCCTGTGTGTGATGTTCCCCTTCCTGAGTCCAAGTGATCTCATTATTCAGTTCCCACCTATGAGTGAGAACATGCGGTGTTTGGTTTTCTCTTCTTGTGATAGATTGCTAAGAATGATGGTTTCCAGCTGCATCCATGTCCCTACAAAGGACACAAACTCATCCTTTTTGATGGCTGCATAGTATTCCATGGTGTATATGTGCCACATTTTCTTAATCCAATCTGTCACTGATGGACATTTGGGTTGATTCCAAGTCTTTGCTATTGTGAATAGTGCTGCAATAAACATACGAGTGCATGTGTCTTTATAGCAGCACAATTTATACTCCTTTGGGTATATACCCAGTAATGGGATGGCTGGGTCATATGGTACATCTAGTTCTAGATCCTTGAGGAATCGCCATACTGTTTTCCATAATGGTTGAACTAGTTTACAATCCCACCAACAGTGTAAAAGTGTTCCTATTTCTCCACATCCTCTCCAGCACCTCTTGTTTCCTGACTTTTTAATGATCGCCATTCTAACTGGTGTGAGATGGTATCTCATTGTGGTTTTGATTTGCATTTCTCTGATGGCCAGTGATGATGAGCATTTTTTCATGTGTCTGTTGGCTGTATGAATGTCTTCTTTTGAGAAATGTCTGTTCATATCCTTTGCCCACTTTTTGATGGGGTTGTTTGTTTTTTTCTTGTAAATTTGTTTGAGTTCTTTGTAGGTTCTGGATATTAGCCCTTTGTCAGATGAGTAGATTGCAAAAATTTTCTCCCATTCTGTAGGTTGCCTGTTCACTCTGATGGTAGTTTCTTTTGCTGTGCAGAAGCTCTTTAGTTTAATGAGATCCCATTTGTCAATTTTGGCTTTTGCTGCCATTGCTTTTGGTGTTTTAGACATGAAGTCTTTGCCCATGCCTATGTCCTGAATGGTACTACCTAGGTTTTCCTCTAGGATTTTTATGGTATTAGGTCTAACATTTAAGTCTCTAATCCATCTTGAATTAATTTTCGTATAAGGAGTAAGGAAAGGATCCAGTTTCAGCTTTCTACTTATGGCTAGCCAATTTCCCCAGCACCATTTATTAAATAGGGAATCCTTTCCCCATTTCTTGTTTCTCTCAGGTTCATCAAAGATCAGATGGCTGTAGATGTGTGGTATTATTTCTGAGGACTCTGTTCTGTTCCATTGGTCTATATCTCTGTTTTGGTGCCTGTACCATGCTGTTTTGGTTACTGTAGCCTTGTAGTATAGTGTGAAGTCAGGTAGCATGATGCCTCCAGCTTTGTTCTTTTGACTTAGGATTGTCTTGGAGATGCGGGCTCTTTTTTCATTCCATATGAACTTTAAAGCAGTTTTTTCCAATTCTGTGAAGAAACTCATTGGTAGCTTGATGGGGATGGCATTGAATCTATAAATTACCTTGGGCAGTATGGCCATTTTCACGATATTGATTCTTCCTATCCATGAGCATGGTATGTTCTTCCATTTGTTTGTGTCCTCTTTTATTTCACTGAGCAGTGGTTTGTAGTTCTCCTTGAAGAGGTCCTTTACATCCCTTGTAAGTTGGATTCCTAGGTATTTTATTCTCTTTGAAGCAATTGTGAATGGAAGTTCATTCCTGATTTGGCTCTCTGTTTGTCTGTTACTGGTGTATAAGAATGCTTGTGATTTTTGCACATTAATTTTGTATCCTGAGACTTTGCTGAAGTTGCTTATCAGCTTAAGGAGATTTTGGGCTGAGACAATGGGGTTTTCTAAATATACAATCATGTCATCTGCAAACAGGGACAATTTGACTTCTTCTTTTCCTAACTGAATACCCTTGATTTCTTTCTCTTGCCTAATTGCCCTAGCCAGAACTTCCAACACTATGTTGAATAGGAGTGGTGAGAGAGGGCATCCCTGTCTTGTGCCAGTTTTCAAAGGGAATTTTTCCAGTTTTTTCCATTCAGTATGATATTGGCTGTGGGTTTGTCATAAATAGCTCTTATTATTTTGAGGTACGTTCCATCAATACCGAATTTATTGAGCGTTTTTAGCATGAAGGGCTGTTGAATTTTGTCAGAAGCCTTTTCTGCATCTATTGAGATAATCATGTGGTTCTTGTCTTTGGTTCTGTTTATATGCTGGATTATGTTTATTGATTTGCGAATGTTGAACCAGCCTTGCATCCCAGGGATGAAGCCCACTTGATCATGGTGGATAAGCTTTTTGATGTGTTGCTGAATCCGGTTTGCCAGTATTTTATTGAGGATTTTTGCATCGATGTTCATCAGGGATATTGGTCTAAAATTCTCTTTTTTTGTTGTGTCTCTGCCAGGCTTTGGTATCAGGATGATGTTGGCCTCATAAAATGAGTTAGGGAGGATTCCCTCTTTTTCTATTGATTGGAATAGTTTCAGAAGGAATGGTACCAACTCCTCCTTGTACCTCTGGTAGAATTCAGCTGTGAATCTGTCTGGTCCTGGACTTTTTTTGGTTGGTAGGCTATTAATTATTGCCTCAATTTCAGAGCCTGTTATTGGTCTATTCAGGGATTCAACTTCTTCCTGGTTTAGTCTTGGAAGAGTGTAAGTGTCCAGGAAATTATCCATTTCTTCTAGATTTTCCAGTTTATTTGCGTAGAGGTGTTTATAGTATTCTCTGATGGTAGTTTGTATTTCTGTGGGGTCGGTGGTGATATCCCCTTTATCATTTTTTATTGCGTTGATTTGATTCTTCTCTCTTTTCTTCTTTATTAGTCTTGCTAGCAGTCTGTCAATTTTGTTGATCTTTTCAAAAAACCAACTCCTGGATTCATTGATTTTTTGGAGGGTTTTTTGTGTCTCTATCTCCTTCAGTTCTGCTCTGATCTTAGTTATTTCTTGCCTTCTGCTAGCTTTCGAATGTGTTTGCTCTTGCTTCTCTAGTTCTTTTAATTGCGATGTTAGAGTGTCAATTTTAGATCTTTCCTGCTTTCTCTTGTGGGCATTTAGTGCTATAAATTTCCCTCTACACACTGCTTTAAATGTGTCCCAGAGATTCTGGTATGTTGTATCTTTGTTCTCATTGATTTCAAAGAACATCTTTATTTCTGCCTTCATTTCGTTATGTACCCAGTAGTCATTCAGGAGCAGGTTGTTCAGTTTCCATGTAGTTGAGCGGTTTTGATTGAGTTTCTTAGTCCTGAGTTCTAGTTTGATTGCACTGTGGTCTGAGAGACAGTTTGTTATAATTTCTGTTCTTGTACATTTGCTGAGGAGTGCTTTACTTCCAATTACGTGGTCAATTTTGGAGTAAGTACGATGTGGTGCTGAGAAGAATATATATTCTGTTGATTTGGGGTGGAGAGTTCTATAGATGTCTATTAGGTCTGCTTGCTGCAGAGATGAGTTCAATTCCTGGATATCCTTGTTAACTTTCTGTCTCGTTGACCTGTCTAATGTTGACAGTGGAGTGTTGAAGTCTCCCATTATTAATGTTTGGGAGTCTAAGTCTCTTTGTAAGTCTCTAAGGACTTGCTTTATGAATCTGGGTGCTCCTGTATTGGGTGCATATATATTTAGGATAGTTAGCTCTTCCTGTTGAATTGATCCCTTTACCATTACGTAATGGCCTTCTTTGTCTCTTTTGATCTTTGATGGTTTAAAGTCTGTTTTATCAGAGACTAGTATTGCAACCCCCGCTTTTTTTTGTTCTCCATTTGCTTGGTAAATCTTCCTCCATCCCTTTATTTTGAGCCTATGTATGTCTCTGCGTGTGAGATGGGTCTCCTGAATACAGCAGACTGATGGGTCTTGACTCTTTATCCAGTTTGCCAGTCTGTGTCTTTTAATTGGAGCATTTAGTCCATTTACATTTAAGGTTAAGATTGTTATGTGTGAACTTGATCCTGCCATTATGATATTAACTGGTTATTTTGCTCGTTAGTTGATGCAGTTTCTTCCTAGCCTCGATGGTCTTTACCTTTTGACATGTTTTTGCAATGGCTGGTACCGGTTGTTCCTTTCCATGTTTAGTGCTTCCTTCAGGGTCTCTTGTAAGGCAGGCCTAGTGGTGACAAAATGTCTAAGCATTTGCTTATCTATAAAGGATTTTATTTCTCCTTCACTTATGAAACTTAGTTTGGCTGGATATGAAATTCTGGGTTTAAAATTCTTTTCTTTAAGAATGTTGAATATTGGCCCCCACTCTCTTCTGGCTTGGAGAGTTTCTGCCGAGAGATCTGCTGTTAGTCTGATGGGCTTCCCTTTGTGGGTAACCCGACCTTTCTTTCTGGCTGCCCTTAAGATTTTTTCCTTCATTTCAACTTTGGTGAATCTGGCAATTATGTGTCTTGCTCTTCTCGAGGAGTATCTTTGTGGCGTTCTCTGTATTTCCTGGATTTGAATGTTGGCCTGCCCTACTAGGTTGGGGAAGTTCTCCTGGATGATATCCTGAAGAGTGTTTTCCAACTTGGTTCCATTTTCCCCCTCACTTTCAGGCACCCCAATCAGACGTAGATTTGGTCTTTTTACATAATCCCATACTTCTTGCAGGCTTTGTTCATTTCTTTTCTTCTTTTTTCTTTTGGTTTCTCTTCTCGCTTCATTTTATTCATTTGATCCTCAATCGCTGATACTCTTTCTTCCAGTTGATCGAGTCGGTTACTGAAGCTTGTGCATTTGTCACGTATTTCTCGTGTCATGGTTTTCATCTCTTTCATTTCGTTTATGACCTTCTCTGCATTAATTACTCTAGCCATCAATTCTTCCACTTTTTTTTCAAGATTTTTAGTTTCTTTACGCTGGGTACATAATTCCTCCTTTAGCTCTGAGAAGTTTGATGGACTGAAGCCTTCTTCTCTCATCTCGTCAAAGTCATTCTCCATCCAGCTTTGATCCGTTGCTGGCGATGAGCTGCGCTCCTTTGCCGGGGGAGATGCGCTCTTATTTTTTGAATTTCCAGCTTTTCTGCCCTGCTTTTTCCCCATCTTTGTGGTTTTATCTGCCTCTGGTCTTTGATGATGGTGATGTACTGATGGGGTTTTGGTGTAGGTGTCCTTCCTGTTTGATAGTTTTCCTTCTAACAGTCAGGACCCTCAGCTGTAGGTCTGTTGGAGATTGCTTGAGGTCCACTCCAGACCCTGTTTGCCTGGGTATCAGCAGCAGAGGCTGCAGAAGATAGAATATTTCTGAACAGCGAGTGTACCTGTCTGATTCTTGCTTTGGAAGCTTCCTCTCAGGGGTGTACTCCACCCTGTGAGGTGTGGGGTGTCAGACTGCCCCTAGTGGGGGATGTCTCCCAGTTAGGCTACTCAGGGGTCAGGGACCCACTTGAGCAGGGAGTCTGTCCCTTCTCAGATCTCAACCTCCGTGTTGGGAGATCCACTGCTCTCTTCAAAGCTGTCAGACAGAGTCATTTGCGTCTGCAGAGGCTTCTGCTGTGTTTGTTATTGTTTACTGTGCCCTGTCCCCAGAGGTGGAGTCTACAGAGACAGGCAGGTTTCCTTGAGCTGCTGTGAGCTCCACCCAGTTCGAGCTTCCCAGCAGCTTTGTTTACCTACTTAAGCCTCAGCAATGGCGGGCGCCCCTCCCCCAGCCTCGCTGCTGCCTTGCGGGTAGATCACAGACTGCTGTGCTAGCAATGAGGGAGGCTCCGTGGGCGTGGGACCCTCCCGGCCAGGTGTGGGATATGATCTCCTGGTGTGCCTGTTTGCTTAAAGCGCAGTATTGGGGTGGGAGTTACCCGATTTTCCAGGTGTTGTGTGTCTCAGTTCCCCTGGCTAGGAAAAGGGATTCCCTTCCCCCTTGCACTTCCCAGGTGAGGCAATGCCTCGCCCTGCTTCAGCTCTCGCTGGTCGGGCTGCAGCAGCTGACCAGCACCGATCGTCCGGCACTCCCCAGTGAGATGAACCCAGTACCTCAGTTGAAAATGCAGAAATCACCGGTCTTCTGTGTCGTTCGCGCTGAGAGTTGGAGACTGGAGCTGTTCCTATTCGGCCATCTTGCTCCGCCCCCAAGAGCTCTTGTAAGGCAGGCCTGGTGGGGACAAACTCTCTTCAGCATTTGTTTGTCTGTAAAGGACTTTATTTCTCCTTCACTTATGAAGCTTAGTTTGGCTGGATATGAAATTCTGGGTTGAAAATTCTTTTCTTTAAGAATGTCGAATATTTGCCCCACTCTCTTCTGGCTGTAGAGTTTCTGCCGAGAGATCCACTGTTCGTCTGATGTGCTTCCCTTTGTGGGTAACCCGACCTTTCTCTCTGGCTGCCCTTAACTTTTTTCCTTCATTTCAACTTTGGTGAATCTCACAATTATGTGTCTTGGAGTTGCTCTTCTCGAGGAGTATCTTTGTGGCGCTCTCTGTATTTCCTGAATTTGAATGTTGGCCTGCCTTGCTAGGTTGGGGAATTTCTCCTGTATAATATCCTGAAGAGTGTTTTCCAACATGGTTCCATTCTCCTGGTCACTTACAGGTACACCAATCAGACATAGATTGGTCTTTTCACATAGTCCCATATTTCTTGGAGGCTTTGTTCATTTCTTTTTACTCTTTTTTCTCTAAACTTCTTGCTTCACATCATTCATTTGATCTTCAGTCACTGATACCCTTTCTTCCAGTTGATCGAATCAGTTATTGAAGCTTGTGTATGTGTCACGTAGTTCTCATGCCATGGTTTTCAGCTCCATCAGGTCATTTAAGGTCTTCTCTACGCTGTTTATTCTAGTTAGCCATTCATCTAATCTTTTTTCAATGTTCAATGTTTTTAGCTTCTTTGTGATGGGTTCGAACTTCTTCCTTTAGCTTGGAGAAGTTTGATCGTGTGAAGCCTTCTTCTCTCAACTCATCAAAGTTATTCTCCATCCAGCTTTGTTCTATTGCTGGCAAGGATCTGCATTCCTTTGGAAGAGAAGAGGTGCTCTGATTTTTAGAATTTTTGGCCTTTCTGCTCTGGTTTCTCCCCATCTTTGTGGTTTTATCTACCTTTGGTCTTGATGATGGTGACGTATATATGGGGTTTTGGTGTGGGTGTCCTTTCTTTTTGTTAGTTTTCCTTCTAATAGTCAGGACCCTCAGTTGCAGGTCTGTTGGAGTTTGCTGGAGGTCCACTCCAGACCCTGTTTTCCTGAGTATCACCAGCGGAGGCTGCAGAACAGCAAATATCGCTGAACAGCAAATGTTGCTGCCTGATCGTTCCTCTGGAAGCTTCATCTCAGAGGGGTACCCGACTGTATGAAGTGTCAGTTGGCCCCTACTGGGAGGTGTCTCCCAGTTAGGCTACTCAGGGGTCAGGGGCCCACTTGAGGAGGCAGTTGTCCATTCTCAGATCTCAGACTCCATGCTGGGAGAACCACTACTCTCTTCAAAGCTGTCAGACAGGTACGTTTAAGTCTACAGAAGTTTCTGCTACCTTTTGTTCAGCTATGCCCTGCCTCCAGAAGGGGAGTCTACAGAGGCAGGCAGGCCTTCTTGAGCTGCAGTGGGCTCCACCCAGTTCGAGCTTCCTAGCCATTTTGTTTACCTACTCGATCCTCAGCAATAGCAGACGCCCCTCCCCCAGCCTCACTGCCGCCTTGCAGTTCGATCTCATACTGCTCTGCTAGCAGTGAGCGAGGCTCCATGGGCACAGGACCCTCTCAGCCAGGCGCAAGATATAATCTCCTGGTATGTCATTTGCTAAGGCCATTGGAAAAGCACAGTATTAGGGTGGAAGTGTCTGTATTTTCCAGGAACCGTCTGTCACACATCTCTTGGCTAGTAAAGGGAATTCCCCAACCCCTTGTGCTTCCTGGGTGACATGATGCCCCACCCTGCTCTGTGGGCTGCACCCACTGTTGGACAAGCCCCATTGAGATGAACCCAGTACTTCAGTTGGAAATGCAGAAATCACCCATCTTCTGTGTTGCTCACGCTGGGAGCTGTAGACTGGAGCTGTTCCTATTTGGCCATCTTGGAACCTCTCTCCATCCTCTCCTATCTTACATGTTATTACTATCATTTAGTACTCCTGTTACCCCTCACAGCTGCGTGATTATTATTTCTGTTGTCAAATCTTACTTTGATTTATCCACATGTCCCCAATTCCTCCATGTACAATTGGTCTTTGCTGCTCACACCTTCTTTCTTTCAATTTCTTCCTCTGTGAAGTTCATCCTTTGGATTTTCTGTGTGAAGCTTTATTAAATGGTAAATCATTTCCCACTAGCTTTCCTCTGTTGTTTTCTTTCTTTCTTTCTTCATTAATTCAACCAATATTTATTAATCTTCCGAGTGAGAAGCTGGGGATCCAGTAATGAACAAGACAGATAAAGAACCTGTCCTTTTCCTCATGGTGCTTAGAATGTGCTAGACTAGGGAAGTGGTGTGTGGAGGGAAGATAAATGGAAGCCTAGAAACACTACACAGATGTGGGATTGAGCATCTGCATTCTCATACACAGACATGATCACAAAAAGGCAATTTGTGATCATGAATAAGAAATGGTTTTTGGACAGGCACGGTGGCTCACGCCTATAATCCCAACACTTTGGGAGGCCAAGACAGCCAGATCGCTTGAAGTCAGGAATTTGAGACCAGCCAGGCCAACATGGTGAAACCCCATCTCTACTAAAAATACCAAAATCATCCAGGTGTGCTGGCATGTGCCTGTAATCCCAGCTACTCAGGAGGCTGAGGCAGAAGAATAGGCTTGAACTGGGGAGGCAGAGGATGCAGTGAGCCAAGATCGCGCCACTGCACTCCAGCCTGGGTGACAGAGTGAGACTGTCTCAGAAGAACAAAAACAAAAAACAGCAAAAAAACAAAACAAGAACAACAAAAGAAATGATTTTTATCTTTCATCTGATTTTTGTATTCTGCATTATTGCTTCTCTGGGATTCAAGTAAAGAACATTTGTAGTAGTTTAGACAGTTCTAAGTTAATGCTACATGAAACTGTTAGACTCTTGTCTTCATATCTCAGTCCCTTAAATCCAATTTCAAAAGATAAAAATTTGCTTTTATTCAGAGTATTCAAACGATATGATCTAGACTCTAAAGTGCTAGCTTGTTTCTTAAAAATGACTTTATGTGGCCGGGCGCAGTGGCTCACACCTGTAATCCCAGCACTTTGGGAGGCCAAGGTGGGTGGATCACGAGGTCAGGTGTTCGAGACTAGCTTGGCCAACATGGTGAAACCCCATCTCTACTAAAAGTAAAAAAATTAGCTGGGCATGGTGGCACACACCTGTAATCCCAGCTACTCGGGAGCCTGAGGTAGGAGAATCATTGGAACCCAGGAGACGGAGGTTGCTGTGAGCCGAGGTTTCGCCACTGCACTCCAGCCTGGGCAACAGAGCAAGACTCAGTTTCAAAAAAAAGAAAAATTTATGTTCACACCTTGTGTATTTTATTTAGAAAGTATTTTAGCTATAATAAATTATAAAATTGAGATTAATTTATAGGTATACTTTTTAGAATTGTACATTCAGAATTTAAACAACCACATGGGTATGGTTTAGTACTATTATGTCTTACATATAGAAAACTATGATTTTAAATTCTGAGGTAATTTTGTGAAAAACTCACTATATTTTACATGAATTTTGATTGTATACTCTATTATTATTATTTTTTTTTTGCAGTGGGACTCAACTAGGAGGTGTTATTACAGTACTGTGCTTCTTTTTCAACCATGGAGAGGTTTGTTTTCTAGAAAGCAATTTTTAAGAAATAGAAGAGGCTGTAGAGGAACAAGGAAATATACTCATCAAAACAATATATAATTGATTACTACTTATGACTTCACAATATTTTAAAGACCCATGTGTTATAAGTTGATTTTTAAATCATGTTGATTGAAATGTTTAAATAGGTAAAATTTCAAACATGAAATCTCTTGCCTTGTTTTTAGTAAATATATACATATATTCTGCAGAGAAAAGGAAATACTGTACTTCTTGAGTTGAATCATATCGTGCATATTATCTGACTTATTCCCACTAAACTTTATTTGTGGGTGGTGGTAGCCTCACCATACAAGGTATGAAATTTAAATTTACACAAAGTTACTTATCCACATGCCCCATTTACTACATGATGAAGCTGGATTTCCCATTCTATGTCTGTCTGCCTCTAAAACCTCACATATATATTAATTTATATTTTATAAATTATAAAATTAGTTGTATTTTATGAAAACATATATATTATACATATAACATATATATTCAACTTTTTTATTATGGTCAGAATAAGTAACATGAGATCTGCCCTCTTAACATATTTTTTTCTGATTATTGTTTTTTTTTAATACTTTTAAGTTCTAGGGTACATGCGCACAAAGTGCAGGTTTGTTACATATGTATACATGTGCCATGTTGGTCTGCTGTACCCATTAACTCGTCGTTTACATTATGTATATCTCCTAATGCTACCCCTTCTCCCTCCCCCACCCCATGAGAGGCCCCAGTGTGTGATGTTCCCCTTCCTGTGTCCAAGTGTTCTCACTGTTCAATTTCCACCTATGAGTGAGAACATGCGGTGTTTGGTTTTCTGTTCTTGCAATAGTTTGCTGAGAATGATGGTTTCCAGCTCCTTCCATATCCTTACAAAGGACATAAACTCATCTTTTTTTATGGCTGCATAGTATTCCATGGGTGTATGTGCCACATTTTCTTAATCCAGTCTGTCAGTGATGGACATTTGGGTTGGTTCCAAGTCTTTGCTATTGTGATTAGTGCCGCAATAAACATGTGTGCATGTGTCTTTATAGCAGCATGATTTATATTCCTTTGGGTATATACCCAGTAATGGCATGGCTGGGTCAAATGGTATTTCTAATTCTGGATCCTTGAGGAATTGCCACACTGTCTTCCACAATGGTTGAACTAGTCTACAGTCCCACCAACAGTGTAAAAGTGTTCCTATTTTGCTACATCCTCCCCAGCACCTGTTGTTTCCTGACTTTTTAATGATCGCCATTCTAACTGGTGTGAGATGTTACCTCATTGTGGTTTTTGATTTGCATTGCTCTGATGGCCAGTGATGATGAGCATTTTTTCATGTGTCTGTTGGCTGCATAAATGTCTTCTTTTGAGAAGTATCTGTTCATATCCCTTGCCCACTTTTTGATGGGGTTGTTTGGTTTTTTCTTGTAAATTTGTTTAAGTTCTTTGTAGATTCTGAATATTAGCCCTTTGTCAGATAGGTAGATTGTAAAATTTTTCTCCCATTCCGTAGGTTGACTATTCACTCTGATGGTAGTTTCTTTTGCTGTGCAGAAGCTCTTTAGTTTAATTAGATTCCATTTGTGAATTTTGGCTTTTGTTGCCATTGTTTTTGGTGTTTTAGTCATGAAGTCCTTGCCCATGCCTATGTCCTAAATGGTATTGCCTAGGTTTTCTTCTAGGGTTTTTATGGTTTTAGGTTTAACATTTAAGTCTCTAATCCATGTTGAATTAATTTTTGTGTAAGATGTAAGGAGGGGATCCAATTTCAGCTTTCTACATATGGCTAGCCAGTTTTCCCAGCACTATTGATTAAATAGGAAATCCTTTCCCCATTTCTTGTTTTTGTCAGGTTTGTCAACATCAGATGGTTGTAGATGTGTGGTATTATGTCTGAGGGCTCTGTTCTTTTCCATTGGTCTGTATCTCTGTTTTGGTACCAGTACCATGCTGTTTTGGTTACTGTAGCCTTGTAGTATAAAGTCAGGTAGTGTGATGCCTCCAGCTTTGTTCTTTTGGCTTAGGATTGTCTTGGCAATGCGGGCTCTTTTTTGGTTCCATATGAACCTTAAAGTAGATTTTTTCCCATTCTGTGAAGAAAGTCATTGGTAGCTTGATGGGGATGGCATTGAATCAATAAATTACCTTGGGCAGTATGGCCATTTCCACAATATTGATTCTTCCTATCCATAAGCATGGAATGTTCCGTTTGTTTGTGTCCTCTTATTTCATTGAGCAGTGGTTTGTAGTTCGCCTTGAAGAGGTCCTTCACATCCCTTGTAAGTTGAATTCCTAGGTATTTTATTTTATTTGAAGCAATTGTGAATTGGAGTTCACTCATGATTTGGCTCTCTATCTGTCTGTTATTGGTGTATAGGAATGCTTGTGATTTTTGCACATTGATTTTGTATCCTGAGATTTTGCTGAAGTTATCAGCTTAAGGAGATTTTGGGCTGAGACGATGGAGTTTTCTAAATATACAATCATGTCATCTGCAAACAGGGAAAATTTGACTTCCTCTTTTCTTAACTGAATACCCCTTATTTCTTTCTCTTGCCTGATTGCCCTGGCCAGAACTTCCAACACTACGTTGAATAGGAGTCATGAGAGAGGGAATCCCTGTCTTGTGCCCGTTTTCAAAAGGAATGCTTCCAGGTTTGCCCATTCTGTATGATATTGGCTGTGAGTTTGTCATAAATAGCTCTTATTATGTTGAAATACGTTCCATCAGTACCAAATTTATTGAGAGCTTTTAGCATGAAGGGCTGTTGAATTTTGTCAAAGACCTTTTCTGCATCTATTGATATAATCATGTGGTGTTTGTCTTTGGTTCTGTTTATATGCTGGATTACATTTATTGATTTGCATATGTTGAACTTGCCTTGCATTCCAGGGGTGAAGCCCAGTTGATCATGGTGGATAAGCTTTTTCATGTGCTACTGGATTCGGTTTGTCAATATTTTATTAAGGATTTTTGCATCAACGTTCATCAGGGATATTTGTCTAAAATTCTCTTTTTTTTGTTGTGTCTCTGCCAGGCTTTGGTATCAGGATGATGCTGGCCTCATAAAATGTGTTTGGGAGGATTCCCTCTTTTTCTATTGATTGGAATAGTTTCAGAAAGAATGGTATCAGCTCCTCCTTGTACCTCTGGTAGAATTTGGCTGTGAATCTGTCTGGTCCTGGACTTTTTTTCGTTGGTAGGCTATTAATTATTGCTTCAATTTCAGAGCCTGTTATTGGTCTATTCAGGGATTCAACTTCTTCCTGGTTTAGTCTTGGGAGGATGTATGTGTCCAGGAATTTATCCATTTCTTCTAGGTTTTCTAGTTTTATTGCATAGAGGTATTTATAGAATTATCTGATGTTAGTTTGTATTTTTGTGGGGTCGGTAGTGATATCCCCTTTATCATTTTTCATTACTTCTATTTGATTCTTCTCTCTTTTCTTCTTTATTTTTCTTGCTAGCAGTCTATCAATGTTGTTGATCTTTTCAAATAACCAGCTCCTGGATTCATTGATTGTTTCAAGGGTTTTTTTGTGTCTCTTTCTCCTTCAGTTCTGCTCTGATCTTAGTTATTTCTTGCCTTCTGCTAGCTTTTAAATGTGTTTGCTCTTGTTTCTCTGGTTCTTTTAATTGTGATGTTAGGGTGTCAATGTTAGATATTTCCTGCTTTCTCTTGTGGGCATTTAGTGCTATAAATTTCCCTCTACACACTGCTTTAAATGTGTCCCAGATATTATGGTATGTTGTGTCTTTGTTCTCATTGGTATCAAAGAACATCTTTATTTCTGCCTTCATTTCATTATGTACCCAGTAGTCATTCAGGAGCAGGTTGTTCAGTTTCCATGTAGTTGAGCAGTTTTGAGTGAGTTTCTTAATCCTGAGTTCTAGTTTGATTGCACTGTGGTCTGAGAGACTGTTTGTTATAATTTCTGTTCTTGTACATTTGCTGAGGAGTGCTTTACTTCCAACAATGTGGTCAATTTTGGAATAAGTGCAATGTGGTGCTGAGAAGAATATACATCCTGTTGATATGGGGTGGAGAGTTCTGTAGATGTCAATTAGGTCTGCTTGGTGCGGAGCTGAGTTGAATTCCTGGATATCCTTGTTAACTTTCTATCTTGTTGATCTGTCTGGTGTTGACAGTGTGGTGTTAAAGTTGCCCATTATTACTATGTGGGAGTCTAAGTCTCTATGCAAGTCTCTAAGTGCTTGCTTTTTGAATCTGGGTGCTCCTGTATTGGGTGCATATATATTTAGGATAGTTAGCTCTTCTTGTTGAATTGATCCCTTTACCATTATGTAATGGCCTTCTTTGTCTCTTTTGACCTTTGTTGGTTTAAAGTCTGTTTTATCAGAGACTAGGATTGCAACCCCTGCTTTTTTGTTTGTTTGTTTTCCGCTTGCTTGGTAGATCTTCCTCCATCACTTTATTTTGAGCCTATGCATATCTCTGCACGTGAGATGGGTCTCCTGAATACAGCACACTGATGGGTGTGCTTTGACTCTTTATCCAACTTTCCAGTCTGTGTCTTTTAATTGGAGCATTTAGTCCATTTACATTTAAGCTTAATATTGTTATGTGCTAAGTTGATCCTGTCATTATGATGTTAGATGGTTATTTTGCTCATTAGTTGATGCAGTTTCTTCCTAGCATCGATGGTCTTTACATTTTGGCATGTTTTTGCAGTGGTTGGTACTGGTTGTTCCTTTCCATGTTTAGTGCTTCCTTCAGGAGCTCTTGTAAGGCAGGCCTGGTGGGGATAAAACCTCTCAGCATTTGCTTGTCTGTAAAGGATTTTATTTCTCCTTCACTTATGAAGCTTAGTTTGGCTGGATATGAAATTCTGGGTTGAAAATTCTTTTCTTTAAGAATGTCGAATATTGGCCCCACTCTCTTCTGGCTTGTTGAGTTTCTGCCAAGAGATCCACTGTTCGTCTGATGTGCTTCCCTTTGTGGGTAACCCGACCTTTCTTTCTGGCTGCCCTTAACTTTTTTTCCTTCATTTCAACTTTGGTGAATCTCACAATTATGTGTCTTGGAGTTGCTCTTCTTGAGGAGTATCTTTGTGATGCTCTCTGTATTTCCTGAATTTGAATGTTGGCCTGCCTTGCTAGGTTGGGGAATTTCTCCTGTATAATATCCTGAAGAGTGTTTTCCAACATGATTCCATTCTCCCGGTCACTTTCAGGTATACCAATTAGACGTAGATTTGGTCTTTTCATATCGTCCCATATTTCTTGCAGGCTTTGTACATATCTTTTACTCTTTTTTCTCTAAACTTGTCTTCTCACTTCATTTCATTCATTTGATCTTCAGTCACAGATACCCTTTCTTCCAGTTGATTGAATCGGTTACTGAGGCTTGTGTATGCATCATGTAGTTCTCATGCCATGGTTTTCAGCTCTATCAAGTCATTTAAGGATTTCTCTACATTGGTTATTCTAGTTAGCCATTTGTCTAACCTTTTTTCAATGTTTTTAGCTTCTTTGTGATGGGTTCAAACTTCCTCCTTTAGCTCGGAGAAGTTTGATCATGTGAAGCCTTCTTCTCTCGTCAAAGTCATTCTCCATCCAGCTATGTTCTGTTGCTAGTGAAGAGCTGCATTTCTTTGGAGGGGGTGAGGCGCTCTGATTTTTAGAATTGTCAGCTTTTGTACTCTGTTCCCCATCTTTGTGGTTTTATCTACCTTTGGTCTTTGATAATGGTGACGTACAGATGGGGTTTTAGTGTCGATGTCCTTTCTTTTTGTTAGTTTTCCTTCTAACAGTCAGGACCCCCAGCTGCAAGTCTATTGGAGTTTGCTGGAGGTCCACTCCAGACCCTGTTTGCCTGGGTATTAGCAGCAGAGGCTGCAGCAGAGTGAATAATGCTGAACAGTAAATGTTGCTGCCTGATCATTTTGGAAGCTTCATCTCAGAGGGATACCCAGCCGTGTGAGGTGTCAGTCTGCCCCTCCTTGGGGGTACTTCCTAGTTAGGCTACTCGGGGGTCAGGGACCCACTTGAGGAGGCAGTCTGTCCGTTCTCAGATCTCCAACTCTGTGCTGGGAGAACCACTAGTCTCTTCAAAGCTGTCAGACAGGGACATTTAAATGTACTGAGGTTTCTGCTGCCTTTTGTTTGGCTATGCCCTGTCCCCAGAGGTGGAGTCTACAGAGGCCAGCAGGCCTCCTTGAGCTGTGGTGGGCTCCACCCAGTTCGAGCTTCCAGGCTGCTTTGTTTACCTATTCAAATCTCAGGAATGGCGGGCGCCCCTCCCCAAGCCTTGCTGCTGCCTTGCAGTTAGATCTCAGACTGCTGTGCCAGCAATGAGGGAGGCCCTATGTTCGTGGGACCCTCTATGCCAGGTGCGGGATGTAATCTCCTGGTGTGCCATTTGCTAAGACCCTTGGAAAAGCACAGTATTAGGGTGGGAGTAACCCAATTTTCCAGGTGGTGTGTGTCACAGTTTCCCTTGGCTAGGAACGGGAATTCCCTTACCCCTTGCACTTCCCGGGTGAGGCGATGCCTGCCCTGCTTCAGCTCTCGCTTGGTGGGCTGCACCCACAGTCCTGCACCCACTGTCCAACATGCCCCAGTGAGATGAACCCAGTACCTCAGTTAGAAATGCAGAAATCACCCATCTCCTGAGTCGCTCACTCTGGGAGCTGTAGCCTGGAGCTGTTCCTATTTGGCCATCTTGGAACCTCATTCCAGATTTTTCAGTGTACACTACAGTACTAACACAATGTTGTACAGCAGATCTCTAGAACTTATTCATCTTGTCTAACTGAAACTTGCCTGACAGCAAGGACATGGTTAAGACGCTGCCACCTGCTCCCTCACTTCTTTCTGTTACGTCATGGTGTCTGTTCAGTAATGCAAAATGCTGAATTCAAAATAGACATTAACTTACTAATTCAGCCCAATGAAACATAGTCTACCTAAAAAAGAGCTCATAGAAGCTTATTTCAAATATGATGGATTCATTCAACAAAATATTGAGTACATACCACGTCCATGCTCTGTTAGATGCTGAGGATATGGCAATGAAAAACAGAGAGATTCTGACTATTAGCTCTTGGGAGCAAAATATTTTATGTTATGACACAGGTTACATAGGGTAGAAGTACATTTTTTTTTTCAAGATGGAGTCTTGCTCTGTTTCCCAGCCTGGAGTGCCGTGCAGTGGCGTGATCTCAGCTCACTGCAACCTCTGCCTCCTGGGTTCAAGCAATTCTCCTGCCTCAGCCTCCTGAGTAGCTGGGATTACAGGCATGTGCCACCATGCTCAACTAAATTTTTGTATTTTTAGTAGAGATGGGGTTTCACCATGTTAGCTAGGCTGGTCTTGAACTCCTGACCTCGTGATCCAGCCACCTTGGCCTCCCAGAGTACTGGAGATTACAGGCATGAGCCACCATGCCCGGCCAGGGTAGAAGTACTTTTATCCATTGCTGTTGGGTTAATTTTTAAAAATCAGTTAGATAAAGGAATCATAAAAATTATACATAAAATCCTTATATATATTAATTTTAAGCAAACAAATGCATTGTCATTCAACAATGTGCTGATATAATGACAAAGCTTTTTCTTTGAGTGTGCCAGGAAACTTGGTATAAGTTGACTTTCTTATATGTATCATAATTCCTCTTACAACATTTACAATTTTGGGATCTTGGAAGAGGAGCAATAACTTTTAACACTCTTGGAAAGTAATAAGAGCTCACATTCTTTCTAGAATTTCAGAATTTTTGATGGAAAATTTTTCTAATACTCTGACCCATATGTCTTAGAAGTCATTTTAAAGTTTGTATGAACATTTAATATTTCATTACATGCATCACATTTGTGGTTCCCAAATACTTCTAGTTGTTTTTAAAATATATACTTACCCTTTTTTAAGTTACATTTTACAAATTCTGAGGCAATCTTAGCTATTCGAAGTGTGTATTTATATTCATTCAAACTTGTTATGTAGAAACTCTCTTGGTGCTTGCGAATTACCTAGGTGACATTTGTTTAGGTATTTGTCTTGGCATACATATAACCCAAAGCCTAGGATGCCAGGATCATATGCCAGGATCATACCTGCAGGACTGGACTGTGGATCTAGTTGGTCAGTCACAGAATTCTCACAACTCTTATACATACAATCTTATTTGTCCCTTGGGTTTCCTTTTGCTCAGTCTGATATATTTGTTGCTGGTTTCTGGACATGGTAGTTAATTGCTCTCTACTTAATGGCCTCATGTGTTAAGAGAGCTTCAAAAACTGAGAAGCTATGCCAGACACTCAGAAATGGGATATAGTGAGCCTAGTATTAAAATTACTAAAACACACTCACCCCTGGTTTTTAAATATGTTTGTTGTAGTAAACATGATGTAAAGTGGGCATTTTGTTGATTTCAGGCCACCCGTGTGATGTGGACACCACCTCTCCGTGAAAGTTTTTCCTATCCATTCCTTGTACTTCAGATGTATATTTTAACTTTGATTCTCAGGTAACTTTGATTCATAAAACAAAGGAAAATAAATTATAATTTAAGTTTTTAAAAATATACTTCAATTCAGCACTTTGGGAGGCCAAGGTGGGCGGATCACTTGAGGTCAGGAGTTCGAGACCAGCCTGGCCAACATGGTGAAACCTCATCTCTACTAAAATACAAAAATTAGCCAGGCATAGTGGTGTGCATTTGTAATCCCAGCTACTTGGGAGGCTGAGGCAGGAGAATTGCTTGAACCAGGAGGCAGAGGTTGCCGTGAGCTGAGATTGTGCCACTGCACTCCAGCCTGGGCAACAGAGCGAGACCCCCTCTAAAAAAATGTAAATATATATATATTATAGATATATACTTCAATCTATGAAGTTGTAATTACTAAATTTAGACCATTTTTTAGTTATTTTAAAAGTATTGAGTATAGATTTAAGAAAATAATTCAAAATTGCCATGTAAAAATTGCTCTCCCATTTAAGAGTAGGCTACAGGTTTTAAATAACTACATTATGTTTTAAAAAACCAAAAGGTATGTGTTTGTATATAGTTTGCCAAGATTCAAAAGTTTTTGAGAAACAATTACATTTTCAGAGTTTAGGTACTCTGACATTGTTTTCTAACCTGTGGTTTTGATGAATGTGTCATGAAAAAAGTGTTCTGTGTGCAAACGAATTTGGGAAATGCGGAGTTAGATGCATAAGGAGTACATATATTCTCTTATTTATGAAGCATTTCTGAACAACCAATGTTTCCAACAGGACAACCAGTTTCATTTCAAAGTTTTTTTTTTTTTTTGGATACACTTTTTTTTGTAGGGATTACATTTATAAGCATTTTAGATATTTAAGAGGTCTGAGAAATGAACAAAAAAACCCCGTAAGTGGTAGTAGTATAAATAGCCTTATCAGAGAAATAAGTTTGATAGAATACTAATGAGAACTCTCACTGAATGAAATAATGATCACTATCTCCTCCAAACTCCCAGAGGACCCCATTCTTCACCTACTAGTCCCTGGCAGATTCTGCCTTATATAAAACTCATTTGTTTGTCTTCCTTGTTTTTTAAAACAGTAAATTTATGAATCATCCACACATACATAAATTTTTATTTATTTATTTAGAGATGAAGTCTTGCTCTGTCACCCAGGTTGGAGTGCAGTGGCACAATCGGCTCACTGCAACCTCTGCTTCCCGGGTTCAAGCGATTCTCCTGCCTTAGCCTCCCAAGTAGCTGGGATTACAGGTGCACACCACCACCCCCAGCTAATTTTTGTATTTTTAGTAGAGGCAGGGTTTTACCATGTTGGCCAGGCTGGTCTCAAACTCCTGACCTCAAGTGATCCGCCCGCTTCGGCCTCCCAAAGTGCTGGGATTACAGGCGTGAGCCACTGTGCCCAGCCAGTTATATGTATTTAAAAGTACCACTGGTGCACACATCCATGCAACTATTTGTGGCACTCATATAAAGCTAATTGAAGAGTGGTAAATAGTAGTGTACTGGGGTGGCACAAACCTTGAGAATGGAGCAGGCTAACTTCTGATTTCTTACCAACCTGACGAGTATATTCTGGGGTTGAATTTGGATTTAGGAACCTCCTCCTCATTCAGATTTCTGTATCTTTGCTGTACACTTTGCCTTCTCTCAAAGATTAGGTGATGGAAGCTGCCCATTCTTCATCACCCTTTGCTATTCACTCCCAGTTTATTTTCTAGGAAGGTGGGTTATTTTTATTTTTTTTGAAGTAATATCAGTCTGGTCAGTCAGGGGTTTCATGGAATAAAATGTCTTAATTAGAATATTTAGGGTTGTATCATTGAGGGCATGTGCTATATACTCTGTATCTTAGTCAAAAGTAATTTTTGTTTGAAAAATTTAAGATTACAAAGTACATAATGAGTATTTTATGATAACAGTAAACAATATGAACATTTAGAATTTTGTTTTTGAAAATTTATATACGATTGTACAAAGATTCATCAAAATCCAACATAGCATTTATAAAAGGAACAGTTACAGTTTTATTATTTATATAAAACATTTGTGTTTCTTTTTTCATGTCTAAAAGTTATTGTAATTCTCTGTGGTAAAAGATACTGGTTCCCAATACATATCAGTAATGGAGAATGGACAATTTAAACTTCCACACACTTCAACTGAATTCTAGAATGATTTTTTAATTTTTTAAGATTCCTTTTCCTCAAATTTTTCCCATAGTTGTTAACTTATTACTTTGTCAGCACTTAACATTTCTCTTCAATGTATTTTGAAACATAAAAGTGGTGGTATATAAAGTTGTTGCTGCACATACAGGAGAAGCATGTTGAGGTGTGCAGGGGCAGTGCCATGTCCTATTTTCTGACCTCCTTGCTGGAGTATTAAATTTCTAATGTCATGCGTATGTAGAGGAAGATGAGCTTTTGTATTTAAAATATTTAGTGGGAAATTACGATGTTATTTTTAAAACTCTAATTTTGATTGCTTCATGCAAGGCATGAAGTATTTCAAGTTCTTTTTAGTATGCTTTAAAAAGTTAACTATATTTTGTTGTATTATAGTAAAGGTAATGGAATAATTTAGATTTTATCATTTTGCAATTAGTCTTTCTTTTTAATGACAGCCTGTTTTTAGGGTGAAACTTATTGGTATCAATTCTCTCTATTAAGGACCTCGAGCAATGATAGAAGGCCCTTCATTGCACTCTGTCTTTCCAATGTGGCTTTTATGCTTCCCTGGCAATTTGCTCAGTTTATACTTTTTACACAGGTAAGATGATTTTTTAAATTAATTTTTATTTTTATTTTAAGTTCTGGAGTACATGTGTGGGATGTACAGGTTTGTTACATAGGTAAATGTATGCCATGGTGGTTTTTGCACCTATCAACCCATTACCTAGGTATTAAGCCCAGCATGCATTAGCTGTTTTTCCTAATGCTCTCCCCACCCCATCCCCCGACAGGCCCCAGCATGTGTTGTTCCCCACCCTGTGTCCATGTATTCTCATTGTTCAGCAACCACTTATAAGTGAGAACATGTGGTGTTTGGTTTTCTGTTCCTGTTGCTGAGGCTAATGGCCTCCAGCTCCATTCATGTCCCTGCAAAGGACCTGATCTCGTTCCTTTTTATGGCTGCATAGTATTCCATGGTGTATATGTACCATATTTTCTTTATCCAGTCTGTTACTGATGGGCATTTGTGTTAATTCCATGTCTTTGCTATTATCAATAGTGCTGCAACAAACACATGTATCTTTGTAATAGAATGATTTATATTCCTTTGGATATATTAATTAAGTTGAATGCAAGATGTCCTTGGTTGTTTCCATAGAAATTTTTAAATATGGTTACATTTATGCCCTAAAAGATTTTCAAAATAGGGAATAAAGTTTACATAAAGGTATGATTTTTATGAAATAATATAATTCCACATTCTTTTACTGTATTAGTTAGTTTGACAGGTTTTAAGGCTCAACATGTGAAAGAGTTTTTCTATTATTTTTATTCACAAATGTTATTTTTGGTGTTTGAGATAATATCTGTATATATCTACCTATAGATTTTCCTTTTGTCCTGGTGATCATTCTGGGTGCCAAGCTACACAGCATTCTAAGGGCCAATCCTACTCTTCACAGCAGGACGTTCTGCTTCTAATCCAGCTAAATGTTGGCTGTTTTGTCTGTGGTGCAGAATTTTACCTGGCACCATTTCTGCGAGCTTTAGTCATAAAGCTCATCATTGCTTAAGGGAGCTGAGCCCATATCCTGTTTCTAAAGCAGCTACGTAACTAGTACCAAGAAACTGAACTGGGGAAGCAGAGAGTAAATGGAGAATTTTGAGGAAATTTCATGATACTAAGATTTTCCATCAGAGCTCCTTCCTGCATAATAAATACTGATGATAATAATAATACTCTATATTGGAAGTGAGAAATTCTGCCAAGAGTCTCTTGCTGCCAATAGCCTACAAAGAATGAAATTATAACCCCAGCTTAGTTGGTGCTGCATGTTTAAAGTATTCCCTCCGCTTTACTTCATAATAGTTGGCTCCTTTCAGGTTATAACATGGACATTATTCTATGGTTTTCATTATTTGCAAATGCCAACAGAGTAGAATCGATTTTTAATGAGCAGCACTTCATTGCAAGCACATTTATTAATCCAGTGGTACTGATGAAACTAAGCAGCTCTTTGGGGCCAGGCACGATGGCTCATGCCTGTAATCCCAGAACTTTGGGAGGCTGAGGCGGGTAGATCGTGAGGTCAGGAGTTCAAGATCATCCTGGCCAAGATGGTGAAACCACGTCTCTACTAAAAATACAAAAAAATTAGCCGGGCATGGTGGCAGGCTCCTGTAATCTCAGCTTGGGAGGCTGAGGCAGAGAATTGCTTGAACCTGGGAGGTAGATGTTGCAGTGGGCTGAGATCGCGCCACTGCACTCCATCCTGGGTGACAGAGTGAGACTCAGTTCCAAAAAAAAAAAAAAAGCTCTTTGGGTAAGTTTGATATTGCTGTAATGATTTTCTAGCCATTCTCTGGATATATACTAGGCTTTTATTTTTCTTTACTAATGTATATAGTTTTGTTTGTATTTGTACGTTTCATGCTTACAGAGGGATAATTCAATGTTATCTTCTGGGTGTACTTTAAGATTTTATTCTTAATTGTGTGTTTCATAGATTAAGGTTAAACTTAGTTCATTGTGCCACCACATCTGGCTAATTTTTTAATTTTTTGTAGAGATGAGGTAGCACCATCTTGCCCAGGCTGCTCTTGAACTCCTGGGCTCAAGCAGTCCTCCTATCTGGGCTTCCAAAATGCTGGGATTATAGGCGTGAGCCACCATGGCTAGCCCAATTTTTTTTATGACTTCTGTGCTCTCCTGGAATTTTCAATCCTATCAGTTATTTCCTTGAACATTTGAAGCATAGTTTAAAGACATATCTGATTGCACCAGACAAGTGTTTGAGTGATCTCCAAGCTAAGAATAGTTTTTATATATTTAAAGGGATATAGAACAAAAATAGAAAAAGAATATACAAGAGACTGTATGTGACCAACAAAGCATAACATATTTATTATCTGGCATTTTATATAACAAATGTGCTGATCCCTGATATAAATCTTTTCTGAATCTGTTTCTGTTGTGTTAGTGATAGTGTCTTATCTTCATCTATGCTGGGTTATTTTTGATTTGGTGCTGGACATTATACATCAAAAATTGGAGAGGCAAGTCAAAAGAACTAATTAATCTTGAACCACCTTCATGCAATCAGATTGAGATGATCCATAGATGGATTTCAGTCTTTCTGAGGGCTGCTTGATTTCTGGTTCACTATTATAGTATGGCCCTTTGAAACCCCAAACTAAAGCACCCTTCTTGGTGCACTCTGACTGCTGAATCTGCTGAAATGCCTGCTCAGCTTGCTGGTCTCCCAGCTGCCTCTCAGCTGGCAGGCATCTGCCTCTGTTGAAATTGGCAGATACCTCTGGGAGAAAAGTGGCCCAAAACGTCATGCTCATCGCTATAGATTGCCATCTATCTTTTTAATTCCTCACTTGCTTTGTTAATAATCTGTGGCATTTATACATATTTTAAAAATATTTTTATTTATATATTTATATTTTTCCTACACATTCTAGTTCTTAGTGGGAAGGTTGGTTCAAATTCCTTTGCTTACCATTATTAGAAATGTAGCCCTCCTCTTATATTTACTTTGCCTATGAATAGTAAAGTGTTAGTTTTCTATACTTTTTTTCACTTTTGCTTTTTTGTATTATTTCAGATAGCATCATTATTTCCCATGTATGTTGTGGGATACATTGAACCAAGCAAATTTCAGAAGATCATTTATGTGAACATGGTAACATTTTTAATATATATAAGTCAAATGTTAAGATAGGTTCTCAGAGTTTATAAAATCGAAGTGATTCTGTTTTATAGGGTACCACCTCTTTGGTAATATTTAATACATATGATACTGGTGATATCCAGAAGGAAAACTGGAAATGTATATTATAGATGTCATATTATAATAGATTATACTTTCAACTTGACTATAGATGTGTTTTATTCTCTAAAACATTTGTTTTATTTATTATTATTATTACTACTTTTAAAACTGCCTTTTCTTTCTCAGACATGAGATTTTAGCATTTTGCCTGAATGACACTCTAACTGAAATTTTATATTCTTGCAATTTTGTTTTTGGCTTAGGTCCCAAACATAGCTTCCTTAAAAATATAAAAAGTTAGTAAAGCTTCATAAATAATAGAAGTTCTGAAGTCTAACAAAAATAAGATTAGTAAAACTAGTATTTATAACTAAGTCTTTCTTGGTATATTACTCTATTGTTAAAACAATAGAAATCATAGACTTATTTTTCATTGTTCCAAGTAGCAGATGGAGAAAAAGTGAAATTCTGCCAGATAGAGTTTATAGTCTTGAATTTTAATACTTACAATCTAGCAGTGACTTGAAATTCTATTATCATTTGGCCAAGAGTTATTCATCTTTATGCCTGTAATTCCAGCACTTTGGGAGGCCGAGACGGGCGGATCACGAGGTCAGGAGATCGAGACTATCCTGGCTAACCCCGTGAAACCCCGTCTCTACTAAAAAATACAAAAAATTAGCCGGGCGAGGTGGCGGGCGCCTGTAGTCCCAGCTACTCGGGAGGCTGAGGCAGGAGAATGGCGTAAACCTGGGAGGCGGAGCTTGTAGTGAGCTGAGATCTGGCCACTGCACTCCAGCCTGGGCGACACAGCGAGACTCTGTCTCAAAAAAAAAAAAAAAAAAAGGCTATATACCTACAAAATATGCATTATGCCAATATATGTAATAACCGCAAAATGTATTTTTTCACTTTTTTTTCAGATTTCAGTTATCCTTAGTTTCATTTTGATGTTTGGAAATTCAATGTACTTATCTTCTTATTATTCTTCATCTTTATTAATGACGTGGGTAAGTGTTTAGTTCATAAAGTTGGGGTTTTTTTAACCTACCAGATAGCATGTTTTCCTGTCTAAAACAGGTATAAGAGAATAAAGAGGCCCTTTCCTGATTATCATTCAACGTAACACAGTTCTTCCCAAGCAAACCTTTTTATCTGTCTTATCCTTGAAAAATATTATAGTAGAAGTTTTTCTTTTTAAGACAAAGCCCAAGTAAATATTTAAAAATTATCATAAAATAATAAAGACTTACTTTAATCATATCCCATTTTATGATAAAAATGACTTCTTTTCTCCTAAGTCACTTGAAGAGGTTAAGTACTCATTGCAGTGACACTGCCACTGCCCAAAACATTTTTGGAACTCCTCTGAGTTTCCTTCACAGATACGGCACATTCTTTAGAATGTCTTCACTGGTGGCACATCTTTGCCTTTCAAGAGTGGATCTGATTTTTGGAAATGACCAAAATTTTGTGAATATTTTGTGTGATTGGGCTGGGTAATACAGACCTTACTCAAATGATGGTGTGACAATAAAGTCATAAGACCGATTATTTTGCACCTATAACTAAATTATTTCTGAAGGCAGTTTAGAAAGTATAGTTCCAAAGTACTTTGATCAATGGCAAGATAATTAGAATAAGTGTGTAGTCTGCTCACAGGAACTACATGGAATGACATTTTCTGGATATGTGTTTGGAAGGGTGGTTTAGTAAATCAGTTCTATTACACTGTAGTCATATTTCTGATATCTATAAGCTAGAGCCTAGAATATTCTCCTGTACCTCCCATCTCCACATTGATCAGAAATGGTACCAACTACAGTAACGCCAAAATATAGCCCTTTTCCATGTATGGTGCAGTGGTTTAATCTTTTGGTATTTCCCTTATGTTTTAACATTTTTGCTTTTCATATCATTTTTCCCTCATAGTAATTCCTCCTTTTTCTCTCCCAGAAAAAATGCTCTTTCTTTCCAACATTTTGTGAAACTATTTCACCATTACAGAGTAGAGGACTCCTAATAGTGTGCTTATCTACCTCTTTTAATGAAAACTTTTTTATTTTGAAATATAATACAGATAAAAACTACATAAAGCCAATGTTTTGTGTGCTGAATTAGTGCTGGGTAATACTGATGAGTACAATCTCCCCTCAGTGTCTGCAGGGATTGATTCAAGGACATCCCCAACCCCTGTGGATACTAAAATCTGCAGATGTTGAAGTTTCTTATGTAAAATGGTGTGTTATTTGCATATAACCTATGCCCATCTTCCTATGTACTTTAAATCATCTCTAGATTACTCTTGACATCTAATGCAATATAAATACTATGCAAATAGCTGTGTACTGTATTGTTTTTTCATTTGTACTTTTTAAACTGTTGTATTATTATTATTTCAAATATTTTCTTTCTGCCGTTGGTTGAATCTGTAGCAATTGGAACCCATGGATGTGGAGGGCTGACTGTGTTATGTATTATGTGGCCAACATTCTTAAACTACCATTATATCAAAATTATAATTTTCTAAATGAGTGTAAAAGCCCTCCATGTGACCCGTCCCAAAGCACTCCCTTGTGCTGCCCTAAAACAATAATGACTGTGTTGATTGCTATGATAGTAACTTTCCAGCATTCCTTTTTAGTTTCATCACTTAAGTTTCTCTTTTTAGCTACAAGTTTCCTGCATATCTGCCTGGTTTTATCCTCATGAAATTTATTTGTTGAAGAACCGGAGTCAGAATATGTGGAGGATTTCATGGTCCAGATTTTGCTTTTTGAGTTCTTGTGGTGTAGCTAAGCATGTTCCTTTGTCTCATGGCATAGTTTAATATATTAGAAACTGGATCTGAAACTTGGATTGCTTCAGGCTTGATCACTTTGGCAAGTCTACAGTATTGTTCTTTCATTAAAAGGCATGTAATGTCTCTCTTTATGGTACTAGACTTCAGTGCCTTATGATGGATCTGTTAATTCAATAGGGATTGCAAAGTGGTCACATTCCAATCCGTCATCTAGAGTTCATTTAGGAAAAGTTAAGTGAGTGTTGATTTACCTCTTTATTTGCAAATTTTAAAAATAATGAATTGATTCCCTGTCATCTTCCAAATGTGGGCTCTTTGGGCTGTGTATGTGTGTGTTTAAGTTTCATTCGGAACATAGGGATTTAAACATTTTTGATGTATTTCAAGTTAATTGAAATTATTATCTTTACTCATTCTCAGATTATTTCATTGTTGACCAGGGGAGCCTCTTTAGGGTTCTCCTGAGTTCTCTGACGTGACCCTGTGGTCTGATAGCACACTTGTGTCATGTATGACAAGTTCTTCCAGGTCTGTCTTGTGGACTCCTGTCCAAACCCTGGAGGAAGCCATTCCTGCAAGACACCCTCCTCGCCTTCACTGGGGAAATGGTGTTTTAAGACCGCAGTCTGGGACCCAAGGATACTCACTGCTACTGAGTAGGTCATTGTTTCTAGGCCTTCTTAGTGGACAGAGGTAGGAAATATCATAGGGTGTAGGCTCTCTCTCTTTCTTTAAAAATCTACCATGAAAATATGTGTGTGTGTATGTGTGTGTGTGCATGCATTTATGGTAAACTAGCTCACAAGTTCTGATGGATATTTCCAAATCAAATTCAAGAATATAGGGTTTTTACTTACCTCTTTTTTGTTTGTTTGTTTCTCTTGGGTCTCAAGAAGCCAGGGGATGATAGAATATCACATATCCAGTTGCCTTCTCCCAAAGTGTATGCATGAGAATTGCTATACTGCACCACACACATGATTATGAGAAATAAAGATTTTTTTTGCATATCCTTCTTTCATTCTCTTCACCCATTTTTTTTTTTTTTTACTAAATCGGTATCTATATTGTCAGAACATAGAGTACTGCATACTGTACTTTCTGCCTTATTAACCTTATTTCATGTTTTTATGTGAACAAATACATATTTATTTATCAGCAGTCTTTATGCCGTTATCTCCTAGTCATCTTGGTTATTTTAGTCTTGTTCTACAAGAGAGTTCCTTCAATTCTGATGTATTTGTCACAGTTTGTTTTGTCACCTTTTACTTGAAAGTTAAGTTGGCTCTGTGTAAAATTTTTGTCTCTTTCACTTTTACTTTTTCTTTCTTTCTTTTTTTTTTTTTTTTTTTTTGAGACGGAGTTTTACTCTTGTTGCCCAGGCTGGAGTGCAATGGTGCCATCCTGACTCACTGCAACCTCCAACTCCTGGGTTCAAGAGATTCTCTTGCCTCAGCCTCCTGAGTAGCTGGGATTACAGGTGCCCACCACCATGCCCAGCTAATTTTTGTAGTTTTAGTAGAGATGAGGTTTCACCATGTTGGCCAGGCTGGTCTCAAACTCCTAACCTCAGGTGATCTGCCCGCCTCTGCCTCCCAAAGTGCTGGGATTACAGGTATGAGCCACCATGCCCAGCTGTCTCTTTGAGTACTTGTTTTACTTCTGTCCAAAAGGGTTGCTAATTAAAAGTGTTAGAAGTTTGGATACATTATAAATGTATCACTTTCTCTTGAATACTTTTTATCTTATTTCTTTTTTTATTTCTAAAAGTTTCTTCTCTTCACCTTTCATGGCTCTTAAGGCACTATTATGATGATCATTTCCTCATATTCCTTCTAGCTTTTTGTGTCTGAAATTATTTTTGTTTTAATTCAAATTATTTGATTTCTGTCAGCTCATTTCTCAGTTTTTCTAATTTTGATTTGTGTCATTCTTTCACATATTTTAGTATTTTTAAATGCCTTATTTTAAATGGCTCATTTTGAAATGTAAGTTTTGTTTAATTATTCAGTCTTTCATCCTTAAGTAACGGTGTTAGCCATAGGATTTTTCAGAGAAGCCCTTTATCAGGTTGAAGGAGTTCCCTTCTGTTCAGTTTGCTGAGTTTTTTCAAAAATGAATTTTGAAGATATGATATAATCATATAGTTTCTCTTTTCTGTTTTGTTAATGTGCTGCATTATATTGGTTGATTTTCAAATGTTAAAGCATCTTTGCATTCCTTGAATCGACCTCACTTTGGTCATGCTGTATTATTATTTTTTGTTGGATACAGCTTTCTAAAATTGTGTTTATGATTTTGCACCTAAGTTCATGACAATAATTGGTTCATAGTTTTCTTATGACATCTTTGTCTTTTTTGGTTACATGGCAATGCTGGCCTCATAAAATGCGTTATGAAGTGTTCTCTCTCCTCCAGAAGAATTTGGGTAAAATCATTATGATTTCTTCCCTAAATATTTGGTAGAATTTACCAATGAAACCATCTAGGACTTTCTTTGTAGGAATGTTTTTAACTACAAGTTCCATTTCATTAATAAGATATAAGGCTATTGATGTTATCCATTTCCTCTTGAGTGAACTTCGCTTGTATCTTTCAAGGAATTTTTAAATTTTATTTATGATGTCAAATTTATTGACAAAGGCATAATATTTTATATCTTTTATGTATCTATAGTATCTATAGTGATAGTTCCTCTTTCATTCCTAGTATTAGATGTTTGTGTTCTATTTTTTTCTCTGATCAGTCTGGTTAGAGGTATATCAATTTTATTAATTTTCTCAAGGAACCAGCTTTTGGTTTCATTGATTTGCTCTACTGTTTTTGTTTTCTGTTTCATTGATTTATACTCGATCTTTATTGCCTCATTTCTTCTGCTTACTTTGGGTTTTGCTCTCCTTCTTTTCTAGTTTTTTTTTTTTTTTTTTAAGGTATAAAGCAAGGTCTTTGACTTGAGAACTTTCTTTCTTTTTTTTTTTTTTTTAAACACAGGTGTTTAGTGCTATAAACTTTTCTCCAAGCACTGCTTTATCAGGATCCCACATATTTTGATAAAGTGCATTTTTAAATTTGTTTCATGTTATTGTCATACATTTTACTGAAACATATGATATAGAAATCTCAATGACTTTTTTTTATTTAAACAGTAAATTACCTTTTAAAAGTATTTGAAATTTTTAAAATGTTATATATTTACCCTGTAGTTACCATTTTCAGTGCCTTTTACTTGCGTACAGCCAGATTGACCTACTGTATTCCTGCTATCTGAAAGACCTCCTTTAACATTTCTTTTAGTGCAAATCACCTGGTCACCAAGTCTTTATTTTGCCTTCATTTTTGAAAGGTATGTTTCCTGGGTGTAGAATTGCAGGTTAACAGCAATTTTCTTTAAGAATTTAAAAGATGCTGCTTGACTTGTCTTGTTGTTTGCATTTTTTTCTTATGAAATCTGTTGACATCCCTGCGCTTTCATCTGTAAATAATATGTTACTTCTCTAGCTGTTCCCAGCTGGAGATAAGATTTTCTGTTTACCACTGATTTTGAGCAGTTTGTTTATATAATGTGCCTTACTATAGTTTTCTTTATGTTTCTTGTATTTAGGATTCATTGAAATTCTTAGATCTTTAGGTTTACAATTTTTATCAAATTTGGAAAAATTTTGGCCATTATTTCTTCAAATATTTTTCTGCCTCCCCACCTCACTTTCACTTAGGGACTCTCACTACATGCATAGTGGGCTGCTTGAAATTGTTCAGTGGTTCATGGAGCCTTTGTTTATTTTTGTTCTTTATTTAATTTTGGATAGTTACTATTGCTGTGTCTTCAAGAGTTCATTAGTTGTTTTTCTGCAGTATCTAACCTGTTGTTAATCACATCCAGTGTATTTCTCATTTAAGTCATTGTAGTTTTCATATCTAAAAGTTCATTTTGGATCTTTGAAGCATTTTTGTGTCTCTAGTTAAATGTTCTCTCTCTGTTACCACTTCTTCACCATGTGTAATACAGTTATAGTAACTGCCTCAGTGCCTCCACCTGCTAATTCTGTCGTCTGTGTCAGTTTCAATTAATTGTTTCTTCTCCTCATATCGGGGTTGTGTTTTCCTGAGTGTCTGCATGCTTGGCAATGTTTACTTGGATGCCAGGCTTTGTGAATTTTACCTTGTTAGCTGCTGGGTATTTTCTTATTCCTAGAGATATTCTTGAGCTTTTTTCTGTGATGAAGTTAAGCCACTTGAACATAGGCTGATCTTTCCGGGCCTTGCTTTTAAGATTTGTTAGCTGGAATTAAAGTACTGGTTAGTTTATGGCTAATATTGCTGCACTCGGAAGCAAACTCTTCCATGTAGACTACCTGATATGCCCTTTGGCTGCACCATTTTATATTCCCACCAACAATGCATAAGCATTCCAATTTTTCTACATTTTTGCCAAGATTTGTTACTTCTGGTTTTGTTTTGTTTCGTTTTGTTTTATAATGGCCATCCTAACAGGTTTGAGGTGGTATCTCATTGTGGTTTTGATTTACATTTCCCTAATGATTAGTGATGTTGAACACCATTTTAAATACCTGTTGGACATTTGTATTTATTCTTTGGGGAAATGTTTATTCCCCAAAGAATAAACATTTTTGCTCATTTTATATATATATATATATATATATATATATATATATATATATATATTTTTTTTTTTTGCTATATTCATCAGAAATACTGGCCTGTAGTTTTCTTGTAGTATCTTTTCCTGGATTTGGTATCAGAGTAATGCTGGCCTCATAAAATGTGTATAGAAGTGTTCTCTTCAGTTTTTTGGAAGAACTTGAGAAGGATTGGTATGAATTCTTATTTAAATGTTTCACAGAATTCTCCAGTGAAGCCATCTGGTTTGAGGTTTTCCTTTGTTGAGAAAATTTTTATTACTGATTTACTCTCCTTATTAGTTATAGGTCTGTTGAGTTTTTTTTGTGTGTTTTCATAAGTTACTCTTGGTAGGTTGTATGTTTCTAGAAATTTATTTCTTATAAGTTATCTAATTTGTTGGCATATAATTGTTCATCGTTGTCTCTATAATCTATTTTGCTTGGTATTTTGGTTTTTTAGGGTGAGAAAGTAAATGTGGTTCCTGTTATACAAACTTGGACAGAAGCAGAACTTTCATTCTGATTGATTTTAGTTACTTTGGGTGAAACATTACCATATTTCAATGAGGACTATATTTATATATATATAAAATTATACTCAGAAAATATTCCCCACTATTCCTTCCAGCCCATTCTCTCCACCTTTCTTTTCACCCTGTTACTGCCTATTCCCTATAAGAAAGAAATCTCATTAGTTTTTTAGCTGACCCATTTAGTTGGGCTTTTTTGAGTTCTAGTAACTGTTATATGTATATTTTTTACATCTCTTCTTATATTAAAGATAGTCTTTTGCACTTTTTTTTTTTTTCATTTAACAACCTATCCTGGATATCAGTTCATAGAGATTTTCCTCATTCTTTCTGGTGGTTTCCTAGTATTCTACTGTGGATTTACTGTCATTCAGTCACTCTCCTATGTCTGGGCATTTAGGTTGTTGCCTAACTTTTGCATTTACAAACAATGTTGCAATGAATAATCTGATACATTTATATTTTCCTATTGGAAGTTTAATAATCCTGGCTCACTTTGGGAATTTCTACACCAACTAAATGATACAAAATTTGAACCCAAATCTAAATAATATGCAAGTCCAAGAATTCAGTTTCTCATGAGAGCACTGTTTTCACCCCAAACTTGGGAATAAACAAATAACCTATCAACTCGTAGAGACGGTAGGTGAAGTATTTCTAGTCACTGTGTGTCTTAGTCAGTTTGGGTTGTTATAACAAAAGTACCACAGACAGGATGCTTAAACAACAGGAATTTATTTCTCACGGTTCTGGAGGCTGAGCAGTTCAAAATCAAGGTGCTGACTGATTTGGTTCTTGGTGAAAGCCCTTTTGGTGGTTTGCAGACAGAAGCCTTTTTGCTGTGTCCTCACACGGTAGAGAGAGACATCAACTCTCTAGTCTTGTAATACGGGCACCCTAATCCCATTTAGGAGGGTTTCACCCTCATGACTCAGTTACTTCCCAGAGGCCCACCCTCCAAACACCATCACATGGGGGATTAAAGAATCAGTCTGTGAATTTGAGGTGGACACAAATTCTCAGTCCATAGCACTGCAGGTATAGTTTTTGAAGACCCTACCTTTATGTATTACTCTCAATTCTAACTTCTTACCTTTCCTAGACCCAAGGCCTCTTCTGCTGCCCTCCCTTTACAATACAAGCCTGTAGTTGTAACCTTATTCTACAGGCCTTTATAAAGACTGCCAGGGGTGGTGGTTATCTGCTAATTAATATTGTATTTTTTAAAATTCACCTTTTTTTCTAGCATCACAAGTTCCTTCTCTTTCACATCAGTAAACATTTTTTAAACATGTTTAAATACTTTATTTGGCAGTTTAGAGAGGAAGGATTTTCATGTTAGTTTAGTTCACTAATGTTGCTGGATAACTCACATACAGACTTGCATGGATGCTGTCATATGCTTATATACCATTTACCTTTGTAGAGGAATTATCCTGCAGAAAACGGCCAGGGTATCTAAGTGAAGAAATAACTTGATTCAAGAGGCAGCTTTTTGACACCCAAACCATTTAAGTCTCACCTCAAGGAAATTTGCCATGTCCAAAATTTAAAATCAACAGTTAAGGAGGAAAATGGCTGGTGATAGCTGAGATGGAACAGGGTGGCTATGTAATTTTTGAAATGTACCATTTATACAAAATATAAATGTTAATTGTATTGTATTGAATTGTTTCATTTTTCCCTTGTGTGCATTTTAGGCAATAATTCTAAAGAGAAATGAAATTCTAAAACTGGGAGTATCTAAACTCAACTTTTGGGTAAGATTCAATGTTTTTAATGCAGTTTATTTAAATTCTACTTTTTATTTCTATAAACTGAACACAGTTAATAATCTTTAAAATGCTAATGATTTATAGCCAATAAATAGCTACTGACTTAAAAATAGCTACTATCTAAGGTAGATAGATACATAAGGAAATAGTCCTTAGCAAGGACTAGAAATCAAATAGCTACTATCTAAGGTAGATAGATACGTAAGGAAATAGTCCTTAGCAAGGACTAGAAATCATTTTCAAGAAGTTAGCACACATATTTCACAACTCACTTCCAGGCCACTCTTCCTTTATGTTTCATCCTGCTATATCCACACAGCCTTGCTTTTAAAAATGTGTTTGTCTTGAGTTTCTCTGTTTAGCTTCAATTAACCTTCCCTTCAAAATAATTCGTTTGTAGTTTCTTTCCAGCTTTCTCCTTTTCTTTCCTCTGCATCTATCCATCATCTATCTCTCTTTCCTTCTGCTTCCAACTTTAGACTCTTATTACTTTCGTCCTTTTAACATTTTCCTTCCAGTCTCCCAGCCCCTTCTAATTTGAACTCAGCCACTACCTAATCTTTGTTTGGCTTCTTCCCAAATATGCAGATGGATGGCCCATATTACCTCTATGGTTTCCTAGTAAAATAAGTTATTAGGCAGGTAGTGCAACTCCTAAATTCTCTTAATATGAGACAGACGATATTCTTTTTCTCTGGTCTGTGATGTACTTCCATTAAAAAATAAACCCTGGGCCACACACAGTGGCTCACGCCTGTAATCCAGCACTTTAGGAGGCCAATGCGGACAGAGAGCTTCAGCCCAGGAGTTTGAGACCAGCCTGGGCAACATGGCAAAACCCCGTCTCTACAAAAAATAGAAAAACTAGTTGGGCATGGTGGCATGAGCCTGTGATCCCAACTACTCAGGAGGCTGAGGTGGGAGGATTGCTTGAGCCCAGGATGGTTACAGTGAGCCATGATCACCCCACTGCACTCCATGCTGGGCGACAGCAGAAATGAACTGTATGTTTACATGTTATATATTGAGAGGATAAGTCTGGAAATGTTACAAGTTGAGGAAGGAACCCACAATACAAGAGAACAAAATGGAAGGAGTTGCTGTTTTCTCCTTGTTGGAGGCATTCTTCCATCCTTTATGGTGAAAATATAGAAAGATTTGTCCACTAAGTTGTTGAATGAATGATATGATGCTTTCTTTGTCTTTTTAATTGGTTCTACCAATTTGACTCTTTACCCAGGCCACCTGTTCTTAGGCATGCAGGCTTTGTAGAAATTCACATATCTACATTACACTTGTAATATATAATTCTTTCACTTCAGAAAAATTGAGCAATTTAATAACTCAACTCAAAAGAAGGTCAGAATTTCAGTTGCAAACTATTGAAAAATGACAATAAATAGAAGAGTGTCCATAAACATCAAAAAAATTCTGCCAAGGCTGCACTCAAAGGAACATTTACTGTCTTCATGTTCAACAACATTTTCAGTAGTAGACTGGAAAGAACATGAATTGACTAAGTTTTAAATTCAAGAATATCAAAGAAACAAAAAATCTAAGGAGGGAAAAGTTGAGATTTAACCAAGTGTTCAGCTTACATGTTTTTAAGCCTCCCTAGGTAGGATTTTCTGTTTTTAGCTCTGTATATCTTTGGCAAAAATAAGTATTTATTACACACAACCCAAACAAGGTATTTTTAGATCTAAGTGATTCACTTTAGAGTTTAACGTCAATAGAAGCAAATTCACTGTTTAATGGGAGACTCCAGTTTTTGGTGGCAAGGTAATTATTGAATTGAGCTCATGCTGAAATTTACAAAGGAGAACTTTGTATGTGCCGTGAGGCATGAGAATCATTACAGGAAGGGAAATGGAACCTCCAAGATAATCTAAAGCTCAGTACTAAGGCCAGATAAGGATAGTATGAAAAAGGATATTCTTACTTGCGAGCATAGATTCAAAATTTCACTTAGATTAAAAACATTCCTTACATGCAAAAGTATAAAAGATTAGTAACTCAAGAACAGCCATCTATATGATAAAGATAATCCACTTGTGATAAATCTGACTTATTCTAGGAATCCAAAGATGTTTCTGGAAAATCCAAGAATGTAAATTATCACACTAACAGATTAAAAGAGAAAAATATCTTATGATCATCCCATTAGATGCAGAAAATAAAATTGATAAAATTGAACACCCATTTATAATGAAAACATTTAACACAATATAAATAACAGTTTTCTTAACCCAGTAAAATTCTTCAGCAGTCATTAGTCTTACTGATGATAAGGTATTTAGAGTGTTCTGTATAAAATCAAGATAAAGATAAATGTGCTTTTTCACATTTTATTAAAGTCCAAACTAGCCTAGTAATGCAAGAAAAGTAAATAATAGGAAAAGGAAAGAAACTGAAGGAAGCAAAATTTATTATAGTATCAATATTTACCTAGAAAGAATAAAATAATTGACAGACAAAAATTATTAGAAATTAGAAGAATTCAATACCATGGCTAGATATGTTTAATATTCAAAAATCAATTGCATTTCTATTCTTTGGCAACAAACAGAAAACATTTTTTAAAAAATATGCCTTATGTATTAGGAAGAAAAATGCATAGGATCTGAATGAATCTAACAAAATACATGCAGTATTTGTATTGGGAAATTTATTTAAAATTTTTAAGATATAAATAGAAAAATAAAACACATCTATATGTATGAAGATTCATGTAATGCAGTTCTCCCCCGTTGATGTTCAGATTCAAAGCAATTTCAGCAAGACTGTCTTGCAGGTCACTGTTCACTAAATGATGCTGGAATAGTCTATATGAGAAAAACCGTATGTTATACACAAATATCAGTTCCAGGCCTAGCCGTTTTGAATGTTCCTAAGCTGGATGTCTTTTTGACATGTCATTATAAATTTATAATGCTCCAGTCTTTTCTTGATTTTCCTTGTGCTAGCCTTGGAATCAGCCATTTTTTCCTAGGAGCCCTGGTTCCTTTTAGAGGAGAATGGTATTTGGACACAAGGCCTGAGTGGTATGTGCACTCGTTACTACCAGTGTGTCCTTGTTTCTAGGCCCTTTCACTGCACATATGTGCACACGTGTGTGTGTATGAAATCATGATTTCATAACTATAGCTCCAAACCCAGCCCAATGCTATAGAAAGGCAGCCTAGTTAGGTACCTCAGAACTCACAGAAAAACACCACAAGCTGCCATCTCCTGAAACTCCATCCAGTGGCAGAAGACACTCAGAAAGAGGGTCCAGGGAAATGCTCTCCATCCTGTGGGTCTGGTATCTACTGTTCCCTCCAGGGAGGCTGCCCATGCAGGTAGCAGCAGCAGGGATCTAATAGGTGCCCTGCTCGGACTAGGCAGCCCAGGAAAGAGCCCTCTGCCTCTGCCAACTCACTACCCCACAATCCTGGTGTCTCTCACCCTCCACCTCATGGCAACAGAACTTGGGAAGTACATTCTTCCTGCATCAGCAGCATGATTTGGGGCAGAGACAGAGTACCAGGGCACCAGATGAATTGAGCTGACCAGAATAGCACTAGCACTGCAAAGGCTCTGAACACTAAATGTCATTGTAACTATAGCACACAGAAGTAGGCCAGGACTTGCATGATAAACCTAAAAACAAAGTGACTGTCTGCTGAAATAGAAATTTAAAATAGGATCCACAGTCTCTAACATAATATAAAAAATGTACTGGAATCAATAGAAAAACCACTCATCATAAGCAAGAATGGAGAAAAATAACAACTTGAATGAGAAAAGACAATCAACAGATGTCAACACTGAGATGAATAGGATGTGGGGATTATTTGACAAGGGTTTTAAAGCAGTCATCATAAAAACACTTCAATGAGCAGTTTTAAATACTCTGGAAGCAAATGAAAAGACTATAAAATCTTACCAAATAATTTTTTTTTTAAAGAACAACTTGGTGATTATAGAACTGAAAAATACAATAACAAATTAAAATTCAGTAAATGGAGTTGGTAGCAGAGTGAATATTATATTACAGAGGAAGCAATCAGTGCTCTTGAAGATAGAACAATAGAAATCTCCCAATCTAAATTGAGAGAAAATCACAGGAAAAAGGACAGAGCCTCCGGGACCTATGGTGTAGTAACAAAAGATCTAATATTTGTATCATCAAAATTTCAGAAGAAATTGAAAAAGAGAGTGGGAGGCCAAACAGTATTTTAAGAAGTAATTGGTAAAAGCTCCCCAAATTTGGTGAAAGACACACCTGCAGAGTGAAGACACTGAGCGATTCCCAAGTAAGACAAACCCAGAGAAATCCATGCCAAGATACACTATAAGTTAACTTTTAAAACTAAAAGAAAAAAATCTTGAAAGTAGGTACGGAGAAATGACACATCACCTACAGGGCAAAACTGACTTGAATTGTAGCAGACTTCTCATGTGAAACTAGGGAGGCCAGAAGGTTGTGGCAGAACACTTGTCAAGATGAATTACATATCCAGTGGTTGTTTCCTTTAGGAATGAAGGGGAAATAGATGTTCTCCAATCAAGGAAAATTAAGATAATTTGTGGCTAGCAGCAAACCTTAAAGAATGGTTAATTGAAGTTCTTTTGTCAGGTTTGTTGAAGACCAGATGGTTGTAGATACGTGGTTTTATTTCTGAGTTCTCTATTCTCTTCCATTCGTTGATGTGCCTGTTTGTACAAGTACCATGCTGTTTTGGTTACTGTAGCCTTGTAATATAGTTTGAAGTCAGGTAGCCTGAGGCCTCCAGGTTGGTTCTTTTTGCTTAGGATTGTCTTGGCTATATGAGCTCTTTTTTGATAGTGTGGAATCAACCCAAATGCCCGTGAATGATAGACTGGATAAAGAAAACGTGATACATATACACCATGGGATATTATGCAGTCATAAAAAGAAATGAGATCACGCTCTTGGCAGGGACATGGATGGAGCTGGAAGCCGTTATTCTCAGCAAACTAATGTAGAAACAGAAAACCAAACACTGCATGTTCTCACTTATAAGTGGGAGCTGAACACCGAGTACACATGGACACAGGGAGGGTCAATACACACTGGGGCTTGTCAGGGGAGGGTAGGGGGAGAGAGAGCGTCAGGAAAAATAGCTAATGAATGCTGGGCTTAATACCTAGGTAATGGGGCAGCAAACCACCAAGGCACATGTTTACCTATGTAACAAACATGCACATCCTGCACAGGTACCCTGGAACTTAAAATTTAAAAAGTTCTGGAAACGAAAAGGAAATGCAAGAAGGAATCCTAGAATATAGGGAAGAAATATAAAACAGCAAAATAGATACACAGAGGGGTAGATATAATAGACTATTCTCATGAGTATTTCCTTTTGTGTACTTTTTTTGCTTTATTTTGTTAATCTTTATTTAGATTTTTAAGTCAAGGATTTAATTCATTTATTTTCACTCTTTCGTTTTTATTGATAAAGCTTTTGAGATCATGAGTTTGTTTCTTATCCTTGCTTTAAATGTCTTCCTTAGTTTCCATATGGAAATGGTATTTGCCTGCCATGCTGCTGCCATCATTCTATTTTTCACCTTTCTGAATCTGTTTTTGTTTGTCTTCCCCGTGTAGCATAAGTTGTCTTTGCTTTGTGAGATAATGTGAAAACCTTTGTTGTTAAGTTTTATGTGTATTTGACTATATTTGCTTTGTTTCTGTATATGATTCTCTTTTATTTTAAACTTTTTGTATTTAGGAAGGTTACTATTCCTCAATTGTCACATATTTGAAACTTTTTTTATAACATCCATACTTGAATGACAGATTAGCTAGATATAAAATCCTTGGTTCTCACTTTTTAAAGTTTCTTGAAAATGCCTCTATACTACTGCTTTGGTTTATATGTTTTTTTTTTAACAAGTCTGATGCTAGCCAAATTCTCCTGTCCCTTATAAATTATGTGACTTTTGTGCCTGGAGGTTCTGAGGAATTTTTCTTCATTTTTCATCATTCTACTGAAAGATGTCTTGAGTTAGTTTACCATACCAGATTAATTTTTTCCAGTACCCCCTGGATCTTTTCCAAATGCCGATTCCAGTCTTTTTTTATTTCTGGAAAGTTTCCTTGGATTATAATTTAAACACTAGTTTTGATTCATTGCTCTGGTTTTCTTTTTCAGGCGCTCCAGTTGTAAGTATGTGCCTTTCTTCCATTTCTGCCACGTTCTCTGTTCCTTCTCACTTCTTTCTCTGGTATCATTTTCATTCTTCATCATTGTTTTAGTGCCTTTACTTCAATTCCTTCATTAACTTATTTGAATTTCTTTTTATCATCTTGTGATTTAGTTTTTATTTTTTTGATGATAATCTCCTTTTCTTCCATTCCCTTTCTATGTCTAATAAACTATTTCTTTCTGCTTTTTTCCCCATTTCTGTTCTTGGTTTTTGAATTTCTTGTTTAAATTGCTTTTTTAATATTTCTGAATGCTTGTTTGAGGATATTTAATTCAACTTTTAATTCTGCATAATTTTCTTCTGCTTTGTGAGATTTTATTGTTCAGTGGTGTGGATTTCATTAACTGAAATATTTGACTTTCATGTTTGTTATCTTCTTAAAGAAGCTTTGGATATTTATATAGGCATTTTTTCATCTATTAATTATTTTGTGTTTTCTAGTCCAAGTGCAAACCTCTTCTGAGAATGTAGCATAGTGTGATTTTTTTCAGTGAATAACTTTTTTCTTTTTTTGTGTGTGTAATGGCAGTAGTGATGGATAGTCTTTTGGTTTGGGTTCTCGTTTTTCCTGCTGGATACTTTTTCCTTCTTGCACTCCCCTTTTTTATCCTCCTTTCTTTCCAGAAATGATGACTTTCTGACATCAGTGTTTTTGTCCCTACTCACTCTTAGGCCCTGCTCTGTACTCCCATTTACCAATCTCCCAGGGCTCTTTTTACACATAGGGTGGACTTTTCTCTTTCTTGGGTTTTTTTAGTTCCAATTTTGACCCCTGTCTTTCCTTTTCTTCTTTATCCTTTTGTGGGTCTCCCCTCATTCTCTGCAAAGGCTTAGGTCAGGGACTTGAGGTATAACTCTATATATTCGTTGCTTCCTTTTCGATTCATAGGTAATTTGAAGTTTGTGCTGTTACCTTTTCTCCATATATGAGGTTGTATTGTTCTACTTGGTTGATATATACAAAGATTTGAATTTAGGCTGCTGTAACTTTCCCCAGGCTAACCAGAAGTGCACAATTGTTCCCTTTTTAATCAAGGCTAGTCAAAAAATCAACAATAACACAGAAGCCTCATTGCCATTCTAGTTCATATTCCTGTTTCTTAAAGGAAAGCTTAAGTTTTCACATTTCAAACTTATTTCTTGAAGATAGGCTCATATATTTCCACAGAAGTGGTAGAAGAACTTTTAAGGTAGTGTTTTAAAAAATGGATTTTCAGCTGAGAAATAATGTTTGGAAACAAACACATAAACACTCCCTTTTCTTAACAGAAATCAAAAGGAAGTAACCTTTTAAAACTTCCTTTAGATTTAGGATATGTATAAGCAGCCACTTTTCTGACGCACACGGGGTTTTCTCTTTGTTCAAATCCTCCGTCCCTCTGTCTCTGTATGGGAAGCTATTTTCTTTTTCCTTCTTTCATTCTTACCTATTAACCTTTCACTCCTTAAGACAAAAAAAAAAAAAAAGATTTAGGATATGTAGAATTCTAATGTTGCTATATATTTTATACCAGTGTCATCAGTTTTAATTCTTTGCTTTTAAACAAGATTTTCCAAAGGAACTTTTTAAAAAAACTCACCATTTATACCTCACATAATTAAAATTTTTATATGTCACTTATAGATATAATTGAATACTTTAACTGGGTGATTTGTAGTTTTAAATACTGGACTTCTCTTTTATTTTCTAGCTAATTCAAGGTAGTGCCTGGTGGTTTGGAACAATCATTTTGAAATTTCTGACATCCAAAATCTTAGGCGTTTCAGACCACGTAAGTACTTTTTAGTTAAAAACATGAAAGTTCTTATAAATATGCAGCTTAATGAAAACTTTGAAACCATCTATTCTTACCTCTTCATTTTACAGAGGTTAAGCGTCTTCTCTAAGGTCTTTAGAGGAGTTACTGGCAGAGTCAATAATAAAATCTTGCAGTTCAGTGATCTTTGCAACCCACTAAAAAGAAAGAATATTCATCAATGCTGACTTGGCCTTTCAGGAAAAAAATACTAATAGTTTGTTAAGTAGTTATTTGTTTATATTTCAGTAAAAATACAAATAATTAGTTGTTTACATCGTAAGTTATCCATTTATTGCAGATGTTAACATATGGGAGACTGTCTTCAGCTTTGAAAACATAGAACTCTTAAAATCTCAGTATTGTTTTATTTATTTGTAACTGTGGACTAAAATCAATGTATGATTTGATGTTTTAAGGCCTTTCTTGTTATATAAAAAGAGAATGTTAAAAAATTTTGATCTTTTCATTTTCTAGGAAATACATGCAGAGCATTTCTCTCTCATGTGGTATTTCTGTTTGTTAATGTCTTAAAGAGTAGCCCTTTTCAAGGCCTAAGTCCCTGCTTAACTAACTGGTTTGGGGAATAGAAAACAATGCATGAATCTACTTTTTATTTCTAGCACTTTCTGTTTAGAAATAAGCATACATGAGTATATCATACAATAATCAATTTTGAAATTTACCTCATTTAATGCTATCCAGTTAGGGCCCTGTTTGGTGCTGAAATTATGTACTTTGGCAAGGGTTTATAGTATTACTTCTCTAAAAGGTCAAATGCTATCTCTATGCAATATAACATGCAACATGTTTATATTACATAAAATTTCTAAATGTAAGTGTATGCCATTTATTGCTAGCTTTGCATGGTGGTTTATTAGTTTATTTGTTGCTGCTGTTTTCTGGTATGTCTGACACATTTCCCCATTCTCCTTTCCTTTTTATTGTTTTTAACTTTATTATATATGTCTTATGATAAACTTTATTTAGATCTTCTAAGTTATTTATTTATTTAAGTTTGTTCATGATTATGTTTCTTGACTTACTTCACACTTACTTCACATTGACCCCCAGCTCTTTACAAATCTGTTTTTTTTTTTTTTGAAACACAGTCTCACTCTGTCACCCAGGCTGGAGTGCAGTGGCCAATCCTGGGTCACTGCAGCCTCCACCTCCTGGGCTCAAGCGATTCTCGTACCTCAGCTTCCTGAGTAGCTGAGATTATAGGCATGTGCCACCACGCCCGGCTAATTTTTGTATTATTAGTAGAGATGGGGTTCCAGCATGTTGGCCAGCCTGGTCTCAAACTCCTGACCTCAAGCGATCTGCCTGCCTTGGCCTCCCAAAGTGCTGGGATTACAGGTGTGAACCACCACGCCTGCCTTACAAATTTAAAAAAAAAAAAAAATACAAACACACTTCCTTGGTAGTCCTGAGTGACTTCCTTTATGTGACAGTTATGAGGAAGACCTGAAATTATAGTGGTTTGGTTAAATTAACTGAATGAAAACCACTGATAATCATCAAACTTGTTATAAAATTATTCCTATCCCTATAAAATAATTTGAATTAAGAGTTTACTTGCCAAATATTTTCCTTTTTCTGGCCTTCTGAGGATGCTGTGGAAAAATAATTGTCTCACCAAAAGCAGGTTGTAAATAATCAGTAGAAAAATAGAAGTTCTGCATTGGGTTTGGTTGTTGGTATCTATTTTTAGCCTTGGAGATCAAATAGCTAAGTCAAAGATCAAAGTGGTATGTATAATTGTTGTAATTCTTATGAGGATCAGGTCTCATATTCAATGGTTTGAATATATGTCTGTAAAACATCAAGAAGTACCAAATATTGTAATCAGTCTGTGAGGCTTTGTGAAAATGACAGTGCACAGAAAGCTTATGACCTACAATGTATGTTGAAAGAGGTTAAGTAAAATAGTTTTTCGTCATAAATTGTCGTATTATAAAGTATAATTAACTACATGATGGTTTCTTCTCAGCAGATATTTATTTTAGCTCACTCTTTATCATATTCTATTTTTTTCTGTCTTCTTTCTACTTTTCATTTTTCATGATATTTCTCTTTATTTTCAGTTATCTTGAGAAGTCAGCACATTGTATGTTTGGTTCACTGTAGTTTTTTGTTTTCTTAGAGGGATGTCTAAATACATTGGATTTATCTGCTCTATAAACTTTGTTATTCTTACATCAATAAAGTATTACTGGCTATAGGCTATAATCATTTGTGTAATTTTAATTCATTTTACTTTATTTTCTCCCAGATTCGCCTGAGTGATCTTATAGCAGCCAGAATCTTAAGGTATACAGATTTTGATACTTTAATATACACCTGTGCTCCCGAATTTGACTTCATGGAAAAAGCGGTATGAATGTTTCTTTTCTCCTTCTCTACTAATAGGAGTTTTTGCTCTAGTTTTAATCTGAAACTCAAAATTTTTACTCAGAAACAGTCAACTTATTTTATTTTATTTTATTTTATTACTGTAACTTTTGCTAATCTACCTTCCTCACTTGTTTTTTTGTCTGTTAAAAAAAAAAAAAGATAGCATCTATCTTATAGAGTTATTGATGATGGTTAAATGAGATAATCTGAGAAGAGTGTTTAACATACAATATGACCCATAATAATTACTATTACTACAAATCAATTTTAATAATCTAGGCCAATAAGAAATATGGGACCATTCAGGAAAAAGTCTCAATTCTTGTTTCTGTTTTTAAGAAATTCACTTTTATTACAGTTAACACCCCAAATATTATAACATTTTTAACAAGGTGTTACCAAGAAAGGTATGCTACTGATGAGTTTTAATGAACATATAAAAATTCATTTTAAATTATACAAATGCAAGGTATTCTTTTTAAAAAGTCCATGTTATAAAGCTTTAAAATATAGGCTGGATGTGGTGTTTCATCCCTGTAATCCCAGCACTTTGGGAGGCCAAGGCGGTTGGATCACTTGAGGTCAGGAGTTTGAGACCAGCCTGGCCAACATGGTGGTAACCCTATCTCTACTAAAAATATGAAAATTAGCCAGGCATGTTGGTGCATGCCTGTAGTCCCAGCCTGAGTAGGAGGCTGAGACAGAAGAATTGCTTGAACCCAGGAGGCGGAGATTGCAGTGAGCTGAGATCATGCCAATGCACTCCTGGTGACAACCTGGGTGACAGAGTGAGACTGTGTATCAAAAAAAAAAAAAAAAAAAAAAAAAAAAATTGGCCTCTTTGTAGAATCATGGAACACAAGATCAGGAAGGGCTCTTAGAGACCATGCCATAAAGTTCTTTATTTGCAGACAAAGAAAAGCTTAAAAGATTTGCCTAAAGCACACACAAGCCAAGATTAGGACATGGATTCTAATCGATTCAAGAACTCTCAATCCAGGGCTCTTTCCTCTATCTGAAACTTAATTTTTTTCATAGAACATAACAAAGTTGCTACTGGATTGATTATTCCTTGTGTAGTCATTATGAATTCTGAATTAGTGGTAAATAATAAAATTTTACATTCTTCTCTTATCCATCCAACCAGTCATCCATTCATTCAAAAACTATTATTGACCACTAGTTATCCGTGAGGCAGTTTGCTATAGCATGACAAAGAGGAAAAGGAACTGGTTTCTTGCTTTTAAGAAGTGTGTAATTTAGTTACATGGTAAATTACTCCTTATCACAATAACAGGTCATCAGAATTAGTTAGCCAATGTTATTTCTGTATTTATTCATAGTTTTAGTAATTAACTTTGGTTAGCTTTCTTTCTTGTTAGCTCTAGTTTCACTAATGAAAATAATGGAGCTATGTAGTACAGAAAATTACAATGTAGGAAGGACCCAGGGATGGGTAAACACATATTTTAAAACTTAGTATTATGTAAATTAAAAAAAGAAAAGAAAAAAATAGATATACCAATTCTAGTTGTATTAAAATAAGAAATTTTTCATTAAAATTTTGGAATACTTTTTATAAGTATTTTTGTAATTTTAATTATTTTATTAAGGCATGGAAGACAATAAATATATATACTGCTGGTGACAAAGAAATTTTACCTTTTACTTTTAAGGAATGTTATCATGGCACTTAGTTTGACATAGATGTTTACTAATTTAATGTAAAATTTGTAAGTAACTATTTTGAATAATTTGGTATATTTCAGACTCCGCTGAGATACACAAAGACATTATTGCTTCCAGTTGTCATGGTGATTACATGTTTTATCTTTAAAAAGGTATTTTTAAACAAATTATTATTTGTTTTTGGCATCAATATAAGGACTATAATAATGCAAATTGCTCAGAATTCTATGTTATTTTTAGGATGAACTCTTTCTAAAAGTTTGCTTTTTATTTAGATCTTTCATTATCGATCTTTTTATAAAAAGCCATGATAAAAGGTATTCTTATTTTTTCTTTCAAAAGATATATACCAGTCACCAGCTGTGTATCAAAGACTACATTAACATTGTAGGTACACCCAGACAAATAAAACGTGGCCACTCCTGTCTTGGAACTTACAGTCCTGGATTATTGGGGGTGGGGGTGCAAACATGAAGCAAATAATCGCACAAATGCCTAAAGAATTAAAATTTTTATAGGTGCTATGAAAGAAAAGTCCTTGACAACAACATTAGTATCTTTCAAATACAAAGCACGGTGAAGTCTTGATCTATTTTGAGTGGGCCTGCGTAGAAGAAATTTGTATAGCTAATTAAAAAATATTTTTCTACATGTTCACTGTTTCCATGACAGAAGAAAATAATATCTCAATAAAAGAGATAATCTTTAAAATACCAGTGGCAGGTTTTCTTGGTCTGGGTAGAGTTTATCTAAAAGCATGGTTAAAGACAGTGGGGTTTTATTTATTTATTTATTTTTTTAGCAGTCTTGAGCCATCTTTATTTATATTATTTACAAGCTATCTTGTCTTAAGCCAGTATGTATTTATTTTATACTTTTAAGCAGATAGCAATGCAATTTCCCTACCACCATACCAGTTGTGTTCTTGTTGAAAGGAGTTTTCTGTATTTAAAGTCAAATTGCATATGTTCTGTATGTAGTTTTAGTTGCCACACTTCTCACTCCTTTGTTTACACATAGATGTGAATAATTTAAGAGTGAGAAAGGTATCTCCCTCAACATCTCTGTTGTTTTACCCTTGATCCAGTTCCCTGGGGACCACGTGGAAAGAGTCAAGATAAAGGAAACAAGGAGGAATGAGTAAAATGTGAGCAGGTTTACTGCCCTGCATCCTTTCGGCCCATGCTGGCTTAGAATGAAGATTTTCTCTACTGACCTGTTTCTTTTCCATCAAGGCAAAATGTCAAGTTATTCTTATAAGGCTCCACTTAGAGGGGCCAATGCACGAATTAACTATTCAGCAGAGAGTCAGCCAATGTGAGAGAAACTGATAGCTAGATCCGCAACTGCTATATTTAAAAAAATTAAGATCCAAGACTTATAAATACATTACTAGTCTCCAAACACACCACATCCTGAACTATGCATGTGCACTAGCAGGGGCATGTGCGTACACACACACACAAACACATGCACACACACATCCCTGCAGCCACCCACGTTTCATACACACACACATGCACACGCACACACACACAAACATCCCTGCAGCTAGCCAAGTTTCATACACACATACTCAAATGTGCACACACACACACACACACTCATCCCTGCAGCCAGCCAAGTTTCATACACACATACACACTTACACACACACACTAATCCCTGTAGCCAGCCAAGCTTCATACACACACACACAGACACACACACACTCTCTCTCTCACACACACTCTCTCTCTCTCTCATCCCTGCAGCCAGCCAAGTTTCACTCCTTCCTTTCTGCTTTCTTATAAACTCTTCAGTCTTTATTTTTCCTATTGTGGCTTATTTTTCACCCCAAGGATACTTCTGATGGTCATTTAGTTTTCAATCATGTGAAGTCACTTCTCGGAAGGAGAAAAGGAAGGCATGTATAGTATGACCATCCTGTTCCTGAGGACTCTCTTAAACATCAAAAAATACTTCTTTCTTTGGTGGAGTGTTTACATTAATGAATCAATTTCTTTCTTTAAATATTGCAGTATTCCTTAGAAAAGTTTCATTGATTTGATTCTATTCACAGACTGTTCGTGATATTTCGTGTGTTTTAGCTACAAACATTTATCTAAGGTAATTATATCATCATTGTTTTTAAAACATACTGTATTCAATTATTAAATAACTTACTGTAACATTAATTTTTCAAATGAATATGCATTAAACTTTAGCATTATGATTAAGAAAGGAGATATGAACCAAACTTAAATGTTTTCTTAAAAATATTATTCTTACAGATTTCTTATATGTATTTGGACTTGTTTTGGAGATATTTATATTTGTGAACTAACTCAAAGTTTAAATTGATAAATTATAATATATCATTAGAATTTAAAGTCAGTAAGCTAAAGATTTATTTTTGGAATTCCTCCCTTCCTTCTCTCCTCTCCTCTCCTCTCCTCTCCTCTCCTCTCCTCTCCTCTCCTTCCCTCTCCTCCCTTCTCCTCCCCTCTCCTCCCCTCTTCTCCCCTCTCCTCCCCTCTCCTCCTCTCTTCTCTCTTCTCTCTTCTTTCTTTTGACAGAGTCTTGGTCTGTCACCCAGGCTGGAGTGCAGTGGCATGATCTCTGCTCACTGCAGCCTGGACATCCTGGGCTCAAGCGATCATCACATCTCAGCTCTGCCAAGCAACTGGGACTACAGATGTGCATCACCATGCCCAGCTAATCTTTGTATTTTTTTGTAGAGAGGGAGTTTCACCATGTTGGTCAGGCTTTTCTTTTTCTTTCTTTTTTAACTTTCAGAGGGGATATAATTATTTGTGTTCCTGAATATTTATGAATTTTCTTCTAAATTTATGGTTAAAACTATTTATTGTAGAACATTTTTGGATGGTTTTAGTAATGTCACTAGCATAAGCAGATGCCAGCAAAATGTATCATATCAGTCACACATAAGTAAATTGCTACAGGACTCAAGAAGTAAATTGTGAAGAAAATTTCCTTCCGAGGGAAATATCTCAAATGACATGTTTTTTTAATGTTCAACTTTTATTTTAGATATGGGGGCACATGTACAGGCTTGTTACATGGGTATATTGTACCCAGGTAGTGAGCATAGTACCTAATAGTAGTTTTCAAGTTACATTTTATATTTGTAAGTAGAATATTTGATTTTATTTTGTGACTTCTACTTTATAGAATCGTTTTAGATTTATAGAAAAATTGTGAAGACAGTAGAGAGAATTTCCCTGAACCCCATCCTCCATGCTTGTATTTTTAATAAACAGCTGTGTATGGTTGTCACAAGAGCTAATTAAGCTGTTAGGTGCATCTGTTGAAATTGTTTCCAAAATAAAGGGGATGATAGACCCATTGTATATTGTTCTGGACAGATGGAGCCCAGGGAAATGTGTCTTGGCATTCTAAAAAATAATGAATGGCAAACCCTGGACACTATTCCCATAAGGAGTGCATGAAGGGACTTGGGATATTTAACTGGATAATAGAAGATTGAAGGGTATGTGGCAACTGTCTTCATATATTGCAGAGGGTGTAATGTGGAAGCAACAGCTCGCAGAGGCCAGTGGATGGAAGATAATTACTCAGAATATGGAAGTCTTATGTACTGATTACATATTTGAAAGTGACAGGCCTGTTGTGTATGGGCAGAGGGTTCTGGGTTAAATCCCAAAAATAATAATAGCAGGGGCTAGTAGTAATACATTCTGAAAAACCAGTGTATCAAAAAGAGAGGGAATACTCCCTTCTCTTAGATCTGCTCCTCCAGGTGCTGACTGTAAGTAGCTTTGTATGTTTTATTTTAGAAAACACATATAGAAACACAGTATTTTTAAAAAATAGAATTGTAGTATTCTTCTTATCTGCAGCTTGTTACTTGTATTTAATAGTGTGTCTTGGGCCTCTGCCTTGATCTTCATTATACTTTATAATGGTCTTAGGATTTTATTGTTGACCATCATGTGTGACTGCCATGTGGTTAGCCTTTCCCATATCAATGAAAGTTTAGATTATATATAACTTTTGTCATAAAAAAACCAATGTTTTGAGGATTGAACATCCTGGTTCCTGTATCTTGGTATACTTATTCTAAGTATTTCTATAGTATAAAATATTTTAATTTGGACTGCTGATTATGAGGCTTGTATATTTTAGGATTTGATAAATACTGAGAAATAATAATGATGAGAGTGTCCATTTCCCTGCACCTCCACCAACATCGTTAGAAAGCTTTTAATTTTTTCTGATAGGTTAAAAACAGTTCATTTTATTGTATAAATTGTCAGTGGAGTTTTGCAGCTTTTCATGTGTTTATTTACTGTTTCTTTTTTACCTCTAAAAGTTGTTTTGTGGGCTTTTCTTTCTTTTCTTTTCTTTTTGTCTTACTGCTGCGTATGCAGTGGCACAATCTTGGCACACTGCAACATCTGCCTCCTGGGTTCAAGCGATTCTCCTGCTCCAGCCTCTGGAGTAGCTGGGATAACAGGTGCCCGTCACCACACCCAGCTAATTTTTGTACTTTTAGTAGAGACAGGGCTTTGCCATGTTGGCCAGGCTGGTCTCGAACTCCTGACCTCAAGTGATCTGGCCACCTCGGCCTCCCGAAGTGCGGGGATTGCAGGCATGAGCCACCGTGCCCGGCCATGTGTTATGTTTTTGCTTTTTCCATAGACATAACATTTTGTCTTTTATGTGTATTACATAGTTTCTTCCAAGATGTCAACTTATAGTTCATTTATGGTCTCTGCTTTGTAGAACTTCAAAATTTCTGTACAATCACTGTTATATAATTTTTTCTGGGTTCATATGCTGCTTAGAAACACTTCCCTACACCAAAAACATTAAAATATTTGTTCATATATTCTTTCATAATTTGCTATTTACATACAGGTGATTAATTATTCCTGCATTAATTTTGTGATATAGCGACATAGAAGAGTCTACCTTTCCCCCCTCTAATGAGATATTGTCCCAACACAGTATTGCATAAATCTTTTTTCCGAATGTCAGTTTTTATCACTTATCAATTCTCATTGTATTTGAGTCTGTTTTAGATTGTCTCTTATATTGATCTCTTAGTTTATAGGAAAGGTGCTTTATTTTTTTCTTTTTTTGGCAACACATTTGTATCTAGCCACATTACCAAACTTTCTTTCTGGTTCTAATAGTTTTTCCATTGATGCCGTGGATTTTCTAGACAGGTTATCATATAATCTACAAATAGTAATAACTTTTTAATATTTATACTTCTCTATTTTCTTGTCTTGTGTTCTGGAAGCTAGAACTTCCAGAACAACTTTGAATTGCAGTGATAATGGGCTTGCTCTTATTTTGCTTCTGACTCTAAAGTGAAGAATGCCTTTATTGTCTCACTGTTTCATTTACTGTTAGTATATAATAGATAGCCTTTATTTCATTAAGAAAGTTTCCTTGGCCAGGCACGGTGGCTCACACCTGTGATCCCAGCATTTTGGGAGGCCGAGGTGGGCAGATCACGAGGTCAGGATATTGAGGCCATCCTGGCTAACATGGTGAAACCCCATCTCTACTAAAAATACAAAAAATTAGCCGGGCGTGGTGGTGGGCACCTGTAGTCCCAGCTACTCAGGAGGCTGAGGCAGGAGAATGGCGTGAACCCAGGAGGCAGAGGTTGCAGTGAGCCGAGATGGCACCACTGCACTCCAACCTGGGCAACAGAGTGAGACTCAGTTTCAAAATAAATAAATAAATAGGAAAGTTTTCTTTTGGTTTATATAAACCAGGATAATTTTAAAAATTAAAAACAGATGTTGAAAGTGTATAATGTGTGAATTGTAACTCAATAAAGCAGTAAAAAATGAAGGTTAAATGTTTAAAAAATGGCTTTAAAAATATTTGGGGGATTATTATATATTTTTTCTCCTTATTAATAACTACACTTGTTTTTAAAATTGTGGTAAGAATGCTTAACATGTGATCTACCCTCTTAACAATTTTTTAGCTGTATAATACAGTATTGTGGACTCTAAATATAACATTCTATAGTCGATCTCTGGAACTTATTCATCTGGCTTAACTGAAACTTTAAGCCTGTTGATTAGTAACTCCCTATTTCCCCTCATTCCAGCTCCTGGTGACACCATTCCACTCTTTGGCTCTATGACATTGTCTATTTTAGATACCTCATATAAGTGGAATTGTGTATTATATATCTTGTGGGATTGGCTTATTTCAGTTAGCATAATGCCCTTCAGGTTCATCCATGCTGTCTCACATTGAAGAATTTCCTTCCTTTTTTTTTTAGGCTGAACAATATTCCATTGCTTATGTATGCTGCGTTTTTATTATTCATCTGTTGATGGACATTTAGTCGGTTTCCACATCTTGACTACTATGAATAGCACTGCAGTGAACATGAGAGTGCTAGTATCTTGTTGAGATTTTGATTTCAACTCTTTTGGATAAATACCTAGAAGTGGGATTACTGGATTTTATGGTAGTTCTACTTTTAATTTTTTAAAGTTTTTTTGGTGAACTTCCATCCTGTATTCCATAGCAGGTGCGTCATTTGTAATTCCACCTGTGCAAGGATTTCAATTTCTCTACATTCTTGCCAACACTAATTATCTTTTGTTTTTTGGATAATGTCTATCCTGACATGTACATTAGAGTTGTAATCTTTCTGCTGGTAGAAGGTCTTGCTTCAATGGTGATAGCTTCTGACTGATCAGGTGGCTGTGGCAATTTCTTAAAATAAGACAACAATGAAGTTTGCCACATTGATTGACTCTTCCTTTCGTGAAAAACTTCTTGGTAGCATACAATGCTGTTTGATAGCATTTTACCCACAGTAGAACTACTTTCAAAATTGGAGTCAGTCCTCTCAAACCCTGCCATGCTTTATCAACCAAGTTTATGTCATATTCTGAATCCTTTGTTTTCATTTCAACAATGTTCACAGCATGTTCACCAGGAGCAGATTCCATCTCAAGAAACCACTCTCTTTGCTTATCTATAAGAAGCAACTCCTCATCCATTCAAGTTTTATCATGAGATTGCAGCAATTCAGTCATGTCTTCAGGCTCCACTTTTAATTCTAGTTCTCTTGTTGTTTCCACCACATCTGCAGTGACTTCCTCTGCTGAAGTCTTGGACCCCTCAGAGTCACCCATGAGGGTTGGAATCATTTTTAATGTTATATGAGAAGAAAGCATTCTAAGAAAATAACATATAAAGTAGAAAATAAGTTGGAATCAACTGCTTCCCATCTCTTATTGATGTTAGTATTTTGACCTCCATCCATGAATCACAAATATCCTTAATGGCATCTAGAATGGTGAATCCTTTCCAGAGGTTTAAAATTTACCCAAATCCATCAGAGGAATCACTATCTATGACAGCTATAGCCTTATGAAATATATTTCTTAAATAATAAGACTTGAAAGTTGAAATGACTCGTTGATCCAGACTGCTTTCCTGCAACTTTAATCTCCTTGTCCATCTCTATCAGAACTCTTGGGTGACCAGCCGCATTGTCAATGAGCAATAATATTTTGAAAGGAATCTTTTTTTCTGGGAAGTGGGTCTCAAGAGTAGGTTTAAAATATTCAGTAAATCATGCTATGACAGATGTGCTGTCATCCGGGCTTGTTCCATTTGTAGAGTAGAGGCAGAGTAGATTTAGCATAATTCTGAAAAAAGGCCTCAGGATTTTCAAAGTGGTAAATGAACATTGGCTTCAACTGAAAGTCGCCAGCTGCAGTAGTCCATAACAAGGTAATTCTGTTTTGTATTTTTCATAAAACCAGCTTTTGGTTTTATTTATTATATTTATGAAGGTTGTTCTCCATTTTATTAATCTCTGCTTATATTTTTATGTCCTTAGTTTTTCTTTTGGCGCACTTTTGTTGTTTTTCTGTGTTTAAAGTTCACATCATTTATTATCAATCATGATTGTGTCCTAGTAAATACATTTAAAGTTATAACTTTTTCTCTGAAGAAAATTCACACTGTATCCCATGATGTGTGTAGCATTACCATTAATGTTGATTTCTGTGTAGTCTGTGATTTGAGTTTTGGTCGTTTAATCCAAAATCAATTAGAAGAATGTCTTAAAATGTCTAACTAGTTTTAGGCCAGGTGCAGTGGCTCATGCCTGTAATCCCAGCACTTTGGGAGGCCAAGGTGGGCAGATCACGAGGTCAGGAGATTGAGACCATCCTGGCCAACACAGTGAAATGTCGTCTCTACTAAAAATACAAAAATTAGCCGGGTGTGGTGCCTGCACCTGTAGTCCCAGCTACTTGAGAGGCTGAGGCAGGAGAATCACTGGAACCCAGCAGTCGGAGGTTGCAGTGAGCCAAGATCGCCACTGCGCTCCAGCCTGGCAATGGAGCGAGACTCCGTCTCCAAAATAATAATAATTAAAAAAAATATCTAACTAGTTTCTTCTGTTGTATATTTTGCCTTTAAAATTAACTTGCTATTTATTGAGATGGATGTTCAGTTTTAGTAAATGCTCTGAGGATGTTTTAAATGTTCATTTCTAACTTGGGGGAAATTCAAAGTTGCATGTTATATTGTGTTGTTAACGTGCTATTCTAAATGGTCTAGTATACCAACTTATTTTTCTACTTTATCTGTTTTCTTAGAATGCTATCTTCACATACAACATTAAAAATGAATTTTTCAAAATTGTCTTGTAATTTTAATAGTGTTTGCTTTATATAGATAGTGCTGTTGTTCATTGCATGATTATTATAGGATTGTGCTTTTCATTATTATAAAGGATATTCTTTGCTTTACTTGGTGGTTTTTGCTGTAAATTTTTCTTTGTAGAAAATTAATATTGCCACATCTGCTTTCTTTTTTATAGATTTGCCTGGTTTACCCGTATTTATGCTTTTTTTAAAAACATTTTTATGACATTTTGGTGTAGGTATATTTCTCATTGTTAGATTTTTTTCTATTCAAATTTCTCTAATACTCATTTTCTAGTTGGTGAATTTAACCCATTTTCATATTAACTGTGATAACTGCTGTGTTTGTACTTCTTCCTGCCATCTGATTTTGTGTTTTCTATTCATCGTGCTTTTCAAAAATTATTTTCTTGATACTTACTGAATTGTTAGCTATATCCCATTTCTATATTTCCTGGTGATTTTTCTTAAATTATTAGCAAATATATTCATCTTGATATTAAGAATTCATCAGCATCTAAAACCTGTTACCACCAACAATAGTAGCTAACAGTTATTATTTCCTGTGTGTCTAATAGTATTTTAAGCTTCTTACCAGTTAACTCAGTAAATCCTCACAACTACCTTGTGAGAAGGGAGTCAGTTATTCCCATTATTTACAGATGAGGAAACCGGTAAGAAGGTGAGTAATTTTCCAAAAGGCACACAGCTAGTGAGTAATAGAGGCAGAATTCATACTCAGGCTCTGTACTTAGAGACCTGCTTGCTTCAGCACTGACCTGTCAGAATATTTTTACTTGTCCCTGCCTACACACCCTTTCCTTCCAGCTTATGCTGAAATTTGCTTCTAGATTGTTGTCTTAGCTGCTAAGAAGTCTCTAAGCATTTACATTAAAGACACCAGCAATCTTTGGACTTGACTTCAAATTTTACTGATTTATTTTTCCTTGACATGTAGAATTGGCATGCTTTCTGGGTGCTTTCTCACCTGAAAAATGGCTTTATTTTGCCCTCATATCTGATGGATAGATTAGTTAATAGATATTTGTGGGTTTCATTCAACATTTTGTTGACATTGCTTCTTTGTGTTCTAGCATTGAGCATTACGGATGAAAATTCCTATATAGTTTTTCTCTCTGGAAATCTATAACGTTTGGAGGGGTGATGCGTGTGCGTTGTTGTTCTCTTATTCTTTCACTTTAGCCTCTCTTTTTTGAATTTCTGTTACTGCTTTTATCATATTATCTATTTCTTTTCTTTCTGTGTTCTCAGAGAATGTCATCACTGAGTCTTTAATACTGTCAACTTCAGCTGTGTACATGTTGCTCTTCAACCTTCTTTTGAGGCTTTAAATTAGGCAAATATATTTTTCTTAGAATTTCTGAAAACTCCTTTTCACTGGAGCTTATTTTAATTATATGGATGCATTATCCTCTTAAACTTCTGTGAAAATAATAACTGGAGTTTTCATTTGCATTAGCTGTTTCATGAGAGGTCAAGTTTTTTACTCATTTATTTTGGTGTTTCCTTTTCATGCTATTTGTGTCTTGGGATTTGATTGTATATTCACATTTTTAATTACCTACTTGATTTAAATAAAGTATCAGTAGTTACTTTCAGGGTTCTTGGTGATTATAATAATTACTCACCTACCAGGCTGAGTTTTGCCTAGAAGAAATCTGTTGTGCCTAGATTTCGGGACAAGTGGGGAAACCCCACTCCATTAACTGCATACACAGGGAAGGAGCTACAAGGGAAATAGAATAATTTGGTCTCCACTATTACCTTAAGAGACCTTCCCTGTCTTCTATTAAAAAAAAACCTACTGCATACAAAGGATAGGAGCTACAAGGGAGATAGAATAATTTGGGCTCCACTACTACCTTAAGAGACCTTCCCCTGACTTCTCTTTTAAAAAACCTATGGGTCTCGTACCCCTGAATTTACTTTCCATACTTATTTCTCTCTTCACCCCCAAAATCCGTATTAGAATGCAGCTGCAGGCTATAAAGCCTTGCATAAAAGTAAAATACCCAGTCTTTTCAAGAGAAGAATAAAATAGGTAGTCTCCTACCTCTTGTCTTACTCTAATATAAACTCCATGAAGGTAAGTGTTGTGTCCATACTGTTCATGCTGCACAGCAGTTGCTCTTATCTGCAGGGCGATGCATCCCAAGACCCCCAGTCTTGAAACTGCAGAGAGTAACACACCTGATTACCATCATCGGAACACATTTCTGTTCACGTCTTTCACCCACAGATTTCATGCCTTTCCCATCTTAACTAAGTACTTATCATGGACTGTGGCCATAACTTTTGCAGTTTTAGGTGCAACAGCAAAACAAGCATTAATTTTTTCTTCTTCACAATTTCATGGATAGATTTGTTCTTACTGTAGATCTTAGCAACCTCAGCATATGATGCTTTTTCTTTTGAGAACTTTCACCTTTTTTTCTTAAAGAAAGCACTTTACAGCTTCTCTTTGGCATATCTCAACTGCCAGCATCAATGCTCTTGCACTTTGGGGCCATTATTAAGTCAGAAAAGGGTTACTTGAAAACAAGCACTGAGATACCACCAGAGTCCATCTGATAACTGAAATGGTGACTACGTGACTAACAGGCCGGTGACGTATACAGCATGGATATGCTGGACAAAGGGGTGAGTCACATCCCAGGTAGGATGAAGCAGGGTGACTTGAGATTTCACTATTCCGTATGGTGCACAATTTAAAACTTACGAATTGTTTACTTCCTGGAACTTTTCATTTAATATTTTTGGACTGCAGTTGACCACAGGTAACTGAAACTGGAATGTGAGGATCGGAGGATAAGCAGGGACTGTGGTATTCATTTCATTGCACAGTGCCTAGAATACAGTAGGTGCACTATAAATATTTTGTAAAGGGAGAACTTTTCTGAAACTAAAAATATTTATGTTTTACCCAATAATTTTTCTTCTGGAAATTTATGCTAAGGAAATATTCAGAGATGCTTACAGAGTTTTATGCATGAGTGTCCATGCTATTTGTAATTGTGAAAAATGAAAACAACTCAGAAGTTTAACAGTGGTCATCTAAAGTATTGTATACACTGTAGATATAGGTTGAATAGAAGGTCATCCTATTCATTTATTCATGAGAGGTACAATCTCCAGGGATCTGTAAAATCTATTTTGTCTTAACCAAATAACTAAATTATGACTTTTAAATTGTTGTAATTTTTGTAGTATTATCTGATATTTTTATTTTTATGTATGTTCCTAAGTAGTTTAGAAGATAGTCAGATTTTTAAAATCAAAGATCAAACAAATGAAGCTTATTTTTATGTATTCATAGTATAAGAGACATTCAGTAAATAGATAATATTTTTGTTTTATTCTAGAAAACAGCTCCTTGAACACGGTGAGGTAAAGCTTTCATTTTAATCTCAAGTAGACTTGTGTATTACATTCTAGTTTGAGGATAATTGACAAAGGTATAACCTGCTTCTGACGCACCATCAGTCGTGAGTTGTCAGCATTGGTGATACATTTCTGCTGCTCCTCCTCACTCTTTCATCTGCTCTCACTTTTGAATAGTAATAAGGATTTAAAAGCTAGAAGGCTGATTTGTGACTATAGTACAGAATTAAATTAAATTGCATTCATTTTACAATAACAAGCATTTGGTTTCTAGCCTGCAGAGCTAATCAGCTACAGTCCATTAGGGCAGGCACCCCTCGCCCTGTGACTGGTGGCCATCTGCCACCACGTAGATTTGCTGGTCAGTCAGCAACAAGCTCAGAAATGTTGAAGGATACAAAAGATACTAAAGTAATGTTGCTGCCCTTCAATATGTGTAATTTTACAAAGGAGACAAATACGACAACATTTTATATGGTGTAAAATTATTTTGTGGCATAAAAAGGAAAAGATCAGTGTGGGCTGGAAATATTTCCTATTTGATAGAACTTTAAGTGGGTGTTGAGGTAAAGGTCAAATTTACAGGAGTGGGTAACTGAATTTGAACTTAATAGGGATAGTTTATGACACATGTTGAGTATCCTTTATCCAAAGTGCTTAGGACTAGAGGCGTTTCAGACTTCAGATTTTATTGAATTTTGGAATATTTACACTGTAGTTACTAGTTGAGATCCCTAATCTGAAAATCCAAAATCCAAAATGCTTCAATGAGCATTTGTTTTAGCATAACCTTTGAACATCACATTGGTACTCAAAAGTTTCAGATTTCAGAGCATTGTAGATTTCAGATTTTTGGATCAGGGATGCATTGGTAACTTTGTCACTTTACAGTGAGGCCCGCTGTGTTGGTCCTCCGCCTCCTCACACCACCTCCTGCTCTCCCTGGCTCCTCTGCCTGCTCCATTTTCTTGCCGGCTGCACTTATTGCCTTACCGTAGACTATGTAATGGATTTATGTATTTACTATGTCTATGTATTGTCTGTCTTTCGTTACTAAATGTACTTACATGTAATACAAAGGCAGAAATTGCTCACTGTTGTATCTGAAGCACCCAGAAGAGGACCTGGAACATAGTAGGCGTTCGATAAATTGTTGCTGAATGAATGAATGCTAATAGGCTCATTACTAAGTTAGAAGATCCTTGTCTTAATGAATAATATAGTTTTAATATACTTCATTAATTTAAAAATATGAAATATAAAAATGTCATTGTGCCTTATTTGTGTTTCTGTAGCTGGCTTTTCACACATTGCAGTTGTTAGCGTTTACTGCCCTTGCCATTTTAATTATGAGGCTAAAGCTGTTTTTGACGCCGCACATGTGTGTTATGGCTTCCTTGATATGCTCTCGACAGGTAAGGAATTCATTCTTGTGTAACAATACTGTTAAAACTATAGCAGCTACACTTAGTAGTTACTGCGGCTTTGCTAATTCAAAATATAAACACACTAAGTGTTTTTAACTTAACTAACTTAAAGGATTTAAAATATTACTTCATGATTCACTATAAGCAAGAAAAACAATTTCAAGTGGCTTTGAAAAGTATTTCTAGATTTTAATTGATATTTCTATAACAAGTGATTAGGCAAACATTTCCCCTCTGTTAATATCCTGTCCATGAACATTACCTTATGGAGTTCGGGTTTGTGTAAGAGTGCCTGGCACAGTGGCTCACACCTGTAATCCCAGCACTTTGGGAGGCCGAGATGGATGGATCACTTGAGGCCAGGAATTCGAGACCATCCTGGCCAACATGGTGAAACCCCATCTCTACTAAAATTAAAAAATTAGCCGGGCATGGTGGCGAGTGCCTGTAATTCTAGCTACTTGGGAGGCTGAGGCAGGAGAATCACTTGAACCTGGGAGGCAGAGGCTGCAGTCAGCCAAGATCACGCCACAACACTCTAACCTGGGTGACAGAGTGAGACTCTGTCTCAAAAAAAAAAAAAAAGTGTTTCCTGGTGGCCAGGCACAGTGGCTGACAGCTGAAATCCCAGCACTTTGGAAGGCCGAGGTGGGCAGATCACTTGAGGTAAGGAGTTCAAGACCAGCCTGGCCAACATGGTGAAACCCTGTCTCTACTAAAATACAAAAATTAGCTGGGCATGGTGGTGTGTACCTGTAATCCCAGCTACTCAGGAGGCTGAGGCAGGAATATTGTTTGAACCTGAGAAGTGGAGGTTGAAGTGAGCTGAGGTCGCACCACTGCATTTCAGTCTGGGAGACGAGTGAGATTCTGTCTCAAAAAAAAAAAAAAAAAAAAAAAAAAAGAGTTTCCTGGTTCACCACAAGTACCCTGAAGTACTCATCCAATACCAGAGCAGATGCAGAGTAATTGCTCTACTACGGTCCTGTTTGGCTCGAAGAATCTGTAAGAAATTCTGGGGTTCTATCACTGTATCTAACATACAAAAGAACTAGATAAATTAGAATATTGGGCCTAAGGTACTTCTACAGACAACTTAGTTTGAGTTTATAGCCTTAAAATACCATAATGCCTGTTTTCCTGAGAAGAATCTATATATGTCAAGCTAATAGGGCTTCCCTGTCTACTAACGATGTACACAAAAGGCAGCCAAGGATGAAAGGATTTAGTTCTAAGATGTTTCACAGTTGTGATTTGTTTATTTTAATCCTTTGTAGTAAATTAGTACTAGAAGGATCAGGCATTCCTTCCTTAATTCTTTCCAGGGGAGAGAAAGTTCCATTTTCACCTGGGCCCTGTAATGCCAACATATTCGTTGCTTTAGAAACAACCGGAGATGGTAATTCTGTATATGTATGTGCTGATATCAAAGGGTAATCCACATTGGTTTGAGTAACAAGGTGAGAATTTATTGTTGACCCTACAGTACTCTTATATAAAAACTATAAATAAATGGTTTCTGTCGTTTCAGCTCTTTGGCTGGCTTTTTCGCAGAGTTCGTTTTGAGAATGTTATCTTTGGCATTTTAACAGTGATGTCAATACAAGGTTATGCAAACCTCCATAATCAATGGAACATAATAGGAGAATTTAATAATTTACCTCAGGAAGAACTTTTACAGTGGATCAAATACAATACCACACCAGGTGTGTAGGTATTTGGTTAATGCATAGTTGTGCGCAAACATACTCACAAACACATTTGTGTATACTGTATAATTGTCATTTCTGATATATGTGTGTATGACAGATTTACAAATAGGCATTCATACTCTCACAGACTTTGAGCAGACTATTGTAATATCAATTAAACCCTTCCAAAAGGTAATTTTGGCCCCCTTTAAGCCCCTCCTGATAATTATCAAATTTAAATTAGTACCAGGAAATTAATGACTTTTCACAAGTTATGTCCTTTAACTCTCAGAGAGCACTACAGCATTTTAACCATAACAGTGACAAATCAGAGCAGTAAATCTTTAAAAATGAAATTTCACACCTTGTGTCAGGCATAGCAGAAGATACTCTTGATGGTGGGGAGAACTGGCACCGCTTCTGTCACTCCAGTCAGTGCCATCTCCTCTAATTCTGTAAACAGGTCATTGGCAGAAGAGTTAAAATCTTGGATATTCTATTTTCTTCACAAAATCATCTCACAGAGATAGTATACATCCTACTTTTAAATACTCCAAAATTTTCTTTTTAGCTTAGCTCCTTTTCTTCCTGTCTTTATTCAGAACTACCTCAAGCAGATACATATTTTTAAATATCTTTCCAGAGAATCAAGTATATTCTATAACATTTTCTGCAACTAAATTTGTAAATCTAAGATTATTTTTGATATTTAGAAACTTTCTCTGGCACAAGTTCTTCACTACAGTTTATTTAAATTTTCTTATGACTCTTGAGCTTGTTTCCTCTTATTTCTTATTTGATAGCCACTTTTTTTACTAATTAACCATCATTAAGGTAAATCTTTATAAGCTTTAACTAAGATATTTGGTCTATAGCTTTCAAAGGGTGTAGGTGACAGCGCCTCGTTAAACTGCCAAGCCAGTTTAATTTGAATTTTAAAAGTAATCCCCAACAGACTTTTTCCACATAGGAGCTCAAGGTAATCATTCCCTTTCTTTACTCTCTCTTGCCCCTCCCCAGTTATAGCTATTTTTCCCAAGCTTTTAAAGATAGCTGCCCTTTTAATCTTTTCTTGTGTCTTTCTTTGTTCCAGTGTTTGCATTGGGTTCCTGACAGAGAGCCTACATTTGGCAACTTATCATTCTAAGATAACTGCCACAAACCCCCATCTCACTTTTAGATGCCTCTTCTCTGATCTTCTTTTCAATCAGTCTTATTCTCCTTTTAATTACTCTTATTATGAGTTATCTCATGGTTACCACATATTAAAAGCTGTATGAAGTTTTGTAGTATTAGTGGGACTAGTGCTTCTATTGAGGACCGCCATGCAAGACTATATAGTTTGTGCACTGCACAAAGGTGACCAGTTGAGAGGGTAAGTGAAAGCTTAAATCCAGCTTGTGGTCCACTCAGCAAGCCATGTACAAACGGGGCTCTGTCAAGTCAGGGGAATACCTTTTTCTAATCTGTGTAGTAGGCTAAATGGAAACTTCCATACAGTGATAGGAAAATACCTTATTTTTCCTTGTTATGGTCATTTAGTTCACAGCCAAAAAGACAGAAGGTGGAGGGGGAGGATATTTCTTCCTCTCTGTCTGCCATAGAGGACAGCTCAGTGGGTCCAGCTCTTGCTGGACAGGTGTGCCTAGTCTTTTTTTGGAAGACCCTGGCCCAAGGCTTTCAATTCTTCTTGCCCAGCATTTCCCAACCTTAGCACTGTTGACATTGAGGCTGTCCTGTGTATTACAAGAAATCCTTGGCCTGTATCTACAAGATGCCAACAGCATCTCCTCCCTCCTCCCCATAGCATGACATCCAAAAATGTCTCCAGAGTTGACAGTGCTCCCTAGGGAGCAAAATCATGCCTGCTTGAGAACCACTTCTGTAGCTTAACAGCTTGTCATCATTAATTATTGAGTCTCCAATAATAAATACACGTTCTTTGATTGGCTTACATATTTTCAAATTTGAGGCATATAAAGAAATTTTCATTCAAAGTTGCATTTAGAATGCTTAGCTATATTGGAAAGGAAACACTCAGGGTTCTCAAAGTTTTTAATTTATGTGGGTACATAGCAGATGTACATATTTATGGGGTAGATGGGATATTTTGATACAGGCATACAATGTGTAATAATCACATCAGGGTAAATGGAATATCCATCACCTGAAGCCTTGATCCTTTGTGTTACAAACAATTCAGTAATACTCTCTCAGTTATTTTTAAATGTACAGTAAAATTTTGTTGACTATAGTCACCCTTCTGTGTTACCAAACACTACATCTTATCCATTCTATTTTGTTTGTGCACATTAACCATCCTCAGTTCCCCTCCACCCCCTCACTATCCTTCCCAGCCTCTGATAACCATCATTCTATTCTTGATCTCCATGAGTTCAACTCTTAATTTTTGGCTCCCAGAAATAAGTAAGAACATGCAAAGTTTGTCTTTCTGTACCTGGCTTATTTCAATTAATGTAATGACCTCCAGTTCCATCCATGTTATGGATAGGATCTCATTCTTTTTTTTATGACAGGATCTCATTCTTTTTTTATGGCTGAATAGCACTGTGTTGTGTCAGTGTACCACATTTTCTTTATCCATTCACCTGTTGATGGACACTTAGGTTGCTTCCAAATCTAGGCTATTGTGAGAAGTGCTGCAATAAACACGGGAGCGCAGATACCTCTTCTAAACATTTATTTCCTTTCTTTGGAGTATATATCTAAGAGTAGAATTGCTGGATCATTTGGTAACTCTACTTTTAGTTTTTTGAGGAACCTCCAAACTCTTCTACATAGTGGTTGTACTAATTTACATTTTCACCAAAAGTGTACGAGGGTTCCCTTTTCTCCACATCTTTTCCTGTCTTTTGGATAACAGCCATTTGTTATTGCCTGTCTTTTGGATAATAGCCATTTTAATTGGAGTGAGATGCTATTTCACTGTAGTTTTGATTTGCATTTCTCTGATGATCATTGATGTTGAGCACCTTTTCATGTACCTGTTTGCCACTTGTATGTTTTCTTTTGAGAAATGTCTATTCAGATCTTTTGCCCATTTTTAAAGTAGATTTTTAGATGTTTTTTCCTACAGAGTTGTTTGAGCTCCTTGTATATTCTGGTTATTTATTCCTTGTCAGATTGGTAGTTTGCAAATATTTTCACCCATTCTTTCTGTTGTCTCTTCACTTTGCTGATTGTTTCCTTTGCTGTGCAGAAGTTTTTGTACCTGATGTGATCCCATTTGTTCATTTTTGCTTTGGTTGCCTGTGCTTCCCAGGTATTTACTCAAGAAATCTTTGCCCAATCCAAAGTCCTGGAGAGTTTCCCCAAAGTTTTCTTGTAGTAATTTCAGAGTGTGAGGTCTTAGATTTAAGTCTTTAATCCATTTGGATTTGATTTTTGCATATGGCAAGAGATAGGGGTGTAGATTCATTCTTCTACATATGGATATCCAGTTTTCCCAGCACCATTTATTGAAGAGAGTGCCTTTTCCCCAGTGGATGTTTTTGGGACTGCTGTAAAAAATGAGTTTACTGTAGATGTATGGATTTCTTTCTGGGTTCTCCATTCTGTTCCACTGGTCTGTGTGTCTGTTTTTATGGCAGTACCGCGATGTTTTGGTTACTATACTTCTGTAGTATAATTTGAAGTCAGGTATTGTGATTCCTTCAGTTTTGTTGTTCTTGCTCAGGGTAGCTTTAGCTATTCTAGGTCTTTTGTGTTTTCATATAAATAAGGATTGTGTTTTCTATTTCTGTGAGGAATATCATTAGTAGTTTGATGGGGATTGCATTGAATCTGTAGATTGCTTTGAATACTATGGACATTTTAACAATACTGATTCTTCCAATGCTTGAACATGGAATAGCTTTCCATTTTTTGTGTCGTCTTCAATTTCTTTCTCCAGTTTTGTATAGCTTTCATTCTAGAGATCTTTTATTTCTTTGGTTAACTTCTACGTATTTAATTTTATGTGTGGCTACTGTAAATGCAATTACTTTTTAAATTTTCTTTTTTCAGATTGTTCTCAGTTGGCATATAGAAATTTTAATGATTTTTGTACGATTTTGTATCCTACAACATTACTGAATTTATCAGTTCTAATAGTTTCTTTTTTTTTTTTTTTGGTGGAGACTTTAGGTTTTTCTAAATATAAGATCATATTATCTGCAAACAATGATAACTTGACCTCTTCCTTTCAAATTTGGATGCTTTATTATTTCTTTCTCTTGTCTGATTGCTCTAATGAGGATTTACAGTACTATGTTGAATAATGTGGTAAAAATTTTCACACCCTTGTGAAATTGTCACGTCCCAGATCTTAGAAGAAAGGCTTTTGATGTTTCCTCTCTCAGTATGATACTAGCTGTGGGTCTGTTGTATATGGCTTCTATTATGTTGATTAATGTTCCTTCTATACCCAGTTTTTTTTTTAAGGTTTTTATCATGAAGGGATGTTGAATTTTATCAAATGATTTTTCTGCATCTATGGAGATGAGATGATCATATGATTTTTCCCCTTCATTTTGTTGATATTATGTATCACATTGATTTGCTGTGTTGAACCATCTTTGTGTCACTGAGATAAATTCTATTTGGTCATGATGAATAATCTTTTCAATGTGTTACTGAATTCAGTTTGCTAGTATTTTGTTGAGGATTTTTGCATTAACATTAATCAGAGATATTGGCCCATAGTTTTCTTTTTTTGATGGGTCTTTGTATGGTTTTGGTATGAAAGTGATATTGGTCTCATATAACGGGTTTGGAAGTATTCCCTCCTCCTCTATTTCCTGGAATCGTTAGAGTAGGGTTGATATTAGGTCTTCTTTAAATGTTTGATAAAATTCAGCAGTGAAGCCATCAGGTCCTGGGCTTTTCTTTGCTGAGAGACTTTTCATTAGAGATTTGATCTCATTACTTGTGATTGGTCTGTTCAGGTTTTGGATTTCTATATAGTTCAATCTTGGTAGGTTTTAGTATCTAGAGATTTATCAATTTCTAGGTTTTCCAATTTATTGACATACAGTTGCTCATGGTAGTCTATTAGAGATCCTTTAATTTCTGTGATCCTTTAATTTATCAGCATACAGTTGCTCATGGTAGTCTCTAATGATCCTTTAATTCCTGAGATATTGGTTGTAATGTCTCTTTTTTTCTAATCTCTGATTTTATTTATTTGGGCCTTCTCTCTTTTTTTCTTCGTCTGGCTAAAGGTTTGTTAATTCTATCTTTTCAGAAAACCAGTTGATCTTTTATATTGTTTTCTTCATTGAAATTTCATTTATTTCTGCTCTGATCTTTATTATTTCATTTCTCCTACTAACTTTGGGTTTTGTTTGCCCTTTTCTAGTTTTTTTAAGATGCATCATTGGGTTGTTAATTTGAGGTTTTTCTTCTTTTTTGATGTAGGCACTTATAGCTATAAGACTTCCCTCTTAATACTGCTTTCACTGTATCTCATAGGTTTTGATATGTTGTGTTTTCATTGTCATTTGTTTCAAGAACATTTTCAGTTTCCTTCTTAATTTCTTTATTCATTGGTCATTCAGGAGCATATTCTTTAATTTCTATGTTTGTAGAGTTTCCAAAATTCCTTTTGCTACTGATTTCTACTTTTTCGGTTTTTTTTTTTTTTTTTTTTTTCCATTGTGGTCGGAGAAGACACATTATATTGTTTCAATTTTTAAAAAAATGTTTTAAGACTTGTTTTGTGGCCTATCCTTGTTTTGTGGTCTATCCTTGAGGAATGATCCATGTGCTGAGGAGAAGGATGTGTATTCTGTAGATACTGGATGAAATGTTCTGTAAGTATCTATTAGGTCCTTTTGCTCTATAGTACAGATTAAGTTCGTTGTTTCTTTGTTGGAGGGATTTTCTGTCTAGATGATTTGTCCACTGCTGAAGGTGGGGTGTTGAAGTCCAGGCTATTATTGTATTGGGATCTGTCTCTCTCTTTTGCTCTGATAATATTTGCTTTATATATCTGCGTGCTCCAGTATTGGGTGTATATGTATTTACAATTGTTATGTACTCTTGCTGAATTAACCCCTTTATCATTATATAATGACCTTTATCTCTTTTTATAGCTTTTATCTTGTAATCTATTGTGTCTGATATAAGTATGGCTATTCCTGCTCATTTGTGGTTTTCATCGGCATGGAATATAATTTTCCATCACTCTGTTTTCAGTCTATATGTGCCTTTAAAAGTAAAGTGTGTTTCTTATAGGTTACAGATTCTTAGGGTTTTGTTTGCTTATTCACCCACTCTTTGTCTTTTGATTGGAGAGTTCAGTCCATTTACACTCAGTGTTATTACTGATAAGGATTACCCCTGCCATTTCATTATTTGTTTTCTCAATGTTTTGTGGTCTTCTTTTCCTTTCTCTTTTTCTTTCATTGAAGGTGATTTTTCTCTGGTGGTGTGTTTTAATTTATTGCTTTTTATTTTTTGTATATCCACTGTATGTTTTTAAACTTGAGGTTACCATGAGACTTGCAAATAATATCTTATTAACCCATTATTTTAAACTGATGACAACACTGATTGCATAAACAAACAAGCCAAAGGAAAGCTAATAAAAATTCTAAACTTTAACTTCATCTCCCCACTTTTTACCTTTTTGTTGTTTCTATTTATATCTTATTGCACTGTCTGTCTCTTGAAAAGTTGTTGTAGTTATTTTTTATTGGTTCATCTTTTTGTCTTTCTGCTTATCCTATAAGTAGTTTATATACCATAATTACACTGCTATAATATTCTGTGTTTCTCTGCGTACTTACTATTACGAGTGAGTTTTGTGCCTTCCGATTATTTCTTCCTCATTAATGTCCTTTTCTTTCAGATTGAAGAACTTCCTTTAGCATTTCTTACAGGACAGGTCTGGTGTTAATGAAATTTCACAGCTTTTGTTTGACTGGGAAAGTCTTCTCTTTTAGGTTTGAGGGACATTTTCTCTGGATGCACTACTCTTGGGTAAAAGGTTTTTTCCTTCACTTTAAGTATGTCTTGGCATGCTCTCCTGGCCTCTAAGGTTTCCACTGAAAAGTCTGCTGCCAGATGTATTAGAGCTCCGTTGTATGTTACTTGTTTCTTTTCTCTTGCTGCTTTTAGGATCCTTTCTTTATCCTTCACCTTTGGGAATTTGATATTAAATGAGTTAGTCTTTGAGTTAAATCTGCTTGGTGGTCTATAACCTTCTTGTGTGTGAATATTGATATTTTCTCTAGCTTTGAGAAGTTCTCTGTTATACTTTTGAATAAACTTCCTACTGCTATCTCTCTCTCTACCTCCTCTTTAAGGCCAATAACTCTTAGATTTTTCCCTTTAAAGGCTACTTCTAGATCTTGAAAGTATGCTTCATTCTTTTCTATTCTTTTATTTCCTCTGACTGTGTATTTTCAAGCAGCCTGTCTTCAAGCTCACTAATTCTTTCTTCTGCTTGATCAGTTCTGCTATTAAGAGACTGATGCATTCTTCAGTATGTCAGTTGCATTTTTCAGCTCCAGAATTTCTGCTTCTTTTTAATTATTTCAATCTGTTAACTTTATCTGGTAAGATTACTAATTCCTTCTCTGTGTTATCTTGAATTTGAGTTTCCTCAGCACAGCTATTTTGAATTCTGTCTGAAAGGCTACATATCTCTGTCTCTCCGGGATTGGCCCCCTAGTGCCTTATTTAGTTTGTTTGGTGAGGTCATGTTTTCCTGGATGGTCTTGATGCTTGTGGATGTTTGTTAGTGTCCGGGCATTGAAGAATTAGGTATTTATTGTAGTTTTTGCAGTCCGGGCTTGTTTGTACCCATCCTTCTTGGAAAGGCTTTCCAAGTATTCAAAGGGACTTTGGTGTTGTGATCTAAGTTTCTGGTCGCTGCCGCTGTATCTGCACTAGGAGGCACCCCATGCCCAGTAATGCTGAAGCTATTACAGACTCTTAGAGGTACTACCTTGGTGGTCTTGGATAAAATCCAGAATTCTCAGGATTAGCAGGCAGAAGTTCTTGTTCTCTTCCCTTACTCTCTCCCATATGGAGTCTCTCTCTCTCTCTTTCTCTCTATGTGCTAAGCTGCCTGGAGCTAGGAGTGGGGTGATATAAACACCTCTGTGGCCACAACTGGGAATGTGTTGGGTCAGACTTGCAGCTAGCACAGCACTGGGTCTTGCCCAAGACTCATTGTAACTGCTGCCTGGCTACCACCTATGTTTGCTCAAGGTGTAGGGTTCTACAGTTGGCAGGTGGCAAAGCAAACCAGACTTTGCTTTGGTGACCTTCCTTTCAGGGTGGCAAGATCCCCCAGGTCATAGTCAGGTCCAGAGATGCTGCTGTCCAGGAGCCAGGGCCTGGACTCAGATGCCTTAGAAATCTACCTGATGCTCTATTCTACTGCAGCTGAACTGGAGCTGATACCACCAAAGTCCTTCCCACCCTTCCTTCCCCTTTCCCAAGGCAGAGGGGTCTCTCTCCATTTCCACCACTACCACAGGCCCATTGGGAGGTACTGCCTGGCTACCACCAACATTCACTTAAGGCCCAAGGACCCTTCAGTCAGCTTGTGGTGAGTGCTGCCAGGCCTGGGACTCACCCTTCAGGGCAACGGGCTCTCTTCCAGCCCAGGGCAGGTCGAGAAATGCCATCCAAGAGCTAAGGCCTGGAATCAGGGACCACAAGAACCTTCTTGGTGCTCCTCCCCACTGCGGCCACGCTGGTACCTAAGCTGATTTTTGGTTCTTATGAAGGTGCTTTTTGTGTAGATCCTTATCAAATTTGGTGTTCCTGAGCGGAGAATGAACAGTGGAAGCTTCTGTTTAGTTATCATGCTCCACCTCCTCTCCAATATACAGTTTTTTACAGTGGATCTGAAAAATATGTCTTGTCTTTATTACTGATTTTATTGTGCTGATTAAAAATGATAATAACCTTCACAATTATATAATTGTTTCTTATACAAAAGTACCAAGAAGTAAGCATTTGGTCTTCTGGTGTTTTGAGAGAGGAAATGGAAGCCAGATAGCAGATTTTGATGTATCTCTAGTTATGACCAAATTTATACACGTCATTACTCCAAAAAGTACTACCAGAAAGTAATGAAATGATTTCATGGCATGTATAAATGGTGTCAAGTCAAATGGTAACTCTGAGAACTCAATTAAAGATGATCTGAGGGAAGAAAACAATGCTTTTCTCTTTTTATGGCACATCCACAGGACCATAGTTCACAAGCCACAAAATTGAAAAAATGTCCCATGAGACTTGCCCTTCATAGCAGTCTCTCAGTTCCTGGCATTTCACATTATTGGAACAGATATGACATTTTACATTCTTTTTGTTTCATGTGTGTTTGTAGTCCTGTTGTTAGCATGGTGCTCTAGCACGGCAGGAAGCTTTAGTGAAGCAGCTAAGAGGGCAGGCTCTGGAACTTCCTGGCTGTGCAGTCTTGGGCAAGTCACTTAACTTGGCTCTGTGTCTTCATCGTCTACAACAGCAGTCCCCAGCCTTTTTGGCACCAGGGACCGGTTTCGTGGAAGACCAATTTTTTCCACAGAACTGGGGGATGGAGGGTGGTTTCTGGATGAAATTGTTCCACATCAGATCATCAGGCATTAGATTCTAATGAGTGCGCAACCCAGACCCCACACATGCTCAGTTTGTAGATTCTACAAAGAACAGAGGACCCACCTCTTAGAATTGTGCAAATTAAGTTATTTAATTCTTGTTAAAATATGAAGCACAATTTCTAGCACCAAGATAGTGTTTGAACAAAAGTCAGCTATTATTATAGTAGACAATGAGTAAGTATTGAGTCAATAAAAGGAATGAGATCCATGGTCATGTAAATAGGTATCATCCTTCTTAATCTGGGTTCACATATTAGAGGTAAGTTTAACTTCTGATTTTCTTTAAAACATTTCATTGAAGAATATAGCCTTTTTTTTTTCAGATGCCGTCTTCGCAGGTGCCATGCCTACAATGGCAAGTGTCAAGTTGTCTACACTTCATCCCATTGTGAATCATCCACATTACGAAGATGCAGACTTGAGGTTGGCAACTGATGAGTATTTCATCAAGAATCATTTGGTGACTCCCAATTCTTAGGAATTGGGAAAATATTTACACACACACACACACACACACAAACTCATCCTCATTTTCGTGCTGGAAGTTCAAAAAAAATGACAATGACCATCCAGAAATGACAATAGGTACCCGTTGCCTCTGGAGCAAGCTGACCTCTGAAAACTGAAAAATGCAAAAGCCAGTTTTTCCCAAAGTGACAAACATGTGACATATTTATGATGTGTGTGTGTATTCCAGTAAAACTACTAGGTAGTTGGAAGAGGAGGTAGGATGGATTTTACTCACAGCCATGGTTTGCCAACCCCTGCTCTACACCACAAGCCCTACTCTGATTTAGGAAGTGATTTCTGGATCTTACTGGTGGCCAATGACTAGCCTTTTGTGACAGGTAGAAAAAGTACTTGAAAGTTGCTATTATATATTACGTGCTTTCATGAAAATTTAGAGTATTTTTGCTAGCCGATTATGAGAACTCTAATTTCCATTGATGTCTAAAAGTTTTGCTTTCCTTAAATGGCTGGTTTAAAAAATTCTTTTGGTAATTCTAGTAGTTGTTAGGGTAATCGTTTTTAAAAGTGGATTTTTGGCCTATTGTTAGAGGCAAATATTTAAATTATTTAAAAGTTTTAGGTCTGCTGTCTAGGAGCCAGGGCTTGGAGTCAGACACCTTAGAAATGTACCTGACGCTCTCTCTATTCTACTGTGGTGAACTGGCATGGAAACCACTGTGGTGACTGAGCATCCCATATGCTTGAAATTCTAAGCAACATCCAATGCATAAGTGATAGTCTGCCAGGATATTGTAAGAACTTCCACTATGGTCAAATCACCTATTGTACCATATTTTGGTGATGATTCCCATTTCTCAAGATTCTGTCAAGGTGCTTTTCCTACCTGTTCTGACACCCTGGATGCCCATTGTCTAAGTGTTCTATTTGATACACTCAATTTCAATTCATGTGTTTGTCAGAGCTTCTTCAGATGAAAATAAGCATTTAAAGATATGTTTTCACTACATTCAGTCTCTGTCAGAATATATTCTCTGAAAACTTTGTGAATTATGAGAAGAAAATTTTATATCCTAAGCTGCTGTCTGCTACCCAGTACAACTTTAGACTATTTTATACAATAATGAGCAGTATATGCAAAATTAAATTGCTATAAGTTTTATTACATTCAAAATATAAGTAGGAATGTGGAAACTGCCATCCCCAAAATAGTTGATGCTGTTTTGAGTCATGTATATAAGTGTTCCATCCAGTGAGTACTGAGATTTCAATTTGCTAGTAAGGTTTTTTTAGTCTATTCTATTATCATTCATTTTAAAATCTTTTAAACTATTGTTTAAATTTCAAGGGCCCGGACAAAAATAGTTTATTCTACATATAGTCGAAAATCTGCCAAAGAAGTAAGAGATAAATTGTCAGAGTTACATGTGAATTATTATGTTTTAGAAGAGGCATGGTGTGTTGTGAGAACTAAGTGAGTATTAACCCTATGCTATCCAATATGGTATATTTTTAAGCAACAAATGTTTCAGTTTATTACAGTAGTTCTGATTCTTTAAGAATTTTTATTTTAAATTTATTAAAATATTATCCTGGTATCTTAAATTATTTCATCTAGAGAAATAAAACTATACTATCAATGAAGTAGAATTTAATTCCAAACATTATAGTATATTTTAATATCCTGATTTTTCAATTTAATTTGACATCTTCCACTTAACTTTTTTCATAATTTTTGAAATATTTATGAAAATTTTTATTAGATATCTGAAATATGGATTTGCATTTACAACAAAGTGAGATATTGCCATTCTGTACTATATAGCTGAATTATAATGGATTTGTAAGACTTAAAAGAAAAGTGACAAAACCCAACATGACATAATAAGAAAAACATTCCTAATTAAAAGTTTTTAATTTCTGAATTTTGAATCCCTAAAAATCCTAAAATTCTAAGATGTTAATTGATCTTTTGAGGCCTTTGTTTAGGCTCCTAAGCAGAGATACTAGCTGCTGCACATGACAGGAAATTCAGGCATATTAATTGTCTCCTAGAACAGCACATTAGCAATCAGAAGAATGGAACAGGTTCTACAGTCACTTCAAAATATCATTTACAATGTGCAAAAAAGTTTCAGAGATGCAAACTAAAATGAGAGAGCATGACCAATACTCTGAAAAAAATAAGTTAATAGAAATCAATTCAAGTAGGTCCAGATGTTGGATTTAGCAGCCAAAGACTGCAAAGCCACTATTACAAATACATTTAAAGGCTTAAGAAAAATATATTCAATGGATTAAAAGAAAACATGGTATCCATGAGTGAAGAGAGATGGAATCTTAACAGAGAAGTAGAAACACTCCAGCCCCCATGGAAATTCTAGAGATGAAAAGTATAATAAATGAAATGAACATTACTTAAATGTACTCAACAACAATTTTGAGATGAAAACGACATTTGAACAGAAAATTCAGTGAATTTGAAGATAGATCAAGAGAGAATAGTTAATCAAAAGAACAGGAACCAAAAAGATTGAAAAATAACCAACATCACAGACCTATGTAACATTAAGTAGTTCAACACATGCAAAATTTTAGTATTAGATGTAATGAAAAAAAGAACACGACAGAAAAAATATTGAAGAAATGTTGGCCAAAAATTTCTCACGTTTGATAAAACTACTAACTTAGAGATCTGCTGAGCTCAACAAATCCAACTGGGTACGCCCAAAGAAAACCAAAGCAAGGCGCATTATAGTCAAAATGGTAAAATCAAAGATTAAGAGAAAATCTTGAAAATAAGAGAAAAAAATGATAACATTTGACTTCTCAACATAAATAGTGGAAATTAAGAGACACTGGAATGATAATTCAAAGTGCTGAAGAAGAAAAATCAACAATTATATATTTAATGAAATTATCTTTTTAAAATGGAGGCCAAAAATACATTTTTCAGATCAACAAAATCTAAGGTAATTTGTTGGTAACAGATTTATACTTCAAGATGGACAAGAAGTTCTATCAGCTGATGAGAAATGATGCCAGATGGTAACTCAGATATACAAGAAATACTGAAATGCGCTGGAAATGGTAAATATGTGGATATTAATCACTATGCGTTTTTCTTCTCTGAAAATCTTTAGAAGACATTAAGGCAAAGGTGATACCATTCTATTTTTTAGTTTATGACAGAAATTAAACATACATGACAATAGCACAAAAATTGAGTAAACCATGGAAATGTATGATTTACTAGAAATAACCCAATTTAAATGGTAAGTAAATCATGATATGTTAAAGATGCTTGTTGTCATCCCTAGCAAAACCACTCAAAAAATAAAACAGTGGGGAAAAGAAAGAGCATAATGGCAAGCCTAGACCTGGATACATTCAGCGAAATAAGTCAGCCACAGTAAGATGAATACTGCATGTTGTCACTCATGTGGAAGCTCAAAGAAGTAGCTCATAGAAGTAGAGTAGAATTGTGGTAATTAGAGGCTAGGTGGGAAGGGTAGGGAGGAGAAGAAGATAAGGAGAGGTTGGTTAAGAGATACAAAACTACAGATAAATAGAAGGAATAAGTTCTAGTGTTCTCTGGCACTGTAGAGTGAAGATTAGTTAACAGTAATTTATTGTATATGTCAAGAAAGCCAGAACAGAGGATTCTGAATGTTCCCACCACAAACAGATGGTAAATGTTTGAGGTGATGGATATCCTAATTACCCTGATTTGATCATTGCACATTGTAATTATGCACTGAAATAGCACTCTATATTCCATAAGTGTGTACAAGTATTACTTGTCAACTAAAACTAAAAGGGTAAAACACCTAAACATATAACTAACTTAAGATTCAGCAATTGTACTGGGCATTTTTCCAAGAAAGGTGAAAAGTTGTTTTCACACAAAATTCTGTAGAAAATTGTCTATAGAAGCTTTATTTGTAATAGCCTAAACCTCATACGACCCAGATGTTTTTTGCAAGGTGAATGGTTAAATAATAGTGATCTATTCATACCATGGAATACTGCTCAGCAATAGGATCAGACTGTTGATACACTCAAGATCCTGGATGGATCTCCAGAGAATTGTTTGAATGAAGAAAAGACAATCCCCAAAGGTTACATACTGTATGATTCCATTTATATAACTGTCTTCAAATGATAAAATTACAGATATGGATAATGATTTGTGGTTGCGAGGGATTAGGGTGGGGTGGGAATGTGGGGGAAGTATAGTATGTGTGGCTATACAAGGGATCTCCGTGGTGATGGAAATGCTCTCTATCGCCATTCTATCAATGTGAATTATCTGGCTGTGATATTATACAAACGTTCAACATGTTACCATGGCAGGGGACACTGTCTAAAGACTGTACAAGAGCTACTTGTATTATCTCTTACTTAATGTGGATCTCCAAATGTCTTGAAATAAAATGTTTAAAAAAAAAATAGCAAGCCTATATCAGTAATTTCAAAGTGAAAGAGGACTAAACTTTTCCAAACAAAAGGCGGAGATTGGCAAACTGAATACAAGAGCAAAACCTATCTATGGACTTGCCTGCAAGAGGTGCATTTTAAATACAAATAAGTATGTTGGCTGAAGGAAAAAGAATGGAAAAGATATCATGTGAGCAAACATTAGAAAGCTGAAGTGAAAAATGCATAAATATCAGTAAGATAGATGTTAAGACAAAGAATATTACTCAAAACGACTATGTTTGATAAAAATAGACAAATCTACAGTATATTTATAAATTTTCATAGCCTTCTCTAAATAATTTGTAGAACAAATAAAAAGAAATTTGGTAAGAATATGGAAGACTTGAATGATGCCATCAACCAGTATGACCTAATTGACATTTATAGTACACACCACCCTATAACAGCAAAATAGATATTCAAGCACACACAGACTATTTATCAAAAAAGACCATTTTCTAGGCCACAAAACAAGTATTGACACATTTGATATACTTTAGATCATGTAAAGTACAATCTCTGACTACAATGAAATTAAATTAGAAATCAGTAACAGAATTCTATATGGAAATTCTCTCAAATGTTTGGAAACTAGATAATACACCTCCAGATAATCCATAGTCAAGAAGAAACAAAAGGAGGGTTAGTTTCAATGTATTTTGACCTAAGGGAAAATGAGAACACCATCCCGCTATTTGTGGGATGCAGATACAGTAGAGAGATTTGTTTTTATGTTGAATGCCTATAATAGGAAAAGAAGAAAGGCCTCATATCAGTCATTCGGCTTCACCTTAAGGAACTAGAAAAAAAGAACAAGTAAACTCTAAAGTAAGGAGAAGAAAAGAAAGCACAAATATTAGAGTCAAAATCAGTGTGAATTACCCCCAAAACAGGGAAAAGTCAATAAAACCAAACACTGATTCTTGAGAAGATTAATGAAATTGATTAACTTCTACCCAAACTAAAAAATTGAAGACAGAAATTACTAATATCAGGAATAAGAAAGATTTTATCACTACAGGATCTGAAGAAATGAAAAGGATAATGAGGGAATTTTAGGAACAACTTTACTCCACTAAGTAGGACAAAATAGATAAAATGGAGAAGTTCCTTGAAAGATGCAAAACCAAAGCTCACTTAAGAAATAGAAAAATCCTATATCTATTACCTTATTATGAATGACCTTATATCTATTAATAAAATTATATTTGTAATAACAAGAATTGTCACAAAACTTTAAGACAGATATCTTCACTGGAAATAATTCCAGTTCTACAAACTATTCCAGAAAATTCAAAAGGAGGGATTACTTCCCAGCTGGTTCTATGAGGTCAGCATTATCCTGAAACCAACATGAGAGAAACATTACAGTAAAAGGAAACAACCAATCAAAATGTATCATGAACACATGTGAAATTTTTAAGTAAAACTGCAACAAATGGATCCAGCAATATATTAAAGAAAGACAATACATAATGTACCAGTGGAGTTTATCCCAGGAATGCAAAGTTATCTCACTATTTGAAAACCAATTAGGTGAATTCACCATAGGAACAAACTGAAAAAGAAAGACCGCATCATCCTCTCAGTACATTCAGGAAAAAGTATTTGACACAATTCAGTATCCACAACTCATTAAAAACTCTCAGCAAACTAGGAGTAGAAGGTAACTTGCTACTAAGAATCTAAGAATATAAAATTTCTAGAAGAAAATGTGGAAGAAAATTATTGTAACCTTGGATTAGGCTAAGATTTCTCAGATACAGTAACATAATCACGATCCACAAGAGAACACATTGATAAATAGGACTTCATTAAAACTGTAAATCTAAAGAAACTACCATCAGAGTGAACAGGCAACCTACAGAATGGGAGAAAATTTTTGCAATCTACTCATCTGACAAAGGGCTAATATCCAGAACCTACAAAGAACTCAAACAAATTTACAAGAAAAAAACAAACAACCCCATCAAAAAGTGGGCAAAGGATATGAACAGACATTTCTCAAAAGAAGACATTCATACAGCCAACAGACACATGAAAAAATGCTCATCATCACTGGCCATCAGAGAAATGCAAATCAAAACCACAAGGAGATACCATCTCACACCAGTTAAAATGGCAATCATTAAAAAGTCAGGAAACAACAGGTGCTGGAGAGGATGTGGAGAAATAGGAACACTTTTACACTGTTGATGGGATTGTAAACTAGTTCAACCATTAGGGAAAACAGTATGGCGATTCCTCAAGGATCTAGAACTAGAAGTACCATATGACCCAGCCATACCATTACTGGGTATATACCCAAAGGATTATAAATCATGCTGCTATAAAGACACATGCACATGTATGTTTATTGCGGCACTATTCACAATAGCAAAGACTTGGAATCAACCCAAATGTCCATCAATGACAGACTGGATTAAGAAAATGTGGCACATATACACCATGGAATACTATGTAGCCATAAAAAAGGATGAGTTTGTGTCCTTTGTAGGGACATGGATGCAGCTGGAAACCATCATTCTTGGCAAACTATCGCAAGAACAGAAAACCAAACACCGCATGTTCTCTCTCATAGGTGGGAACTGAACAATGAGATCACTTGGACTCGGGAAGGGGAACATCACACACCGGGGCCTATCATGGGGAGGGGGAGGGGGGAGGGATTGCATTGGGAGTTATACCTGATGTAAATGACGAGTTGATGGGTGCTGACGAGTTGATGGGTGCAGCACACCAACATGGCACAGGTATACATATGTAACAAACCTGCACATTATCCACATGTACCCTAGAACTTAAAGTATAATAAAAAAAAAAAACTGTAAATCTCTGCTTTTTTATAAACAGTGTTAGGAAGAATTACAGGATAAACCAGTCTGGGAGAAAATATTTTCAAAGCCTATGTCCGATAAAGGACTTTCTCTAGATGTATAAAGAACTCTCAAAACCCAATAATAAGAAAACAACCCAATTAAAAATGGACAAAATAGGCCAGGGGCGGGCGCAGTGGGTGACTCATGCCTGTAATCCCAGAATTTTGGGAGGCCGAGGCAGGTGGATCACCTGAGGTCAGGAGTTTGAGATCAGCCTGGCCAACATGGCTAAACTCCATCTCTACTAAAAATACAAAAAGTTAGCCAGGCATGATGGTGGGCACACATAATCCCAGCTACCTGGGAGGCTGAAGCAGGATAATCGCTTGAACCCAGGAGGCAGAGGTTGCAGTGAGCCGAGATTGTGCTGTTGCACTCCAGCCTGCATGACACAGCAAGACCTTGTCTAAAAAAAAAAAAAAAAAAAAAAAAAAGAAAAAATGGACAGATGGCAAATAATCACACACAAAGACGCTTGATGTTACTAGTGATTTGTGAAATGCAAATGAAAATTACAGTGAGATATCACTAAACACTTAATAAAATAGCTATAATTGAAAGAAAAAACCTGATGATGCAAAGTGTTGCTGACACTTTGGAGGACTTAGGACACTCATACACCAGTGGTGCAAAAGTAATATGGTACAACCACTCTGCAAGACAGTTTAGCAATTTTATTAAAAGTTAAACATACAACTACTATATTTATTAAGATAAAAGAAAGCATATATCCATCTGAGTAATTGTACACAATTGTTCATAGCACTTTATTTTCTATAATAGCCCCAAACTGGAAATAACCCACTTATTTATCAACAGATGAATGTATAAACACACTACTAGAATATCCAAACAATGTAAATACTACTCACTAATAAAAATGAGCAACATATGGATACAGCAATACGGATGGATCTCAAAATAATTCTACTGAGGACAAGAGGCCAGACAAAAAAGAAAGCATGCAACAATTAGGTTTACAAAAGGATGGAAGTAAAATTTTGGGAGAGATGGATATGTTCATGATTTTTACTGTGGCTGCTGTTTTACAGGTGTATACATATGTTAACTAAATATGTGCAGCTTATTGGGTAATTATTGAGCAATTACACCTTAATACATCTGCTAAAAAAATCTGGCAGACTTTTACGCAGAATATACAAAGAACTCTCACACCTCAATAAGAAACAACACAAAATTTGGCAAAATATTTGAATAGACATTCCACCAAAGAAGATATTTTGAATCATCCATAACCATACTATAATGATTAAAATTACAAAAACTGATACAACTTAAACTCTCATGCATTGTTGGTAGAAATGGAAAATGGGTATCTACTTTGGAAAACAGTTTTGAACTTGCTTATAAAGATAAATCCACACTTAATCATACATAACCATGCAACCCAGCAATTCCACTCCTGGGTTTTTCCCTAAGAGAAATGATAACACATGTCCACAAAAAGCCTTGTCCATGAATGTTTATAGCGGCATTGTGCATGGTCACCAAAAACTCAAAACATCTCAAATGTTCATTAACTTGCAAATGGATAAACAAATTGTGTTCTCTGTATACAATGAAATATTATTTAGCAACAAAAAGGAAGGAACTATTGAACCTCAACAGAAGTTGTAGGAACTACAGCTCAGATATGAATATCAAAAATATGCTATGGTAAAAAAGCCAAAAATGAAAAGACTACATAATATATTTATATGAAATCCTAGAAAAAGCAAAACTATAGTGCAGAAAGCACAGTAGTTGCCTGAGGCCATGTTTGGGGAAGGAGGTAGATTGCAAAAGGGCACAGGGAACTTGTCGGGGTGATGGAAATTTTCTGTATTATGATTGTGGTAGTGCTTGCACATCTATACACATGTGTCCGTACCTGCCAAACTTTACACATAAAATAGGTGAATTTTATTGTGTATAACTTGTTCTTCAATATAGATGTTAAAAAATTAGACATCAGTTTTGCCTGACTCCTTCCCTTTAATGACTGCCATGCAGGGTTACTCTCCGGGGAGGAACAGTGTCTCGTGTAGCCCAGTCATACAGCTGCCCAAAATGGGAAAGCACTGAAGAAAACAAATTGCCATGAGAGTCTCCTGTCCCTGCCTTGGATGATTTCATGCTAATCCAAGACAGTTTATGCTAAAAAATATGAAATTCATCAGGAATTCGATTAGGTTTTAAGTTGTCTTATTTTACTACAAATGGGCCTTATGTTTAGACGGTGATGGCACTTGGAGAGTATATTTATGTTTGTTTCATCTTGAAAGTGAGCTTTTAAATGTATATTTATGAATGTATATTGAAGGTTTATTATTAGGATATATCTTTCATTTGGTTAAATGAGATGTGAAAATGCAACATACTTAATTTCATTCTATTTTTTAAATTTCTAAATGTTGAAATTGTGTTTTGAAATGATGCTTTAAAATATTTAACTTATTTAAAAAATATGTCTCTGAAAATCTAGATGTTGTGTTATGTGTCTATTTTCTCTAGACAGGAATACATTTCTGATATGGATATATATGTCTATCTTTTCTCAGGCCTGGTTGCAGTATGCTTGAAATCTGGGATGTGGAAGACCCTTCCAATGCAGCGAACCCTCCCTTATGTAGCGTCCTGCTCAAAGATGCGAGGCCTTACTTCACCACAGTATTTCAGAATAGTGTGTACAGAGTATTGAAGGTTAACTGAGAAGGAAACTACCCATTACACTATGGTACAATGCCATGTGTCAAAAACAATCACCCTTTGGCTTGTTTACATTAATAAAAATCACAAGCTTTAATAACAGACACTTAAAAATAAGATAAAAATGGATTGAAAGTTTTTCTGATTACTAAAAGGTAAATTACTTTTCTATTCATTGAATGTCAGCCTTATTAAGCTCGTCATATAAATTATGAAATCATTCATGTCATACTGCATAAACGTTCATTTCAGAGTTTTAAAGTGAAATGTATATAAAAGAACAATGAATTTTAATAAATCAAGGGTATGTAAGTCCTTTTTCATCCAACTAGGTGAATTGCTTCAGATTTTCTCTAGTACCAGAGTGTACCCGCTCAAACTCTGAACCACTTAAGGCAGAAGAATCAAGCTCTGAAATGATATCCTTAAGATGCTGATGCTGGTCACAACCTCTTTACCTCTGTGAGGAAATTGTAACATGTGTCTTTTAAGGTGTTTTTATTTTACCAGCCCTTAAGAAAGATCTCTAATACCTTTTAATGCTTTTTTTATATATATATAATTTCAAGTTGAAATGTTTTTAAAAACACCTTGTTTTGTAATGGTTTGACTCTCTTCAGATGTATTTACTCCACTAGATACATATTTGCCACTGGCTAGTTCTCCATCTAAGCTCAAGAGGTTATTCATCTCTCTTTAGATTCCAGTGGTTTTTCTTTTAACATCCAGGTAAAATAGAAATTGCTATAGTATACAACCAAATTTTGGAGTTAAACATAATCAGAAAAGAAAATCCAGTTAAATTTATCAAGTGAGATTTTCAGATCCTAGATCTTGAATAAAGCAAAGGTCTTTTCATCTTGATGGCCCCAAAGCTTGTTGGTCATGGTCTTTATTCCTGGCCACTGTCTTCTTAAATAATATATTTTAAGCCCTCATTTGTTTTTGGTTTTGGATGAGGAAAGTCATGTTCTCTAAGTCCTCTCCCCTAATAAAACCTTCCCAACAATAGTGCTTTGAAAAGTGGTAAATAGTTATCTTGAAGATACTCTTGCCAAATGCAAAGATAAACATTCTTTTTGTCTGCTTTATAAATATGAAATATGCCAGATCTATAGTATTTTAATGTGCATCTACTTTAAATGAGTCATCTTGGGGTTTTTATAATTCCCTTACATTCTTGCCCCTCTGTACTTGAAATAACAAAATGCCTTAATTGTATAGATGAGTTCTCTTACAATAGACAGGCAGTTATATGCAGCAAAACCAATAAAGTTATTTTTCAACTTTCACAGTTGTAAAATATTTTATAACAGGATACAAAACAGCCAAGAAAACATGCCACATTTTATTTATTTTAGCATTTTCAAATAATTTGTTTTTGGTATAAGCACAGGATAAAAAAGGAAAGCGTCAAAGAAAAGAGACGTAACACCTAACATTCATAAAAATTAACAAAGTATATTTTGGATGATGTTTTCACAGGAAATATTTTAAATAAGTTGGTAGAATTTTTAAAATGGTACTGTATTAGCTAATAAAACATTCAGTACAAATATATGTTTGGATTTATGCATTAAAAACTAATAAAATTATTTTCAACTTTTGTATTTGTAAATTATTTTGGTACAGGAGACAAAGCATCTAAGAAAGCATGCCACACATTTTACTTATTTTAGCATTTTCGAATAATCCATTTCAGTGATGTGTGGGGCAAAAAAGGAAAAGAGACATAATACCTAACATTCATAAAATTAAAGTAACACATTTCAGATGATGTTACAGTAGCAAAGACTTGGAACTAACCCAAATACCCATCAATGATAGACTGCATAAAGAAAATGTGTCACATACACACCATGGAATACTATGCAGCCATGAAAAAGGATGAGTTCACGTCCGTTGCAGGGACATGGATGAAGCTGGAAGCCATAGTTCTCAGCAAACTAACACAAGAACAGAAAACCAAACACCACATGTTTTCATAAGTGGGAGTTGAATAATGAGAACACATGGACACAGACGGGAGAACATCACACACCAGGGCCTGTTGGTTGGGGATGGGGGTTGGGGGTAAGGGGAGGGAGAGCATTATGACAAATACCTAATGCATGCGGGACTTAAACCCTAAATGACAGGTTGATAGGTGCAGCAAACCACCATGGCACATGTATGCTATGTAACAAACCTACACGTTCTGCACATGTATCCCAGGACTTAAAGTAAAATAAATTTTAAAAAGTCAGTAGAACTCAACAAAAAAATGGATGAGATGTATTAATGTTCCATACACATATGATGTTTTCATATATATGTTATTTTCATGTACTCTTGGTGTTAAGTAACAGTAAAGCCCTTGAAGATCCTGTTTTCTGTCTTTTCTCATCCTTCACAATGCACACATTTTGAAATTGAAATTGTTCTGATATAAAGGGAGAAATCACGGGTTGCAGGGCTTACTAGCTGTGTTTACATTGGCAGTGCTCTTTCTCAGGCATTTAAAATGATTCTGTATAGTCTTACACAGAAGGCAATACACTATGATGGAAATAGTGTGAGCTATGCAATAAGATGGATCTAAGTATGAATACTGGTTCTTCCACTAGTTAGGTATATTGCCTACCATCTATTCAAAAGATATTTATTGAGCACTTACTGTATTTCAGGCACCGTGCTAAGGTTGGTCATGTTACTTAACTCCATGAGCTTTCTTCACCTGTAAAGCAGAACTCACAGTACCTACTTAGCAGGGTCATTATGAGGATTAGTGAAACAATGTTTTGAAGTACCTGGCACATAAAGGCACTCAACAAACACTAGTTTCTTCTGCACCGCCCCCTACAGCTCACTAATAACCATTTCAGTAATATCAAGTTACAGAGTGAGGTTAGCTCATTTCAGAATTCCAAATAGTCTCACCTTTATTTGATGTCATCAAATAGGAGAACTGGGCTGCAGCTCGTTCTTAATACAAATTGTTCTACTAAATTCTTGCCTGTATATATTTTATGTTTTATTCTTTTGAAACATGAGGAGATTTTCACTTAATGCAATGAAGCTTTTTCCATAGTTTCTAGAATCCTATTTTTGCACACTAATCTGAAACTATGGCCAGAAGTGAGGTGCACACAAGCTGCAACAATTCCTTCCATCATCCAGTTGTCAGAAGCTAATGCACAGCTCGACAAATAATATCTGTGTCCTACCACTTTGCTGCTGACAGGCACCAAAAATCTGAGTACTTTAATAACAAAATGATGTTTATATTTTTATACATTACATGTTTCTGTTATATATGAAGGACAAACTCATAGAAAAATTAGTTTTGAAAAAAACAGGACATTTTAAAGAAGGGGACAATTACATATATACACACACATAGTAGCAAAAATGGCAATAGCTCAAAAGTGGTTAAGATATACAGACAGACACTGAGATGAACATCTTAGTGCATACTTTATGATTTTAAAGTTATTTCCATAGGATAGATTTCATAAAGTTAAATTTCCTTAAAAAATGGTGGACACCCTTAAAGCCTTCCATGCAGTTAGCCTCAAATTACCTTTACAAAGGTATGCATGCACCTTTTGGATTGTATGCACCACCAATAGTGTGTATAACAATGCTCGTTTTACAACACTCTGAGATTAATTAGCCTTATTAAGAATATATTTTGCTAATTTGTGAGGCCCAACATAGTAGTTGTTATTATTTTCATTTGTATTTAGTCTATGTTCAGAAAAACTCACCATATTCTTTAGAAAGTGTACATCTCTGAAGCTCCGTATGGGTTCATATTCTTTAATTCATTGAGTCTCTTCATAAAGGATGGGGATTGAGATAAGGGGAAAGAAAAATCTTTGAAAATTCTTAATATGAGAAATATAAGGAAATTTTCAAAAGGGCAGGTATATATATATATAATTTCATGCACAAAAGTCAAATTTAAATGGGTCAAGGACTTAAATGAAAGCAAAACTTTTAAAGTCTTAGAAGAAAATAGGGAAATACAGATGAAAACCACACGGTAACATTCACATGTTGGATAAGAATTGGTGAGGACAGGGTGCCACAAGAACTCTCATGAAATTATAGTAGCAGTGTAAATTGGTACAGCCACCTTAGAAAATAAGTCATTATTACCTAATAAGTTTTAAAGTAAGTAGTCTCTGCAATTTATAGTTTCACCCTAAAGAAATGTTGGTACAAATATACCAAGGAAACCAATTACAAGAATCTTCATGGAAGCATTATTTGTACCTGAGGGAAAAAAGCTGGAAACAACTCAAAGGCCCACCAACAGGATGGACAAAATGAATACTTCCATACAACGTAATATTGTGAAGGAGTGAGTGTGATCTACAGTCACAAGCATCAGCAGGAACCAATGTCAAATAGACTGTTAAAGATAAAATACTAAGTCATCAAAGGGGATGTGTGTGCATGTCAATATATACGCTATTTACATATGGCCTAAAAGCAAACAAGACAATATTATAGAAGATACAGTGTGGCAAAATAGCGAAAGCATAGGCATAATTCAAAACAGGCTGGTGATCACTTCTAGGGAAGAATGCAATACAGGAGAAGCCCTGGGTGCTTCAATGTTAATATTCAATTTCTTAGTATTAAGTATACAAGTGTTCATTTTATACTTCTTTAAAATGTGTGTGTGTATATATGTATATAATGCTTAATATATATTTATACTCTTCAAAGTCGGGCTTTGATTCCTCATCAGTGGTTCTTAAACCTCATGTTCTCTTTAGGTAGCTCTGGGTGCTTAAATAAGCATCAAGAGTTGTTCTGATGACACGTCCAGCTATTCAAATAAATGTTCAAATTGTAGATTTTGTTGTTTCTATTTGTGCAATGTATTTTTTTCCTTCCAACTTCTATTTCAGGTTCAGGCGTACATTTGCAGGTTATATAGGTAAATTGCATGTCATGGGGTTTGGTGTACAGATTATTTTGTCACCCAGGTAATAAGCATAGTACCTGATAGGCATTTTCTCAGTCCTCCCTCTCCTCCCACCCTCCACCCTCAAGTAGGCCCTGGGGCCTATTATTCCCTTCTTTTTGTCCATGTATGCTCAATGTTTAGTTCTCACTTATAAGGAGTACATACAGTATTTGGTTTTCTGTTCTGTGTTAGTTCACTTAGGATACCGGCCTCCAGCTCCATCTGTGTTGCTGCAGAGGACATGATCTCATTCTTTTTATATGGCTGCATAGTATTCCATGGTATATATGTACCACGTTTTCTTTATCCATTCCACCATTCATGGGCATTTAGGTTGATTCCATGTCTTTGCTATTGTGAATAATGCTGCAATGAACATACGTGTCTATGTGTTTTTATGGTAGAACAATTTATATTCCTTTGGGTTTATATCCAGTAATGGGATTGCTGGGTTGAATGATAGCTCTGTTTTAAATTCTTTGAAAAATCTCCAAACTGCTTTCCACAGTGGCCAAACTGGTTTACATTTCCACCAGCAGTGTATGAGTTTTCTCTTTTCTCTGCAACTTCACCAGCATCTTATTTTTTAAATTTTATTTTATTTTTTTACTTTTTCATCATAGCCGTTCTGACTGGTGAGATGGATGGTATCTTACTGTGGTTTTGATTTGCATTTCTCTAATGATTAGTGATGGTGAACATCTTTTCATATGCTTGTTGCCTACATGCATGTCTTCTTTTGAGAAGTATCTATTCACATTTTTTGCCCATTTTTAATGAGGTTGTTTGCTTTTGCTTGTTGATTTAAGTTCCTTACAGGTGCTGGATATTAGACCTTTGTCAGATGCACAGTTTGCAGGTGTTCTTCCCCCATTTTGTAGGTTGTGTGTTTACTCTGTTGATAGCTTCTTTTACTGTGTAGAAGCTCTTTAGTTTTATTAGATCCCATTTGTCAATTTTTGTTTTTGCTACAATTGCTTTTGGCACCTTCATCATGAAGTCTTTGCCAAGGCCTATGTCCATGGCCTTTCCTGTTTTCTTCTAGGGTTTTTATAGTTTTAAGTTTTACATTCAAATCTTTCATCCATCTTGAGTTGATTTTTGTGTATGGTGTAAGGAAGGAGTGCTACAGCTTCTTAAAAATTACTGGATTGTGTTTCATAGGATTTTGAAAAAAAGATGTCATTCATAGAAATTGCATTAAAGTTCACATCTCTCAGGATGTGTTTCTTCATCTGTACATAGGTGGTAATACCTACTTCACAGAATTATGAGGATCAAGCAAGGTGTTCCGTGTCAATGTGCATTATTAAGGGCTACACACGTGATCCATTTTAATACCACCAGACAATAGGCCAACTTTGAATTGGATGCTAATAAAAAAGGTATGATGTATTCATAATTCAAAAAGCAAATAAGATTATTTATATTTGACTTTGAATAATTTTTGAGGTGCTTTTGCAGCTACTGACTTCCTTAGTATGCTTGCCTGAGATTAAAATAGATATTGACTTCCTTCTTATGCTTTTCTGAGATGAAAATTCTTTCATATTCTTTGAGCACATATAAATAATGGCCTTTAGTTTTAAAATTTTCATCCAAGAGATACGTATAATTCATATATAAATATTGAGATTATTCAGATGAAGCTGCAAAGCCAGTTCATGGAATATACTGGATTGAATCATATCCAAGAACCTACGAATGTTATTTTAAAAGCATCTCAGCTATTGAAACGAGCAAGCCTGTTTACACAGCTTCATACAGACATAAGAAATACAATGGGGATCACACACATGAGAGTTACTTATTTAACAAGGATGGTGTGGCAGCCACAAAAGTACACCACCTCTAGAGTATTCCTCTGAGAACCTGCTGTCCAGCTGCAGGGAGCAGAGTTAACTGACAGCCTTAAACTGCAGCACCGTCAGCATCTGCACGGCATTCACGCTGGTTCACATTCTTCCTAGGCAACCCCCAGTCAATGACTGAGCAAGGAAGATATACCAGTCTGTTCTCACATTGCTATAAGGAAGGAAATACCCAAGACTGGGTAGTTTATAAAGGAAAGAGGTTTAATTGACTCACATTTCAGTATGGCTGGGGAGGCCTCTGGAAACTTACAATCATGGCAGAAGGTGACGGGGAAGGAAGCCACCTTCTTCACAAGGTGGCAGGAAGGAGAAATGAACACAGGAGAAACTACCAAACACTTACTAAATAATCAGCTCTCGTGAGAACTCACTATCACGAGAACAGCATGGGAGAAAACACCCCCATGATTCAATTACATCCACCTGGTCTCTCCCTTGACATGTGGGGCTTATGGGGATTACAATTCAAGATGAGATTTTGGGTGGGGACAGAGCCAAACCAGATGAGAAGGGTACTGTAGAGCCTGGCTGTTTTGGCCCGATGCTGAACTGCTTCATCAGGCAATCTTTGCTCTAAGCTCCTCACTGAGCAAGCCAAGCCCTGGTCAGCCGTCCTTTGCAGCTGGAGGCTCTCCTGCTTTCTTCCTCTTTCATAGATATCAACCGGCCTCACAGCTGAAGGCTTTACCTGCCCAATCCTGCTCCCCCTCCTCTAACAGCTATGACACCTTCCTAGTTTCACCCCTTCACCCATTCCAGTTTTACATAAGTTTTCCTCACTACACAGAGATGGTGCCACCAAGACCATTATTCATTTTACAACCTTACTGGGATCCCCTGACGAAATCCCTCCAGGACTACAGTACAGTAGCCCCTGGCAGAAGAGAGGACCCTGTACCTGTAAGATGCCTGCCCTATCTCACAGATCCAGATCCCTGTCAAATTTTAGAGTTCTAGTATGGAGAAAAGTCCCTTGAGAACAGTAGAGCCTGGATTGAACTCTTTAAATAAGTAGGAGGTAGGTGCCTGTGGTCCCAACTACTCGGGAAGCTGAAGCAGGAGGATCCCTTGAGCCCAGGATGCAGAGAGATATGATTGAGCCACTGCACTCCAGTGTGGGCAACAAGGTGAGATTCTGTCTCAAGAAAAAAAAAAAAAAAAAAAAAAAAAAAAAAAAAAGTGATGGTGTGCAAAATGTTCGTTTTATGTATACTTAGTGCCATCTGCTGGTTATGAAATATGATAGCATTTGTCATGAAATTACAAAACGTGTTAAGGTGCTAGTTTGCACGTTTTAATAGAAAATGCGAGAAAGGAAGAGAACTCAAGGACATGAACTACACTTGTTTTAGTTTTGTTTGAGTTGTGATGATCTCAGTGGCCCCTCTCTCCCTCACCCACCCACTTCTTCTATTTATTCAATCTCTCTCCCTCCTCTGGTGCCTTAAAAGGATCTCCATGCTTTGCATCCCACCTGCTCTCCAGGATCAGGGACTCACCCGACATCACACCTTTTGCTTCAGCAACAATGAACTGCTGGAAATGTCCAGCAACTCTTTTTCCTGCCAGTGCTCACACTGTCCCCTTGCCTGTTAAGGTCTTACCTATCTTCCTCCCACACCCCTGCCTCTCACCTGCTCAGATGTCCCCTCCTGCCAGCAGCCAGTCCTGACTCCTCTGTGATCTGCTAATGCCACTCCACCTGTCACATAGTTCAATCATTTCAAAATGATCTGTTTTCCTTTGAAGTCTTTTATTGAACTCTGAATTACTTAATAAAAGTGTTTGTATATTATTTATTCCTGTTTTCCACCCGACACAGTACCTGGAACATAGTAGATGCTCAGCAAACATTGCGCCAAAGAATAATGTGGAAAATAAATGGTTAAGACATAGAACAATTTTAAAGATAGGGTATTTGAGTCACTTTTCCTGTTTTCTGTCCCTACAGTATGGCTGAATCACCCCCTGTATGGCTCAACATTTCTTCATTGTTTTTAAAGTACCCAACACTATATTGAGTGCTCTGGGGATCAAAATAATAGTATATATATTAAGACTGGGTTTGAATCCCTCCTCTACCATTTACTAGCTGGGCAGTTTATTTAACATTTTAAAATTTCATCATCTGTTAAGTGGAAATACTAAAGTTATCTTCTTCAAAAATGACATTTGGAAGAAAAAATAAAGTGATACATGTAAAGCATATGAGATTCAGTAAACACTCGGTTAGTGGTGAGTTGTTTTTGTTGTTATTGCTAAGCCCCAGGAACCCATTGTTTGAAGATCAGCAGAGAGCACTTACTGGTTGGGTGGGATTTCTGTTCTCTACTCAATGGTTTGTTTATTCTTTAGAGACTGTCTGTCCCCTCTAGAGTCTATTATTAATATTTTGTTATGCCAATTTAGGGGAGTTTTACTATTGTGCTGTTTCTCTAATAATAGCTAATTTATATCTTTAATTTTTAAAAGCCATTATGCTGGAAACAGAACATTCATACAAATAATGTATGGTGAAGCTAATGAAAAAGGATAGATGACTACTTCTCAATTGGAAATGGATACAAATACCATCAAGGGAACTGGTGTTTGGGGTATAGATTTTACCTACTGTCACAGCTTGGTTGGGTGGAGGATGGGGAAGGCAGTGGTATCTGTCTACTTTTAGAGTTTGTAAATGTTTCTCTGGATTCCTGTTTTTGTAGCAGATAATTTTGAGAAAATTTTGCCATGAGAAAGAGTCTGAAACCAAAAAGCTAAACAGAGGCAAAGGTTTGCAGCTTGGATCTTTAATATTAATAAGTCTATTGCTTTTTCCTACCTCCCACTCCTGCTACCTGAAGAAGGTGAGTAGGAGGGGAGGGATGGTGAAAGAGGGGGGATGTGGAGGGAAAAGGACATAAAAGGTGGTTGGGTAGATGACAGATAGTGGCTGTCTGCCTGCCACCCCTCTAGGTATGCCTCTGAGGGTGGCCTCTGCTTTTGCCCATGGGGGACTCATTCACGCACAAAAGAAGATGACAGACAACTGGCCAGAACTTACAGCACTGAAATGAAACACAGAGGCCACTTTTGGGCCCCTGTGTTTCATCATAATTATAATTATATTAGTTTGCTAGGGCTGCCATCACCAAGTACCACAGACAGGTATTGGAGATCAAGGTATATATCAGCAGGGTTAGTTTCTTCTGGGATCTTTCTTCTTGATTTGCAGTGAGTGTTTTCTCCTTGTGTCTTCACATGATCTTTCCTCTATGCCTGTTGTGTCCTAATCTCCTTTTCATATAAATTCACAATTGAGCACATAACTCCTATTTAATACCATACATTGGAATAAAAAGCCTTATAACAATGCACATGATACAAATTCTTTTCTTTAAAGCTTAGTTTGACTATTTTGCAGTAATGAAAGATGGTCCTGACATACAGAATGTCATCTAGCTTACACCTGCATGGGGCATGCATGGCATGAGGCATGCAGAAGAAAGAGATGAGCAATCCTTACCGGAAAAGAGACCACCCTCTCCTTTAATGGGAGGGGAAATTAAAGAATAATGCCCATAGTTTGCTGCAAACACTATTGCCCAATTTAATACTGTAACGGAATCCACATGTTTCTTTTCCAACAACGTGTGTCCAATCATTGTTAACTATACCTTTATTATCTTTATAATGTTGAGGTAAAGAGCTTTCTGCTATTATGCATTAATAAGTCCATCCCTAATGCCATCACGGTTCTAGTGTCCAGGGAAGGAATCTGTATTAGTCTGTTTTCACACTGCTATAAAGAATATCACCAGAGACTGGGTAATTTATAAAGAAAGGAGGTTTAATTGACTCACAGTTCTGCATGGCTGGGGGTGGCCTCAGGAAATTCACAATCATGGTGGAAGACAAGGCACATCTTACATGGCAGCAGGTGAGACAGAGAGAGAGAGAGAGAACCAGGAAGTGCCACACTTTAAAACCATTAGCTCTCATGAGAACTCACTCACTATCATGAAAACAGCATGGGGGAAACCACCTCCATGATCTAATCACCTCCCACCAGATTTCTCCATTGCCACCTAAGGATTACAATTCGAGATGAGATTTTGGTGGGAACACAAAGACAAACCATATTATTTCACCACTGGTCCCTCCAAAATTTCATGTCCCTTTCACATTTCAAAATCAACCATTCCTTCCCAACAGTCCTAAAGTCTTAACTCATTCCAGTATTAACCTGAAAGTCCAAGTCCAGAGTCTCATCTGAGACAAGGCAAGTTACTTCTACCTATGAGTCTGTAAAATCAAAAGCAAGTTAGTTACTTCCAAGATACAATAGGGGGCTGGGTGCTGTGGCTCACACCTGTAATCCCAGCACTTTGGGAGGCCGAGGCAGATGGATCACCTGAGGTGAAGAGTTCAAGACCAGCCTACCCAACATGGTGAAACCCCACCTCTACTAAAGATACAAAAATTAGCTGGGTGTGGTGGCAAGCACCTGTAGTCCCAGCTACTCGGGAGGCTGAGGCAGGAGAACTGCTTGAATGTGGGAGGTGGAGGTTGCAGTGAGCCAAGATCATGCCAGTGCACTCCAGCCAGGGTGACAGAGGGAGACTCCATCTCAAAAAGAAAAAAAAGATACAATAGGGGTACAGGCATTGGGTAAGTGTTCCCATCCAAATGGGAGAAATTGGCCAAAACAAAGGGCCCACAGGCCACATGAAAATCTAAAACCCAGCTGGGCAGTCATTAAATCTTAAAGCTCCAAAATGATCTCCTTTGACTCCACTTCCCACTCCCAGGGCACGCTGATGCAAGGGGTGGGTTCCCATGGCCTTGAGCAGCTCCACCCCTGTGGCTCCGCAGGGTACAGCCCCTCTAGCTGCTTTCATGGGCTGGCATTGAATGCCTGTGGCTTTTTCAGATGCAAGGTGCAAGCTGTCGGTGGATCTACCTTTCTGGGGTCTGGAGGACGGTAGCCCTCTTCTCACAGCCCCCCTCAGTGGGGACTCTGTATGGGAGCTCCAACCCCACATTTCCCTTCTGCACTGCCGTAAGAGAAGTTCTCCATAAGGGCTCCACCCCTGTAGCAGACTTCTGCCTGGACATCCAGGCTTTTCCATACATCCTCCTAAATCCAGATGGAGATTCCAAAAGCTCAACTCTTGTCTTCTGAATACCCACAGGCCCAACATCATGTGGAAGCTGCCAAGGTTTGGGGCTTGCATTCTCTGAAGCAATGGCCTTAGCTGTACCTTGGCCCCTCTTAGCCACAGCTGGAGCTGGAGTGGCTGGAATGCAGGACACCATGTCCCAAGGTTGCACAGAACAGCAGGGCCCCTGAAAACATTTTCCCTCCTAGGCTTTTGGGCCTGTGATGGGAGGGGCTACTTTGAAGATCTCTGAAATGCCCTGCAGACATTTCCCCCATTGTCTTGGTGATTAACATTTGGCTCCTTGTTACTTATGCAAATTTCTGCAGCTGGCTTGAATTTCTTCCCAGAAAAATTTCTACCACATGGTCAGGCTATACATTTTCCAAATCTTTATGCTCTGCTTCCCTTTTAAATGTAAGTTCCAATTTCAAACCATCTCTTTGTGAGCTCATGTAACTGAATGCTTTCAGAATCAACCAGATTACCTCTTGAATGCTTTACTGCTTAGAAATTTCTTCTGCCAGACACCCTAAATCATCTCTCTGAAATTTAAAGTTTCACAGATCTCTGGAGCAGGTGCAAAATGCTGCCAGTCTCTTTGCTAAAAGCATAGTAAGAGTGACCTTTAGTCCAGTTCCCAGCAGGTTCCTCATTTCCATCTAAGACCATCTCAGCCTGGACTTCATTGTCTAGATCACAATTAGCATTTTGGTCAAAACAATTCAAGAAGTCTCTAGGAAGTTCCAAACTTTCATTTATCCTCCTGTCTTCATCTGAGCCTTCCAAATGGTTCCAACCTCTGCCTATTATCCAGTTCCAAAGTTGCTTCCACATTCTCAAGTTATCTTTATAGCAGTACCCCACTACCTCAGTACCAATTCTCTGTATTAGTCCGTTTTCACTCTGCCATGAAGAATACCACCAGAGACTAAGCATTTATAAAGAAAGGAGGTTTAATTGACTCATAGTTCTGCATGGCTGGGGAGGCCTCAGGAAACTTATAATCATGGTAGAAGGTGAAGGGGAAGCGAGGCACATTTTACATGCAGCAGGCAACAGAGAGAGAGAGGGAGTGAGAGAGAAAGAGAGAGAGAGAGAGTCAGGAAGTACCACACTTTAAAACTATCAGACCTCATGAGAACTCACTCACTATCATGAGAATAGCATGGGGGAAACCATCCCCATGATCCAATCACCTTCCACCAGGTTCTTCCCTTGACATCTGAGGATTACAATTCAAGATGAGATTTCAGCGGGGACACAAAGCCAAACCATATCAGAGTCTTCCTCTTAAAATTCACGGAAAGGTCATCTCTATCTAATTGCTCTCTGATGCTTCTTTTGGCAGTACCACTAAAGACATTTCCATCCCAGAGAGTAGATGTGGAGGATGTCAGATTCAAAGATAAAAAATTATTTGTCATTGGTTACAACCACAAAACAATTTACTATAGTTTTAATACTGTGAATATCTGTTCTGATCCCAAGAGATCATCAGTCAAGTAGAGAAAAATGGAACAAACTATTTCTAGAGTGTCTAAAGCATTCATTCTATCATTTTAGTAGATGATATACATGACCATCAACATCCAGTCATTTCCTGAATAAGACAAGACATTACAATTTACCTTAGAGTGAAGCTGTTCTCACAGAATTTACATTGTACAATTTTGCTTTTTCACATGAATAAATTAGGGGCTCAGGAAGTAGAAGGACAAATAAAGCAGAGAACAAGCAGGAAAAATAATTCAGGTAGGACCAGTAATTCATAGAGGATCCCCAAGTTCAGGTGAAAGCATAGAATACATCTGAATGTGAGAGCTGGGCCAAAGATAGACTCACTTAGCCATGGACTCACTGACGTGTGGTCAAAGAAAAATAAGTCTGAAGAGCATTGGAAACTCGGGCAATAGTCACGGAATAAATGGATAGTCAAATACTACTAAAAATAATAATAATAGCCATCATTTACAGGCTTACTGTTTGCTAGACTCTTTATATATTATGTAATTTAATCTTTAGGACATCTTAGTAAAATTGCTTTGCAGATGAGAAAATTGGGTCTCAGAGATGTCAAGTACATTGCTTAAGGCCCTCCAACTAGACAGGGGCAAAGCTTGCAATTAAATTTGGGCCTGTCTGATCCATTGATACAATCAAACAAAACCATTGTGCCCTGGATGGAAGTCATTAATTTAAGGGGAAGTAGAACTGGACAACTAGAAACTAAGAGATCCAGGAGTTCTCACTGTGTATTTTGGACTAGGTGGTAGAGGACATGAAGAACAAGGAATAGCTGGCTGAGAATAAAAGCACTGACCCTCCTGCAAGAGAAAAGTAAGACAGAAACCCTGTAGTTGAAGAACTCAGATTCCAAAGGTTATCTCACGCATTGTTTCAAAAATTGTTGACCAAGCAAATTACTCAGCTCTTCTCATCCAAAACCTTCTCGGGCTTGGTGTAGACCTGGAATCCAGGGCAGGACTGAACCTCAGGGATGGGGACCAGTGTCCACCAGTACACATGGTGGAGAGGGGAAGGGAAGCAAGCCAAAAGGCCATTAATTAAACCCAGGAGCTCCTGGTTCCCAGCAGGATCCTGTTCTTTCTCTTCCCACAGTAAGAAGCTAGTGAGGAGATACAGACTCCAGGTGAATCCCTCCGCTGACTAGCTTGCTGTAGGATAACTGGGAAAGTGAGAGGATCCTGCATCCTCTTGAGGAAGTGCAGCTTTCTGCTGTCCAGACTCTGGAGTCCCCACTAGATTTGCTCATACACAGGACTTGCACTGGGCAGAAGTCTGTGGCACATGCCTTCGAAGCATTCCATTAGCTAGAATTTAAAATTCTCTGACGGAAATCAGAATCCTGTCTGAAGGCAATTTTGCAACAGTGTGAGGTGTGTGTGAGGCTCCTGAGGGCCATGGAGCTGTTCCAGGCAATTCAATGAATGGAGTGCTCAGCCGGACAGGGCAGGCACTCAATTTAAAACATGCATGTGAATGACTGATGGGACCTCTTGCTCAAACGTCTCGGATGCATTTTGCCAGGCTCTCCAAGTATGTAAAAGCCTTGGAAAATAACATGAAATTGCCTTGACTGCACTTATAAAATGGCTGAATGTAAATGCCCTTTAAAAATAATAATAATAAAAAACCTAAAGAGCATTTTTAAGGCTTTTGCTTCACAATAGGATGAAAATGATTCGAGGTGGGAGCACAATGATGTCAGTGAAGTGTGGCTCAGCCACGTTTTTGGTAGTTAATGCAGCCAGAGACACAGAGGAAGTCAGAAAACCTATTCTAAAATGATGTCTTAATGCAAAAAGAAAAAGCAGTGATGTGTAAATAGATACTGAGTTGTGTATTCTATTATGCAGCGGAAGGAAATTGAGATCAGAACTGCCATTCTAAGTAAGAGTTGATGGAGATTCTCCATTTCAGGTTCTTTGAGGTGCTTGATAATGTGAGGTCGAATACAAAGACACCTGACTTTCCTGTGCCTTGATCTGCCTATCTCTGAAGCAGAGAAAACACAGTGCGGCCACTCCATGATACTCTTGTGTGTAGTGTTTACCTTTCTCAGGCATGAGAAGGCTGCAGTTACACGATGGTTCTCAGAGATGTGTGGGGCATTTTTATCATACTTGTTTAACAAGACAAGAAAAATGCTATCCCTCATTCTGAGAATATGAAAGTCAATTTTAAAGCAAGGTCCCATATTAAAAAAAAAATTATTACGTTCCTTCTATGTGCCAGAATTTGTGCTAGGAGCTCAGAAAGTAGAGAACATTCTCTGTCCTTAAGGAACCCCAAGGAGGAGACAGACATATAAACCAGCAATCACACTAAGTATTGCAGATACTGGTGGCAGTAGTAGTACCTGTTTCCAGAGTGTGAACATAAAAATGGGATGCCGGATCAATGTGATTTGTGTGAGGTTGAAGCTACCAATATGCAAATGAGTCCCAAGTAGATGCCAGAAAATGCTTACCTAACAAAGCTGTTACCACCTCTCCCAGTGAAAACAGAAGTCATCCCACAGTGTCTCTAAAATTCCCACTATCCAGCATTCTTAAAAGCCCTCCTAAAGAGGGTAGGATAGGAGATGCAAGTTGTACATGGAATTCAATAATTATTAGATGTTAAATATTACCGAGACTGTCATTGCTGGCCAAGATAAAGTTAGCCCTCTATAGTTGGTCTCTCTCACAGATTACAGTTAAAAATAAATACAGAAAGCAACTATTTAAGGACTCTGAAAAGTAAACACCAGAAGATAGTTTGAAAGTCAAAATTTGAAGAAAAACCAGTATTAGGATGAGAATCCTGAGTTATTTTTGCTTTTTTATCTCACTGCTTTGAAATGAAAGTGGCCCTAACTATGGAACTGAGGAGTAGGAGCAGACATCAAAACTCAGAGAAATCTCCTTCACCGAACCAAACAGATACAGAGACCTCTGTAAGCAGAAAAGTGTAGAACATATTCCAAGGCTTCCCCCCACCCGCCCCCGTTTTTCCCTCTTTTTTTCTCCTATCTCTAAGCTAGAAGCAGTCACAGTCTAGAGTTTCTCTGCAGCAGTTGTGGCATGAGCACCTAAAACACTGAGAAAGCAACCAAACCACTGTCTCTCTGGTCAGAGGATCTTCAAAAGAGTTCCCTATCATTCCAAATGGACGGGGGAAAATTTTTGTTTTTGTTCTCTTTGTCTCTCCAGTCATGTGGAACTGCATAACAGGGTGGTCATTATGGAAAATCAATATTCTCTAGAGGGTTTTAACAGGACTCAGAGTCTCACAACATAATATCAGACTGTCTAAAATACAATCTGAAACTACTTAACATACAAAGAATCAGGAAAATGTGACCAGTAGTCAAGGGAAAAACCATTAACAGGTGCCAACCCACTCCCAAAACAGAAAAACACATTCTTTTCAAGTACCTGTAGAGGACACATTTTGAACCATTAAATAAACCTTAACAATTTTTAATAACTGAAATCATACCAAATATTTTGACAATAATCAGTATGTATGACCATAAATGGTTAAAGAAAAAAATAAAAAATCAAGGATATCTAGAAAATACTTAAACATTTGGAAATCAAACAACAGAATTAAACTGTGTTAGACAACACAGTTCTAAATAACTCATTGGTCAAATAAGTTTCAAGGGAAATAATAAAATATTTTAAAATAAATAACAATAAAAATACAATTTATAAAAAGTTGTAAAAGTGCTTAGAAAGAAAATTATAGCACTAAATGCTCATATTAGAAAACAAAGTCTCAAATCCATAACTTAAGCTTCCACAGTGAGACATTAGAAAAAAAGAACAAACAGCTGAGCACGGTGGTTCACGCCTGTAATCCCAGAACTTTGGGAGGCCGAGGCGGGTGGATCACCTGAGGTCAGGAGTTTGAGACCAGCCTGGCCAACATGGTGAAAACCCTTCTCTACTAAAAATACAAAAAATTAGCTGGCTGTGATGGCAGGCGCCTGTAATCCCAGCTACTCAAGAGGCTGAGGCAGAAGAATTGCTTGAACTCGGGAGGTGGAGGTTGCGGTGAGCCAAGATTGCACCATTGCACTCCAGCCTAGATGCTAAGAATGAAACTCCATAAAACAAACAGACAACAACAACAAAAACAAAAACTAAAACTAAAACAAAAACAAAGAAAGAAAGAACAAATTAAACCCAAAGCAAGCAGAGAAAATGAATTAACAAAAATAAAAACAAAAGTCAATGAAAGTGAAAGCAGAAAAACAGTAGACGAAGCCAATGAAAATATAAACAAAATGCATAAATCTCCAGCTAAACTAAGCAAAAAGTGGGGAGAGACAGAGAAGACAAAAGCTATCAATATCAGGAATGGAAGAGTGGATATAACTACAGAACATAAAAACAAATGACTCTATTACCATAAATTTGGGTTTAAATCAGGGTTAAATCAGGAATTAAATGGACAGATTCCTTGAAAGATACAAACAACCAAAGCTTGGTGAAGAAATTAGATAACTTGATTTATCTCATATCTATTAAAGAAACTGAATTTATAGTTAAAATACTTCAACAAAGAAAACCCCACATCCAGATGGTTTTACTGAGTAATTCTCCCAAACATTTAAGGAAGAAGTAACAAATCTATATAATCTTGTATTAAAATTAGAAAAGAAGGAAATACTTCACAACCCATTTTATTAGGCTAGAATTAGACCAGCATTAAAACCTGACCAATATTCCTCATGAACATAGGTGAAGTAATTCTGAACAAAATTTTAGTGAATCTATTCCAGCAATATTTACATATGATAATGTATCATGACTAAGCAGGATTTGTCTTGGGAATGTAAGGCTGGTTCAACATTTGAAAGTCAATCAATATAATTAACTATATTAATAGGTTAAGAAGGAAAACCATGATTGCTTCAATAGATACAGAAAACACATTTGAAATTTTTAATATCTATTCATGATACAAATTCTCAACAAACTAATAATGGAAGGAAAATTTTTTAAACTGATAAAGGACATGTAGAAAAAACTGTATAGTTAATTTCATACTTAATGGAAAAAGACTGCATTCCCCTAAAATGGGAAACAAGACAAAGAGTTTTGCTCTTACCACTTTTTTACAACATTATTCTGGAAGGCCTAGCCAGTGCAATAAGGCAAGAAAAAGAAATAAAAGGCATACAGATTGGAATGGAAGAAATAAAACTTTGTTTATGGACAATATGATTGTGTAGAAAATTCCAAGGAATCTCTAAGAAAACTCTAGAGCTCATAATCATAATTGACTAAAAAGATCAATATATAAAAATTAATTTTGGCCAGGAATGGTGGTGCACACCTATAATCCCATCACTTTGGGAGGCTGAGGCAGGCAGATCACTTGATGTCAGGAGTTCAAGATCAGCCTGGCTAACACTGTGAAACCCCATCTCTACTAAAAGTAGAAAAAAATTAGCCAGGCATGCTGGTACACGCCTGTAATCCCAGATACTCAGAGGGCTGAGGCATGAGAATCACTTGAACCCAGGAGGCAGAGGTTGCAGTGAGCTAAGACAATGCCACTGCACTCCAGCCTAGGCAACAGAGTGAGACTCCATCTCAAAAAAAAAAAAAAAAAAAATTGTATTTCTATATGTTACCAATAAATAATTTATATTGAAATTTTACATTATGCCATTTATAATAGCACCATGAAATAAAATACTAAGTGTAAATGTAGTATCTGCAGGATCTATATGTTATAAACCCTGATTTAAGAAAAAAATCCCAAAGAAGGGCCAAATAAATGGGAAGATATGCTGTGTTTATGGGATATTCATAAGGTGCCAATTCTCCCCAAATGTATCTATAGCTTCAATGCAATTATAATCAAAAACTCCACAAAATTATTTATATATATTGGCAAGCTGATTCTAAAGTACATAGGGAAAAGCAAAAGAACGAGAATAGCAAAACAAATTTGAAAAAGAGTAAAGTTGGAATACTCATACCACTTTATTTCAAGTTAGAGTGATCAAATGTGATATTGGTAAAAAGATGAACACCTAAGTCAATCAAATAAAGTCCAGAAATAGACCTATATAAATATGGTCAACTGAATTTCTAAAAACATACACAGGTAATTCAGTGGAGAAAGGATGGTCTTTTTAACAAAACTAACTCAAAATGAATCATAGAGCTAAGTATAAAATGTAAAACTATAAACTTTTAAAGAAAAATATGGGAGAAAATTACTGCATCCCTAAATTAGGCAAAAATTCTTATATATAAATAACATCAAAAACATAATGCTTTCAAGGAAAAAAATTGGTAAATTAGAATTCATTAAAAATTAAGAATTTGCTTTGCAAATGACATTGTCAAAATAATGCAAAGAAAAGCCACAGACTAGGAAAAAACCATCTGTGAATTACATATATGACAAAAGACTTGGATCCAGAATATAAAAACAACTCTAAAATGCAACAATAAAAAAAACAAGGAAATTTTTACAAGAATCAAAATTTTGAACAGATACTTCAACTAAAATACATATGTATGGCAAGTAAGCACATGAAAAGACAGTCAACATCATTAGTCATTAGGGATATACAAACTGAAACCACTACCTGCCAATTAGGAAGGCTAAAGTTTAAACACAGTATGACAGTACAATGTATTAGTGAGATTCAGGCCACTGGAGCATTTGAACAACAGCTTGGTAGTTTCTTATAAGAAACTGAAATATACCCTTACTCTCTGATCCAGCAATCTCATTTTAAGGTATTTATCCAAAAAAAATGAATACTTATGTTCATATAAAACCATTATGCAAATGTAATATAGCAGCTTTATCCCAAATCACCCCAAACTGGAAACAACTTAAATGTCCTTTAACTAGTGAATGGACACACAATGAATAAGCAAATTCAGCCATAAAAAGGAACAAACTATTGATACATGCAACATGGAAGATTCTCAAATTCATTATGCTAAATTTAAGGAGCTAGGCTCAAAAAGCTGCATATGGTAATCCATTTACACGCTACCCTGGAATAGGCAAAACTACAGGAACGAAGAACAAATCAGTGGTTGCCAAGAGTTTGGAGTGACAGAAGTTGCCCCAAATTGGGGGACAGTTAGAAGGAACACTTTGGGGTCATAAAACTTGATTGGGATCCAAAATCATACAACTATACACTAAAATCAGTGAATATTACCTTATGTAAATTAAAAATTAAGAAATCAAAAGAAAAGTATACATATCAAATATAGTTTTTTCTAAGCATTTCACATTTGTAACGTGTTTTAAGTACGTTGTATGCTGTCTCATTCCATCCCCATAACAAATCTATGAAAGAGGTACTTTCATCCCCATGTTAACACGAATAAACCCAGGTTTGGAAAAGTCGAGAAACATACTTACTGTCATACAGTTAACAAGTGACCGAGTAGGGATGTGAAGCCAGATTCCTCTGACTCCAAGGTCTGAGTTCTTACTCCTGCACAGCGATCAATTGGCTAGATCCACATAAACAGCATGCACAAACTCACCACTCACACATACATACCCACAGACACACACCACACAGATGGGATGCAACTCACAATCACATATATGGAATGCGTGATATGCAAATATAACATTGCATTATTTTTATATTATTCTCATTTTATATAAATCCCACCACGAGGTACAGTCTGTCTCATCATTCATTCATTCATTCATTCATTCATTCATTCATTCATCCATCCATCCCTTCATTTATTCCCTCATTTCCTCAGGAAATAGCTTCCTTTGTGGCAGGTGCTATTCCAGACTCTGGAGATACTGCAGTAAACCAAACAGAATAAATGCAACAATAAAACTCTAAAATGCAACAATAAAAAACAAGGAAATTTTTAAAAGGATCAAAGTTTTGAACAGACCTTTCAACTGAAATATATATGTAGTTAATACACAAAAACAAACAAGTAAATGACAAGTGGGATATTTGGTAGTGACAAGTGCTATGAAGAAACACTAAAGCAAAGTAAGAAGAGTAAGAGGAGGAACTGTTTTAGAGACAGTGACCGGGGAGGCCTCTCTGCGAAGGGGAATTGAAGCAGAGTATGGATGGAAGTGAGGGAAGGAGCATGGGGAAGTTCTGGGAGAAGGTTTTTCCGGGACACAGGAATAACCAGGAGAAGCTCCTGAGGCAGGAGTCTCTTGGCACGTTTGAGGTGTGGGCTGCTCAGCTGGGGTGAGATTGCAGGGCTGAGAGTGGGAGGAAGCCAGGGAAGTCGTAGAACTTTCCTACTTAGGTGCGTACTTGTAACTGTTCTTCAATTCTCCGGTATAAGTGTATCTCCCTGGCTAATTGCAAATTATTTGCAAGACTACGCTTTCTATTTTTAAATGAATCTCAGTTTGCACCTGGCACCTCACTGGGCATGGAGCTAATGCCAAATAAAAATGTGATGGTTGATGAGTGCTGTTCATACACATTTCCCAGTGGTTCCACCCCCGGGAGGCAGCTATGTGATCAATAAATAGGATGCTAGGAGAGTGGGAATTTCCAGCAGTGCTTCATATTGTCACCTTCGAGACCTATAGAGAGTTCTGCTGAAGGCAAGGTTTTGTGGTATAGGAGGTCATTCTGATGAGGTTTTTTGTTTGTTTGTTTTTTGTTTTAATGGTGGCTTTTAGCCTAAATTGGCAGGGATTGATCAGGTGCTTCCTCTGGGCTAATGCTCCTTGGGGATCAGGGATGTGGTGTGCACACTCATCTGAGAAGGTCCAGTAATGGCAAGGCAGTCACCAGGGGACCCATGTCCTCAGAGGACCCGGCCTCTCGGAGAAACTGCAGGTTCACTGGGGGAGATTACCAGGACTTTAGACCTCAGGATGAAGAGACACACTCCAAGAGGGGCTGTGGATAGTTACTACGGTGCCCCAGAAAGGTGCCAGGGTAGTGCATGGGGAAAGCCCCCCGGGGTCCTGGCCAGCTTACAGGCAACGGGGAGAAGCATGCTGGGCAGACTGTGTGGGGTCCAGTCATGATCAGCCTAGCTCCTGAGGGGCTTTGCGTGGCACAGGTATGAGGATAAGAGCAAAGATTCCGGTAAGGAACAAAGAGACCGTGAGTCTCTAGGAAGCCTGGACTTTTGATTTAGCCAGACTTGGGTTTGAGGCCTCGCTCCTGCCCAGGGTAGAGTAAGCTCCTGTCACTACCACCACCATTACAGGGAATCCTAGCAAATCTATGAGAGCCAGAATCTAGACACAATGCCTGGTGCTTAGTGCTCACCATATACTTGTCCTTGGATAGCCAATGTCAAGCTAAATTTGCCAGAATTGTCACTCTGGGCCAGAAGGAGCTGTGTCCTGGCAATGGTGGCAGGGAGTCACCAGCAGGACCAGGTAGGACCCATGGTCGCCACAGTAGCTAGTGCTGTGAGGAGGATGGAGATGCGGGAGGGCTTGCTCCCATAGGGCAGCACCATGGTGGGGCCACTGAGACTGAGACCAGTGCACAGAGGGCTGGGCCTGGCGGTGGCCCCTTTGCACAGGCAGAAGAGCCTCCCAGAAGAGGACTCGATCTGGGCCCGCCATGGGGGCCCGCTGCTTGTAAGGAACGGAATAGACCACCAGAGGAGAACACTTCCCAGGTGGGGTAGTGCCAGGGCAAGACGCTGGACCTGACAACAAAGCTTGCAGTGGTGAAGACAGCAGAGACTCCAAGCTCCCTGTGAAGGAAGTGACTCACCCCGTCCCCAGCCCAGCTCCTTTCCTAAGGAGGAAAAAGGTGAGAATTCCAAAAAGAAATACTCTGTCAGTAAATTCTAACATGGGAGGTCTCAAGGAGCCCTACTCGGCCCCCGTCCAACAGCCAGTAACTCAAAAAGCTGGCTGCTCAGAGACCACAGCACAGTCCGTTCTTAGGACAGAAGTGCAGATGGGTGGCACACAGGCCATAACCACCAACATGGAGTTGCTGTGCCAGGTGCAGCCAGGGCCTCACTCCCGCACCCCGTGGAGCTGTGACAGCTGGTGGCGAGCATTCTGGTGACAAGTGAGCCATGGGCAGGCTTGCGTGGCACAGAGAGTTGGCTTGTTCTTACACACCCGTGAGACACCCTCCGGAAAGTCCCAGAAATACTGGCCTGGAGCTTACAGGTGGAGGAGGTGTGAAGGTCTGCAGGTGCAAATGAGGCCAAGCAGTCAGTGGGATTTAAATTGGTTCTGTTAACCTGACCTCATTTGTATCCTCAGTATGGAGACGCTTTGGGACGATAAGGCAAGAATAGTGATGATAGTAACGGCCATTTGTTGAGCACCTATTGCAGGCAGGCACTATGCTTAATACTCTAAACATATTTTTTTACTCTTTATCCCAACCCTGAAATAAGAACATTTGAGACAGGAGGAAACTGAGGCTGATCATTCATGTAAAGGTTGCGGCAGCATCTGGGAGAGGTGTGGGAAAGCACAGTAATAGGACCCAAATGTTCACAGCAGAAGCAGTCCCTAGCTTCTGACCTGAAGGGGCCCTTCTCTGACCTGCTTGCTGCTCTCTCTGGACTCAGCAGGAGCCTCCAGGCTCCAGGAAGGACATGGGGCAAAGCTCTGCTTTTTGACTTGGACATCTCCTTTTGAGGGAGTGGTGAGTTAGCCAAAGCGGGCATGGAAATGACTGTGAAAATGGAATGGCAGCTGGAAGAAGGTCGTGATCCAGGAAAGGGCATGAGGAGGGCAAACTGCAAAAGCCTGAGGCACTGCAGGGATGGGAACGTTGAATGGTATAATGGCACATCAGGGTTTCCATGACTTTGGTGCAAGGGGAAAGTGATTTTCACCTCAGACACAAACCGGAAGTTTTTCTCCCTACCAAAAGGCAGGATGCCAGAGAAACAGACCTTTTCCTGCCTGGGTAAGAGTTCAGTGTTTTTCCAGTGCTCCACTCTGACCTAGCAGGGAGCCAGCAGAGACCATCCCCCAGTCACCTCATCCAGCAGAGGATTTTCCACATGTGCTACGGGCTCTGTTCCTCAGTGACTTTAATAACAGAGGTCCAGCACCTGGGGGGTGCCAGGCTAAAGGAAGTCAGACAAGCTTTTTGTTTTGTTTTCATTTTGCTTTTACCGTAGCATTTTCCAGAGCCTTTAACATGCTAACATGAATTGTCACTCACCGGGAGTGGAGATGCAGCCGGTCCTGAATTTATCTGAAAAATGAAAATCTTTATTTGGAAAATGCTTATTAACATCTTAGCGAATTGGTGTTCTGGGGAAGATGATTTAGGAAAATCTGCTCTATGCATGTCACTGCCTGCTTCATAATTGCTTATTGCTTAATTTGATGCAACTTTTTTTAAAACCAAAAGTCAAATAATAACCCATTTGCAAAGCTTCTTCCTACTCCCAACACACACACCTTCCTCCTTCCTCCTCTTCTCCCTTTCCCTCTCCCTCTCCTTTTCCTGCCCTTTACTGTACAAGAATGCCTTGAATAAAGAAAACCTATAAAACAGAAATATAAATTTGGCAGTGATTATTTAATTGGCCTTTGATTTCACGACAGGCAAAAAAAAGTTGGCCCTCATTTTTTTTTTTTGAAATAATGATAATTTAAATACTAAAGGATTTAAAGGATACTTGGTAAATACTTGTTGGCTTAATTCATGAAACATGTGGATGTTTTGTGAAAATACATTATCTGTACCACTCACCTAGGAGTCTATGTATATGGCGCCCCCTGCAGCAGCCCTGGGCTCATTACAAGTAACACTGATTCTTAGGTGTTTTATGCCTTTTTTACCAATCTCTTTAGAGGAAGCAGATGAAAATTTAGAATTTTAACAGGAAATGTTTACCTGAGGACAGAAGCTAGATGAAAAGATCAGCTGGCACCCAGAACACACATATTTTTCCTGACAATCCAGCCAAATGTGAATCCAGGGACTGGGTGTAATTCATCAGAACAAAGCAACACTCGGCAGCAGGTTGTGTGGTACCCACTTGCCTTTGTAATACCGCCATGCTCAATTCCAAACACAGCCTGTCGACTCATCAGAGGAGGACTGGTGAGAAAGCCAAGGCTGGCAGCAGGTTTTGTGCCACCTTTTGGTGCCAGAGCCATCTGCAGACAGCATGAAGCAGGGGAATAGCCAGGGTGCCCTGGAGCCAGTTCCTTCCAGAAGCCAGCAGCCCTAGGGCTCCTCTATCCTACCCACTCCCAGCAAGAAGGAGCTGCCATGAATATGAAGGTGGAAAGAAGCAGCTCAGACCAGGGGAGGGCTTGGGCTGTGTCTTAATTCTTCTCTGGTCCCCAGGGTCCAATACAGTTGTCTGGTTAATACTGCATTAAATGCAGTGAATTGATTCTAGCCCTGGTTCCACTAAGAAATTCCTGAGTGATCTTAGAAAGTTACTTCTCTTGGAGCCTGCAGCATAACAAACCGCTCAGAACTTAGTGCTATAAAACAACAACAAGCATTTGTCATTACAATCTTTCACTGCTTTTGGGGCTGATGGGGCTCACTAGGCATTTTTTGTTCCTCATGCAGGGTCAGTCAGACGATGACTGGGACTAGATTTCTCTTGAAGGCCTTTCCATTCATACTGTCTGGTGCCTGGCTTGGGGAGACCTAAATAGCTGGTGGCTGGAAGAGCCGGGACTCCGCAGGCACCTCTGTCTATTACAGTGTGCTCCCTCCATGTAGACTCTCTGCCAGAGTAGCTGGCCTTCTTACATGAAGTCACCTGTCGCCAGAGGTGGAAGTCAATCACCCATTGTGATCCAGCTTCACAAGTCAAGCAACGTCACTTCTACCATATTATATGCATGGAGACAGTCAAAAGTGCTGCCCATGTTCCAGGGGATAGGTCTCTCTTCCTGATGAGAATAATGTTAAAGAATTTACAGACTTGCTTTGAAACAGAGCCTCAATTTCTCCATATCCTCTAAACGAGGATAATAATACCTCACGGGCCAGATTTTTTTTTGTAGGGGGTATGGAAGGATACTTGGAGCTAATGCAGATGAACTCACGTGGTGAAAATTAAGGTGCAGTCTAAACATAAGAGATGGACAATTAGAGCTGTCTGGAGTTACAAATTTTTAAACTGGAATATATTATAATCTTTCAGAGGCTGAAAAAGTTTTCTTGTTGGCATTCTTCTCTTCAATAAATAAATCACCTGAGTTGCAAAAATATAACTTTCCCCATAAGATCAACAATAAAGCCATTTTGAATGAGAGAGAAATATAGCCTGTAAGTAATTTTTGCTTTTTCCTAATTTGCTCTTGATCAAAATAAAGTTGCCCACCATTGCTATGCATCTTGTTACACTCACTGCCAAAGCCCAATGTCTTGCCAATGTTGCTGTGCATAAATGTTTATAGTGGAAAGGATTTAAGAACAAAAATGAGTTGTCATTGACCTATTTAACATTAAGCACAATTGACATCTGTACTCTATTTGTACAAATAAGATAGGTTATTTGTCTAAATAAGATAGGTTAAACTTTGTTCTGTACCCACTTCCATTGTCATACCAATAACAAGCGATTACACTCATTTATTTGTTGGAACTCTTGGTTGCAAAGAATAAAAAATCAAGACTTAAACAACAAAAAAAGGAAATGTAGGGGGCCTCAAGCACTGGGGTGTTGGAATGTGGCTGGAGGGTCTGCAACCAACAGCTGGTGGGAAGCAAGGCTCTCCAGGATTCATTCAGTCATCTAATTATTCATTCTTTCTCTCTCCCCCATCCTCGTTTCCCACTGTGTCTGCTGCACTCTACTCTGCACACTGATTATTTCTATATTTCTACTTCTCAGCCAACATGACAAGCAGAAGTGGCTACTCCATAATCTTCAGTTTTGAGCCTGTCATTTACCAGGCTTGCCCAGGTTAAATTAAAACTCTTAGTTACAGGTCCAAATTCTTGGGAGAGACAATGTTGCCTGGTTGTGCAGGGGCCAATATCCATTCAGGGCTATGCCACATAACATAACTGTGCTGCAGGCTCCTGGGCATAGAAGGGAAAAGAGTGCTGCTGGGGAGGGCCTAAGGGATTCCTGGTGAAATGGAGAGCCACTCCAGAGGGTGGCTGCTACAATGTATTTACACCACACTTTCCTGCTCTACTAGACTTGTTTTGTTCATCTCTATCCTCAATGTCAAGTCCAATCCATAGTAGGTAGTCAATGCATGCTAAGCTTTATGAGTGGAAGTTTTTACAGTCATATTTCTTAAAAAGCAAAATCACCTAGAGTTCTGGTGTACTTTGAGAATCTTGTGATAATTAGCACACTAAACGTTGTTATCTCTTTTAAGTCCATCTTGATAATTTGAAATGTAACCCAAAGGCACATGTTGATGGCTGGAAACAAACTTCTCTAATATAATTATTCCTCTTTAATTAAATATCACAAAATGCATTTTAGGTGGTAATGGAATGGGGAAAAAAGTACATAATGATCAGGGAAAGTATGCAGACACGGTACTTAGATATATAGATATGTCTTTGGCTTACAATTTAATAATGCTAATGTATGTCTTAGTGTCTGTGGACCAGAGATGCAGTAGGGCTCTATGAAAAGTCTATTCATTTGAAATAATAAAGATTTGGGGATAAATTATTGGGAGATGATTGAAAGCCAGAGGAAAATATGCAGTGAAAATCTAGCAATCAGAGCTAGACATTCTCAAAGGGAATCAGAATTTTGTACCAATCTCATTTTATTCAAAGTATCCCATATTTTTTGAGTTGGAAGGGATTTAGGGAAACATGTATTTCATCCCCTCATAGTAACAACCAGTGACTTGGCTAAAGTCACATCGATGTCTTGGAGGGTCAAGGGACCAAAATGCCTAAGTGGAGGCACACATGTCCTAGACAAGTTGGCTCATTCTTTCCCCCGTGCCTTGCCATTTATTCCTTTAAAGGGGGAAATTCTCAACTTGGAGTGATTTAATCTTATGCAACAAATGATGTGGCTCCTGGGACTTATGTAGTCTTGGCAGGCAGCGGAACGCCCCAGAACCTATCTCTGCAGCCTTACCCACAACACTGATGTGTTTGCTTTGTCACCATCTATTTTTCCTACCCATTTTCCAGGAGGGCTCTAAGCTGGAGCACCTGACACACACTGCCAATGTCTAGCTTCATGCACCTTCCAGCTACCTTCTTCAACTCAGTTACATAAATATCTTTCCGCCCAGGTCTATTTTCCCAGCCAATGGTGGTATCATAGCACACTGGGGTGTTGCAATGGGCTGGGGTGTAAGCCATTTGTTACTAACAACAGAGTTCCAAAGTCTGCTAATGACTTACTTTGTAATATATAAAGAGAATTCAAGTTAATCCCCATAATTTGCCACACTCAATTGCACTGAACTTACTTTCTTAGGATGGGCTGTGATTCTTAGGGTGGGCTCTTTGCATCTTTATTTTCAAGGAAGCAATTTTTAGCTTTTAAGGGAAAAAAACTCATGTTGTTGTCTTTTACGAATTGGCCACCTTACAAGACAGTGTAGTGTCAAGGGTTAGGAACAGGGCTGGAATTGGTCACCTTACAAGACAGTGTAGTGTCAAGGGTTAGGAACAGGGTTGGGAATTGGCCACCTTACAAGACAGTGTAGTGTCAAGGGTTAGGAACAGTGGCCTGAGTTCATACCCCAGCTCCACGCCTAACTAGTGATATAACCTTGAGCAAGTTTCCTCAGCCTCTCTGAGTTCTTTCTCCTACAAATTGAGGATAATGAAAGGATGCATTTTGTAGGCTCCTGTGAGAATTAAACAAGGAAGTATATGTGATATCCTTAGACAGTCCCTAAAACTTGGTAAAGGCTAGTTTTGTAGGGCTCTTTTTATTTGCTATTTTAAGGTTTTTCCCTTTTCTGGGGGTTTTCCTTGATGGTGTATCAGTCCTCTTATTTGGGGGCATAAAGAGCAAATGTATCATTACTGCCTTGTATCATGCCCATACACAATCTATAGGTTGGGTAAGCCTGGATTTCTTTTGTTTTCTTGACTCTTAAAATTCCATGGGCCTCTTTCTTGGCTAACTCCCGAAATGCATCTTGTGCTTGAGTAACTCCAGGAAAAAAGGGGATTTGAAGAGATTTTCTCTAAGATATTTCATGACTCTTCACCAGCTCTCAGTCTTGCACCTTGATTCACTTCTCCCTTCCTCCATCCATCATCTTCACGCTTTTTCTGTTTCTCTTCCAGGGAGAGGGGAGATGGGGTGAGTCCTGCTCAGGTTGCCTGGGCTGCAGCCAAGCTGGAGTTGAGCAGAGGAGACAAGTGGGGGTCTGGGAGGCAAACCTCTGGCATCCCAAGTTAAAGTTTCAAATCATTTTCCAGCCAATACTGTATATCTGCTGTGCCCAGTAGGATAAATCAGCATTCATGAGCTAATCTAACTGTTGTAGATGCTACAAAAGAGGAGCTCAGATAGAGACTAGTGCCAGGAACGAAGTCCCACCTTTGATGTGTGAAACCCACTTCCACATTTTGACTTGTGATCAGAGAGACATTCTGCATTACTTGTTACCTCATTATCTTTTCCTTTTATTGTACAGACCCTGGGTAAAGATAAATATATGTCAAAAATCTATCACATCATAAGGAATGAACAAAGAGGTCATTTCTCTTTTCCCTAAAGCTGCGGGTCTCAGGCTCCTCGCTTGGCAGAATCACCCGAGAAACTTGTAAGAGGTACAGATGCCATCCTTTTCTGATTGCATTCTCCTGGAGTGACATCTGGGCACCAGCATTTCTCAGAGCCTCCCAGGTAATTGTAATGTTGCCAGAGCTGCAGGGATGAGAGACAGCGGCCTATGGGTATCCACTGAGCAGTGTCATTACTCGTTTTGTCCCCCACTTTCAGGTTCCAAAAAAAGGGTTAGATGACACCAGCTCTGAAATAGTCTAACTCCACAGATTCCAAAATAATATATCTGTGTAACCTCTTAATAAAGTTTTATAAATAGTACATGTTACCTATCTCATTCTCTTGGCAGCATTTTTAAGACTTGTTTCCAAGATTCATCTTAAACTAGTAAAAAACAATTATGATGGACCTTCAATAGCTATTCCTCCAAAATATGACTCTAAAAAATGGGGGGGGGAGGGGGCAGTGAGAGCTGGGCACAGTGGCTCACGCCCGTAATCCCAGCCCTTTGGGAGGCCGAGGTGGGCGGATCATGAGGTCAGGAGTTCAAGACCAGCCTGGCCAACATAGTGAAACCCTGTTTCTACTAAAAATACAAAAAAAGTTAGACAGGCATGGTGCTGGACGCCCGTAATCCCAGCTACTCGGAAGGCTGAGGCAGGAGAATTGCTTGAACCTGGGAGGCAGAGGTTGCAGTGAGCCGAGATGGCACCACTGCACTCTAGCCAGGGCAACAGAGTAAGACTCTGTCTTAAAAAACAAAAAAAAGAAAAGAAAGAAAGATGAAGGATAAACTGTGGAAATATGACTCTATTTTTTCCCCAAGATTTCTACAAATTTTGTTTACTTTTTCTGAATGTGTCCTTCACAAGTGTATAGATTATTAAATATTCCTAAGAGGAATATGAGAAAATATTTGTCCTAAAAAAAAAAAAAGGAAAACAGGAGCAAAAAGTTAAAAAGAAATTGAAAAACTTTTGCCAGGTGCAGTGGCTCATGCCTATAATCTCAGTACTCTGGGAGGCTGAGGCAGGAGGATTGCTTGAGCCCAGGATTTTGAGGCCAGCCTGGGCAACATAGTGAGACTCCATATCTATAAAAACACACATACAGGCCGGGCGCAGTGGCTCACGCCTGTAATTCCAGCACTTTGGGAGGCTGAGGCAGGCAGACAACGAGGTCAGGAGATCGAGACCATCCTGGTCTAACATGGTAAAACCCTGTCTCCACTAAAAAATACAAAAAATTAGCCAGGCGTGGTGGCAGGTGCCTGTAGTCCCAGATACTCGGGAGGCTGAGGCAGGAGAATGGCGCGAACCCGGGAGGCGGAGCTTGCAGTGAGCTGAGATCAAGCCACTGCACTCCAGCCTGGGAGACAGAGCGGGACTCTGTCTCAAAAAAAATAAAAAATAAAATAAAAATAAAAATAAGAACACATATAAAACAACAACAAAAAAACCAACCCTTAAGTTACTGGGAAATGTGACCTCCAAACACTCAGAACTGATTCCTTTGGAGTAATGACCTTTAAACCACCTTTCAGGCCAGCATTTTGCAAGGTGTGGTCAAGATCCATGTGCATCACAGTCCTCTGGCTGGAAATGAAGACAAAGACCTCACCTGATACTCATTCTCTAGGGACAGGAGCTGATAAAGTACATCTTAAGCAAGCTTCCTAGATATTTTGCTTGCCTTTATTTTTTATAGCAGCGTTGTCATCTTTAAAATAAAATTGTGCCTGGAATCCCAGTAAATAAAGTAGGTGAAGGGATGACGCAGGCGTGGGGTTCAGCAGTGGCCTGTTCTGGGGCTCCAGAGAAGTTTCCCTGAGGCATCAGACCCAGCCACATGAGGGACTCCAAACTTCAGTGTCACCTCTGCCTCCAGCTTCCAATGAGCTGCCCATCCCTTAGCTTTCCTACTCTCCCTCCATCATGTCTTCATTCCCTAGGCTGCCTTTGTTAAGGTCCTTGGTCCCCTGGCCTCACTATATTATTTCTCCTTTAATCATTGTATTTGCTCAATGGTTTCTGGAATGCATGCATTTGTCCAAATAGTCACAGAAGAAAAGAAACTCAGAATACATAAGGTTGGAGTGAGGCAAACTAATTTTTTTTTAACGTTTGCATTTAACACACTGAGCAGTGGAAGTTTAGCATCCCATCATTTCATTGTATACCCACTTTGGCTGGAGTGGGCTTCAAAGATAGCCAAGCATTCTCCAACTGTCCAGGATTGCTATGGAGGGCCGAATCTTGTATTACATGGTTGTCTATGTTATGTAAAGTAACTAACATCAGACTATCCATGCAAGTCTAATTCTCATGAAGAAAATAATATTGCAGATTAGAACTTTGAAGCTGACACTGAAGGAACTGTGTGTCAATTCTTACAGTCCTAGTTGTGTTTTTTTTTTCATCCTGAGAGATGAGGAAAGGAGAACAAACACCAAGTCTGCGTGTGAATTGCAGTGCTATGATAAGCATAGATTGGGCAGTTCCAACTAACTCTCAAGGCTGTTTAAGATCCAAGTGTAACTAAATGCTGATCACACAAAGCAAGACACATCATTTGAAACAATCACTGGGGGGTATTATTGTGGCATCCCTTTGGGGGAATCCAGAGGCCCAACTTAACCCTCTCTAACTTCCACACATTGAACAACTGAGTATTGAGAGAGGCTCAGGGTGAAGAAGAGCACTGGCCCTAAAATATCATTAACATCATTACCCTCCCCCACAAGCCCAGTCAGAGGTGGAAACCCTTAAAACGTGGGTGGAAGTCCATGGACCAACCATGGAATTTTGGGCTGTGTGCTTAGCTGATGCCATTTCTTCCTCTGTGCTTAGCTGATGCCACTTCCTCTTTTGTCCACCGCATCCATAAAAGAAGCCATTTTGGTTAAGGCCAGAAAGGATGGGAATAAGCTCTTTTTTTTTCTTCTATCCTCCAATTCTCTCATTAACTCGGGGCCAATGGCAACTGGGAATCACTTATCATGATTCCTCCTGAGACTGCACAGAACACACATGGCATATTCCTCCCAAAGCTGCTAGAAACCTAGTATGGTGTACCCTGCTCTGCAAGCAAGACGCCAATGCTGGAGCACAATTTCACTGCACTTTATACTTCAGCTCTTGCCAGAGCAGCCTTAACTCCTCCAGACACAATGTTCATAGTCCAGGTGCAAAAATCAGGTGCTGGAACTCATGTCAGTTAGTTTTCTTTTAAGAGCCAAAGACTCCTTACCAGCGACTCCTCCCTAATCTGTTGCCTGCTACAAACTGGATACTGTAGCAACAGGGAGCTTCTTGGCAGGCTAAAGTAGGGAGTTCACCCACTCCAGCATTGCTGAGCAGAGTGTGCTTCAGGTCATCTTGCCATGGCAATGAAATGTTTCCAGCTATTTCCTTAAGGTTCATTTCCTAAGAACAAACCATGATTCATGGCACTAGGGGAGGTGAATTGAATTAATGCCTGATTGGTAAGTAAAACAACTAAATCTCTTAGTTTTAAAACATATCTGCAAGATTACTCTAAAGTAACTATAGTTTAGAAATGTACAGTGAATACTTTGAAGGTCTAGACTTACACCAATCTGTTTCCTAATCTTTACGAATGTGTATTAGAGTTCTGTCAATCAAGATTTGATTCACTTACTTATTCAACAAATGTACTATGCATGTAGTGTGTGCAGCTACTGTCCTAGGCACTGGGGATGCAGTATTACCTTCAAGGAACTTACATCTAATCTATACTTCATATATTCAAAATGGGTGAATCTTTGCTTGAACCTATTAATATTAATGAGGTCAAGTACAATCATACATATTTTCCAAAGAGTTAGTTTAACCTTTCAGTTCATCTCATATTTGTCCTGTCATGCTCTAAACATTGTATTACAGGCGTGCCATACCTCATCCTTCCTGTTAAAGCAGCAGCCTCCCAGCCCCTAGGAGTTCTCCCCGTCCACATTCTTGCCGTCATCTCAGCCATCCCCACTGCCCTCATGTCACAAATTTACTCCCTCCTAACATATCTACTTGCACAATGTTCCTGAAATCCTGTTTAAAATCCATTAGTGTTTTGCTCAAGAACCTTCACTAGTCTTTTATTTTTAAATAAAACATTTGCCCTTCTTTAAGGCCCTGAATCTCAAGTCATTTAACTTAATTAAACTTGTTTTCTGTGATTTAATTAATTCATTTAATCACATAATCAATCACTAACCAACAAAGATTTAATAGGCACCTATGGTGTATCTGGTGGCCCTGAGTCACCAAAGGTATTGGTAGCAGATGCTGTGGTGGCCACCCGGATTCTTCCTTCAGGTCTGAAGCCCTCCCCACTCAGCATGACAGGGGTGTTGGTGGCTGAGGGCTCCCAACTGAGTCCCTCTTTGGCATTTGCTCTTGGCTGAAGGGAGCTGCCTTCCCAAGGTTACTCCCGCTCATTGGAAGTGGTCAGCACTGATAATAGGTTGATGCAAATGTCAAAGGTTTCAGATCCTTACTGCAACTTGCAATGCGTTTGAAGGGGCATCCTAGCTCCAGAGTTCTCTGTTGGATTGGACTGAAGTCAACTTCTCTCAGCCCAATTCCACTTTCCTCACCCCATTACAGGCTCAAGAAACTTACAGTCTAACAAATAAATCAGACAAATAAATGGACAAATAAAACAGTGTGGTAAGGCTCACGCCTGTAATCTCAGCACTTTGGGAGGCCAAGGTGGGTGGATCACCTGAGGTCCGGAGTTCGAGACCAGCCTGGCCAACATGGTGAAACCCTGTCTCTAATAAAAATACAAAAATCAGTCAGGTGTGGTGGTGCACGCCTATAATCACAGCTACTTGGGAGGCTGAGGCAAGAGAATTGCTTGAACCCAGGAGGCGGAGGTTGCAGTAAGCCAAGATTGTGCCATCACACTCCAACCTGGGGGACAAGAGTGACACTTTGTCTCAAAACAAAACTAAAACAGTATGCTAAGAGATATGACAGGGGAAGGTCTAGGTTACAGGGGGAGAGGAGAGTTCCTACAGGAACTGAGTTCTAAGTGAAATGTGAAGACTAAGCCAGAGACATCCAGGAGAACTGGCAGGGCCTGTGCAGAACAGAAGGGTGGCCATCCAAGATGACAATATGTGTGCATGTCCAGGGAAGAGAGGGCATCGGGCACTGAGGAATGGTGAGAGACACTGGGGAATGGTGAGGGGCACTGGGGAATGGTGAGGGGAACTGGTGAATGGTGAGAGGCACTGGAAAATGGTGAGGGGCACTGGGGAATGGTGAGGGGCACTGGGGAATAGTGAGGGGCACTGGGGAATGGTGAGGGGCAAGTCTGGAGAAGGGGCAGGAAGAGGGTGTGTGGCATAGATCCTGAAGGCCTAGTTAGCCATGTGGACAGATTTGGAAGTGCTGAATGGTTTTCAAAACAAGGAGTGACAGGATTCAATTTGCATATTGGAAACAGCTCTCTGGAAGACTGATGGGCAGCAAGAGAAGATGCAAAGAGGCCAGTTAGGAGCTGCTGCTGAAGACCATGGGAAAAATGACTGTGGATCATGGCATTGAGGGTGGCAAGCAATGAATTGATTTGAGGACCATTAACGAGACAGAATCAGCAGGATGACTTTCTGGATAAAGGAAAAAGGGGAATGGTAGTGCTACTTGCTGGAGTAAGGAGACTGGAGGAAAAGCAGGCTTGGGCTTTGGGGTTTGAGGTGACTAAAAGATACCTCATTACAAGGAGGAGTCCCTCTTCTGGACACAGCCAATCTCTCTTCCAGGGGATGATGCTCCCTCTACTAACTAGCTGCTTGGTCATCTCTCCACTCTTCTGGCTGCCTTTCTACAGCCTTAACCATGCCCAAGTGACATGGCTGTTATCTTCATTAGAACTCCCCACTAAACCAGTATCTCCCCAAGGCAACCACCCGATCTCCCTCCTTCCTTCATGCATAGACATCCTTGGCAGAGTCCCTTATACCTGCTATCTCTGCTTCCTCAGTGGCTTCTAGGAGTCCTTGTGCTTTCCTCAGAAGGATTTTCCAGTCACACTCAAGTTCACAGAAGTCTGGCATCTTCATCTAATATTGCACAGAACTGCTCTCACCAAGATGGCTAAAGACCTCCATGTTTCTGGTTCACAAGACACGCCAGTCATTATCATGTCAGCTGACCACTTCCTTCCGTTGGTTTCTCTGACTCACATGCTCCTGGGTTTTGTGATCTCTCTGGCTGCTCTTTTCCAGTGTGCCTTAAAGATACCTCTTGTTCACAAACATCGATGTCCTCTAGAGTTCAAAAACTAGGCTCTTTTTACTTCACAAACATCCCCTGGGCAATGTTATTATTGTCTTTTTGTTGAAGATTTCCAAACCTGTATCTGCAGGCCAGCTCTCCTCAGCTCAGACCCATATGCCCACCTGCCCGTTCAGTGCTTACACTGGGGTAAGAAGCAGAATCTTTGGTGAGTCTGAGGGTATGTGGCAGCTCCTTCTGATGGTGCCCAGTTTCTCCACCAAGTAGGAGGCAAGGCCATGTTTAGGGGTGTGGGAGTTGGTGACAGGGTAGCAGGTTTAAGAGACTAGTAGACATTTGCTGTATCTTCTTGGGAGAATGGAACCAGGAGAATGTAGAAGGCAGTATGTAGGATCCAGTTGCTAATGGAAACTATGAATCCATAGGGTTCCTGCCTTCTAAGTTGTGGGATTTCTCCAGCACTCCAGTAAATAGCATAGGTATGGATCCAAAGTTGGATAGTAACATTCTGCCACATGGATGAGACAGAAGGACCATGCAAGGAAAGATCCTGGCAGAGGGAGTTGCAGTGACAGGTCCTGGAATGAAGATAGAATACCAAACAGACTTGGAGGCAGTGGAGGATTAGATGTTTGAATTTTAAAATGCAGAGGCAAAGCCAGACTGGGGTGATGATATGGTGCAAGGTGAGACCAGAAGTGTTGGTCAATGACATGAAGTGGGAGTGCAGGTCCTTGGAGACGAGGATGTCAAGGGGCTGAAAGGCTTAGTGTTGAAGTCATTCCCAGCATTGGTAGGATCTGGAAGGACTGGGGTCAATGCTAGTGAGGTTAAGTGGGAGCTGATGGGCAGTCTGCATAAGACACCAGTGACAAAGAGGGGAGATAAAATGGAGTTCAGAGGAGCTTTCCAAGAGAGAGAAAGAAGGCTTGGGGAGGGACAGAGTGGAGCTGTGGGAGAATGAACCTGTCATAGGAGAAGGGTCTTCTGGGAAGGGGTGGAAGCTACAGAGAAGAGCTAAGTGTATCAGGAACAGATCGCTGACCCCAGGGAGCACAAGGCAAGGCTGAGTAGAGGGAACAGCTTAGGAGTGAGAGGATACATTGCATGATACACCCAGGTGCCCACCCTAGATAATGGAGGTAGGAGATTGACCGTATGGTGTCCAGTTGAATCAGTCCCAAATCTTCCTGTGTCTGGGGGCAGGTGAGAGGAAGGTTCAGGTCTCTGACAAGGACTCAACAGAGACAAGCTGGAGGAAAGCAAGTTCTGGCCCAAAGAGGAGGCCAGAGGTAGAATTTTTGCCTCCCAGTATTCCTAAAGCCACCTTCATTGTAGGGGGAACTAAGTACCTTTGGGGGAGAAGCCTGCTCTGGCCCAATTAGATTTGGGGAACTCTGAAAGCCAGGCTCCAGACTGGGGTACTCTAGGCATTTCATGTTCCACTCATTAGTTAACTCATTCATTCACTATTTAATCCATTCACTTATTCCTAAAACATACATTAGTTGTTTCTTCCCTTCCTTCTTCATCTGAAAAGGCTTAAAGTGCTCATTTTAGCACTGACAATGTGCCAGGCACTGAGCAAGGGTTTTAGAAATATATAGCTCCCTGATTATAATTCCTTTGCCATGTCCCTTCTATTAAAACAAAATCTAGCCTTCCAGCATGGTCTAGACCAAATTTCACCTACTCCCTGAAAACTAAATCATGTTGGCCATCATCTCTTCTCTTTGGAATTCTTTTAGTACTTATTCACCAAATCACATATTTTGCTATATAACTACATTTTTTTTTCTAGATTACCCTGCCTGTCCAATGAAACTGTAAGCCCTTGGGGATGGAGACTTAGTATATGAATTTTAAGTGTCTCTAATATCTACTAAAGACATAGTAAGCCCTCAACAACAGGAATTACATTCTAAAGAGACATGCCTCTCTGCAAGAGAGGTTCTTGATGATGCACTATAACTAGACCTAATAATGAACTCTGAGTTTCTCAGGAACACTCATTGGAGCATGAACAGTTTAAATTACAAGGTCAGCTCCAGGAATCACAGAAGATAAAATGTGAAGAGCAATAGAGTAGCAATTTACATTTGTTCTCACCAGACTAACAGAACACATTATAATACAGTGTCAAGTTAATGCTGGAGCTTTGGAAAGTAGAATGTTACACAGACATATTTTGTTGCACCCATTTTAGGTTTCCAAGAAGTGTGCTGGAATTATGCAGGTTCCTCTCTTGGTATGAGCAACTGCTTAGCGAGACAAATGTCAGATTCTAGAACTTGACCCTAGGACACTTTTCCAATACAGTGATCAAGTGACCTAGTTCAAGGAAATGACAAATAAATGTCATGGATTTCTCATTCAGCTGTCACTCTATGGGTAGGAGAGCAAGTAGGAGGAAAAGGGGAATATTTAGAAGTTCTAAATGGGGCCTTTAAAATGCCAATGTGGAGACATAGGAAAACTGGTTCCCAACATGGTCTTCCCTTGACCAAATTACTTTTTTCATTGCCCATCTGACAATGTTTCCCTGATTCCTATACCTTATTATCACTAAGCTTTATTTTTCCACATCTTGTTTTCTTCTACGATTTTATGTTCTTGCTTTTTATTTTATGTTCATTTCCTCCTTATAATCTCCTCTGTCTCCATCCCCAAAATTTAAAAGATATATCTTTTTAATTAAACTTTTATTTCAATGCCCGAAGTGTAGCTTGTAGTGAGAAAAAGACTCGGCTTGCACCCCAGGGGCCAGGGCAGCAATTCCTTATAAGTGGTTGCTCTTTCAGGTTCCTGTCCTTAAAAATCTGTCTGCCCTGACCCAGTATTTCTACAGCATCACGCAGGAAGTACCTTTCTGGTGCATCTGGACCTCCCGGAAAAATAAAAAGCACATTAAAGCTGGTAATTTTAATGCTTAATTTCATTATAATCTTAGATCCATTCGTAGGTCATCCACGTACAAAATGTTTTTTTAACATGCAGCTTTCAGTGCTTGCAGCTTTCAGTTTGCCAGAGGTTAATTTTTTAACATCCACTGCTATGTGTGGCCGCTATGTGTGGCAGGCACTAGCCTACAGATACAGATAGAAATTAACTGCATTCCCATTCCCTGCTCTTGTGGATCTCGCCATACTAAGGATAAAATGAAATCTGGCATATGATCTTCCATGGCTGTTCTGGTTTCCATTCCTCCACCTTTCCTGTGTGAAATGCCTCCTTTTTGGGAGGGGGCACGAGGAGTTGCCTACTATTTCATCCAGGCCTAAGGACCCATGAGATGGGCAACATCTATACAGCATCTGTGGAAAGCAGGGAGCCATTCAGGCACATCAACTGCCCAGAGAGCTGAGAAGCTTGAAGCCCAGCAGGCCTGGCTCAAAGATCACGTGGCTGTTCTTGCTCTCCCGCTCAGGGCGGCATTCTCCCCTTGCTATACCCCAACTTGGAATGTCAACCTCAGGATCTGGGAGGACAGAAGTTTGCCACTCTCCTTAAACGGCATCCACTGCTTTGAACACTTATTGAGCAACTACCAACACCAGACAATTTGAACATTCACTGAGCAACTACTTGAATATATGTAATTGTTAGATGCTTTACATACATTGTCTTTTTTTTTTTTTTTTTTTAACAAACCTGTGAACTACATGTTTTTGTTGCCTCCGTTTTAAGAATGAAGAAATCCAGACTCAAAGAGGTATAATACCGTGGTCAAGGCTGATATGGGTCAATGTAGTGGCTGCAACCTGGATCTAAATTGACCGTGTTTAGAAACAAACAAACAAAACAAAACAAAACAAAAAACCCAAAAAACTAATACCCCACACTGCCCCTCGCTGGGATTCTCCGCATGGTTGCCAAGCCAAGAAGAGGAAATGACAAGCACTTGCGGAACTGCATTCATTCACTCACTTACTCATTCAACGAGTGTTTTCCTGGTACAAGGGTACCAGCTTAAGGGAGGCAATTCCTGAATTCAGGGACCATCACATAAAGGAGATACACAACAATCAAATAGTTCAAATGTTGAACCTCTTTTTCCATGCGTCTTTCTAATGATTTTAAAAAAAAGTTATTTGTATTATTATTATTTTCTTTTTTTTGAGGTGGAGTCTCGCTCTGTTGCCCAGGCTGGAGTGTAGTGGCATGATCTCGGCTCACTGCAACCTCTGCCTCCCCGGTTCAAGCGATTCTTCCGCCTCAGCCTCCCGAGTAGCTGGGACTACAGGCGCCCACCACCACGCCCGGCTAATTTTTGTATTTTTAGTAGAAACAGAGTTTCACCATCTTGGCCAGGCTGGTCTTGAACTCCTGGCCTCGTGATCCACCCGCCTCGGCCTCCCAAAGTGTTGGGATTACAAGCGTGAGCCACGGCTCCTGGCTAGCTATTCATATTATCCTTAATAGACATTGAATTAGCTTTCTTTTAACCGAATAAATTCAACATTAATCCCAGAGGTAACACTGGGTTCGGATGACACATTGTTTCAGAATCCAAGCCTTCTGCATCCCACTTTCAACCATTTTTTTTAAACCAGTGTATAAAAATAGTTATTCCTTGCTCCAATAAAGACATTGGAAAATCCAAATTCACAAACTAGACAGGGTATGAGGGAGTATTAACTAGCATGGCAAACACCCTCCCTTTACAAAATAATCCACTGTCTCTTAAAAAGGCTAACAGTGAACGAATGGTGGTATTAATAAGGAAATCAAAGGGCAAAGAAACATAAAGAGCGAGAAAGTCACGTGAAGTCCCTGGAATTACAACAGAGATAAGCAGAACGAAGAGCCTTGATTTACAACACTGGGACTTAAAGACAACTTTTTGGAACAAGCCCACTGGGCACGGAAAGGAAAGGAACCTCCCAGTTGTAACCCATGCGGTTGTAAGACTTTGTGCAAAGAATGCAGGGGTGGAGGGAGAACTGGGATCTACCTGATTTTCTCAATTTTCCCGGGTTTAATTTACTCGTGCATTCTGCTATGTAAAAGAAAGCATATTTTTCGACTAAAATCTCCTATCTTATCAACGCAAAGTTTTCCTGCTTTCTATTAAGCAACAAGGTTACAGCAAGTATAACAAACTCAACGTACTTATTGATGATCTTTCCTGCTCCAGCCAATCCATCCTATCACCTTCAGCCTGGCTCCTACCCTGGTCTTCAGTTTACACTTGTGCCTCAGCCCTTATCAGCTACCCATGAGATTCCTGGCTGCTATTTTAATAGTTACTATTTTAAATCGGGTCGCGCCCGTTCTTCCTGTCGGTGAGTGAGGGGCTGCGCTTCAAGTTGCGCGACCACACAGTGGGGAGTAAACGGAGACGTCGACCAGGCGCCCAGGGCGCACGCACAGCGCCCCTGAGTGGCCGCTCCGGGCGCCTTCTCCCTGCCCCGCCGCGTCTCGCCCTCGCGGGCTCCACGCGCAGCCTTAATAGGCTCCGAAACTTGGATCAGCGCACCGATCCCTGAGAGGGCTCTTCCTTCGGCCCCCATCACTCCCACAATGGAAGGGCTGCCGCCTCCGGAAGGCTGTCCGCGTCTGCGTCCGCGTCTTCGCAGCAGCCGAGCCCCGCGCGGGCCCCGAAGAGGTGGGGGTCGCCAGGCTGCAGCGGGGTCGGGCCCCTCCCGCGCCGGAAGTCCGCGCGTGCGCGCTGGCCGGCCTGGAGCGCGCGTCCGGCGCAGAGGGGCGGCGGGGGCGGGGCCGCGGCCGCTCGCAGGGTGTCCCCGCCCCCGCCCCCCGGCGTTCCACGGTCGCCGTGACAACCGGAGCGGCGGCAACGGCGGCGGGCTGGCGAGTCCGGCGCCGCCTCCCGGCGGTACTGCTAGGCAGGCAACAGCCGCCCGGCCTCCGCGATCTCCCCGCCTCCCGGCCCGCGGGGAGGGACGGGCCCGCCCTCCGCCCGCCCGCCCGCCCGCCCGCTGGAGAGTGAGCGGCGCCCAGCCGCCCAGCCAGCCCGCCGTTCTCCGGCCGCCGTCCGGGCGCGCGCAGCGAGCGGGCGCGACTATGCCAAGATGGTCCTGCAGGCGCGGAACAAGCACCGGGAGGCGGCTCCCAAGCCGCCCCAGCCGCCCCGCGTCTCGCAGTCGCCGCTGAGGGGGGCGCCGGACGTCGGCGCCGGGGAGCCCGGGCCCGAGCGCGCGCCGCCGTCCCCAGGGCGCAAGGGCGCCGCGGGCAGGAAGGGGCCCCGTGCCGAGACCGCCGCGCCGCCCGCCGAGGGCGGCCTCGGTGGGCGCCTGGCCGCCCGGCTGCGCTGGGCTCTGGGCCTGCGGCGCGCGGGGCGCGGCCGGACCTGGACCACGCTCCTGTTAGGTGAGCAGCCCGAGCGCGGGCGCCGCCGGGACGCGGAACTTTGAGACGCGGGCCCCCTCCCCTCCCCTTCCTTCCCCTCTCCTCCCGCTTCCGCCGCGCAGAGCCCAGCCGGCCGGACCAGCCAGTTTGCAGCCCTCTCCGACTTTTTCTGTGGGACGTTCTTACCTTCTCCTTCCCCCAACTCCCCGGCTCAGCTCTCCTCGCACGCTTCCCACCCGCGCTCTGCCTGGGCTCTAAAAGAATGGCCCGGGGATCAACAGCTGCCCGGCCTGGCCGCGGGCGGCAGGTCTGCGCTAACGAGACTTGGGCGCTGCTGATTGGCATGACCGGCCGCCTTCCCCGTTATCTCGGCCTCTGACCGCCAGGATGGTTTGCTTTGGCTTGGAAACGATTCCGTGGAGCTCAAAGCAAACGCACGTTCCATGTCCTAGGGAGTTGCTTAAACTTATAATTAAATTTTAGCGTGCTTTTTTCTTCTTGGCCGCAAACGCCGCCGGTGGCACTTTATTTGTGATTCCCCTCGACACGTCACTTTCTAGGTTGCGTTGTGTTTGGGGCGCCCGAGCCTTAATCCTCCTTGCTGGCCTGGGAACCTTTGGTGAGGAGGGCTCTCCTCCCCTCCCTCTGGCATGCACCAAATGGATGATGTGTAATGATGTGCTGAAAAAAAAAAAAGTTGAAGCATATGTTTCGGACTGACTTCAGGTTTCCTTTGTTTCCTGGTTGACATTTCGATAAGGCAAATTATAGCAGTTTGGATAACAGGCCTAATTTTTCTAAGTCAACTAGTGAAATGCTTTAACATTGCTTTTTCTGTATGCCTAAGTGGGCTTTTGGCTACTGATCTGTTCAATTACTGTTGATTTATCCCTTAGTATATTTTTAAATTCTCTTAGTGACTCAAAGTTCCCTTATCCAGGAGTTGGGGTACAGACGTATAAGTCAAGGAATAGGACACAGCAAATTGGCTTCCCCTGAGATCACAGCCACAGCTAAAAGCCACTCAGTCATAAAAAGCCAGTCATCTCTGTGTGTACGTTTTAATGGGCTCAAGAAGGTTGTTCTTAGGGTACTTTTTTTTTTCCATTGCAGATTCAAGGCTAGAAAAACTAAGTTGTTTTTTTTTTTTTTCCAGCACATTCCCCCCCCCGTCCTTTTTTTTTTTTTTTTTTTTTTTTTTTCTTTCCTCAGCGAGCTTGAAAAGCTGGCTAGTGTGCAGGTTAGAAAAGCTCACCTTGGGGAGGCAGCATGATACAGTGGATGAGGCAGAGCCTTCAGATCTAGTACACAGCGGTTCAGTTTGGTTTGAGTTTTAGGTTCCTTTGTGAGTCTTTCCTTCTCTGCTAGTGGGGGGTTATCACATGGCAAATTTACTCCACAGGGATCTGCTAAGGATCATAACTAAAAGGGGTGGGTGATACATGGGAAGATACTTTGTGTTTAGAGCACTTGACACATTGTAGTTGTAATAAAAGCAAATGTGTGACACTGATTTGAGATCTGATGACAGAATGGAGTTGCATTTTTATTGAATGACTAATATAAACATTAACCACTTTGTAGTAAAATATAAAATGGCATTGCTTCTTCAGGGATGTTACAATAACAAATCTTAGAATAATGATATTTATTGCTATTTTCTGCATATTTTCTTTTTTGATTGCATTTCCTTTGAATCTTCTTTGGATGGATGCATGACTTATATTTGAATGACTTATCTTTGAATTTAGTAATGCCCATACCTAAATACAGTTTTGTATTAATGTAACAGTATAGCACGTTGCTTGACTTGCCCCTTTGAGCACTGAAAGGAGGTACAGTGAATGTGGTAGACCGTATTCTTGGGTGTACCCTGGACCATGGCCATCAGATGTATGGAAGTTGGATGAACAGACGTAGGTCTAGAGACTTACTGTCCTTGTTAACCCTCTGCATGAGGCCCCAGGGCACCTTGAGAGATGATTCTGCTGAATGATTGGGCCTGGGTTGCTTCTTTCTCTGGCTCTGTACCCTCATAGACTGATGTCAGACCTGTTTCTTCCCCACGATTATGCCCTGCCACAGCATCAAAAAACCACTCAGATCCTGCAGAGAGGAGCAGAGTTTAGACATTTTTGAAAGCTGCCTTATTTCCTGTTTCCTTCCCGCCTCCCAGAATGCGTGTGAGTTGAGCTGACATTATACAGTATTTCAGTATAGGACTTTAAAATAGATGTTTGGTTTTCCACATTGCATTGCATATTCTTTTGTTCATCAAGAGTTCATTTGTAACTGATCAAAAAAAGAACAATTATAACAACTAAATATTAAGCTAGACAGAAATGGATTCATTTCTATTTAGAAAGTAATTTTGTAACTTGAAGCTCCATGATAGAAACACAAGTTTTTAAGAGTTAGAAACTGACTGGGGCTTTCCTTCATAGGTTCTAATCACTGATGAGGAACTCACTGCCTACCAACATGGTCTTTCCACTGTAGGGCAGTGTTAAGCATTGTTGAAAAGTCTGTTTTAATAAATATATGTTTTTCTTATTTGGGGGCATTATTTGCTACTTATTTAGTGGTAACATTTGTAAAGAGGGGTTCTTGGCATGTTTATTTTTAGAAGTTTCAACCGGATAGCTTCCTCATGCAGAGGCGGCTGTGACATAATAAAACCTTGACAATGTTTCCCAAACTTTTTTGACCACAGCCCACATTGTAACAATACATTTTATATTAAACCTGTTCACACTTCCAAAATGCAACTCAGTATATATAAGCATAAGTCTGTATGTCTGTTGATCTATTTATGTATGCCAGTGCTCCATCAGGAAACAATTGTGCTAGTAAAAGATATACCCATTAGACATGCAAACAAAGCATGTCTGCGGTGAAAGACTAACATGAGATATGATTTACAAAACAATAAAAAAAGAACCTGAGTATGGAAAAAGTGGATGATAAAAACTACCTTTTCCTCGCTTTGCACCAGTCCTGTTTGACTCATTCCCATTACCCGCCTGGTTCCTGTGGTCAGTGGCAAGGGTATCCCTGCTCTAACCTGGTTGTTTATTGGCAAGGCTTTTCAACCTTAGCATTGTGGCATTTTGGGTGGGATAATTTTTTTGTTGTGGGGGCTGTCCTGTACACTGCAGGATTTTAGCAGCATCCTTGCCCTCCACCTACTAGGTGCCACTAGTACCTCCCCAGTAGTGACAACGAAAATGTCTCCAGATATTGGCCATTATACCCTGGGGGGCAAAATTGCTTCATTTAGGACCACTGCTTTTATTCTCCACAGCTTATGAGAAGCTTGAAGCCCATATGATAGGAAACACTTGTGACTTCTTAGAGGCAGAAGTGGTCAGAAACTGGGTGGACGCAGAGAGTTGAATCTAGCTGTTGGGGAGTAGATGGGGGGAGCAATGTGGTGTGGTGGAGGCAGCATAGCCATTTCAACACTGGCCTGCATTTGAATCCTGTTTCTGCATTCAAGCTGTTCTACACTCCCTTAATATTTCTCACCCATAGTTGGCTTGTCCTTTAAAATGGGGATAATAAATGCTTTGTCTGATTGTGGTAAAGAATAAATGAGACAATACATGTAAAATAGCACAGTAAGTTCATTCATAGTCAATCATACCATATCATTGAGTGTCTACTAAGCTAGATGCTAGTTGGTGGGGCTAAAATGTAGAATGAGACTCTGTCACTCCTACCTTCATGGAACTTACATACTAGAAGGGGGGATGGTAAATAAATGAAAATAATTGCACATAGTGAGTGCAATGCAGGAAAGAAACAAGCTGAGATAGAAAAAAAAAGGAAATACCCAATTTAAGTAGGATCAGGAAAGGCCTCTGGGGAGGTAGCCTTAAAGCTGAGACTGATAGAAAAGATGTCAGCTGAACAGAAGAAGAGAGAGTATTGTGAATAGCATGTGCTAAAGGTAGGACAGAGCTTAGCATGTTGAAAGAAGAGAGGGCAGAGGTGCATCAAAGTGAGATGGGCATGGGCCAGATCTTGAAAAGGGGCTTGGGTTTTATTCTCAGTGCAACAGGAAGCCATTGAGGAATGCTGAACAGGAGGAGAGTGACATGATTAAATTTTCACTTTGAGAAATCTGCTCTTGGGGAAATGGGTGATTGCATTACAAGGACAAAAGCAGAGAGACCCATGAGGAGGCTGTTCAGGGACCTTGCAAGAGGGTTGCTGGCCTGGATGAAGGCAGTGGCTGTGGAGATGGAGAGAAGTTGGTCAATTTGAGATGTGTTTTGGAGGTGAAAATGATAGGACTTATGAATTGGGCTTGGATTGAGGGAAAGGTAAGAGTTATGAATACTTTGTACATTTTTGGCTTCTCTAATTGGGTAAATAATGTGACATTCACCAAGATAGTGAAGACTGAAGACTAGGGGTATGGATGAGGGGATAGGTTTGAAGGAAAAGGTCAAGAATTTCATCTTGGACATGTTACTTTTGGGACATTTGTGAGATGTCCAAGTAGAAATGCCAATCAGTGGTGGGATATAAGAAAAAGGGTCTGAGTGGAGACATACTACAGGGAGTCATCAGCAAATTGGTTTTCACATTAATGGGAATTGAATTCATATTCCCATTGAACTTCTATTTCCATGCTTATGGGAACAATAGCATCTTATACTGATAGGGGCTTACTCTTTGCCAGGCTTTATTCGAAGTGCTTTAAATTAACTCATTTAACTGTTAACTCAGTCCTCACCGTGACTCTAGGATTACTGTGCTTGTTTTACCACGTGGGGCAATCTGAGGCACACAAATGTTAAGTAACTTGTCCAAGGTCACCCCTAGAATGTAGAAGGGCCAGGATTTGACCCAGGCAATGTGTTTCCTAAGTTCATGCTATATTTCATCTCCTCTAGGGGGATAGTACAGCAAAAGCAATGAAGCCCTAGAGTCCAATTCTGAGAAACCCTAACATTTTGTGCTCAATAAATGTTAGTTTTCTTGTTTCTTCCTTCTCCAGGAAAAAGAAGGAAAAGAGGGTCATACTTAGAGATACAGGAACAAGAAGTAGAAAGAGCATATTAGGGGTGGCATAAGGCCAAGAAAAGCCAAGGAAGTATGAGGCCCAGGGACACAGGCCATCTTGGTGTGCTTGCTGTCAAACAGACACGTAGACCCAGCTGAGCACCAACTGTGAGAATGTGTTTCTGTTAATTCACAGAGGTCATGCCAGTGGGAATTTGGGATTTTAAAGAATTTCTTTAATGTTTATAGCCATTTTTTTTTCTTTCTAAAATAGACTTCTGGCTAACTCTAAAGAATGTTTATAATCACCTAAACATATTTTATTATTAAAAGATACAGTTAGAAGGTGTCTGAATACGTGATGCTCATTAGCATCCAAATAACAAATTTGGTGAGTTTAGTTTATATAAATATAAGCATATGTTATCTATTTGTGATTGATTTTTGGCCAATAATGGGGCATCAATACTGAGAGCACATACAATTTTATGTACATATGGATATTTGGATGTTGCTAATATTTGAACAGTGGCTGCTTTGCATTGTAAATACTTATCCTGTTAGGCTGTATTAATTTCTCTTAGTGAGTGTGTTAGGTATATTAATGTTTCTTAAAGTTCATGCTAATGAGGCACAGTTGTTCCTTCGTATCCCTGAGGGATTGGTTCAAGGACCTCCCTCTGATATCAAAATCTGCAGATGCTCAAGTCCCTAGTATAAAATGGCATAGTATTTGCCTATAATGTACACACATACTCCTGGATACTTTAAATCATCTCCACATTACTTAGAATACCTAACAGAATGTAAATGTTACGTATATATTTGTTATACTGTGTTGTTTAGGGAATAATATCTGTGTGTGTTCAGTACAGATGGATGTTTGCCCCCTACTATTTTCAATCTGAGGTTGGTTGAATCCACAGATGTGAAACTGACAGATATAGAGGACTGACTAAATCTACATTGTCATAGAGACCATAAACCTGTGTACATACTTCGAAATGGGGTAGCTTTAGGCTTTATTATTCATATGTTTAATCCTAAATTACTGTTTTGCTAGTTCTTTTGCATCAGCTTGCACTTTAGCCAAACCATTGGGACATTACTCTTCCAGGGGAAGAGGCTGCTAGATTTGTTTAGTTACTATTAGAACCATTTAGTTCTAATGGCTACTAGTCATCAAAGCTAGTAAAAATTACATCTGTATCTAGGTCCAGATGTTGTTTAATCTCATAAAGGGCAGTCTTGTTTCACAGGGAAGATCATTTCTCCATGGAGGACCTTTCGTAGTTCAATCAAGAATCATTGAATATAAATACATTTAAAAAGCAGAATAATTTATTTTCAGAATACATAAATCTACAACTATTGTAGTATGTTTTTGTGCTTTAATACTGCTTTCTATTTTCTCAGCATTCTCACTATTATTTTTGTCCTGAGGGCTCTTAAATGAAGAGCTGTTTCTGTTTTTCTGGCATGTTTCTCTATATTTGTAGCTGATTGTCAGGTGTGTTTTTCAGCACGATCACTATCACCTAAAGAATGTTTGGATGGCATTTTGTAATTTTAACTTTATTATAGCAGCAAGTGTTAACATAATAGCGTAGCTGTCACCAAGACCACTTACAGAAGTTCTAGCGTGGTTTATTGTACTGATCATGAACGCGTGTGATTTTATCTACTAGTTTACAGTAGCACTAATTGTAAACACAGTTTCTAAGTCACTTGACCAGTTACTTTTGAAAACTTGTTATCTAGACAAATTATTAGTTTAGGAAGATTGTTGTAATTGAGAAGAGTGAGACTTTATCCATAGTTTTAATACTAAAATTTGCCCAAAGTGCTACTACTATGCCCTTCGGGCAAATACGTTTCCTATTTCCTAACAGTAAGTACTACTTTTTATAATATAGCTTTTCAGTCCTGGAGTTGTCAACAGCAGAATCTTTTTCTGCGGGTTTTCATATTAATCATAAAGTTCTTATGTAATTGTTTTCCACTAAGTTTAAAAAGTTGTTGTTTTTTGAAAATGAGACCTTATTTCTCACTCTTTTCTCATCTTTCATATCCATGGGAATGTTATAAAAATGTAGAACTTAAAGGTTACCTCTTAGAACTTTCCTGGTGAGAAAACTAAAGTAGGGTCAGGTGAATGGCCCAGTTCATTACTGAGTTCAGCAGGTGAAGTTTGGGATTGAAGTTGAGGTCTCTTGGCTTTGTTAATTACATCTGTGTAAATTGTAGGTTTCAGATCTAAAGTCTAAGGCATCTGTCAAGGGCACATTAGTGGGAGGTTGACCTCATGTGTCCCAAGACGTTATAGCTCTTTTGGCAAGAGCACTGCTTTGGCTTCTGGTTATTTGGGGGAATCACTCTTTTATATCTTTATGGTCAACCTGTCAGTCTCCGGGGTTTTTTTTACATGATTATTTTTGAAAACTATTTAATCTGAATATTTTTATTGCATTTGGTTGGTTTGGCAATGACATAACAAACACAGTAAAATAGTAAAAACTGTCACAGTTTTCTTAGTCACTTAAATGAAAAGATAAACAAGATTTGTGGTACACAAGGGAAGCTTGCAATTTGAGGGGAATGCATGTCTTACCATTGGAATGGGTTATCAGTTAATGAACTTGTTAAATCTCTTGCTGAATATGATGGGCCTGGATGTGTGTTGTTCGTGTGTGTGGTTCTCTTTTTACTCTAGTGGAGAGATGCAGCTTCTACACTTTTTCCATTAGGTTTACTAAAGTTTTACAGCTTCTGTATGCATGCTCAGAAGCAGATCATATTATGTTGGTTGTGTATCTTATTTAGCTATTTGTTCTTAAAACAATAAAATGCATTTTTTAAATAAGGATAAAGTTACTTTATGAAAATTACTAGTGTAGATTACTGTTTGATTTTGAAACGTTTGTGTCAGTGTCATTTGAATCAGAGCAACTCCATTTCGAATGGAGGATGGGTAAAATAAGGCTGAGACCCACCAGGCTGCATTACCAGAAGGTTAGGCATCCTAAGTCACAGGATAAGATGGGAGGTCAGCAAAAGGTACAGGTCACAAAGACCCTGCTGATAAAACAGCATGCGGTAAAGAAGCCAGCTGAAACCCACCGAAACCAAGATGGCGACAAAAGTGACCTCTTGTTGTACTCACTGCTCATTATATGCTAACTATACTACATTAGCATGCTAAAAGACACTCCCACCAGTCCCCTGACAGTTTACAAATGCCATGGCAATGTCAGGAAGTTAGGCTATATGATCTAAAAAGGGGAGGAACCCTCAGTTCCAGGAATTGTCCACCCCTTTTCCAGAAAACTCATGAATAATTCACCCCTTGTTTAGCATAGAATCAAAAACTATAAGTGTAAGGATACTATGAGTATCCTTGGTTCAGTAGCCCAAACTGCTCTTCAGTCTAGGGAGTAGTCATTCTTTATTCCTTTACTGAATGAACTTGCTTTGAACTCGCCCAGAATTCTTTCTTGTGCAAGATCTAAGAACCCTGTCTTGGAGTCTGGATCAGGACCCTTTTCTGGTAACATCTGTATTCATATTATGGGAGAATAAGACTTTTAAGGGAAATTAGAATTTATTGTCTTCAAAACACTTATGTTGAGCAGTTATTGTATTAAGTATTGCCTACTTTAATATCTACATATACAAATATTTAAATATGTGAATGTTTACTTAGTGTATTTCTCTGTTTAGAAGCCTAATTATATTCTGCTTTGGGATGGTGATATATACTTTCCATGCTCTCCTGTTTTCATATACTGTATTCACTTTAAAATAAACGGTTTTGTCCTTGATGCTTTTGTGATTTCTAAGGCATTTCCTCCTGTGTGCCAGTGCATCCTCTTCGTTGAATGTGCTTAACGTTTTCAAGCCTGAGCTTGGAGTCAGAGAAACCCAGTTCTCCTCCAGGCCTTGCTGCATCCCAGTCATGTGCCCCTGAGCCTCATGGGAAAATGTGACCCGTATCTGCCTCAAAGGCACCCCTGGATCATTTTTGCTTAATATGTGAAAGGGCTCTCTCAACTGCAACTGACAAACAGATGTTAGACATTTTCATTGTAATTAAGTTTTCTAATTTTTTCTTAACTGTTGGAAAGCACAGTTTTGCTTAATGCAAAATACATGGAGGAGATTCTGATTAACTAAAGTTGTCCTTAAAATGATCATCATGTAGAGCACTGATTTCTAGATCTTACTAGGAGCAGTAGTTTTTTCAAATCATGACTGAATTGTATTTTTATTTATTTTTTGAGACGGAGTTTTGCTCTTGTTGCCCAGGCTGGAGTGCAATGGTGCGATTTTGGCTCACTGCAACCTCTGCCTCCCAAGTTCAAGCGATTCTCTTGCCTCAGCCTCCCAAGTGGCTGGGATTACAGACATGTGCCACCATGCCCGACTAATTTGTTTTTTTTTGTTTGTTGTTGTTTTTTTTTTTTTTTTTCAGTAGAGACAGGGTTTCACCATGTTGGCCAGGATGGTTTCTAACCCCTGACATCAGGTGATCTACCCGCCTCGGCCTCCCAAAGTGCTGGGATTACAGGCGTGAGCCATGGAGCCCGGCCTTCATGACTGAATTTTAAAAGCAATCTTTCTTCTCACTTTGAAACTCAGTATCTATATTAATAGAGTACATTCTTTCTTTTCCTATTCAAAATAGAAAACAAATTGAAACTGCCAAACCTACCAAGACTTTGTAGTTTGGGGAGCAGGAAAATAAAAAGAAAACAGAAAATTGTCAGAAAATAGCTGTACAGTCCACCTGGGAGAGTACAGAGTCCAGTGTGTTAGTGATAATAGCTGTAGGTAGCTACTCAAGGTCGTTAAGTGCTAGGGATGGAGACAACCAAAGAGAAACCCCTCTTTTTTTTTCTGAGACAGAGTTTTGCTCTTGTTGCCCAGGCTGGAGTGCAATGGCACAATCTCGGCTCACTGCAACTTCCGCCTCCTGAATTCAAGCTATTCTCCTGCCTCAGCTTCCTGAGTATTGAGTAGCTGGGATTACAGGTGCCTGCTACCACGCCCAGCTAAATTTTTTGTATTTTTAGTAGAGACGGGGTTTCATCTTGTTGGCCAGGCTGTCTTGAACTCCTGACCTCAGGTATCCACCTGCCTTGGCCTCCCAAAATGCTGGGATTACAGGCATGAGCCACCGTGCCCGACTAGCCCCTTACTTTTATACTTGGTGAAAATGAGACTCTGAGAAGCTGAATAACTTGAAAGTCATCTAAAACCTAAGGAATAGTTCTTCTTAAGAAGACTTTCTTACCAGGAAAGTAAAGGAATTTGAATTCTTTCCCTTTCTTAATCAGTATTTTCAGCTATCACGTTTTGCCAACTTCTCCCTCAGTGTATCTTTTGAATTTACTAATACATTTCCCTTTTCCTTATAAAGCCCATTTCATCACTAGTCTCCAGGTCATTTTACTCCTAGATTGTTACTATATTCTTCTCATTGGACCTTCTGACATAATGACACTGCTTCTCAAAATTTGGACTGTATAAAGTCACCCAAGAATTTGTTAAAAATGTAGATGTCCAAGCCCCAAGTGAGATCTGTTGAATCAGGATCTCTGAGAGTGGGGGCCCAGAAATGCAGGCTTAACACACTACTCCTAGGTCGGTGTTCTCTGCCTTGGCTGCACAATCACCACCCCGCCATGCCAGACATAGTAATGTGGAAAGCTCCGGGGTGATTCCAGTGTGTTGTCAGGGGTGATTCCAGTGTGTTTTCAGTGTTGACACTGCTCTTTAAAGTGTCTGTGAATCACCTCAGGCATCTTGTTAAAATGTGGATTGGGAGCCTTGTTAAAATGTGGATTGGGAGTCAGGAGGTCTGGAATGGGACCTGAGACTCTGCATTTCCAGCTACTCCCAGGTGATACAGTTACTACTGGTTTCCAGGACACTGAGAGTAGCAAGAAGCTGATTTTCACATTACATTTTGTGAGGAACTACCTAGATTTTGCCCCAGTCATTCTCTGTACCAATGATAATCAACCTTGACTGTATGTCAGAATCACTTGTGACTATAAAAACAAAAAAATCCTGGAGTGCAGATTTAGAGGCCCTGGATTTATACTCAAACACCTCTTATCTTTAGTGCCACTGATGATTCTAATGCAATACCAGGGTTTGGACCACTGTGGCTCTCTATTGCTGCATTATGATGTTGTCTCTGAAACTTGCTTGGTTTCTCTGTTGACCAATGTCACTGCTTCTCAACCTTCCACATAATAGCATGCAAAGAAAATGGTAATATTTGTGTGGCACAGTGGGGTAAATAGATGGTATCTTCGAAGCCAGGCAGGAGGTTACTGGCCCCAGGGACTCTGGCTTTCTTATTCTTGGCACTTCCAGGCCTACTAGTTGGGAAAGTCTGGCTCCTGCTGTTCATGGAGTGCTGAAAGCCTGACAGACTGTGTATATAATGAGTGGACCCTTAGTAAATATTAGCACATTATTGTCGTCGTTATTCATATTCTATATCATCATTATTAGTGGCAGGAATTGTTTTATCCAAGTCCAATATCTGACTGTATTGTATTTGTCTTTTCTGGCTGTTTGCCATAAATCCACACCTAAGTTATATCCATGTCTTGAGGCTGCCACCCCCACCCTGACCCCATCTTTTTAACCATCTTAATAAACCATGCCCTAAGGTCATTACTGATCTGCCTTCTCAGGTTTCTTATAGTTCTTAGACTTTGTGCCATCTGCTTGAGTGCTTAATGTGTTCTCTCATTATTTTATGTACCTAAATCTTATCTCTTGAAGATTTTATATTTAAGGGCAAAGATATGGGCTAATGTTTCTTTAATGTTCTTGGTTCTTAGGAAAATGTGTTGTGCATCTAATAGGCATTTAGATAGTTGTTGACTTTGAAGCTATGCAAAGTAATCCACACAAAAATCTAGGCACTAGAAAGAAGAAGAAACTGAAATTGTGGGATCTGTGACTGCTTTCTCTTTCTCAAGCTGGATCCTAAAGAATATCTTTTCATTTGTTCACTATACAGAAACTGGGCTTTGATTCCAGGTACTATAACTGTATTGTATATATAAAAATAGATATTTACCTTCATGTAATGGGAATGCTTCAAATAATTTGGATTGTTGAGAAAGTATCTTTATGTGTTAAGGTTTTTGTTTAATTGAGTGCATTCTATAATTTCTCTTATATGGTTGTAGGTAATAGTAATTTAACCTTTTAACTCAGCGAGGTGCCAGGCATGATACTAAGTAGTGTAAAGATGAATTACACACACACACTCAGCCTTGAGGCCGTTGCATTCTAGCAGAGGAAACTGACGTGTGTGTAACTAGCTATTTAGGTGCCGTAATAGTGGTATTATAGCTAGGATAGCTGGACAAGCAGTACAAAATGCTACATTTGAATTCTTTTGATTCTGAAGGACAAATTACAGATTTTTAAGGCAGGAACAAACGCACAGAATCATTAAAGCACTTGGGGTTTTAGGGGATTGTTGCCCAGTGCATCTAGAATGAAGGGTGTGTGGTGGGATTGACTGGAAATAGGCCAGTGTAGGCTACATATGTGTAATGGGAAGTCATGGGGCTTTTCAAGCAAGGGGATGTGATGCTTGGAGCTGTATGTTTCGAAATTGACTTCAACCCCTAGGATGGATTGTATTTGTGGGGTAGGGAAGCCAACACTGATGACTTCAACTTCTGGAAAAAAACTTTGAAACTCAAAACGAACCCTTATAACATTGAGAAGTGGCTAGTAATGTTAGGAAGGGATTGGAAATAGAACTTGTCAAGCTTGATTTGAAAACTTTATCCAGATAGATTTAAGGAGTGTCCTTAACTTCTTTTTATGCCATTTTTCACTTGAGGGTTAGTAATGCCAAAAGTCTTTAGCATGCTTTAGGTACAGATGAACCTCAATTTAGGAATAGGTTGAATTTTTAAGTTTTCACTTGTTCAACAGGATAATGCATATCATTTTGGACTTAGAATACATTTCTTCGTCCTGGCGCATGGCTCACACCTGTAATTCCAGCACCTTGGGAGGCCGAGGCGGGTGGATCACAAGGTCAGGAGATCGAGACCGTCCTGGCTAACACGGTGAAACCCCGTCTCTACTAAAAAAAATTAGCCAGGCATGGTGGCAAGCGCCTGTAGTCCCAGCTACTCAGGAGGCTGAGGCAGGAGAATGGTGTGAACCTGGGAGGTGGAACTTGCAGTGAGCCGAGATCGCGCCACTGCGCTCCAGCCTGGGAGACAGAGCGAGACTCCAACCAAAAAAAAAAAAAAAAAAAGAATACATTTATTCATATAAATATTGTTACAAGACAAGGTCATTAAATGCCCAGCATAGGGAAGGAGGAAGCTCTGTCATGGTGGAAGGAGCTCAGGCTGAGAATTAGGACACCTGGGTTCAGCGATCTCTAGCCACTTACCAGCTATGTGCCTTGCGGGGAATAGCCTCTTAGAAGCCCACTCTTTCATTTGTAAAATGCTAATAAATACTCACAAGGTTATTGTGAAAATCAAGTTTTTTGTGAAGGTGCTTTGTGAATTTTAAGACAAATAGTATTTATGAAGTACACGTGTAAGAGGAAAAAAAGTATTTTTTTTAACTTCTGGATGGGAATGTTGATTTGTGGTCAGGAACACACCTTGGTTGCTGCGGTTGTGGGAGAGCAGACTGCAAGTTACAGAGCAGCAAGAGGAGAAGCCCACCCTGGCCTCATGGTGCCCTCAAACCTTGGGGAGGAGAGAGAGAAAGGACAGTGAGTCTCAAACTTTAGCTTGCCTTAGACTCAACTGGGGAATCTTAAAATTACAGATCCCAGCATTGCTACTTCCCGGTGACCCTCACGACAGTGTCTAGGAAGGGCCCCGGCTTGGGGTAATTGGAAGAGGGAGGAGGTAAGAGCAGGCGGGGGCCCGGGTGCTGGTGGGAGATGGAATGAGGTTTGGGGACTTGGAGGATTGTCTGTTCAATGTCTTCATCCTTTCCTCCCGCTGCAAGAGGGGAGGGAGCTGGCTGCCTATAGACCGGGTATCTAATCTGCACAAAATAAATGGTTGCTCCATTGGTGAAAAAGGATGACACACATGTGTGTGTATCTATCAAAATATATTCAATTGAGGTTATTAGGACATGATTTTGGATTATTTCATTCCTCCCCTTAATTATATCAAGCTTTATGCATTAATTCAGCAAACACTTGAGCATGCTCAGCTTTGTGCTAATAAGTACTGTAGTAAAGTTTGGTAAACATTGTTTCTGCCCTCAGGGAGTTACAATCTGTTTTGTTTAAACAAGAGTGTAATTAACATGAGACGAATAATCTTCAGTAGAGTCCTCTCAAATCCCATAAGACTGAAAATTGATACAATGTGTCATATAGTCTGGTGGAAATTTTCTTTAATCAGAAAGAGTTAATGTAGCATCCTGGAGAGTCTAATTTAACTTTAGATTGTAGGTAATTTCTGTGCTTCCAGCAAAATCATGAACCTTACAAAATTCTCAGCCATAAGGATTGCGATTTTTTGAATTAGATTACATAGCAAACCTTCTTTCCTTGAGCACCTTTTTCTTAACAGAATAGGTTTGGATTTCTAAAAAATATATTTTATGTTCTGATTTTTTAAAATGCCGTATTTGTCTCGGTTCCTTAGAATGCCAAAAAATGGCATATGTGTTTAAGTGGAAAAAAAGTGGGTTCCCAATTTTGTTAGACTCTCAAAAATGTCGATAATCACTGGAATAAACTTAGAGAAAATAATTTAAAATATTATTTTCTGTAGGCAAGAAGGCAAGAAAAGCTCTTAAGGGGTGCCTTCAGAAGTTTTTGTCATTTTCCATTTTTATTCTTCAATTACATGCTCACAACTCAGTATTTGCTTTACTGGGACTTTCATGTTCAAATGACATACATATGTATAATGTATTTCAATTTTTAAGTAAAATATCTCTCTAAATTTTATACAAAATTAATAGCCTCTATAAAATATACTTCCTATGTCAACAGATGAATTGCAGCATTTTTTTCTTTTATATTTAAGATTAAAAAAAAAAAAGGAGGGGAGAGTAGGAATACTTTAGGGTAAGTAGACCTAGGCTTTTGTTTCATCTGTTCCATCCTCTTGCTACAACAGCCATGCAGTGCAGGTCAGAGTTCCTGAGTTCAGCCTCCTTTTCTGGGTTTACTTGGTGTGCATTCTTATGCAAGTTACTCAGCTACTCTGTGTCTCAACTAGTCTGTATACTGTGGAAATATTTGTACATATGACATAAGGTAGTTGTGAGGATTTATTTGGCTAGTACAAGTAAAGTACTTATAAAGTGTTGGGTGTGTAATAAGCATTCAAGTGTTAGCTCCGTTGTTTTCATCGTTATTATTACTAAGTTGAAATGAAAAAAGGAATTCAAAACATTGGGCAGATGATGAATGGACCCTGGAGACTGTGAAAGAATGTCAGGAACTCCAAGTGTTGTCCTTGTGTATTGTCTAAAAGGCACCAGAGACCTCTCTCTCACCTCCCATCCTTATTCTGAGAAAGCGAGGTATTTTAAGGACATAGAGGGATGATGACCTTGACAGATCCTAGTTAGCACTCCAGAATTGTGAAGGGCAAAGGCCAACTTAATGGCATAATAGGAAATGCATTACTGTTAAAGTCAGCAGAAGTCAAGAATGCCCCCTTTGGAAGGCAGCTATGCTCACCACTCTACCACCAACACCAAGAGTGCCCCCATTTACCAGAATTGTGCAGTAATATTCTAAAAGTTTATTTTTGTCAAATAGGAAGAAGAAACTAATAGTGAAATTATAAAACAGGAACAAAATTATTATATTTAAATAGTATTGTTTAAAATGAAGAATTAGGGCCGGGTGTGGTGGCTAACGCCTATAATCCCAGCACTTTGGGAGGCCGAGGCAGGCGGGTCACCTGTGAGACGAGCCTGGCCAACATGGCGAAACCCTGTCTATACTGAAAATACAAAAATTAGCCAGGCGTGGTGGCATGTACCTGTAATCCCAGCTACTCAGGAGGCTAAGACAGGAGAATCACTTGAAACCAGGAGGAGGAGGTTGCAGTGAGCCAAGATCACACCGCTGCACTCCAGCCTGGGTGACAGAGCAAGACTCCTCAGAAATAAAATAAAATGGAGAATTGAAGATAAGTTTTAAAAACTATATGAATTAACAGTTTAGTAAATGAACTAAAAATAAATACATTGCAAAATAAATACTCTTCAAAAATAAATACCTTAACAATATCCAGTAATGTATAATAAAAAACATTTTATGAATATTAGCAGAAAAAAATGTTAAACTCACAGGAGAAATTTCATAAGAAATGAATATGTTAATAATATCTGTAGAATTTTTCTCAAGTACTATCGAAAAACAATTTGAACAATTGAAGGTATATGTTGTATATATACACATACCTATATATCCAACATATATATACCCACACCACATTTATGGATCTGAAGGCTCTATATTGTAAACATGTAAAATTAATTATTAATTAATTTTGTAAGTGAAAATCCAATTATAACCTCAGAGGGTTTACCAAAGTATAAGCATGGCAAGTCTTCAGTATGATAAAGGTTACATTTACATTCAATAGGAGAAAAATAATTTATTCAGAAAAGGATAGTTGAATCATTGTGAAAATAAAGACCAAATTTTATTATGTTAGGTTAGAGACAGGGTCTTGTTGTGTCATCCAGGCTAGCGTGCAACCTCAACCTCTTGGGCTCAAGTGATCCTCCCAGCTCAGCCTTCCTGAGTAGCTGGGACAATAGTTACGTGCTTTGTAAAGACCGGCTCTTGCTGTGTTACCCAGCCTTGATTTAAACTCCTGTCCTCAGCTGTTCCCCCTACTTCCTCCAGCTGAGTAGCTGGGATTATAGTCATGAGCCTGGCAGATGAAATTTTTAAAGACAGAAACCAAAAGGAACAAATGGTAGATTCGTTAATAAGAAACAAAATTTAAAATTTCAAAAGATGAATATATCTTATTTAAAAAAGTCAAATGGCAAACTAAGTTAGATATTTGTAACTTCAATTATCTAGAAGTAACTATTTGTGTTTCCAAGGCAAAATGGATTTTTAAATGAAAAAATATAACTAACTTTAAGGATAAAACAATAAGATCTGATCTATTTGGTTTTCATTTTTCTTTCTTTCTCTTCCTCCTATTCTTCCTTCTGCTTCTCTTCTTCCTTCTTTCCTCTTCCTCCTTCTCTTCCTCCTTCTTCTTTCTCCTACTTCTTCTTTTTCTCTTTTTTTTTTTTGAGAAACAGAGTCTCACTATGTTGCCCAGGCTAGAGCGCAGTGGCTGTTAACAGTCACAGTCATAGCACACTGCTGCAGCCTTGAATTCCGGGACTCAAGAGATGATGCTGCTTCTGCTTCCCCAGTAATGGATACGACAGGCATGTGCCACTGTACCTGGCTTGGGTTTCATTTGTAAGAGTGTTTTCATAGTTTGATTCCTTAGTTAAGAGTTATTTAATCAGAAGCCTGCCATCAGCTGTATCTTGTGATGTAAGAAAATTGAATTGTGTCTTCCAGGTTCATCTTAGTATGTTCTTTCTACTTGGACAGATAGCAAGGTATTGATTCTCATATGAGACTGATTTTATTACTAGCTTCTTATCTCTCTCTTACCTTTTCTTCTTTTTTTCTCCTTTACTCGATTCATTTTAAATTGGTTTAAAAACACAGGTAAGATTTGTCATAAAATTTCAGGCATTGCAGCAGTATATCAGAAGTGGTAGTTCCCTTTTTTCTCCCACCCCCAATCCTGTACCCCTAAGCCACCATATTTCTTTATTCTGAGTTATCTTTACCTGTTGATTCCATTCCTTTCTCAGTTCTGTTAGCGATAGTTTCCATCTAATGGTTTCTGTCTATTAGCGGATATTAGGCCCTCATATATTTTGTTGAATGAGTGAGTGAATGAAAATGGTGACTGTATGCTTAATTCCCTTATGAGCCGGTCAGTCACAATTTTAAACATAGCCCTGGGGCTTTTGTTGAAGAGACAGTATTCTTTTTTACACATTTCAATATTTCAAATGCTTATCTTTGAAATGGCTTTTCTGTAAGATGAACATGTTTATGCTAAAATTCTAATTTAAATTTCTTTTTTCTTACAGCTGCTTTTGCAGCAGTGTTGCACTGGTAAGATTTTTTTCTCCTATGGTATTTTATGCAGATGTTTATAACTTACTAAAGCTATTTCCCATACATTTAAAGGAATAATTTCAGCATGATCAGTATGAATATATATTACATGTAACACAATAGTCTGAAAAACTAGTTTAATTGATAAATCAGGGTCAGAACAATATAATTGTTTAAGAAAAAAGAGATTCATTATTAAAGAGGCTGTATTTGAGACTCCACTCAATATTAATATGTTCATGGTGAGAGAAAGATTAATTTTTTAATCTTCTAGATAGAAATATGAATTTCATTAGATGTTTCTAAAATGGTAACCCAATGACATTTACAGTTTAATCTATACTTTTATTGTACTTGACTTAAAATATTCTGGTTCATTTTAATTTTAAAATCTAATTTGATTTTTTTATAGAGGGAAATTTTCGTATAAATGCAATACATACTGAGTGGAAAACAAATATAGATACTATTGTATTTGAGTTTTATTACAAAATTATCTGCAAGTTAGTTGATACTTTTATTTTTGCTCTTAGCTTAGTTTAAAAAATAATACTTACAGTGTAAGTTTTAACACCGTTGCTTTGTTTTGTTTTTCCAGGAGCCATATAACACACCTCTTTGAAAATGACCGTCATTTTTCTCACCTCTCAACATTGGAAAGGGAGATGGCTTTTCGCACTGAAATGGTTAGTTTTTATTTGGCATTTCATCATAGTACTTTAGGAATTTAAAAACATTTCAGATTTTTTATTATGGAAAATTTCAAGATGTTCCAAAGTAGAAAGAGTGGATGCTCCAGCTTCTACAGCTGACAGCCGCAGCCGGTTTTCCTTCATCTACACCCCCACTCACTATGTCTTTTTTTAATTTTAATTTTTATTTATTAATTTTTTTTTTAGACAGAGTCTCACTCTGTCGCCTAGGCTGGAGTACAGTGGCGCCATCTTGGCTCACTGCAAGCTGCACCTCCCAGGTTCACACCATTCTCTCGCCTTAGTCTCCCTAGTAGCTGGGACTACAGGCACCTGCCACCATTTTAGTAGAGATGGGGTTTCATCATGTTAGCCAGGATGGTCTCGATCTCCTGACTGAGGGATGGCCTGCCTCGGCCTCCCAAAGTGCTGGGATTACAGGGGTGAGCCACCGTGCCCAGCCAACTATCTCTTTTTAAAGGAAATCCCAGACATTATATCATTTCATGCTTTCATACTTTCGTAAGTGCATAAGTGTCTCTAAAGATAAGACTTTGTTTTAACTATGGCACAAAACCATGGCACAAGACATAACTGGAAAACATTTAACAACATCCTTAATATCATCAAATAGAAATCAGTAGTTAAATGCCCTGTTTGGCACTTAAAAAAAAAAAAAAAAGAAAAACAGTTGATGTGTTTGAACAGGATCCAAACAATGCCTACAGATTGCATTTAGTTGATGTGTATCTTAAGTCTTTTAGTATGTAAATTCCTTTACCTGTTTTTGTTTTGTTTTCCTGCCATTTGTTTGTTGAGAAATCCAGGTGATTTGTCCTATACCCACAATAATCCACATTCTTCAATTATGTTCCTGTATCCCAAGTTTCCTGAACATTTATGGATCAGAAGATTTGACTTATTTTCTGGCAGGAATACTTCCTAGGAGATGCTGTATACTTCTATTGTGTCAGGCCAAGAGGCACATCATTATCTGGTTGTCTCACTTTCTGTGATGTTGAGATTGATCACTGGCTTCGGGTATTGTGATGCTGATTCCTCCTATAGCCTAGCCATCAGCCTAGGTTAGTTATTTCGTTATCCTTCTCAAACTGTGATACCTAGCCTATCATTTTTTTTCCCTGCACTTACTAGCTACAATTCTTCTATTAAGAACTTTCACACAATACCTTTTGATTTCTCTCTGAGGTATATTTCATAGAGGAAAGACAAGAAAATGCTTTATTCTTTCTTTTCATTTACCAGTTTTCAGAAAAATGAGTAGCTTCCCTAGCATCTTCTAGTAGTGATCAATGGAGTACCTTCTTTTGGAGTATCATTATGACATGATGGATTTTAACATATTTTGTAAACTTTCTTGTCCTTAGCTAGTAAAGCCCTTGCAGCTCTCCCTGTTTGCCCTTGATGTGACCTCACTAGTATCCACAGGTTCCTTACTTTCAGGTACTACAAGACATTTTCTTCTCAGACCTGGCATTAGCCAGTTTTCCAATGAGCCACCATTCCTGTCAGTGGCAGATGCTCATTGCTACTAGATTGGCCATTGTATTTTGGCCTTTTTACTGAATAGAATTAGGCTACAAAAATTTTTTTAAAGAGAAAATAAATCAAGAATTTGTATTAATTTTTTAAATGGAAAGAAGATTAGATTTTTTTACTTATTTGATATTAATCATTTTAGTTTGAGAATCTTGGTTTCAAATTATTGATTTGTTAGGAATAAAAGTACCAAAGGTATCATTAAAAATATGATTACTGAAAAGAGTTTAAGATTTTCTTGCAGTTCGGTTCTGTACAGGGCAACCCCCAGAACTGGGTCTCAGCCCAGGAGGCCATGTGGGTTCTTGGCTTTGGGCAGGAAGGAATTCAAGAATGCGCCAACAGAGTAAAGTGAAAATGAGTTTATCTTAAGAAAGTAAAGGGATGAAAGGGTGGCTACTCCACAGGCAGAGCAGCTGTGAGGGCTGCTGGTTCATTGTTTTTAATGTTGTTTCTTCATCATATGCTAAACAAGAGGTGGATTATTCATGAGTTTTCTGAGAACAGGGAGGGGAATTCCTGGAATGAGGGTTCCTCCCTCTTTCAGACCATATAGGGTAACTTCCAGAGGTTGCTACGGCATATGTAAACTGTCATGCTGCTGGTGGGAGTTTCCTTTAGTATGCTAATGTATTATAATGAGCAATAAGGATGACTAGAGGTCACTTTAGTTGCCATCTTGGTTTTGGCCGGCTTCTTTACCGCATCCTGTATTATCAGCAGGGTCTTTGTGACCTGTAACTTGTGAAACCAGTCCTGCCGAAATCCTGGGCTCCATTTTAACCTTAGGATATAGTCCACTAGGGATATACAGTAAAATTACAATATCTTACCGTTAATTGAAATCTTCTCCCAAGTTGATAAATAGTTCATTCTTTTCTTTCATTTTTATTTTGATATTCAGGTAGTTTTACATTTTTGTTTTATAATTAAGCATATGTTTCCAAAATCAAACCGACAAAAGAAGGAAGGTATAGTTTTCTAGGGCTGTCATAAAGAAGTACAACAAACTAGGTGACTTAAAACAGCAGAAATGTGTTTTCTCACAGTTCCAGAGACTAGCAGTGGGACGTTAAGATGTTGACGGGCCTCTTGTCTCCGAAGGCTGGAGGGGAGAGTCCTTCTTTGCTTCTTGTCAGCCTCTGGTGGTTGCTGGCCATCCTTGGAATTCCTTGGCATGCTGATGCCTCACCCCAGTCTCTGATCCATCTTCACACGGCCTTTTCTCCTGTGTGCCTGTAGCTTTGAGTCCAAATATTCCTCTTTATTTAGATTTACCAGTTCTGTTGGATTTAGAGTCCACCTTAATCCAATATGACCTCATCTTAACTTGATCACATCTGCAAGAATCCTATTTCCAAATAAGATCACATCCACAGGGTCTGGTGGACATGAAATTTTAGGGGACACTATCCAAATCACTACACAAGGAAACATAATTATAAAAATAGTGATATTAGAGCTAATACATCGGAGTATCAACACCATTTTTTTCTTTTTCAATAAATTTCTGGGTATGCATATCACTTTTGTATTTATGAGTCTTAAACCCAGTTTAAACTTTGGCAGTTACCAGGGCAGCTCCAGGCAAAACTGAAGATGCAAATACAAGATGTAGATTTATCTTGTGTTTCTCTGTCTTCCCTCATACTGCCACTTAGACTCCCCGTTAGGCTTCTAGTATTTTCTTGTTTTTTTTTGTCTCACATATTATTCCACTCTTGCTATCTTTCCAAAGTAGTGTGCCAAGCTAAAAAACTATCTCTTTTCTTCAAAATAGGACCACTCCCCACCCTCATCCCCAGTCCCACAGGGTTCTTACCTTATGCTAACTTGATAGGAGGGAAAATAATCTGTAAAATTAGGTGGCACCTGAGTGAAATTCATAAGTAATAATACATCAGTGTATAACCTTCTCAACATATTTGCATTTTTGCATGTAAATCCAGAGGAAAAATGACTGATAGTGTCATTTTGGGGATTAAAATAAGCAGTTAGAGGAACATTTTTGGCTTGAGATTTCTTGGTTCGTGATAAATTTTAATTCCGTAATAAACCACTCACTCTGTTCGTAAGATAGCATTTTCTAATAGTTATATTGGTATGGGTAATAGGATTTTCTAAGTTGAAGTATGCTGAGTTGTATTATTTTGTAAATGCTGAAACTTTTTGAAGCTATTTTGCATTCAGTTATTTCAACTAAGAAATGTTTATGTGAAAATACATAGTTTTTTCGCAACTTTAGGATTTATCAGTGATCAGAAACCTGTGAAATTCATTGTATTAATAGCTGTTACTTGCTTAATTGCTTTGTTTTTCGAAAACAGTGTATTTACTTAGAAGAGGCATCATAATTGTTATTTTAACTGAGCTTATCCTTATTTCAGGGACTATATTATTCCTATTTCAAGACTATTGTGGAAGCACCCTCATTTTTGAATGGAGTATGGATGATTATGAATGATAAACTGACTGAATACCCTCTTGTTATTAATACGTTAAAAAGATTCAATCTTTACCCTGAGGTAAGGCACTTTTTCCAGTTGTGACTTTTCACTTTTGTAAAACTTTTTTGTATTAAATGCTGATTTTAAATCTAAGATATTAGTCAATATATTAAATTGTATTTAATTTTTTAAAAGAAAATATGGGCCAGGCGCAGTGGCTCAAGCCTGTAATCCCAGCACTTTGGAAGGCTGAGACGGGTGGATCATGATGTCAGGAGATCGAGACCATCCTGGCTAACACGGTGAAACCCCGTCTCTACTAAAAATACAAAAAAACTAGCCAGGCGAGGTGGTGGGTGCCTATAGTCCCAGCTACATGGGAGACTGAGGCAGGAGAATGGCATAAACCCGGGAGGCGGAGCTTGCAGTGAGCCGAGATTCGGCCACTGCACTCCAGCCTGGGCGACAGAGCGAGACTCTGTCTCAAAAACAAACAAACAAACAAAAAAAAAAATAAAGAAAATATGTATCTTGTGGAGAAATATGTAAAAAAGATCATTACTGATTTTGAGGAGAAGGCTTTAATTCTGTGGGGAACTGTTGTTGTGATTGCATTGTTTAAAAAATACAAAAACTAGATTTGGTGTGCTTGTAGGGTTTATGCTAAGGGAGCTCTGTTACTTTTACATGTCATTTGTTAAATGTTTTCTTCATTATCCTCATTTAATTGAGTGCACTTTCTTGAGTGGGGGTGGAGGGAAGGTGAGCCCAGTTCAGCAAGTGGAGATGACATTTGGCCTCTCCTTTATCCTCCTTGCAAAACTATAAATTTGTTGATGTGGAACTCTAGTTCGATAGAATATATACTTTAATGATTTTGTCAAAAGTCCTTCAAGATAGATATTGAACTGTCCACCAGCAGTGTTTTCGAAACTATTTATTTACCTGCATCTTTGTTAATTGGATAGACAAATTGAAGTCATATGATGTATTTCATTCATTGATTATATATATATTTTAGTGTTCTCTATATATGTGTATATAACACACATACATATACATATAATACATTTTTGCTTTTAAAAATAATTGCCAATTCATGCCTTTTATCTATATTTCTATTAAAATTTTATAAGAGCTCATTTATTATATACTGGATATTAATATAATGCTATATAATGAAACATTTTCCCCAGTTGTTTGCCCTTTAGCTTTGTGTATGATGTCTGTGTATTTTTTTATACCGAAATATATCTATGAATCTTTTTTGTCTTTTATACATACACGTAAAAAACTTCATTTTTGTAATCATAATTTTTTTATATTTACATTTTTAATTTATCTGGAATTCGTTTTGATGCATAGTGTGGGGTAGGAACCTAACCTTGAATTTTTTTTTTTGAAAATGGTATTGTGTATAACCTAACACTGATGAGGTGTCCATCCTCTCTCCGCTGCTTTGAAGTAAACTTTCTTCTTTATATGCAAAATTATTATACCTACATGCTTGCATGTGTTTCTGGATTTTGTGCTCAGTATTGCCTTAGGTTGAGGTTGTGGGAAGTGGACTTTGAGATGGAGACTTACATGCAGGAAGTAGTTGAGGGAGTGTCCTTAGGGTCAACACCTTAAGGGGGATGAATGAGGCAGGAGGAAGAGGAGAGCTTTGATGCAGTCGCTGTGAAAGCCTCATCCAGTCCCTGGGCAGCTCTGGATCTGGGATGACCTTACAGAGTTGTCCTACCTTGAGAGAAGGGCCCCTGACCTTGATATCTTTCCCTGTTGACTAGTCAGTTATTGGATGCAGATTGCCCTTGGGTAGGGGGTGTCACCTTGAGTGAATTTACTTTCTTCAGCCATGGGCAGTTCCCGGGGAGGGATGCAGCTTTCAGCTCTCACTTAACCAGTCTTCCAACCAGCTAGAGGAATCAGTGCCTCACCCCAGAAGAGGGAATCTGGGGTGGCTTATCACTACCTGTACCATGGTTACATTGATCTGTCTAGCCATTCTTGTGCCAATATCACACTATTTTAATTATTGAAAGTGGTAAGACTTAATATCTGTTAAAACATTCCCTTTAGTTTTCTCGATACATTTTAGACACTAGGAATTTTGAATAGAATTATTTTATGTTTATGAATTAATTTGAGGGAGAATTCATATGTTAAATAATTCAGTCTATTCCAGTAGACCCAGTATCTTTTCCTTGTGCAAATCCTCTTTTGTGTCTCTTAGTAGAGTTGTATAGTTTTTGAAAATCATAAATTTAGCGCTTTTTTTGGCCCATATTTTGTCCTTACCCATGGATGAACAATTGAAAACTGACCAGTGAAGAATCTGCCTAGGAGATTCTGAGCCTCATTTTACTACATTTAAAGGGAGCCAAGTGGATGGTATAGAAAGGGAAAATATGATAACTGTCAGAATATCTCAAAAGTATTCTAGTAATGAAAATTGTTTAGTATATTTTCTTAAGATGCCTCCTTTTTTTTTTTTTTTTAAAAAAAAAGGTAATTTTGGCCAGCTGGTACCGGATTTATACCAAAATAATGGACTTGATTGGTATTCAGACCAAGATATGTTGGACGGTTACCAGAGGAGAAGGACTCAGTCCTATTGAAAGCTGTGAAGGTAAGTTTCTTTCTGTGATATTGTCCAGTTATCTGTTGTAACATAATAAACTTATCCAGCATAATAAACTTACACTGTAGACTTAGTGGTATAAACAACACCCATTTTATTATGCATATGGATTCTGCAGGTCCAGAATTTGGGCAGGCTTTAGCAGGGCTGGCTTATCTCCATGATTTCAGGGACCTCTGCTAGTAAGACGCAAATGTCTGGGAAGACTGGAATTAACTGAGAGGCTGCATTGCTCACATTTTGACTCCTGGGCATGGAGGACTATGAGGCTGAGCTCAGCTGGAACTGTCAGCTGGGACACCTACCTGTGGCCTTTCTGGGTGACTTGGGCTTTTGATAGCAAAGTACCTCAGAGTTGTAGTAAGGCTTTTCCTATGGCAGCTGAAGGTTCCAAGGTGGACGCTGCATGGCCTCTTATGACCTAGTCTCAGAAGTCACATAGTGTTGTTCTGCTGTACTCCATTGAAAGAGTCACAAGCCCAATGAAACTGAAAAATGGGGGCTATAGACCCCATACCTCTCGAGGAGGCGTATCTGTGAATTTGCAGCCCTGTTTTAAAATCACCATTGCTCATTACCCTGATCGCATTTATGTTCTGCAGTAGTGTTATGTTTTCATGTGGGAACCAGGGCAACTATTGAATATATCTGGCCACCGTTTTCAAAATGAACACAATTTAATATAAATTGCTAGACACATAAGGTAATTTGGGTTAATGTGGTTAGAACATATGTTTTGTTTATTTTTAAAGGATTGGGAGATCCTGCTTGCTTTTATGTTGCTGTAATTTTTATTTTAAATGGACTAATGATGGCATTATTCTTCATATATGGCACATATTTAAGGTAAGATAATATTTTACTATGTGTTTATAAGATATACTAAAATAAAATAGTTGATTACTTAATAGTTAATCATTGATTAATTTATAGTTCAGTTTTATGAAAATATCCTAAAATACCTTATTATCATAAGATCATTCATTATTTGCATGATTTCACCACTGCCATGGCCCATCACACTTAAGATAGTTTTAGAGGTGTAAATAGAGTTGGGAATACTTGATAAATTTAATTATTTTTTTTTTTGAGACAGGGTCTCACTCTGTCACCCAGGCTGCAGTGCAGTAGTGTGATCTGTGCTCACTACAACCTCTGCCTTCTGGGTTCAAGCGATCCTCCCACTTCAGCCTCCTGAGTAGCTGGGACTATAGGTGCACGCCACCAAACTCCGCTAATTTTTTGTATTTTTTGTAGAGACAGGGTTTCACTATGTTGCCCAGACTAGTCTCAACTTCCTGAGTTTGAGTGATCTGCACATCTCAGCCTCCCAAAGTACTGAGATTACAGGCATGAGCCACAGTGCCTAAATTTTAAATATTCATAGGCATTTGGGCATAAACAATATATATTCCATATATGGTTATGGAATATCTAATATATTGTTATGGAACAATATATTCCATTTGCTGTATGTATGTGTATATGTGTGTGTGCTGAGATGTGTGAAGTCTTACTTCTTACTATAGTTTTGTTGTAAAAAAAAAAAAGTCTGTAGACTACTGCTTAAGGTAGCATGAGGGAGCAGCTTTTACCTTAGAGCATTTGGGTCTTTCCAGATGGCTGACTCCGTTCTTCTTCCAATGTCAATGGCTGTAGATTGTTTCAGCTCCTTCCAGTATACATTATTTGCATAATATATAAGGGAAAAGACCACTCATTATCAAATAATATTAATAGCTCTTTACTAACGTTAAAATAGAAGTATTTTCTATGTAATATTTAGAAGTATCTTCTGTAGAGTATTTAATATCTGACTTGATTTAGTTTGTAGTTGAGCAGCATTCCTAAAACTAAAAGACTACTTTTTTAAGGCTTTTTATGTCTACTTTTCTTCTTTCTTATTTTTTTGCCAATTTATTATACTGTGTATGTTTGAAGTATTTTACCTTGAGATTATCTTTAGAATTTTCTTCCTTGCTGCTTATTGATTCTTTGTAGTACAGAATTATGAGAATTGTATGTGATTTTCAATTCGGGATAATGAGTTTGTATTTGCTATTATCCCATTATCTCCTTTCCTTTGGAAGTGTGGCATTTTCAGTTTAGTACCTCAAAGATCTGTTGAGTTTCTAGCCCACCGTTTGAGTATCTAGCAGCTACTTGCTAAGCATTTGTCAAACAAGGAAGCTGTTAGAAGATCAATGTAAAATATATTTGCATGTAGATTTAAGATACTTTGATGTTAATATTTCTGACTTACTAAGAAAATTATTGTTTAATTGGGGAGACAAAAATAAAAATGCATGATTAAAAGATGATGTGAAAGATTTTGTTTTCGAAACAAGACACAGGGAAGTAAGTTAAACCAAAACACTATGGTAATGAGAAAAGGGGGCTGACTTGAGGGAAAGTGGGCCTGTGTGCTTGCATCATAATGAGCCAGAGGGAGAGAAACTTGGTGGTGTCTATTCATTTTGCTAAGTACTGCCCATCTGTCTATGGGTAGCTTTATTACATTTGGGAGATTAGATTTTAAATAAGAGAAGTTAGAATATGAAACATGGCATGTTTGCTAAACTGCTAATCTACACTTATGCTACCTTTTTTAAAAAAAAAAAAAAAAGGGGGTCTTGCTATATTGTTGCCCAGGCTGGAGTCCACTGACTATTCACAGATGTGGCCACAGTGCACTAGGGCATCAAACCACTGGCTTCAAGCAATCCTGCTGCTTCAGCCTCCCAAGTAGCTGGAACTACAAATGTGTGCCACCTTGCCTGGCTACTTTTTTAATTGAAAGAAGAACTTATAAACAATTGTTAAAGCATTCATATTTTCTTGTGATGCTTGTTATAACTGTTTTTTCAAAGGCAGAAGGCACAACATCTACTGAAGAGAATAGAAGTTTCTGGTTTCGGTTGAGGGGTTTTTGGTGGTTTTGGCCCTGACCTGACCTTTCTCAGTCTTTAACCCCTGTGCTGCCTGGTAGGCAGTTTTCTGTCTACATGGGAGATGCATATTCAGTTGTTCAGTCAACACATACAGTTCATACCAAGTAGATTCTTAAGGCTGTTTGGGCTCTGAGAGCATGGGAGTGCGACAGGGTGTGTGTGAATGGAAGATAGACAGGAAGGAAGGATAGAGTGCTTAGAACTCCAGAGGCAGAAGGAATTAGTTCTGCATGGAAGGGCTACTTCAGTGTGACCTTGTAGAATCAGAGGTATTTGGATAGGTGGAAATAAACCATGAACATAAAAGCATACCAGGGAGAGGCAAAGGCCAAAATCTAGTGTGTGGAAAGCAGGTAATAAGCAGATCAGTTTTGCTGGGATAGGGAGTGTTGTGGAGGATTCAGATGGGAACAGTGGTTGTGCTGGATGATGAAAGGCCTGGGTAACTGACTGGGTTGAAACCTATTCCAAAGCAAGTGAAATAAATACAGAAATTGACCAATATGAAAACAGGATTCAAGCTGAAGTATGATCTCATGGAACGCTTGACTTTCCCCAGTCCTCAAAGTCAAGCAGTGACTACTTCAGCACGGCGTTTGTCAAATTGCAGGGCATCACTTATTAGAGAGTTTTACAATTGATTCAGTGCGTTGAGCCCATTTCATTTTAGATTAAAAAAAAAAAAACTACAAAGTAGATAATATCATCTGTCACACTAATAAGGATAGATACTATTTAGAGAAACTTCCATTTGCTATATATATATACACACACATATGCACACACACACACACACACGTGTGTGTGCTAAGTTGTGTAAAGTCTTCTTACTGTACTTTTGGTGTAAAAAAGTCTGTAGACTACTGCTTATGGTGGCATGAGGGAGCAGCTTTTACCTTAGAGCATTTGCGTCTTTCTAGATGACTGTCTCTGGTTCTTCTTCCAATGTCAATGGCTGTAACTTGTTTCAGCTCTACCCACTTGACTGCTTTGTGCTTTAGCTGGCCCCTTCTGTGTTACCCAACTCTTGGATCCCATGGTGGTCTGTACTAGCAGCACATGTTTTTATTTTTCCAGATTTCCTTTTGCTGTTTGTGGGCTTTTTCTTAACCCGGAACCATCTCTTTAGCTCTATTCAAAGGCATCCTAAACTGAAGGTTCTTGCCACAGTTGATCCTGATGTATATTATTTTGAATAGAGACTCTTATCACTTCTTTTCTATCAGTGTTTTTCATTGAATTTTTGTATGTTTTTTGACCCGAAGTACATTTAGAGGTTTCAGATTACTAGTTAGTTCTTAATGTTTTCTTTCTTGATGGTTAGTCACCCTTGTAATTTTATGAGAGGGATAAAGCTGCAGACTTCTTAAAATATGGGTTAAAAATAAAGAGGAAGATATCTAAAGTTGTTTTTAGGATTAAAAAAATAAATTATATTATATACTGAGAAATAAAAGTTGAGATTTGTCTAGCAGGTTAGAAATTTGCAGGCGGATTGACTGTGACATTTTAAATTCAGAAGTATATTTGTTTTGAAATAATATACATATAAGTTTTTAGAAGCCAGGTAATCCAGTCCATTTCACCAGAAATGGAAGAAGGAAAAATAGAAAACAGCCAAATGGTGAATGGAGCCAGACTGCCAAGCTCTAACTTGAGGAGATGAAGTGAGATCTGTTTTGCAAACACAGCCTACTCATGGTATAATTCTTTTTCTGGAATTCTCAGTATTTTAGGTTTTTTTTTTTAAATACTCATTGTTAATTATTTTTTGAAGCTGTATTGATTTATACTTACCGTTATTTATTTCATAAGATACCCTGATATTTCTTAGCCACAGACTAACAGTTTCTGAAGGCCAGTTTCTTAAGACCCAGTGTGTGGAAATCTCTGTTCTGCCAGTAAGAAGGAGCATTGGTTGTTGGGCAGTTAGAACTTTCCCCATAGTTTCTTCTGGAGGAAATTTATATATGCTTAAGTTTCTCTTATTTATAAATAGAAAAAACTTTTGTTGTTGGACTCTAAGGCAGATATCAAGCAGGTGATACTAAAGCTTTTATTCTTTGCCCTTTAGTGTGATTTTAGTAATATTTTGGAGTTCGGGGTTAGTTCGGTTATGGTGCATTGTTGAGGAAGAATAGATTGGATAGTATATTAAGCTGTTAAATATGTGTATATGTTTAACAGTTCTCTGGAAAAATGCATATGTATATAAAGTTTATTATAAATTTTACTGCTGTGTAAGGATGAGTGCAAACAATAACAGGGTTTCTAAGGAGGAGTTTTTTTTCTTTCTCTTTGGAAAAGAGTGCCAGAAATACTCTGACTAGCTGAAATAAAAGAGGGAGTACACTACTGGGATACAGAGGCCTGGTGGAATCAGAGGATCATTGAAAAAAGTGCCTTTGTTTAAGGCTTATTCCTTTGTGGGTGTTAGATTTATTCCTACTGGCTGCCAGTTCTTCTTTGCCCGTCGCTGTCCTTCAGGCTTGCTTTCTTGCTTCCTTCCCATCCACCTCAGAATGTGTTTATCCCTTTTTTTTTTTTTTTTTTTTTGAGACAAAGTCTCACTCTGTTGCCCAGGCTGGAGTGCGATGGTGCAATCTCAGCCCACTGAATTTTCCGCCTCCTGGGTTCAAGCAGTTCTCTTGTCTGAGCCTCTTGAGTATCTGGGATTACAGGGGTGCACCGTCACAGCCAGCTAATTTTCGTATTTTTTTTTTTTAGTGGAGACGGGGTTTTACCATTTTGGTCAGGCTGGTCTCAAACTCCTGACCTCAGATGATCCACCCACCTCGGCCTCCCAAAATGCTGGGATTACAGGTGTGAGCCACCGCGCCCAGCCAACAAAACTTTTTAATTGGACTTTCCTTGGGTCCCCTTGCTATCCCCATCTAGTCTCCCACCCCTTCCTCCTCTCCCCAGCAGTGAGGCCCTGGTCCCATTCACTTCTCCCACTACCCGCTTGTGCAGCTGCTTACTTAGCAGCCCTGCCTTTGATTGCTTGATTTGTTTTGAATCTCAGGATGGTGAAATGATACATGAAACCATCCAGGGTTTTCACAGACCAGGGCTATGGCTGGCCAGAAAGGACTCTGGTGCTGTCTCTTTGAGCTTCATTTTCTTTGTAGCATTCTTCCCTGATTACTGCTGCCTCTGTCTTCAGAGTTCCTACTACTCTCCTTAAAACTGGAGCTGAAGGATAGACAGAAATTCCTTTGCCTAAGATAAGCGAAATATGGTGGAATTATAAAAGTACTTAAGTTGATTTTTAGATCATGTGTTAGAATCTTTGAGTTCTTTTCCGTTCAGTATCCTATGCGAGGTTGCCCCCAGAATACCCCATTAGGTTTTTAGACTCTTCAGCCTGTGATTCCTTTCTAGATCAAGCGCCGTCTGAGGAGGTCTTCTGGAGAAAACAGTGGGCAGTGAGTGTGGCTGATGTGGGGCAGACAGAACAGTGCCCCTGCGGAGTGTCTCATTGTTGACTGATAGCTGCCCAGTCACTGCTGCCTACTTGGACCTTTGTTTATTGTACCCCATGCAGTACTTTCACTGAAACTTTACTTTTAAATTATTCCTTCAGTTTGTATTGAGGATCTTATAAGAAACAGTTGTGTGAAATTTCTTCCTTTATTTTATGCATTGCTATCATATGAGTGTATTATCTATGACCCAGTAAATAAATAACCGGTAAAAAAATACTTTTTTATGTGTAAAATGTTATGACTATGGAATCGTGTAAAATCTTTATATACATTTTTAAAGATGAGTAAAATGAATACTTATGTACCCATGACACAGATTAAAAAAATAAATAAATTATCAGAGCTTTCATACTCTTAGCATTCCTTCTTAATGCATTCTCTTTCCTTCCCTCAACCCTCAGAGGAAATGGCATCCTAACTTTTGGACCAATGTTTTCCTTGTTTTTCTTTATGATTGTGCCACTCATGTGCATATCCTTAAATAAGGTGTATTTAGTTTTGAAAACCTGAATATCAAGCACAAACCTAGCTGCTTAAAGGAGAGGACACTATTGCCATTGTTAGATGAAAGTTCCCAGAAGAAGAGTTTCTGAGTCATGGTCTTTAGGTTCCCCGAGGGAACTTTCTGAGGCCCTCAGGAGCTCAGCTGAGCTACGGGAGGGAGCTGAGCTGTCAGGTATGGGAGTGGCTGGTTAAACGGACAGGCCAAAAGTGAGAGTTAAGCCTTTAATCATTTACTGTAATGGTGTAAGTGGGATGTGAGGACCAGGATATCTCACCCTCATCAAAAGGGAGCAAAAGGCTCCTGCAGTTTATGGTTCTTGAGGTGGTGGGGCAAAGGAGAAGGGCTCAGAGCCAAAGAGAGCAGAGTCTGAGTCAGAGTGGGGAACAGCCACTTTAAGGAGCCCCTCTCCACCAGGCCTCAGCAGAGAATGGGACCAGGAAATAAAGGTGCGTGGGCTAGGAAGGCAAATATAAGAAGAGGTTTATCTCTCAGAAGTGGCTGAGTCGTTGACTGCAACTCCCCTGAGAGAATACAGTACACTGGCTCTGCACCAAGCCTGGTGTGTGAAGGGCGTCTTTTCCCTGTGATGCCTGCCAGGCAAAGCCTTGCATATGACCAGGCCTGAGAAATCCCATATACGTTTTCAACCAGGAGCGTGATTCCTCAGGACATCAGTAGGCAAGGTCATGAGCTAGTCCTGGGATAAATGTGGGACTCAGTCGGTAGGGACATCTGGCAGAAATGTAGTGGCCAGGTACTGAATATCCAGCAGAAATATCATGAGGGGAGGAGCTGTTCCCTCTTTCTAAATTCCCCACTGTTTACCCTGGCTCTGGCGCATATCAAAGCAGAACAACTTCTGTGAGTGACATAAGTGTCTTTAACTGATGCCAGCAGTAAAGCATGTGGAGCCAAGATAAAATACAGATGAGAATCTGGTCCAGGCTCACACAAATAAAATATGGAGATTTTGGGCATGAGTCAGTACTTGGTTCTGGATTGGCCACCTTCCATGGTTTGTGTACATCTGTCCTCTTGGCATTTTCCTTTGCCATCTCATTGGGATTTCCTTGACTACTCTCCCCTGTTGGATCTCCTGTGCCCTTGTCCTGTTTGTTCCTCTTTCTTGGTTTATTTTCTCACTTTGGTAGACCTCATCTTCTAGTAAGTAGGTCTTGAGAGTAGATAGCTGGGAAGTAAACATTTAGGAAACTTTGCATATTTGAAAATGTCTTTATTTGCTTCCATATTTGGTTCACTGCTTGGCCAAATATTGAACTCTAGACATGAAAACATTGTTGGCTGCTGGCTGGGCGCGGTGGCTCACACCTGTAATCCCAGCACTTTTGGAGGCTGAGGTGGGCGGATCACGAGGTCAGGAAATCGAGACCATCTTGGCTAACACGGTGAAACCCCGTCTCTACTAAAAAATACAAAAAATTAACAGAGCATGGTGGTGGGCGCCTGTAGTCCTAGCTACTTGGGAGGCTGAGGCAGGAGAATGGCGTGAACCCGGGAGGTGGAGCTTGCAGTAAGCCGAGATCGCACCACTGCACTCCAGCCTGGACAATAGAGTGAGACTCTGTCTCAAGAAGAAGAAAAAAAAAGAATGTTGATTGCTGCAGACGGTGCTATTCAGATGTTCCTAAGTTATTCAGATTTCTAAACCTTTGTATGTGACCTGTGCTTCCCCTTCCTCTCTCTGGAAGATTGTGGAATATCTTCTTTGTCTCTATGGTTCTGAAATTTCAGAGCATTATGTCTCAGTGTAGATCTGCTTTCATGTGTTCTCTTGGACACTTGATGGGTTGTTTCAGTCATGTTTTGATTTCTGGGAATTTTCTTGAATTATTTCTTTACTTACTTTATTCCCTTTGTTTTCTGATTCAGAACTTTTATTGTTTGGATGTTCATAGTTCCCGTCCTCTAATTTTCTTCCCCCCAACCCATTTTTAATTTATTTGGCTATGTTCTACATTCTAGAACATTTTATCAGCCTTATTTTTTCCTACCTTCTGCTGAGTTTCTATTTTTCATTATCATGCTTTTAGTTTCCAAGAAGTTTTGTTTGTTCTATAAACATTCCTTTTTAAAAAATAGTATTTTATTTTTGTTTCATGGATTCAATAAATTTTCCCTCTGAGGGTATTAATGATGTTTTTACCCTCCCGGAATAACCTTGGCATCTTCTAGCTTGTGTGTGTGTGTGTGTGTGTGTGTGTGTGTGTGTGTGTGTGTGTGTTTGAGCCATAGTCTCACTCTGTTACCAGGCAGGAGTGCAATGGCATGATCTTGGCCCACTGCAACCTCCGCCTCTGGGTTCAAGCAATTTTCTCTTGCCTCAGCCTCCCAAGTAGCTGGGACTACCGGCATGTGCCACCACACCTAGCCAATTTTTGTATTTTTTAGTTGAGAGGGGCTTTCACCATGTTGGCCAGGATTGTCTTGATCTCTTGACCTGGTGATCTGCCTGCCTCAGCCTCCCAAAGTGCCGGGATTCAGGCGTGAGCCACCGCGCCTGGCCTCACTTGTTTTTTTAAACATCTTCTTTACCTTCCATGTTAGGTGCTTTCCTTAGATGTCTGGCAAACTTAGGCTGTCATGGTTAAGGCTAGAAGACCAAAAAAAGCTGTATAGAAGCTCTAAATTGTGGGTGGAATCTGTTACGGTTGAGTTTTTATATAGTTTGAATAAATGATGTGAGCAGAACTCAGAGTGACTGCCAGTTCTTTGGTTTGCCTTTAGATGTAAAAGAAAATATAAAGTAACAGATGTCTTTTAGGGTTGTAAAAGGGAGGTGCGGTGTTTTATTAGGTTAACTAAAATGGAAGAGTATAGAAGATTTTTAAAGAAGTGATTGAGTAGAGGGGAGAACACCTAAATGAGTTTAAGAGACTGTCTTCTGTGTGAGAATGGAATAAGGTAGTGTTTGCAAAGGACGCAGAGGAATGCTTGCCTTCCAAAATACTTTTTGGTTGAATACATGAATTGATAATTAATAAAATATTGAAAGAAAAACTTAGCTTATGGTTACCATATGTGAAAGGCACAATAGAAATATATTATCTATCATATAAGCTTTACTAGCATTTACTGATTTAGCAAGTGTTTTTCCAGTGGACTCATTCTGAAGCTTTCCTTCTGCAGATTCCAATCTTCACTGAAGACTGTTTTTGATTGGAGAAATTCAGTACATGTATAACGCTTATGTGCGAGGCTCTAGTCTAAACTCTTTGCAGTCAGAAATTCATTTAATCCATATGGTTACTCCATGAGATAGGCAAACCACTTTATAGATGAGGAAACTGAGACACAAGGATATTAAATAACTTTGACGAGGTCATTGGCAGAGTAGGGATTTGAGTACCAACAGTGCCTCCAAAATGTGTGCTCTACTGTCTTTGAGAATACATTTTAAGTGTTCTTTCCACAGCAATTAAATTGTCTGCAGCTTTAGTTAATTTTTGTTTAAAGATTCTGCATAATGAAGAAAAAAAGTGTTTATTCCATTTCCAGAGTGAGTGGTATTTATATTTCATAAAAAGTTTTACTTAAAATGTTTTAAAGATACATGACACTAAGAAGGATCTAGATTTTCTGTTCTCTTTTCTGTTCGCATGTTCCAGAATATTACTGTTCCGTAATAGTTCATTTCTGAAGGATTCTGAGGTCCCAGGATTTTTCTGTTCTTCAGCTGATATTTTTGTACGCATTGTTTTAGTTTGATAGGTGGAAGTTTACTCTTTCTAGTGTTGTCATTTTTCGGGATCCTATTTTGCTCCATTTGTGGCTGTCATACATGTAATTTTATACATGTAATTTTATTCTAATAGTTTCCTCAGTTAATTTTACTTAGAATCATTTATTGAACTAACTACACATTGGAGGGAAAGGTAACATACTCCGTGTTGGGGGGCGGATTCTTAAATGTCTGCTTTTGCGATTACACATTTCCCCAACTCCTCATCCTCTAGGTAAGATGACTGTAACTCCATACCTTCACATGGTCTGGTAGTTTGTAGTTGGTAATTTCAGTATGGAAAGTTTCTCTTTTTTTGGAAGATTTTTCTTTAATGGTTTTCAAGCCAAGGTTAAAATATACTGTATTATTTCTTTTGGTGGTGACTACGAACATCTATTTTAATGTTACCTGGAACATTTTTATGATTTGTTCCTGATAAGTATTTTTTGGCAAGTATCAAGAGGTCTCCAAATAAGTTAATTGAACAACTTTCTTTCTATTAATGTGTCCTACAATGGGTATGTTACTTATTAGTATGTTTTTAAACTGAATTTTCACTGCTTTGTATATACATACATATCTTTGGGCATTATTCAACTTTTTCTAATCAAGTACATCAGTGGTCCCTTGCCCCATCTGTCTACCCGACCTCATCAATCCCTTTGTCTAGGGGAAGCCACTTTCAGATCTTTGAAACCTCAGCAATTCTAATACGTAAAACCATGGTCCACAGTTACATTATTATGACTGTAAAAATATTGCTTACTGCTGAATTAAGTAGTATAAATAATTGTTTATTTGGTAACTTAAAATTTTTCCTGTGGTTAATTATTGCTAATATTGTGTTTTCCTTGGTGTTCTGTATGCTGATTAATTCCTCTCCAGATCTACAATGAACTGTAAACACTTATTTTATACTTTGTCAAATGTATAAAATCCATTATTTCATTTCTCCCACTCCTATCCCCTGGGGCCTCCCTCCTGGAGCCTCTGTCTCTGGTTCCATCCTAGACCCATCCTTCCCTGGGCTTCCGTATAGCGATTCCCTGGGAGTTTTGTTCACCACCATCCTGAGAATTCCCCTTTCCTGTCTTGCGTTGGATTCATTGTGTTTTGGACCCCAAGTTGGTCTCTTTCTGGTCTGTTTCATCCTTTTGAGGATCATATTGTCAGGTAATTTCCAAGAGAGTCACAGAGATAATTTTAAAATACATTTGTTTGTCATGTTTGAATATTTCCTTTTTTATTTTTATACTTAATTACTGGTTTGCCTGGTTGTTGATTTTAACTTTTCCTCAGACTTTTAAAGGCTTTTTTCGACTGTCTTCTAAGATGGTGTGTAGCTTTCAAAAGTCTGCTGCTATTCTACCGTTAGTTCCTTTTGTGTGTGGCTAGTTTTTTCCCTCTGGCAGCTTTTGGGTTCATCTTTCTCTCTTTAGTCCCCTAAAAGGTCATGATGTGGCAGATATTATTTCATCCTTCTCATCGCATACTTTGTGTGCTCTATCTATCTGGGCACTTTCTTCACTTTGGAGGACAACTTTTTTTAGTATTATTTCCATAATGACTTTCTTATCTCAATTTTTTTTCCCTGTTTTCTTGAAAGTTATTGACTGGATATTGGACTTCTTGAAGTCGAATTTTCTCAGGGTTTTTCTCCCTTATTTTATTTTTACATTTTATTGTCATTTCTGTTAGATTTCCAACTTCAAGAATCTTGAGTTTGAAAATTTCTCTAATTGTTGCATTGTCTTTGTTACTTCTTGGTCCCCCTTCAATTTGTATTAGTTTCTGTTTTTCACATTGGAAGCTCCCATCCCCACAGCCTGGTGATTCCTAGCTTGACATTTGTATCTAAGAATGAGGAGCTGGTTAGAAGGTTGCAAAGTGGATGGGTCTTAACTGACTAGTGGTTTTTATTACAGCATGAGCAGATTGGAAACTGCTTTGTTTGGGGAGACCCAGGCTCCTTTCATCTTGTTGCTTTTTCATCTACCAGCCTCAGCTGCCTCTGCCTGTGGCCGGAGTCCAGGAGGCATATCTGATTCTTCACCTCAGTGCAGAAGTGACACCCAGTGCCAGTGACTCCTCCTCCCCCTCACCCCCGCTCATATGCAGACACTTATACATGAGGGAGGGCTGAGCACACACTCACTGAGGCAGGGTCAGTGTTCCCTTTTCCTCACTTCCATCCCCTCTCTGGCAATGAGGTCGCTTTTTGAAGAGAAAAATGATCTTTTTCATGAACTTCTCTACATTTAATGAGGGCTGCCCAGAGTCCCTGGGTCCCCTCTGATCTGTTCCTGATCTCCTCCCCCTTTTTTGAATATTTACCCTTTTCTCTACCCAGTTCTCCATTGTTTCTGAATTTTTGTGAGAAAAGCCTGGACATCCTTTTGTAGACATAAGTAGTCAGCAGAAAATGCCTTTTCTTCCACATAAGGAACCAGCTAGTCAGAGGACAATACCTTCATCTTCCGATTTTCTGTTCTCTGTTATTGGAGGTTCAGAGTTTTTCTTTGATACCTGAGAAATTTTTTTAAGCTGCTTTTTTTCTAGATATGTTCCAGAAGCCCTGAGGGCCTGGAAGATTAGTCTGTATGTCAAAGCCCTTTTTAATTTTGCTTGATGTCCCCCTTTACATCTGAAGTGAGCAGTCATCATTAACACAGTTAATCTTCCTACCGTCTCTTCCCATGATCCAACCAACTTACCTATGAAGTGCTTAGTATTCTTAAGCTCTGTAGCAGAATGGAAGAGCGTTTTGTATTAATTTTCCACTCTTCCACTGCCCTCCACCTGTTTTAAGGAAAAGTTGAATTTCTTAAATTTCATGCTAGTTTTGCTTCCATTGTTTTGCATATTTTCTTATTCTTTATTTTCAACAAATCAAGCATTTACTGCTTATACAGGCTGGATTTTTGGCTAAAAACGCATCTTAAATAGACTGTGAATTCTACCATCTCAAACTTTTCCAGCTACAAATTTTTTTTTTTTTTTTTGAAACAGAGTCTCACTCTGTTTCCCAGGCTGGAGTGCCGTGGCATGATCTCAGCTCACTGCAAGCTCTGCCTCCCGGGTTCACGCCATTCTCCTGCCTCAGCCTCCTGAGTAGCTAGGACTACAGGTGCCTGCCACCACGCCCGGCCATTTTTTTTTTCTTGTATTTTTAGTAGAGATGGGGTTTCACTGTGTTAGCTGGAATGATCTCAATCTCCTGACCTTATGATCCACCCGCCTTGGCCTCCCAAAGTGCTGGGATTATAGGCGTGAGCTACCGTGCCTGGCCTTTTTTTTTTTTTTTTTGAATGTACTATTAACTTGGCCTGCTAACGTATCTTTAATCAAACCCATTTGGTCTAACAGTTGTGTATGAATATTTAAAAGATAAGTACTTTTATTTAGTATGCATAAATTGATGAAGGTTATTGGTTGGCAATATTGGCATCTTTTCTCCAAACCCTTCCCCTTTTTATGTGTTCACTGTCTCAGCAAATGACTCTTCTGTCTATTCTAATGCCCAGTCTGACCTCTCGGAGATAGCCATGACTTTCCTCTTTCCTCTGTAATCCAAGGAGTCACAAAATCCTATTATTATTGTCCTGCTTCAGAATATCTCTGGCATTCTTCCACTTCTCTGCCAGCCCATCACCCTGGGATGACTCTGCATCAGCTCATGGGGCTCTGCTCCCCACTGGTCTTGCTCCCATGCTGCTCTGCACACTCTTGTCAGTGTGGTCTTATCATTTGAGGAACTCTGATGAGGATAGCGCAGCTGGAGAACAGAGTGTGAGCAGGAGGAAGAATAGTGAAAGGAGTTGAGGTGTATGAAGGGGCCAGATCCTGCGAGGCATTTTTTACATGTTTTGGTGTTTGAGTTTGACCTTGTGGGTAGTGGGATGCCATTGAAGGGCTGTGTGGATGGAGTGGGATTGGGTCTATTCATTGTTAAAGACAACACACTCTGCAGCGTAGAGGGAGCAGGCTTTGGGTGGGGGGTGTCGGAGGCTGTAGCAGCCCAGGGGAAGAGGATGGGAGCCTGGGCTGGTATGGCGGTGGTGGGGTGGAGGGAAATGGACAGACTCTGGGATACTAGGAGGCAGAATTGTAGGGGAGGCTCCAGGGGAAGCATTTGTTCAGAGGAGAGTGATATTTCCGGGCAAGAGAAGGAGGAAGCCTCTGGGAAGAGGCTGTGGGTGTCAGATAGGTAGTTGTTCACCATGGAATGAAGGGCCTGGAGCACACAGTGGAGAGGTCTGCATAGGTGTTGAGGAGGTGTGGTGGTTGGGTCAGAGCAGAGGCTCACCTGAACACATGGCCCTGCCTGGTATTGGGGCCAGTACCGAGAGCAACAATGACATGAGGTGTGGTGTGTTTGGCTCCAAGCTTTCAGAAAAGGAATGCCAGCAGTCTTTTGATTGAATAGTTCTGTTTTCAGATACCCTTTCACTGTCTTTCATGGACAAGGCTTGGAACTAGGCACCATGGGTGAATTGAGTTCACAATCTGATAAATAAGTAACTTCTGTTAGAACTGGCAGATAGAGAGTTAAAGACATTAATGACTTGCTTGAAACAGACTGGAAAGGACCAAGCTGAGAACTTTTCTCATCCTTCCTGAGTCTTATCCTCATTCCTCATCTTTCTTTCCTTTTTCTTTCCTTAGTAACCAGTGAATCCCCTCTCCCCCTGCCACCGTGAGTATAGGGGAAGGTTCTCAGCTCTGAACCAGGCCTGCTTGGCATTTCTTCATTGAGCTAGGAAGGTGCCCAAAGCCTTCAATCTCCAACTTAAGATTGGAAATTATCTTAATTTGGTTATTTCCAAATTTTTCTCCATTTTCTCTTTCTTAAGCATTTATACAACAATAAGAAAGCTTACTCGTAAGAGTTATTTAATATAGTTTTGAATTAACTCTGATTGCTTTTTTCTCTTCAAAAGTTGAACTTTGGATGGTTCATCATTTTTGTAAATAGAGATAAAAATCTCAATGATTAATAAAACCTATCAAAACTTAATAATTGATTTAAATCTATACAACTGTGGTAGGTAGGAAAGAAGAAAATTATAAAATTCTTAAATTTTAGAACTGGAAAGTATTTTTAGGTCGTTTTTAGCTTTTTTTTTATTATCCCCTCATTTTATATCTAAGAAAAATCAAGGTTTAGGTGAATGAGATGTATAAGTAAATGTGGTAAATGTTTAGCAAGCTTAGAATGTTTTAAAATTTGCACAATAGGAGCTTTCATATTTTCTGACAGTAATATTGCAGAAGAAACTTTTTTTTTTTTAATCACTAGGGAATGCTAAAATATCAACTGATCAACTATAGTGGGAAAAAAAAAATTTAATTTTAGGTATTCTGATTGCTGCGTCTTTTCTGTTTAGCAAAATAAAAAGACTTACATAGTAGCCTCTATGGATTGGGGTAAGAGGGTGGACATGGAGAACACTATTTTAGATTTGTTTCAAGTCACATCGTTTCACAGTGATTCTAACTCAGAACATCCTTGGAGATAAACACATTTTATTCTCCTCTTCTAGCTTTGCAGTTCCCCAAAGTGTACTAGAAAAAATATGCCTCTTTTGTTAGTTAAGCAAAGCTGAGCCCATATTCATGGAAGATATTGGACCATAACCTGTATTTTAGTAATTTGGTGAAAAAGGAATGTTGTCACAGTGGCTCTGCCCTCAGGAAATTGTCCAACCTCAGAGCCTCCCAGGTTGTACGGCAACTGAGTGAGGGTATGCGACTTCTTAGGCAAACCTCATCCTGAGATTTCGTCGGGGAATTGGATTTGTGAGTCTTTTGTTCTTTCTCTACCTTTATTCTGCCATTTAGAAAATTAAAGTATTAAATTTCCATTTTGATTCCTCGTTGTTCCAGGAAATTTTTAAAAGGAAATTTTATATTAAATTCCCCAAGTGTCATTTTTAAAAAAACTTATCTTTCTTGTGTTTTAGGTTGTTTTAGATTTTAATCAGAGAATGAGGTACCTTTGCAACTAGATGTTCCAGTGACGTAGACAATGATGTGTAATCTCTGTATAGTCACAACACTGAGCTTGTTGATTGTCTCCTTCAAATCCCTAGTATGTTTCGTTTAGCTTACTTGACCTGTCAGATTATGAAAGAATTAAAATTTTCCACTGTGATCAGATTTTGTCATGTTCTCTTTGTATTTCTAGAAGTTTTAACTTTTGGTATTTAACTCTTACATTGGTTGTCCAAAAAAATGTTTATTATTTTTTGAGACAGTTTCACTCTGTCATCCAGGCTGGAGTGCCGTGGAGCAATCTCAGCTTATTGTAGCCTCCACCTTCCCGGTTCAAACGATTCTTGACTGTTAGCCTCGTGAGTAGCTGGGACTACAGTTGTGTGCCACCACACAGCTAATGTTTTTTGTTTGTTTGTGTGTTTGTTTGTTTGTATTTTCGTAGAGACAGTGTTTCATCATGTTGGGCAGGCTGGTCTGGAACTCCTGGCCTCAAGTGATCCACCCACTTTGGCCTCCCAAAGTGCTGAGATTATAGGCATGAGCCACCGTGCCTGGCCCCTAACATTTTTATTTAAAGGAATGCAATTTGAATTGAGTAAATGGAAAGAGATATACTGTTTAACTGAATGGCTGTCATATAAATGACCGTCCTTCCCAACCCAAATTATATATAAATTTAATGTCATTCTGATCAGAAGCCTGATATTTTTTTTCTTGGGTAGGGGAGCAGGGTTGGGAGACTGGTTCAGACGTTATATGTAAGAGTAAGTTGGTAAGATTTACCTAAAAAATCTTAAAAGAGTAGTTGGGGGTGGGGAGCTTTTTAAAATCATGCGTTAAAATTACCATAATGCTACAGTAATAAAAATAGTGTGATACAAAAAAATACAGAATTAAGTCAGTTGAATGAAACAGAAGAGAGTCTAGCATTGTAAGAAATTAATATAAGATAAAGGCTGAATTTCATTCACTGATAAAAGGGATGTTTACTTGATAAATGATTTTAATATAATTGGCTATTTCAAAGAGAACAAAATTAGGGTGAAAGAGCTAAGTGGAAAATGCAATTAATAATATTAGAAGAAATTTTAGGAGACTATAGTTTTGAGGTGTGGAAGACCTTCAGAGACAAGACAGGAAGTGCAGAAGAAATAAAGGAAAATATCAACATACTTAAATACGTAAAAGTTTAAAAATTCTTTCTGACAGCATACACCACAAATGTATCAGAATACTTTGTCACACATGTGTGTTAACTTAAAATAATCAAAAATATCAGAATCTAAAGAGCATTAATTCAAGCACAAAGTGTGAGGGTGGACCACTCAGGAACACCAACTCCAAAGGAATGAAGTCAGCCTTTGGAAGCAGGGAAGTTTAGGTTTCATTTATATAGGCAGAGACAGAAATTTTTAGCAGGAATACAACATTGTTCATACAGGTGGCACATAGTCACAGCAGTTTGGTGGGTTATAGGTGGTATTTCTTTTGGGGAAGGGTACATTTAACTTTTTTTTTTTTTCTTTTTACAGAAAGTATAATAATGATGGATTTTCTATAGTCTGATCTAAGCAAAGTAAAGCAACACAGAGAAAGTTAATCTATAACAGGTTGTTAACTACGAAGGCAGGCTCACACCTGTAGTCTCAGCTACTCTGGAGGCTGAGGCAGGAGGATTGCTGAATCCCATGAGTTTGAGGCTGCAGTGAGCCATGATTGTGCCACTCTACCCTAGCTTGGGTGACAGAGGGAGACCTGGTCTCTGGAAAAAAAAAAAAGTAGGAAGTTTTGGTGCCTGGCATTGTTTAATTCTCTAGTCATTGTATTGAACAAGAAAAATGAGAAAGCAAGTTAATCTATAATCTACGAACGGAAGTTGTAACCATGTGTGACTCAGATCACAGTCACATCTCCCTCAAGGCTTAAAGTGGTTGTTTTTTTGGACAGCTTTTAAATGTTATTTTCACATTTGACAGTCAAAGGTTTGATAACCTTAATTTTTAAGTAGGGAAATAGACAGTCTAATAGAAAAATAGTCAAGAATGTAAATAAGCAGTTCACGGAAGAGAAAATGCATGTTGCGAAACAAAATACTAAAATGATGATCCATACAAGTAAGCAGTGCGAAAAGGGTTTTCACCTATCTAAGGACAAAATTTGAAAAGCACATGAGGTGCTCCACGAGGGGTGGAGAAACGACCTCCTGCATCCTCTGTGACGAGGGTGCGGACTGCTGCAGTGCTTCCGGGCACAGCTCACATCCTTTGACTCACATGTCTCACAGTTAAGTCCCTCCTGCCGAAACAAACGCGCCAGTATTTACATGTACGAGGAAGTTTAACCGTTTTTTATTATAGCAAGAAATTGAAAAATGTTTCTATGTCCAGTAATATGGAATGAGCTAAATAAATATATTTGTATTATACAGTATTTGCCATCTATAAAAATAATCCCTCTAAGGTTATTACATATATTGGTTAGGAATAATCTTTATGCTAGAATAATTAGAAAAGGAACAAATTTCAGATATTAATATGATCACATAGAAAATATATGTTTGTGTGGTTAGAGAGAGATTTGGAAGAATAGACATGTACTAAAATGTTCTTAGGTGAATAGGATTGGGAGAGGGCAGCAAGAGAAAAATCACGTTTTTCCCTATACACTTCTATAGTTTTTGTCTTGTTAGAGTAAGTTCAAAACATTAAAATGTATTTATTTGTTTTTTAAACGCTTAACTCTGTCTTAACCTTTCTAATGTCTAATCACTTGTGATGAAGCCTGGGCCTAGCCTGTGTTCTTCTCTTTTGAAGAAGATGTGGTGCACCTTTCAGGAGAGAACCCTGGCCTCTACTTCCTGGCCTGTACTGCTTTCTAAGCGCCTCTATCTGATGCTCTTATTTCAGTGATCCATCACTTCAGCCACTTTCTGGCCAATGTTCTCAGTTTCTTTGCTTCTTTATATTTCATTTGTACTTTCTAGGCTGATAATCGGTAGGCAAAAATCACACAGTCTTATGATTAGTGACCCTATAGATGTGTGTTCTGCAGCCTCAATTGTTCCCTTAAGATATCCCAGCAGCACTTGTTTTCCCCAGTTACCGCTCTCCTGAAATGTGAGTGGTGTTTCAGACATTTGTCTTTCCTCAGACCTTTAATGCTGCCGTTGTTTCTCTCTAGCAGCAAGTGGCTGTGTCTTCTGCTCTGTGGGGAACATGGAAACTCCACAAAGTACTTGCCACTAAATATGCAGTCTTCCTCCTCTTTTGCCAAGGCAAACAGGCCACCTGTGCTGGGTCCCAGCCCTACCTGTCTCCTTCTGGATACTCCCTACGTGGATTATCCCTGCTGGCCATTGCATCTCTTCCTCTTTTCCTCGTTCATACATCACAAGAGTAAATACAGGGCCTTTGATGCCTATACCATCTGGTTCTTTGTTTCCTCTCTGACCTCTCTGTGGTATACCTATACTTAAAGAAAAAGAAGGAAGAATATTTGGGTAGAATAATGAGAAAGCAGCATGAGCTAAAACGGGTAAGAAGACCTCAAGAGTAGAGATGCAGAACATGATGAAATAAACCTAAACCTTATGTCCCCTACCCAGACTTCGGGTACAGTAGGGAACATATTTCACTCTTCGCTGAGCAAATGAAGGTTAATTGTTAGAACTAGCAGATTATACTATTTTATTTTTTTACCTAGAGTTATAATCCTGATTGTCATACTTTATATTTGTGTTCTATTCCAGTTTTTGAAAACAAATGAAACATAAAACTTTATCTATAAACTGGTATTCTGTATTCTGCAGAAAAGTAGCTTGGGGATGGGATTTGGGAAATATGAAATTAAATCTTTAATGTGTGGAAGTGCCTTGTGAATTTCTAGGAGCAAGTAGGCAGTGTGGGGTTTTCCATTCTCATGACCATGGATCCCTTTCCTTGCACATCTTTCTCACCCTTTTTCCTAACGTATGTCATCTGTCCCAAGGAAAGCAGTTTGAGAAATGTTGAAGGACATAAATAAATATGAGGTACTAAAGAAAATAAACAGAAAAATCAGGTTGCATGATGTACAGTAGTATGACTAGTAAGAATTTTTTATTCCCTTTCAGTTTGCGTGCTTTTCTGAGTCTATATATTTTGAAGTTAGCAAATGATTTTTTAAAAATGAAAAAAATGTTATTTTGACTAATGAAATTTTGGAGGAAATAAACTATTTTGTAAATAAGCATAGGAGAGTTCTAGTATGACTAAAATCTTTTATAATACCAGAGGTTATGATCTTATGTGTTTTAAGGTTTTTCTTAGGATTGACCTGAATTTTTGTTATTTGAGTTATGTTTTCTTCTTTTCCAGTGGCAGCCGATTAGGAGGCCTGGTTACAGTGTTGTGCTTCTTTTTCAATCATGGAGAGGTAGGTAATCAAAAACCGTTCTCAGAATTACTCCTGGCAATGCAGTTTTCTTCTTTAAATTTAATCTATAATGGCATTCTTTAAATGTTTGATCTTATTATTTTGATTCAAAATTTAAACACTAGCATTCATTTAAGTTAACTTTTCATGACCATTATACTTCTTATGTGATATAAGGCTTAGTAATTTGATGAAATAGTGGGTCTGTATCAACTGTATCAATTCTTTTTTTTTTTTTTTTTTTTTTTTTTTGAGACAGAGTTTCTTTTTGTTGCCCAGTCGGGAGTGCAGTGGTAGATCATAGCTCACTGCAGCCTCAAACTCCTGGGGTCAGGTGATCCTCCTGCCTCAGAATCAGCTTCCAGAGTTGGTGGGACTACAGGAGCTCATCACCACACTCTTAAAATTTTTTTTAAAATTTTTTATAGAGATGCAATCTTTCTTTGTTGTCCAGGCTGGTTTCTAATTCCTGGCCTCAAGCAGTCCTCCTGCCTTGGTCTCCCAAAGTGTTGGGATTACAGGTGTAAGCCACCTCACCTACCCTCAAGTATCAATTGTTTGTATAATTTTAAAACTGTGAAAGCTAACATTTTAGTTATAATAGAAGTAGGCGGTAATCGATACCACTTTCTTTTGTAGGGATAACTTTTTGTTGCAGGAGCTACACAGTATATTCTTATTTTAATGTATTAACATTTGATACTCTTTTAAGTACTTTTTGCAAAATATTTGAGTGTTTAAGGGCTTTCTAAAGAGAACAGTATTGTAAAAAATATAGACTCTGGATCCAGGTTGCCTGGGTTCAAATCCTGACTGCTATTTAGTGGCTCTGTGACCTGAGCACGTCATTTAATCTCTCTTTGCCTTAGTTTCCTCTTTGTAAATGAGCATAATGATGTTACCCACCTCGTAGGATTATTGCAGAGACTAAGTAAATTCATATGTGTAAATACCTAGAACAATGTTTGGCACATGGTAGCTGCTATGTAATTGTTAGCTTGTATTATTACTGTTATTGACTAATTAGCTTAGTTTAAATTCTAATATAAATTCAGAGTGTCACGTTTCTAGATTAATCATAGTTGTAAATGAATTTCTAATACATCTCTCTGTAGATTTCTTTCATGATAAATTTTTATATGAGGGAGAAAAGAATAAAGGTCAGCTTGCTTTGTGTGAAGTGACTTTGTCCTTCCACGCATTTTGTACACTCAGTGCCTGCTGTATTTGAATATGCACATGTTTTAACATGTGCTATAAGAGTAATCATCTCCAAACATAATGCAGAGTCAATGCTGGACTTCTAGTCAGCGAGTTACTAATGGATACTTAGCTAATATGTTCTTAGTATTTAGAATCACAGAAATGTAAAGCTAGAGTATTTGACAACTGGTTGCAACATGACATCAGTTAATTGGTATAGTATGTGTTTAAAAAAAAAAAAAGTTTTGGCTTTTCCTGACTGTGGATCCTGCACATTGTGATACTGTGGGCCATGAAGCACTTTGAACCACAGATTCTGTGAGAATGACCTAAGAAATGGGGAAATAACCTTTTAATAATGGAAGAAAGAAGCATTGTGTGTTAACAATGAGGTGTCAGAGGAAAGAGGTTATTCAAAATTTTGGAACCTAGACCACCAGGAAGACCACTGTATGTAAAGCGCAAAGGTCTATCGTGCTACCCTCCGTGTATACCATGGTTTTTAATTCTTGGTCTTATGTTTTCTTATAATTTTGAATCTCATGTGGCTTGAATAACATTCCTTACAAAGTTTTCTTAAATTTTAACAATGGGATTCAGACTATTCAGTTGGCTTTTCAGGCTGATGAATTGTCTTTTTGATACTTTTCAGCTACTTGGTATAGCTGAAAAGCATGCTTAGACATCACTTTTTTTAGGAAAAGGTAAACTGAATATCATTAGAATTAGAATTTCAGTTTTACTGAAATAAGTAGATAATTTTACTTGCATGTAAAATTACTCGTGAAAATACAGGTAATGTCATTAAAATTGAGAACATAAACTGCAGTTTTGGGTAAAATATTGGTGAAAACTCAACATATTTTGGTTTTAGGTAATGAGATTTTCAGACCCTATTTTTTTCTGATTTTTAAGCATACACTTTTTCTATGGACAGAAATATTTATTCTGGTAGTACCTATTTATGTATTTAGTGAGCTTTTATAGAGCATTGCTCTCTGGAAATGCTAGTGGGTTACTAATTGGTACCTTACTTTCTTAGGAGAGTTACTTTGGTCACATGAGTGACTGGTTTATATTGCAAAGAATAGTTCTGAATTGTTACTTACATTTAAGTTCTATTTCCATTATTTAGTTTGCTCTGTACTAGATGCTAAGATAGCATAGGTATACTTTTTTAAAATTTTCTTTTTCCTCCTGTGGTTTTATAAGGGAAACATTTTGCCTGAACAAAGCAGTTATAAAATGTGTAGCATGAATAGCTTAATCAATTATTAAATAAATAATTAAAAACACATTTAAAACCTTCAAATCTGAAACTTGTAAAATGCAATAAAAGGTCTTATAGTAATGATCAGTAATGTTGAGGTTATACATTTTATATTAAAAACTATGCAGATATTTTCATTGATCAAGCTTCTTTAGTAAATTTCATTCTGTTGCAACTGAGAATTTTTGCAAAGATGAAAGCTAGCAATTTCGTTTTGCCTTTAGAATGTTTTCTTTTACAGTATGCACACAACATGTGTTGATGGTGCAAGGTTTTGGCCTGCTGATTGGAAAGCACATGAATGTTTATTAAGAAAAACCTGAATACAGTATTTTTCTCCAATTTTTTTATTGTTAGAAATTCTTTTTTTGTGAAATAGGATTGTTTAGCTTTTTCATAAGATTAAAAAAATTATTGTGAAGCATGATTGATGCTGTTTCATGTAAAACATGTTCACATATATAAAGATGTACACATATGAAGAGGAAATTCCTTACTTTGTATTTTTTAAAAATAAATACTTTTTTAAAAAGTAATTCAAAGTAAATGAAAGGATTGCCCCCAAAAGTACTTCAAAGTAGATGAACGGATTGCCTCCAAAAGTAATTGAAAGTGAATGAAAGGATTGCTTTGGGGTTCATCTCTAGTTAAACCATTTTTATGGCCTACAACATATTTCTGACCCATATTTCTTAAATATTTTTGCACTGAACTGAGACTAAACTATAAACATACATGTTCCTAATTACTCATTGACATAGTTATGCCATTTATATAAGATTTGGAAAAGAATTCTTAGAACACTTTGAAAACAATCTCATTAATCCTTATTCTTATATGGTAGATATATAGTAAGTATCCCAGTATCATAAAAATGGAAGCACTTAAACACTAAGTGATTGGCTCAAGGTTACCCAGCGGGGAGGTGATTTTATATATTTGTATTTTAAAAAATTATTTGTTTTAACTTACAAATAATTGTAGATATTAATGGGGTACAATGTGATGTTTTGATTTATGTATACATTGTAGAGAGAGTCAGTCAAGCAAGTTAACATATGTATTCCCTCACCAAGTTAGCATTTTTTGAGGTGAGGATGCTAAAAATCTCTTAGCAATTTCAAAATATGCAATACATTAACTGTAGTCACCAAGTGGAGCATTAAAACTTACTCCTCCTGCCCAACTGAAACTTCATATCCTTGGATCATATCCCCATTACCCCTCTCTCCCCTGAGCCTCTGGTAACTACTTTTCTGTTCTCTGTTTCTGTGAGAATGACTTTTAGATTCCACGTATAATTGATATCATACAGTATTTGACTTCCTGTGCTTGGTTTATTTCACTGAGCATAGTATCTTTCAGTTCCATTCATAGTGTCTCAAATGACATAACTTCCTTCTTTTTTAAGGTTCTGTCATATTCCATTGTGTATGTATAACACATTTTCCTGATTCATTAATCTCTTTATGGAAACTTAGGGTTGCTTGGCTATCGTGAATAATGCTGAAATGAACATGGGAGTGCAGATATCTCTGATGTACTGATTTCAGTTCCTTTGGATATGTACTCTGAAGTGGGATTGCCAATTCTATTTTTAGTGTTTTTGAGGAAACTTACATGGTTTTCTAAAATGACTGTATGAATTTACATTCCTACCAATAGTGTGCAAGAGTTCCCTTTTTTCCACATCCTCTCCAACACTTATCATTTGTCTTTTTTGATAATAGCCATTCTAACAGGTGTAGGTTGATATCTCATTTTGGTTTTAATTTGAATTTCCCTTATGATTTGAGAAGCTGAGCATTTTTTTCCTATATCTGCTGGCCATTTGTATCTTTCCTTTTGAGAAATGACTTCAGATTCTTTGCCCGTTTTAAAAATGGAGTTGTTTTCTTGCTGTTATTTGAGTACCTTATATATTTTGAATATTGGCCCCTTATCAGAGGCATCGTTTGCAGTTATTTTCTCCCAGTCCTCAGGTTGACTCTACACTCTGTTCATTATTTCCTTTGTTGTGCAGAAGCATTTTAGTTTGACGCAATCCTATGTGGCTATTTTTGCTTTCCTTGCCGGTGCTTTTGCAGTCTTATCCAAGAAATCATTGCCCAGATCAATATTGCGCATCTTTTTGCAGAGAGAGGATTACAAGTTTCCTGATTCCCCATTAATCTCTCCAAACACGAAACTCTTCAGTAGGGGAGTAGCATTTCAAAGAAGACATCACTATAATTTATCTTTTACAAATGAAAGGTGCAGAGACCTTTTCTTGCCAATTTGTGGACCTCTTACTTCGTTTTTCTTTCATTCTTTCTTCCCTTCTTTCCGGTGTTGGTAAGGTTTTGGCCTGCTGTACACCAGATACTTTTTGATACTTGAGATGTATAAGTAAAACAAAGACTCCTATCCTTGTGGATAATCATGTGAATGATGTGGGATAATCTTCTGCCTTAAAGCAGGAGAATAACTGGCTTTTTTGGGCAGTAGCAAGGAGGAGCAGAGAGTGATAGCAGATAAGGTCAGGCAGTTAATAATTGGAGGTAGGATAGAGTGAGAGCAGATTTCTGTAGGTCATTGTAGGGTCTATTTGGAGTGGATGGAATGCCTCTAGAGGATGATGACTAGTAGAATGACATGATTTAAATTATGTTTTACATGAATTTAGGAAACTGTGTAAGTACAAGATGTATAATTTTATGAAGGCTATTCACTGGTATGTCTATGGATTTATGAACTTATTATATTAAACTTACAGTAACTTCAGAAGTTCAATAAAAACAGAGTGTGTTAATCTTAGCAGCATATCTGCTGATGTAAATTTGAAAAGCAGTCTACAATAGAAAAGTGGCCTACAACATCTTTTATGACCTTGCCCCAGCTGGATTTCTGGTTTTGTCTCACATCACTCTTCAGGCTATTTTTGTTTGTTTTGCTCCAGCCCTATTGGCCCTTCTTTCTCCAGTTCCTGGAAAGGTCTATTCCTTTTCCTTCCTCAGGGCCTTTGCACACGCTGTTTCCTATGCTTTGTATACACCTCTGCCCCCCTCATCTTGACCTGTGCCTAATTAACTCCTAGTCATCCTTCACAACTGGGCATTTCAGGTTGCATCTCAATGGTGTTCTTAATTTCTTCCTGCAGATCTGAATTTCCATCTGACATAGTTTCTCTTTAATTTTAATAATTTTATTTAGCATTGTGATAAAGATCTCCCAAGAAGTCCCTTAGTTTTTGTCTGTCTAAAAATGTTATCTTGCCTTCATTTTTTGAAGTATATGTTTGCTGATTAAGAATTACAGGTTGATAGCTTTACCTTTCAGCACTTTAAAGATGCCATTCCATTATCTTCTGGCTTCCACTGTTTTATAAGAAGTCCACTATAATTCTCACTGTTGTTCCTCTGAATATAATGTGTCTTCTTTGTTGTTCAAAGATTTTCAGTATGTGTTTGGATTTTATTGGTTTGATGGTGGTAAACCTAGACGTGTTTTGTTCATTGAACACTTTTATGGGTTGGTTTTTATTTTTAATCAGTTTTGGAAAATTTCTAGCCAAGATCTTCTTTTTAAATACTTTATTTTCCCCATTCTTCCTCTCTTTTCCTTTGGGGATTCTAATTACATGTATGTTCAACTTTTAAAAAATACTATCTCACAGATTTTTGACACTGTTCCTTTTTTTCCCATTTTTTTTCCTCTCTATTCCTCCCTTTGGATATTTTCTCTTACCATGTCTAGGAGTTGACGGATGCTTTATTCTGATGCATGCAGTCTGCTATCATCACTATCTGGTAAATTCCATCCCTTCCTTCCTTCCTCCCACCTTCCCTCCCTCCCTCTCTCTCTTCTTTCTTCTCTTCCTCCCTTCTTGCCTGCCTTCCCTCCTTCCCTACTTCCCTCTCTCCTTCCCTTTCTTTCTTTGTTCCTTCTTAGAATTTCCATTTTTTCCCTAGAGCCTCCATTTTTCTGTTGAAATTTCCTACCTCTTCATCTCACTAATATTTTTCTATACATTTTAAAATCTAATTATTGTAGTTATTTTAAAGTCTGTCTTCTAATGCCAACATCTACATTTTCTGGGAATTTAACTCCATTGACTGTTTTTTTCTCTTAATAATGGGTCATATTTTCCTGCTGCTTTGCATGTCTCATAGCTTTTTATTTTATGCAAGACAATTTCTGTAAAAGAATGATAAAGGTTGAACTAGATAATCATTTTTGCTTCAATTTCCCTAAAAAGGGAACATCTTCTTTTATGTCAAGCACCTAGTAAGAGAGACTGAGAATTTGGATCCCATATGAAGCCCTGCCAAGCAAGGCAGTAGTATAGTTTTAATTTGTTTTAGTTTACTTCCAGTTTCAAATGAACTACAGCGATCTCTTTTTTCTTTTCTTTTTTTTTTAACATTTTTTTTTATTATTATACTTTAAGTTCTAGGGTACATGTGCACAACGTGCAGGTTTGTTACATATGTATACTTGTGCCATGTTGGTGTGCTGCACCCATCAACTCGTCAGCACCCATCAACTCGTCATTTACATCAGGTATAACTCCCAATGCCATCCCTCCCCACTATCCCCTCCCCATAATAGGCTCCGGTGTGTGATGTTCCCCTTCCAGAGTCCAAGTGATCTCATTGATCAATTCCCATCTGTGAGTGAGAACATCTGGTGTTTGGTTTTCTGTTCTTGCGATAGTTTGCTGAGAATGTTGGTTTCCAGCTGCATCCATGTCCCTACAAAGAACACGAACTCATCCTTTTTTATGGCTGCTTATTATTCCATGGTGTATATGTGCCACATTTTCTTAATCCAGTCTGTCACTGATGGACATTTGGGTTGGTTCCAAGTCTTTGCTATTGTGAATAGTGCCGCAGTAAACATACGTGTGCGTGTGTCTTTATAGCAGCATGATTTATAATCCTTTGGGTATATACCCAGTAATGGGATGGCTGGGTCATATGGTATTTCTAGTTCTAGATCCTTGAGGAATCACCATACTGTTTTCCACAATGGTTGAACCAGTTTACAATCCCACCTCCATCTCCAACTTTCCAGGTGCTCAACTCAGGGGACGATTCCTTTGATCTCACCACTCTAAACTGGGAAGGGGTTAGTTTTCAGCTTTTTAGTTAATTTTAATCCATCTCCAGATTCAGCCGTGGCAAGGCCCTGGAACCTAAGTGCTGTGTGAGATTGTGATCTCACTGGGTTCTGACTCTCCCCAACTCCTTTATCTGCCAGATTCATATGTGTGTATGTCTATGTGTGTCCCAGGTTGAGGGAGGGGTGGCTGTCACAACAAATACTCATTTTTGTGTTTGTACCTTTTTCAGATTCTTGTTTATGTTGTTAGAATTTGTTTGGTTCCAGCAAAGACTCTCTGCCTATGGCAGATCCGTACCTAAATTATGCAATTGTTCCCAGGTGTGACAGTAGGGCCAACAGCTGTTCTATATCTTCACTTGGGCTATGTCTAGTTCCACTGTAAATCTTGTACTAAAAAGGCAGTACAAGAAAGTCCATTTTTCTCTACTGTTTTTTCTCCAGCTTTTTATTTTGAACAAATTGAAACTTACAGAAATGCTCTAGATTCACTTTCATTTACCAGTTTTAATATTTTGACACATTTGCTGTCTCTGTTATACAAACACTGACACAGACATTTTTCTAATCCATTTGAAAATGAGCTGCAGATATGATATCTCACCCCTAAATACTTCAGAATATGTTGCCTAAAAGCAAGACATTCTCCTACATAATCATAATACTGTTATCATACTTGAGAAATTTAACACCAATAATTATACAATAATATCTTAATACAGCCCATATTCTCATTTTCATAGTTTATTCCCATAAATTCTTTGATGCTTTTATTTTGGATCCAGAATCTGATTAAGGATCGTACATTGCATTTAGTTGTTATTTTACTTAGAAAAATTTATCTCAAACGGTTTCTCTTTTTTTTCATGGCATTAACATTTTTGAGGAGTCTCATTATTTTGTAGAGGTCTGACAATTTGGATTTGTCTGATTGTTTCCTCATTAATAGATTCAGATTAGACTTTTATTTTATTTTATTTTGAGACAGGGTCTCACTCTGTTGCCCAGACTGGAGTGCAGTGGCACAGTTTTGGCTCACTGTAGTCTCTGCCTGCCAGGTTCAAGCGATTCTCATGCCCTCAGCCTCCCGAGTAGCTGGGATTACAGGTGTGTGCCACCTCACCTGGCTAATTTTTATACTTTTATTAGAGACAGGGTTTCGCCATGTTGACCAGGCTGGTCTTGAACTCCTGACCTCAAGTAATCTGCCTGCCTCGGCCTCCCAAAGTGTTGGGATTACAGGCGTGAGCCACCACACCCAGCCAGATTAGACATTTTAATGAAGAATGTGGCACATATGATGTGTCCTTTTCTTTGCATTACCTCTGGAGGCATGCAAAACCAATTTGTCCCATTATTGAATTTACTAAGTTAAATCACATGGTTAAGGTGGTATTTGTCATATGTCTCTATTATAAAAATGCCCTTTTTCCTTTTAATTAATAGCTGAAATGTGGGATGATACTTTGAGACACCTGAGTATCCTCTTCTCCCATAACATTTACCAACTGATTATGCATCCACTGATGATCCTTGCCTGAATTAGTTATTACATTAGCCATTGCAAATTGTAATTTTCTAATTCTGCCATTTCATCTACATTTAATGGTGTTCTATAAAGATAAATCCCTTCGCCTGCCATTTTCTTTTATTATATATGCATAGGATTTTTTTTTTATTCAATGTTTTATAATCATCGCAATTCTTTTTGATGCTCCCATTGTCACAAATTTGTCTGGTAGTAGTCTCCCCACCTTTTAATGATATATAATTTTCATACATTTACATTTGCATATTTTAATTGTTCAGTGGATCTTTGCATATGTATACAATCTTGTATCCAGGAACTAGATCAATGTATAGACTATTTCCAGCCCCCAAGCAGGCTCACCTCTGTTCCTGTCCAATCTGTATCCCTCCCCATCCTTCAAAACAGGTAGCCACTCTTCTGTCTCTATCAATATTGATTAGTTTTGCCTATTTGGAAGTTTCATATGAGTGGAGTCATACTTTCTTATGCCTGACGTCTTTCTCTCAACAGATGTCTGTGATATGTATCCACATTGTTTTCCAAAGTGCTTGTACAAGTTTTCACTCCCATTGGCAATGTATAAGAATTCCAATTTCTTCTGTCAATACATCCGTGTCAGTGCTTGGCATTGGCAGTCCTCTTAATTACAGTCATTCGGATGAGTGAAATGGTACCTTATAGTGGGTTTAGTTTGCGTTTTCCTGATGAGTAATGATATTGAGCACCTTTTAATATGGCTTATCATATTTAGATATTCTCTTTTGTTTAATACCTAAGTCTTTACCCATTAAAAAATACTTGGGTTATTTTATTCATATATGGGAACTCTTTGTCTGCAAGTATATATATGTTCTGCAAGTCGCTTCTCACCACTTATGACCTGTCTCTTCATCTTTTTGGGTTTTGTGATTTTTATCTTTGTGTACATGATCTTTTGAGGGTTTGTTGATGAAGAAGTTCTTAATTTTCGTGAAGTTCCATTTATCAGTCTCTTATGTTTAGTCCTTTTTGTGTCTGATTAAAAAAATCTTTGCCTACTGTAGGTCATAAAGATTTTCTCATATTTTCTTTTAGAAGCTTGAAGAAAATATAAGGGAAAACCTTGGTGTAGCTTTCACATTTTGGTTTGTAATCTGTCTAGAATCTTGTATACAGTATGAAAGAGGTTCCAGATTCCTTCCTCCCTTACCCCACCCCAAATAGGATGCCCAGTTAACTTAGTACGTTTTTGTTAAAAAGAAAATTTTTGCCTGCTGAATTGTAGTGGGCTTTGTGTCATAAATAAAATGACTATATAGTTTTGGATTTATTTTTACACCTCAATTATGTGCTATTAGTCTGTTTATCTTCAAGCCAGTATCACACTGCCTTAAATATTGTAGCTTTATAAGTTTAATATCTGATAGTGAAGATCTCCAACCTTGTTCTTTGTCAATATTGCCATAGCTATTCCAGGTCCTTTGTGTTTCCATACAAATTTTAGAATCAGTTTGTCACTACTCCCCTCTCTTTCAACACATATACAACCTGCTGGTTAATCTCTAGATTAATTTAGAATGAACATTCCTGAATATACTAAATCTTCCAATCCATAAACATAGGTTTATATTCGTCTCCTTTAATTCCTTTCAGCAATGTTTTATGTTTTGCACATATTTTATTAATCTCTAGATATTTTATGATTTTGGCACTATTTTCTGCCCTTTTAATATATCTCATTGGTGTCTGAACACTTCCTTTCAAATACAAAAAGGTTCCAGAAACAAATTATTCTGTAATACACACAAAATTGTTTCAGAGTTACTGCACTAATGTCATTACCAATAACAAACCTGCCAAGTATGGTTCAGTATTTCTCTAGTTATTTTTCTCCTGTGAGTATATTCTACTAAGGAGGTGTAGTCAGAGTATAAAAGTTAAACAATTCAGAAGCAACCTGAATTGTTTTTATTTCTCCATGTTGTATTATCATTTTGATAGTGCAATTTGAATCTTTTGTTTCTGTTTCTCCTTATATTGCCTTTATATCTTGGCTAATGCTTTCATTTTGTAGTCAGAATTTGGTTATGTTGATAATCTTGAGCAGTGTAGTTTATAACTGCATGATAAAGGTGGTAGAGGTGACATTGATAACATCTTGCCAGATATATTTTCTATTTTAGATGAGTAAGCAATGGTCAAGTTCGAGTCTTTGCAACAATGGATGGAGACATGGAGGTGTACTCACTGGTTTTTCAACAAAGTTGACTGCTTTCATAGAGGTTTTTTGTAAATTTAGGATAGGATATAATGATATCTTAGATTTTCAGAGACAAAAAGATCAATGTTTTCTGTCATACAACCAGCTGAAATTCTTTATAAAGATAGTACAGTTTAAAATAGCATTTACATATCACTGACACATTAAACTCTGTGTGAGCCAAAATTGTACTGTAAGTTCAGATTGAAATATGTAACTGGTTAATCGAGCAGCTTATCCGTACGGGCTGTGCATAATCTGAAAATCTGAAGTCTGAAATACTCCAAAAGTCTTAAAACTTTTTGAATGCCAACATGATTCTCAAAGGAAATTCTCATTGGAGCATTTCAGATTTTGGTTTTTTTTTTTTTTTTTTGGATTAGAGATGCTCAACCAGTAATTAAAATGCAAATATTCCTAAATTTGAAAAACTGAAATCCAACCAACACTTCTGGTCACAGCATTTTGGATAAGAAATACTCAACGTATGTATGGTACAAAAATAGACCAAAACGCCAAGAAAGCAACCAGGCTTACTTATTATCAAGATACAGCGCCCTGAGATCCTCAAAGCCTACTCCAAACTAAAAGTCTTCCTAGATAATAGGACTGCCCTAAGTAGCATCAAACAGAAGATGTTCAAGCCATGTCTCTTAAACCTAGCATTTTTGTGGTTCTATGTGGATAGCAGGATTAGCAGGATTCTTAACAACTATAACATTCTCTGAAGAGAGGTAGCATAACCTTCATAGTGCCAGCAATCTTTTAAGGAAGCACTCATATAGTGTTTGAAGCATTATTATAGTTAATATTAAGCAATATAAAGCAATAGTATAGTCAATAAAGAAAAGCAGCAGTCAGAGGTAGGTAATTTGTTTTAAACCTAAACATTATAGTAGCAAGTTAGGATTGATCCAGCAAATAGTAACTCTAGTAAAAACTCTTGGAATAAATCTTAAACATGATCTGTTTGATACTAATACTAACCACAATTTGTGACTCACTAGTCAGTTGTTCTTCTATTTATTTTGAAGTTATGAAGATAAATCAATTAGATTATGCTGTATTTCCAATATTGTAAGTTAATAGATTGAAAATAGAGATTGAAAAATTAAGCTGTTTTTGAGATTCCTTAGTTATTGATTCTTGAGTGAATGATTAAAAATTATTACGCAGAAAATAAAAGCCTGTTGTTAATATCTACACAGTATTATGTTGCAATATAATCAGTGTTATGAAATGTGTGCTAAAAATTATATACTAGATGATTGCAGTTTATGCAATTAAGATTTTTATTGAATTTATTTTCACAGTAAGTGAATTTGTTGTACTTAAAGATAACATACATTTGTATAACCCTTTTTTGAAGCAGTTCACATGTATATTTCCTTTAAATCTCAAATTTCAAAATAATGCCTTTAAAAAGCATTGACATTTTAAACTGTCACACTATTTTTATTTTACATTTAAAATTAGAGAGAAAGAAAAAATATTTACTTGTTGAAACATAAGGCATGACTAAATCAAATCTCTTCACTATTTTCAAAGTATTTGAGGTCATCTGGAATGGCAATTATGTTTGTACCAGATCCAGTAAAGCACGTTGTGTTACTAGAGAAACAATAGAAAGCACTTTCATGGACATTTGATTTCATGCACTCAGAATTTTGGAGGGAGAAGACCTTGCCCTTCATTACAGTCCTGTAATTGGGTTTTCTTGTCCCTACTTTCAGAGGATGTAATTCAGTTTTGGTGAACTGAGTGACTTCAGCTATTAAATGAAACAAATTCCTGAGAGATGATAATGTCATTGAATGTGGGTAACAAATGTGGGGGAAACGTCTGTATGAAGAAAATTCTCAAATTGCACATTGCATAGTTTGAATACTTGCTTGTTTGAATACTTGTTTTTGTACAGAGACTGATGGCTTTACAAATTTTGATCATACAGGCATACTTCAGAGATATGCAGGTTTAGGACCAGACTGGGGCAATAAAGTGAATACCATAATAAATCAAGTCATGCAAACTTTTTGGTTTTCCAGTGCATATAAAAGTTATGTTTACACTGTACTGTAGTCTGTTAAGTGTGAAATAGCATTATGTCTAAAAAACAATGTACATACCGTAATTTAAAAATAAGTTGCTAATTCCAGCACTTTGGGAGGCTGAGGCAGGCAGATAGCCTGAGGTCAGGAGTTCAAGACCAGCCTGGTCAACATGGTAAAACCCTTTCTGTATTAAAAATACAAAAAAAATTAGCCGAGTGTGGTGGCTGGTGCCCGTAGTCCCAGCTACTCAGGAGGCTGAGGTGGGAGAATTGCTTGAACCCCGGAGGCGGAGGCTGCAGTGAGCTGAAATTGCACAACTGCACTCCAGCCTGGGCGGCAGAATGAAACTCTGTCCCAAAACAAATGAACAAACAAACTGCCAATGATCATCTGAACCTTCAGCAAGTTGTTCAAATGGAGGGTCTTGCCTTGATGTTGACGGCTGCTGACAGAGGGGTTGCTGAGGATTGGGATAGCTGTGGCAATTTCTTAAAATAAGATAATAATGAAATTTGCTGTGTTGATTGATTCTTTCTTTCACGAAAGAGTCCTCTGTAGCATGTGATGCTGTTTGATAGCATTTTACCCACGGTAGAACTTTCAAAATTGGAGTCAGTCCTCTCAAACCCTGCCACTGCTTTCGCAACTAAGTTTATGTCATATTCTAAGTCCTTTGTTGTAATTTCAACAATGTTTACAGTATCTTCACCAGTAGTAGATCCCATTTCAAGAAATTTCAAGAAACCACTCTTCTTTGCTCATTTAAGAAGCAACTCCTTATCCTTTAAGTTTTACCCCTATTACAGCAGTTCAGTCACATCTTCAGGCTCCACTTCTAGTTATCTTGCCATTTCTACCACATCTGCAGTTACCTCCTCCACTGAAGTCTTGAGCCCATCTAAGTCTCCCATGAGGGTTGAAATAAACTTCTTCCAAAGTCCTATTAATGATGATATTTTGACCTCCTCCCGTGAATCAGAATGATTTTCATGGTATCTGAAATAGTTAATCCATTCCGGATTTAAATTTCATGTTCCCAGACTCATCAGAGGAATCACTATAGCGACTAGAGCCTTATGAAACATATCTCTTAAATAATAAGACCTGAAAGTTGAAATGACTCCTTGCTTCATGGGCTGCAGAACAGATGCTGTGTTAGCAGGCATGAAACCAACATTAATCACTTCATCCGTCTCCACCCAAGCACTTGTGTAACCAAGTGCATTGTCAATGAGCAATAATATTTTGAAAAGAATCTTTTTTTTGAGCAGTAGGTCTCAAGAATGGGCTTAAAATATCCAGTCAATCATGCTAAAACAGATGTGCTGTCATCTAGGCTTGTTGCTCCATTTGTAGATCACGTGCAAAGTAGATTTAGTGTAATTCTTAAGGGTTCTAGGATTTTTAGAATGGTGAATGAATATTGGCTTCAAGTTAGTCACTGGTTGTGTTAGGTCCTAACAAGAGAGTCAACCTGACCTTTGATGTTTTGAAGCCAGCCACTGACTCCTCTCTGACTAGGAAAGTCCTAGATGACATTTTCTTCCAATAGAAGGCTTTTTCATCTGCACTGAAAATCTGTTGTTTAGTGCAGGCACCTGCCTCAGTTATGTTAGCTAGATCTTCTGGATAACTTGCAGCTTCTGCATCAGCATTGCTGTTTTACCTTGTACTTTTATCTTATGGAGATGGCTTCTTTCCTGAAACCTCATGAACCAACCTTTGCTAGTTCTGTAGCTTCCTCACCTCTCTCAGCCTTCATAGAATTGAAGAGAGTTAGGGTTTTGTTCTGGATTAGGCTTTGACTTAAGGAAATGTGGCTGGTTTGATCTTCCATCCAGAACATTAAAACTGTCTGCATATCATCTATAAGGTTGTTTTACTTTTAATTTCCTTCAATAATTTTTCTTTTGCATTCCAGACTGTTAGGCATAAGAGGCCTAGCTTTTGGCCTCTCTCAGATTTTGACGTGCCTTCTTCACTAAGTTCAATCCTTTCTAGCCTTTGACTTAAAGTGAGAGATGAACAACTCTTTCTATTAATTGAACACATAGAGGCCCTTTTAGGCTTATTAGTTTTCCTAATTTTAATATTATTGTGTCTCAGGGAATTTGGAGGCCTGTTGGGAGGGAGAGAAATTGGAGAGTGGCTGATCGGTGGAGCAGTTAGAACACACACATTTATCCATTAAGTTTGCCATCTTATTGGGCATGGTTCAAGGCACCTAAAGCAATTACAATTGTAATATCAGAGATTACTGATCACAGATCACCATAGCAGATATAGTAATAATGAAAAAGGTTGAAATATTGTGAAAATTACCAAAACGTGACACAGAGATGTGAAGTGACCACATGCTTTGGAAAAATGGCACTGATAGACTTGCTTGATGCAGGGTTGCCACAAACCTTCAATTTGTAACAGACGTTATCTGCGAAGCATAGTAAAGGGCAATGAAACGCAGTTTGCCTATGTATCTTACTGTCAATCATACTGAACTCTCCAGTTAATCTAATAAACAGCTTTAAAAAATTGCATTCTAGTAACAACATTATACATTATCAGCAGACCTTTTCAATCTTTTCAGCATTCCCTTGTGGGAGTAGTTCATTCATAAATAGATATGTATGTCAGTTTCATAAAGGATGGTGAGCTTGGTAGAAAAGAGTAAACTGGCTCAGTCTTTTTATAGCAGTACTAGAAATATTCAGTAGTCTGAGGTAGAGCTAAAATATAGGAAACACTTATTTCTGACATGGTCTTTGTCATTCTGTGGAGTCTTAGATACCCCTGCTTGCATTGAAAGACATCATTATTTTAGTGTGACTTAATATCAGATTGCTTGTATTTAATTCTATGCTGTTTTCTGATGATGGAAGGATGAACTTACTAATATGTTTAGTATATATACAGAAAAATGACGTTATTACAACTGTGATAGTACATTGCTTAATTATGTCCAAAGTGAGCTTTTCAGAAAGGTTTTTGCTTAACAATTTTAGGACTTTTGTTACTTAATTTGATTCTACCACCTACTTTTAAATATTTTGCAACCAAGGGGAGCTTAGGCAAAAAAGTAAAACCAAAAATGGAATATTCCTTTGTAGCAGCACTGTGAATGAAAATACTAAAATTAATGACTACAAAGAGTTCTCAAGTACTGGTTATGGATAGTTTTGCTGAAATTCATGGGAAAGAAGACAAACAATAGATAAATAATCAACTCAAAATATTCTAAAATTTGGCAGAACATTTTCTTGCTGGTACTTTCCTCCCTTTTAAGATGTAGTTGCATCTTTTTTGGTATTTTCTTGTTGACAATTCATGATACTAATGCTTTACATGATCTTAAGCCGCATGTTTCTCTGTCAGTAATGTTTCTCACATGCTAGTTTTGCTGTTTATGGAATAAAGTCCAGTAGTTTGTTTTACAACATGCCATTTAAATTGTGTTCAAAATAATTTTATTTTATTTATAAATAGCAATTTTTCCTTGGAATGTCTATCTTAGTAAATTTAGCAAGTGTACTATACTATGAATTTTTTTTTTCAGTGTACCCGTGTAATGTGGACACCACCTCTCCGTGAAAGCTTCTCATATCCGTTTCTTGTTCTTCAAATGTTGCTAGTGACTCATATTCTCAGGTAACTTTGACTTAACCTTATTTCTTTTTGCATTAAATAATTTAAACTAGAATTTCTTGATCTTCCATAATAAAGTCAATATAATAAAATAACCAATATGATGCTGTTGTTAGTAAAAATATTTTAAGAGTATAACTTAAAAATAGTACCAAAACCATTTCCTCTATCAGCCTTCTATTCCTCTTCCTTTTTCTTTGTGGTCCACAGTGACTGCTTGAGAAGGAACACATTTGCTTTCACTTCTCCTGTCGTTTCCACTTTCTCAAGTCTTCTTCTGTTACCAGTATAACCTCCTGAAAATGAGCAGAAAGAACGTAAAGGCTGGTCTTGTTATAGTGTATCCTGTAAGATACAATCCTTTGGGGCAAAGTGTAATTCACAGAATTCACACTTCTCTCCCTTTCTGCTGACAAATATTGAGCTGCCTTGCTTCAGAGGGTAAAAATGAAACCAAATGGGGGCTATGGAAAAATGGAACAAAGCATGATAAAAATCTGAAGATGACTCAGACCGATAACTCCCTTCAGTGATCCTCCGAATTCGGAAGAACTTTGTTGAAGTCTGTTATGCCAAACGCTTTGGGCAATCTGTATTTCCCTCTGAATGTTACAGCAAGCATAGAACCATCACATGGCTTTTAGTCTCCTACATAGTAGTGTCTTTAGACAGACCTTTCATAGAACATGGGATGGGTAATGTTTTTAAAGTCTGTGTAGCTCTAGCTGTCTCCTAAACTCCTCTTTAATAGGGTTTAAAGCTTCTTTAGCACCTTCAAATAAGGTGAACCTCTATGAATTCATAACCTTTAGCTGTGCCCTGTTGGTTCTGAGGCACATTGAGCAACGGTCCCTTCTCAAACATCTCTGTAAGAAGTGTTGTGCTGTAAGAGTCTTTGATTCACCACCACAGATGCTGTTTTTCCACATTCACATTCTTGACCATGGCTTTTTTCTCCAGTGTAGTGCAGACAGCAGACTGCCCATCAGTCTCTAGTTCCTTCCTGCTTTTCTACCTCTGCTCCTGTCTTAAATCCAGTGAAGGCAAATCTTTGAATCTTCTTTCACTCACTGATCTGATCTGTCCCTGAGTAGCTGGGTGGATGCTGCTCCGGGGACTGAGCGCTGCTTCCTTTAGTCCATCTGCACCATGGAAGGTAGTGTTAGTTTCCTGTTGCTGTGTAGCCAGTCACCACAAACTAGGATCTACTGTCTTGGAGTTCTCTAGCTCCGAAGTTTTACAATCAGGGTATTGGAGGTGCTACACTCTTCCGGAGGGCGCAGAGTGGGAGGGGAGAGAATCAATTTTCTTGCCTTTTCTAGCTTCTAGAGGCTGCCTGCATTTCTTGGGAGACCGCCTGCCTTTCTTAAGAGGCTGCCTGCATTTCTTGGGAGACCGCCTGCATTTCTTGGGAGACCACCTGCATTTCTTGGGAGACCGCCTGCATTTCTTGGCTTGTGGCTCCTTCATCTTCAAAACCAGCAATGGTGGATTGGGTCCTTCTTTGTCAGTTCACTCCAACCTTCTCTTCAGCCTGTCTTCCACTTTTGAGTACCCTGTGGTTACATTGGGCCCACCTGGATAATCCAGGATATATTCCCTACTGTCGGGCCAGGTGATTAGTCATCTTCATTCCGTCTGCAGCCCTAGTTCCCCTTTGCCATGCAACATGACATGTTCACAGGTTCCAGGGATTAGGGCACAGATATTTTTGGAGGCCATTATTCTGCCTTCCTGGATGGGGCCTCTCCAGTTGCTGTTTCCTGCCTTTAAGAGCTGCCTTCTGTTGGATTCTTCTCTGTTTTTGGCTCCAGGTCCTTCTGTGACAAGCTTTTTATGTTTTCTTTAGTCTCTTATCATTGTCTTTTTCAGCTTTACCTACCTCTTCATACCTGTCTTTACTTTTTGCTGAAAAGTTTTAGAGAAATTTCCTTTCTTCAGAACCTTCTTCATTGTCTCTGTTTATATTCTGGTTGACATTTCCCTTCTCATATTCCTGGCCATCTGAAGCTGAATCAGATGCTGCTTTCATCACTCCTGGTTCAGATCCATCCCATCTTGATCTTCCTTGCCATCTTCATTGGCAGCTTCTGATTGCGATGGCTTTCCTGGTTATGCTCCTTAGTTGGTGTGGCTCCCTGCTTGCTTGGTGTGGCTGTGACTGCTTGCTTGGAAGTGTGGGCTTTCATTTTGCTTTCTTGGACACTGCAGTCTTTTTTCTGAAGGATAGCAACCTTCTCTCTATTGGCCATCTTCATCTTCTGATATTTCATCCTTCTTACTGACATTGTCTCCTTTGGAAGAGCAGCCATTTCCTTTAGTTCTTGGTTTCTACCTGTAGTTGACATATTGTGACATGAGAGGGAGGTGGTGGGTGGTGATGGCTTGGGGGAGCCAAGAAGCTGAACAGTGTTGATGCAGGCTGCAGTGCTGAGGATACTGTTATCAAACTGGAAAGGAGACTGTTCCTTAATGCTAGGAATCATGTATAAATAAGGTTAGAGGTATATTTTAACAAATTGGTTTTGTCCAGTTTTGCATTTTAAGCATTTTTAGAAATTCAGTTTATATAATCACCTAATACTAGCACAGCTTAGCTTTTTCTTGATTGTTCTTAGCTTTTTTTTTTTTTTTTTTTTAAATTATCCTTGGCAATATTTATGTTTCCATTTCTGTTGTCTTGGGTCAGAGCTATTTTGATCACCAATTGGATTTTCTTTGTTTTCTGTTCATTCCTATCTCCCCATAGTGCATTCTTTACCCAGCTGCCAGATTGGTACTAAATTCTGTTCAGAAATCTTAATGTCTCTTGTTACCCATAAAATGAAAATCAAATTTGGTATTCAAAAGCAGTAGAGAAAAGCTTTATTTTAGACAGTGGCTTTCAAACTTTTGGACTATGATCTATGAGAAATAAGAAATAAGTTTTACACTGTGGCTTAGAATACACATACATGTATGCACACAACTGAAAAGTGTCACAGAATAGAACCGCTCGTACGTAGGATATAGTCATATATATTCCGTTTCACTCTGCTGATCTCCATTTTTAAATGCTAAATTTTATTCCATAAGTTGACTTCATAGCTCATTAAAAGGTTATCTGGAGTTTAAAAGTACTTTTGTTGGATTAAAATAGCAGAGAGGGATGTCCTTTGGGGAAGGGATACTTCCAGAAGTGAAGAAAGGCGTTTCGTAATGGTGCTCTATGCTCCAGGTAGGTTTGTCTAACCAGGATGTCTTTACTGTATCCAAGCTGCCTACACTCCATCACCTCAGTATATTAACATGCACACTCCGCTTCTGTGAAGATGGACACGTGTGGGGCTTTGCGTTGGCTTGCAGATTTAGAGGATAAAGTCATCTAAAATCTAAAATCTCCTAAAATCTCCTAAATTACAAGTCAGTACCATAGTGAGATCTCTGAAGATTGCTTCAGAATGGCCCCCATATCTTTTCCTCCACTTAACTTTTCTGTGTTCTCCTACCTGTGCCAGACCCAACTTTTTATCTCACAAGTGTACAAAATCTCTCTCAGCCGCTTAGCTCTTATTCTACATTCTTGCACTAGTTGTCTGTGTAATACTTAGCACTTAAAATACACTGCTGTCATCTTTTCACAGGCATCTCCTGCCTTTCTAACCAGTGAATCTGTTGAATCAGTATTTTTAAATATTCAGACATGGATTCACCAAAATATAATTTGAAAAAAATGTGCATGAATATAGTGACCCAGCCACCCTCCTTCTGTCTGTGTTATTGTTAGCAATAATGGGTATTTACCTTTCAAAGAAAATTGTTGTAATTGAGTATCAGAAGGTATAATTTCTAACCCATTGGTTCATTTTATGTTTAGGTTGTGTTATAACCAGATCATATATATTTAGAGATTCTAATTTGCAGCAGTTTGGAGCCATGCTAGACTATTTTGTGTTTAAACTTACTAATACTTAATTTTATCTCTTCAAGGGCTACAAAACTTTATAAAGGAAGCTTGATTGCACTCTGCATTTCCAATGTGTTTTTCATGCTTCCTTGGCAGTTTGCCCAATTTGTACTTCTTACTCAGGTGAGCTGATTATATTTTAAGTTGTTTTAAGCTTAGCATGTTTGACTGTGTGAACTCATTTGCATAAAATTATAACTGAGATGTTCTATGATTCTGAGTCCTAAAACATTTTCTAGGAAAAATGTTTTTCTAAAACATTTTTTAGAAATGTTGAACAAAAGAAAGTTCAGGGTAGAGAAATATGTAGAATTATTTTTTAATGATTGTTAATTATTTACTTCCTAACATAATGCATTTATTGAACTCAAATTTGTAAGAATGCTTATCTTTGTTATTCAGTATTGTTAATGTGCTTAAAAGAGGACTAGTGCTATAACTTTAAGTATTTCTCTTATCTATAGTATTTCTCTTACATAAAATGTTTCTTTTATGAATAGTTGTGTACATTCTTGCACGTAGAATAAAGACACATAGGATTACAGGATAAATAGCTAACCAGTTCATCTCTTACAAAATTCTCTCTACCAGTCTGGAAATTTATCTATTGTGTTTCCATGTACTCTTGCCCATTATAAATGGAGGTAGCTTGTTGAGAGAGGGAGTAAATTACATACTCATTTTTTCCCTGCCTACTATTTTGTTGTTGTTGTTGTTGTACTGGTATATTTGTATAAAGCAGTTGAACAGTTGCTTTTTTTGTTTTTTCTTTCTTTTTGAGATGGAGTCTTGCTCTGTCACCCAGGCTGGAGTGCAGTGGCACAATCTTGGCTCACTGCAACCCCTACCTCCCGGGTTCAAGCGATTCTCCTGCCTGAGCCTCCCAAGTAGCTGGGACCACAGGCGCCCACCACCACACCCAGCTAATTATTTGTATTTTTAGTAGAGACGAGTTTCACTGTTTTAGCTAGGATGGTCTCGATCTCCTGACCTCGTGATCCGCCTGCTTCGGCCTCCCAAAGTGCTGGGACTACAGGCGTGAGCCACTGCGCCTGGCCACCTTTTAATATTTTTTAGAACGTCTTGCTTGGGAAATGAAGTTAGACTTGGATTTGAGTCCTAATTCTATTCAGTAGCCTTTTAATTTGGATAAAATAGTTAACTTTTCTTACTTTAGGTTTTCTCATTTCTCTATTTCTGAAATAGAGATAATAAAAGAACCTACTTTACTGGGTTGCGGATAGGACCAGATGAAGTAATGTATATGATTCTTAACACGGTACCTGGTACTTAGTAGGTTTCAGTAAAGTTAGTTGGTTTTATCATTATTTTAAAAAATAGGCTCTATTTGTACTACTTTTTACTTTGATCTTGTCTTGTAGACTCGTTTGTGTAACTTAGTTTGATAACATTTTCAATCAGTTTCTGGTTTAAAATTGTCTCTGAGATTCTGTCTTTAAAATTCCACCCTGTAAATGTACTGTGTGTTACTTAGCCCTTGGCGTGAAAAGGGAGCATTCTCATTGCTTCTGATAGTGGACACCGCCTGCTTTTCTGTGGAGGTGAAGGGGACCTTATGTTGTGGGGCTTATGTTGAGTAATAACACACACTTCCCCACAGTTGTTGGGTCATATCAGGCACCCCAAGAAATGCAGTATTCTCCATGGGTAACTCTGAATAAAGGGAAAATGTTGTTTTTCTCACTAATGGAAAAATTTGTTGTAGATTGCTTTAGAGATAAAAAAATTGATGAATGAAACTTAAGTTATATGTTTATTTTGCTATCTGTTTATGCTATGCTTTTGTAGTAGGACAGGGAGAATTTAATTTGAGTTGCTTTCTCTATGAGGAAGGGTGTGGAGGCATTGTCTGACATATTACCTCTATGTAAGAGATACTGTATCATCATTTAATCAGTTCATCTAAATAATTCCAATACTCTTAGAATTATTGATATATAACATACAACTTTCTTCCAAATGGAAAAGAAAATTAAAAATACCTTTACAGCGAAAGTACTCAATTTGAAATTGATAAATTTGATTATAACTAACTCTTGAATATTTGTATTAATGAAAGAACGCTGATGGAGATACTTGTAAAGAGTAACTGTCAAGCAGAAATTAAGGTATTTTTATGCACACATGCATTGCATAATTATTTTCAGTTTAATGTACCTTCCCCAATTATGTATTAGTTGTCATGTTATAATTACATTTTCGTCTTTTTTGATTAGATAAGGCACTTTTTAATTGTACATGTTGACAGTGGGGTTGACCTGAAATTAAAATGAGTATTGTTTTGGACGATCGACAAAGTAGACAATTCACATGATTGAGAGAGCTGTGTATCAGAGAGAAAAATCAACCAATATTTTCTATATTAATATATTGACTATATTTAATGATAAATTGGCAGATAAAAGGAAAACAAAAGAACTCACTGTGTGTAGATATAAATCAGTTGAAACAACAATAAAAATATTCTTCATTCTTGTGGCTGTTCATTTTATCTTTTTTACTTTTAATTTCTTTTTAAATTTCAGATTGCATCATTATTTGCAGTGTATGTTGTCGGGTACATTGATATATGTAAATTACGGAAGATCATTTATATACACATGGTAATAATTTTTTATTGTTCTTTTCCATTTAGTTTGCCCTTAAAATAAACTCCTAATTAATATTTGATTTGTGAATATTTGAAATGTTCACACATTGTGATATAATCAGCAGACCGTGTTTTGATAGACCACTCACAAATATTTAATTTGGGTCATATTATCTGATTGAAGTTGTGCCCAACTTATGCATTATCAGTAAAAGAAATAATTTATGAAACAGAACCTTGGGACTGATACATTATCCAGGAGTTGCCTGTTAAAAGTAGAAGGGCCCAACATGGTGGCTCATGCCTGTAATCCCAACACTTTTGAGAGGCCAAGGTGGGGTTCACTTGATGCCAGGAGTTTGAAACCAGCCTGGGCAACAGAGCCAGACCTCATCTCTACAAAATAAAACATTTTAGCATGGTGACGCATGCCTATAGTACTAGCTACTTAGGAAGCTGGTGTGAGAGGATCGCATTAGTCCAGGAGGTTGAGACTGCAGTGAGCTATGATCACGCCACTGCACTCCAGCCTGGGCAACATAGCAAGACCATATCTTTACAAAAAAGTAAAAAAGTTCATTTACTGAGTGTCAACTATCCAGGCATGTGGAACACACCAGCATTCATATTACTACATTCTAACAGCATAGGGGAAAGAAGGAAGACAGAAGATAAATAATAAACATAGTAAATGGGTAAATTATGTAGGATGTTAGAAGGTGATAAGGATTTTAGGCGAGGTATGGTGGCTGGGGAAGTTGAGGCAAGAGGACATTTGAGCCCAGGAGTTTAATACCAGCCTGGGTGAGACCCCATCTCTGTAAAAAAAAAAAAATACAAAAAAAGATTTTAGAAGAAAGAAAAGGTCAGGGTAAGGCAGATCAGGAGCACCAAGATCAGGGGGTAGGAGATGGAAAAATCAAATGAGGTGGTCAGGGCAGGTCTTCTTGAGAAAGGGGAGTAGAACAAAGATTGGAAAAAGGAGAAGGAGCTCGCCAAATAGATATGAAAGAAACTGATCTCTAGGTTGGTGGAACAGCTAGAACAAAGACCCAAAAGCTGGTTGGTTGATATTCTTGAATGGTTGTCCTTTAAAAACAAACGTTTGTCTTCTCTCTCATTAGTTTTTATAATTTTGATGTTCTTTTCCTGATAATTTTACAGTTGTCAAAATATCCCATTATTTTCGTTTTCTTAATAATTTATACATATAAAAGGACATTTATAATGTGTAAGGAAGTTATAAACACAGTCATAAAATAAACAACCAGGAGCCTATTCTCCAAATGGAAAATAGAACCTTATCGTTACTTTTAAGTCCTGTATGCCCTGAGCTCATCCCCTCACTGCTCCTAGAGGTAACCGCTATTCTGACTTTTTGAATTGTAATCATTTTGCTTTTCTTTATAACTTTACCATACGTGGATTACTAAATCATATATATTTTTATTATTAAATGTTCACATTCTTTGTAAGGTTTATACAAATGGCATTTTATAAATACTATTTTTTCACTCAGATTTCTGCTACTTATATGTAACTAGAATTCAAATATTTTCACTGCTATATATTTTCCATCATATAAATAAAGTATAATTCATTTGTTCATTTTCTTGTTGAAGGACGTTTAGGTTCTCTCCTCTCCCCCCAACTTCTTTTTTTG